>NC_087342.1:211918520-212543520 GCF_030014295.1 Loxodonta africana | reverse complement strand
CATTCGATCCAGTAATCCTACTTCTAGGAATATATCCTAGAGAACTAAGAGCCGTCACACGAATATATATATATGCACACCTATTTTTTTTTTTATGTTCATTGCACCATTATTCACAATAGCAAAAAGATGGAAACAACCCAATTGCCAATCAACAAATGACTAGATAATCAAATTATGGTATATACACACAACGGAATACTACATAACAATAAAGAACAATGATGAAATCTGGGAAATATGTCACAGCTTGGATGAATCTGGAGAGCATTATGTTGTGAAATAAGTCAATCACAAAAGGACAAATATTATATGAGACCACAATTATAAAAACTCAAGAAAAGGTTTACACGCAGGAAAAAAAAAAATCTTTGATGGTTATGAGGGTGGGGAAGGATGGGGAGGGAAAACCACTAGATAGAAAACAAGTGTCAACTTTGGTGAAGAGAAAGACAACACACGATATAGGGGAACCCAGCACAACTTGACTAAGGCAAAGTCATAGAAGTTTCCTAGATACATCTAAACACCTTGAGGGACCAAGTTGCTGGGGCTGAGAGCTGGAGACCATAGCCTCAGGGAACATCTAGGTCAATTGGCATAACATAGTTCATAAAGAAAATATTCTGCATCCTACTTTGGTGAGTAGTGTCTGGAATCTTAAAAGCTTGTGAGCAGCCATCAAAGATACATCTATTGATCCCATCCTGTCTGGAGCAAAGGAGAGTGAAGAAAACCAAAGATACGAGGAAAATATTAGCCTAAAGTACTAATGGATCACATGAGCCACAGCCTCCACCATCCTGAGCCCAGAACTAGTTGGTGCCTGGCTACCACCAGCAACCGCTGGGGATCACAATAGGGAGTCCTGAACAGAGCAGGAGAAAAAATGTAGAACAAAATTCAAATTCCCAAAAACACCAGACTTATTGGTCTAACAGAAACTGTAGGAACCCCTGAGAATATGGTCCCCAGACACCCTGCTAAGTCAGAACTAAAGCTACTCCCGAAGCCCACTTTTCACACAAAGATTAGACAGGCCTATAAAACAAACGATGACACACTTGTGAGGAACGTGCTTCTTAGTTCAATCAAATATATGAGACCAAGCAGGCAACTCCTGCTCAAAAGCAAGATGAGACGGCAGGAAGGGACAGAAAAACTGGACAAATGGACACAGGGAACCCTGGGTGGAAACAGGGAGAGTGCTGTCACGTTGCGGGGATAGCAACTGACGCCACAAAACAATATGTGTATACGTTTTTGAATGAGAAACTAACTTGAGTTGTAAACTTCCACCTAGAGCACAATAACATTTAATTGAATAAAACATTTGGAGGGTTATGGTGGGGATTAAATGAAATAGATTTGGTGCACAATGAATACTATAATGGTGGTTATCATAACGCAAAATATCTTTCTATACAAAAGCAACACTGAAAGTCATTACACCTTTGGCCAACTAATGATGAACCCCAAGGGCAATCACGGTCCCTCGGACACCCCTCATTGACTCACTCACTCTGACTCACCTGACTGGTTTGGAACCACGCTGGTGGCCTGCAAGGCCCTGTTCTGTAGCAATGCTCCCACGGCACTTGTCACAGTTGGTTCTTTTGGGGGGCTCATCTGAGCCCGACCCTACAGAGGGTGAAAGAAGGACAGAGACAGCAGTTCTGTAATCTCAGGTATCACACAGGAGGTACAACAATTGCCACTTCGATCAGCAGCAGACTGGAGTCATTTCAGGGGGTCCCTGTACCCAGGGGAAGGGGGAACACATGTCCTCCACCCCAGTAAGCGTGGTTCCTGTCCTCCTTGCTGGTGCTTAAAGCCATATCTGGGTTTGTGGGCTCTCACCCCATAATTAAGCCTTTGGGGGAGTGGTAGTACATAAATCCTATCAAACTAGCTGTACGGAGACATAAGAAGTAATTTCATGTCAACAAGGGTAGTTATGGAACGGTTTACTTTTTCATTACAGTTGAAGATGATTTTGTTTTTTAACACACAGACAGAGAAGAAAAACAGAGATTGGCAGGCAGCAAATGTTTGTAACATGGAATCCCAACATCCCCACCGGCTCTCCCGGCAGATCTGCAGCTGATGAGTCTGGGAGCAGACCAGCAGCAGCAGCATAGTTACGCGAAAACAAAACAAGCACCAAAAGGCTTCTGAAGAGCTCCTTTCTACCTCCTTATGGTCCGACCTCTATTTCCATGGAAACTACCTTTCAAAGATAACCTGTAACTCAGAGTGAGAATTCCCACTTGGGCTAGGGTGGCGTTGAGATGACAGCAGGCAGCTTGTTCCCCATCCAAACAAAGCTATTTTTAGAGGCCCAGATTGGGCTTTTTTTGGGTAAGGGTATGACCCATTTTTTAAAGTTGATTATGTTTAAAATAGAAACACATTTCTGCCCGTGCTGCGAACAGCCCTTGAAAGAGAAAACGACGCCTCCCTTTTTGTTCCACTTCTGAATAAGCTGTGCTATTAGGCAAGGCCCCGAGTTGAAGCCGGCAGAGGGGAAACAAATAATGCTGTTCAGATATACTCTAGGGTGAGTGAAGGAATTCAGAAAGCAAGCATTTTTTCTTCTGTGTTCCCAATCACCACTTAGCTCTGGAAAACAAGGAGAGGAAGGAGGCCAAGTCACTGGTTATACTCAGGGATGTCCAGATGGCCTTCCTCAGGAACAAAAAGCGCTGACGTCTGCTGCTCGTTCTGCTCTCGGGTCCCACGGGAGAGACCGAGCTGCGTGGCCTGGTTAGAGGAACCATCCCCACAAATGTATCTCTCCCTCCACTGCTTTAGAAAGTGTAGGTAGAGTTAGAAACCTTTCCGAAATTAAGTTGAATTAAAGCCCAAAGTAGTCATATCCCTCCAAAACTGTGGTGCTTATCCAATAAACAGGAAACAACTTCCGGGGTGGGGGGAATTGCTGTCTAGTTGACCCCAACTCCTGGAGACCCCGTGTGTGGTGGGATAGAACTGCGCTTCATAGGGTCTTCCCATAGCTGATTTTTTTCAAAAGCAGATCATCAAGTCTTTTTTTCTGAGGCACCTCTGAGAGGACTCAAACTTCTAACCTTTGGGTTAGCAGCCAAGAGTGTTAATTGTTTGCACCACCCAGGGACTTCAGAGAGGGAAGAAAATGGGCCAGCGTGCTTATAGGAAGGGCAGAGGAACTGACATATTTTGAAGAACTATGTGCAAGGCAGTGAGCAAGGCATTTTACTGATGTTACTTATAATCCGCCCAACAACTCTGAAAGATACGTACTATCGACACCAAATTTTGCAGATGAAAGTGAATCTCAAAGAATTTTAGTAACTCACCCAAGTTAACCTATAGCTAATCAATTGTAGAACTGAAATTCAAACCTGACTGTGGATTCCAGAGTCCTGGCTCTTTCTACATTGTACTGCTTCCCATGCTATCATATGTATAAAGACTGAATCTCAAAAACTATATCTATCATAACCATCTCCCTCCCCTCCGCCCCGCCACCCACCCAACACATCTATTTTCTCCCTCCTGCGTTCCTTTCTATAGATTTATAGTATTATATCTGTCCAGGCTCTGGAGCTAAAAATGTAATCGTCAGCCTTGACCTCCCCCTCTTTACCCCATATCCGGTCAGTTTCACAGCCCCATAAATTATTTCTCAAATTATCTCTCACACACACACCCCCCAGTCCTCTCATTCCAGGCTCATTCTTTCCCTATGGCTGAGGCTGCTAACTAGTCTCCTGTCCAATGCATCTTAGACACCAGTTGCCAAGGCAATCTTTCTAAAATAGCCCATTCTATGCCATTGCAGTCTACAAGTGGACAGAAAAGCTGAGAAGGCCAGTGTGAAGAGACAGAAGAAAGCGAGAGCATAGCAGGAAGGAGAGCAGATGGAAGGAAGGACTGTCTGGGTTCCAGTGGCTTTCCACTTCCTGGTTCCAGGCCCTCAAGCCTGGCTGTCCTCCAATTTTAGGGCACCTCTCCAACCAATTCCTTTCTCTCCTCTCTGAACTAGTTCAGTCAAGGCCCTTCAGGATGTGGGCTGCCCCCTCATCATCCCATCCCCGGCCACTCTTCCACATGCTGGACATTTGGTGTGCCATGTCATCCCCACTCCAGCTCTAAGCTGGTGAGCCCATTTTTATTTTTAAGGGAAAAATGTTGCAGCCTTCCATGAATCACAGAGGCTTCCCTCCACAGCACTCTTATCTACGCCAACCACCACACTTTCTTATGGGTATTGCTTCCAAGGTAGCCTTCTTCTTTGGATTGCATATCCTTGATCACCCAGTTCCTACAGAGGAGATAGTTCATAACTATTTAAGGTGTGTGGGGAAAGAACTCAGAGTCTATCTTCTGTGGGGTCTACCCCCATTAGATACTGGCTTCAACAGAAATCTCAATGTGTTTGTTACACAAAGTATTCAGGAGAATTAAATCTTTTCTTAAAGTCTGAGCCATCCGTATGTTTTTATGCTGGACTGTAAGTTATGTCCCTGGGGTTGGACCTTTGATGTGCATGAAGTTGTTTGCTGCCTCAAGTTCCAGCTATGTTTATAGACTCATGGTCTCCCTGTCGGGTTGTCATTTTACCTGTTTTTGTACCATTTCTAACAGCTGCTTCCATTCATCCATGTACCCCTTTAACTTGTTGATTCTGTGGCTTTAAGTCAAAGGCTGAAAACCCCTCCTCTACAGAGTATATCACGGGAGCTGTAGGACAATGCCTTTGTGACACTTTTCCCCTCTTGGTCCACTGTCACTTCAGGGTCACCACTCTTTTCTGGTGGTTAAGGCTGATAATCACCTTTGGATAAACAGAGTTGCCCCTAATACTGTAGATACACTATGTATATAGTCAAGTCTTCATGCTAAGATGCTTTAAGTGTGTTAGAAATATCTTTTTCTATAACACCCAAAGGTGCTGTTGGCTGGAAACCATCCTGCAAAAGCAGCAGATCCCCACCGGAGCCAGTTACTGTTGTGAGGTCTCTGACACAATTCTTAGGATGGGCAATCGTGTTTCGCTGGCAAATCCTACCTGCTTGCTCCAGGCATGCAAGGGCACAAGAGCCACCACTAAGGGAGAGAGATTTACCTGGGCTCTGGATACCAATTTGGCTGCTGTCTGGGCTGGATCAAAGACTCGGCGAGAAGACTGATCCTTGCAGAAATTAATATGTCGATTGGCTGCTGTTTCATTAAATCTCCTCATACAATATGGGCATTGAATATAATCTGAATGTGAAGGTAACAATAAAAGGAAATTAATGCTTTAAAAAACAACTACGAAATGGAGGATATGAAAAAAATAGACGATGAACTCTGCTCGAGCCTGAAATAAGGTCCCAAGGTTTGGTCTGAGACAGCCTATTTCAGAGAGGGAGGCATGCAAGGGCTCAAATACGGGACATGGTGGGGAGAAAAATTTATCCCCCTACTCATTCAATTCAGTTCATGTGTCCTTCAAATGTTTACAGGGCATATCTTTTAGAAAACAGATTTAATTGTATTTAGGAAACTTACCAATTTAAATGAATTATTTAGTGAGTCCTCGTGTAAAAAAGCAGTCCCTGGGAGGTGCAAATGGTGAACGCTCTTGGCTGCTAACCAAAAGGTTAGAGGTTCAAGTCCACCCAAAGGCCTGGAGCTCAACTTCTGAAAAATAAGGCACCGAAAACCCTGTGGAGCACCGTTCTTCTCTGACACACATGGGGTCTCCTTGAATTGGAACTGACACTACAGAACTATGGCAACTAGTTAGTCGGCTGTTGCTTATGTAAAGAAAGTAGTCCTGGAATCTCAGAATGTGAGCATTGCAAGTTCAGAAGGCCATAGAAGATTCAAAAGCCCAGGTTGTGATGCTGAGTGGGACAGAAGGTCACACAGGAGTTACACAGCTACACAGGGAGATAAGTTGTTTCACAATGTGAGCTTAGAGGATGAGGTTTGAAGCCAATGTCACTGGCAAAGACACACTGCTTCAGCAGCAGCTGGATGTTTTCACATAACTTCTCAGTGAGGAGACAAATAATACGTGCAGGAAGGGGGTTAGTAAAAGGAAAGAAGGTGGAGGTCAAAAGAGAAACGGAGAAAGGGGGAAGAAGGGGTGATAGGAAAGTGGTTCCAGAAACAGCCTCGGCGTCCAGTGATCCCGATGTCCCAGGTGGCTCCCGTTGGCCCTAGGACTTCTGTGGTTCTGCGTAATATCCACTTTCCTCAAGTTGTCTTTCATTTGCAATTACCAGACATAATTGAATTGGCCAGTGAGAGGACTGGGAAGTGAGAACAAGCCAAGGTCTTCTTAGAACCTGGAGCTGCTCACAGCAAAGCCAGGTTGGAGCCTGTGCCTCTAAAGCAAGATGGGTTTTCTTTCCTTCTTTTTTCTTTTTGGCTTTTTTTTCTTTTGTCTTATCAGTACCAGTTTCTGTGGAGTTGACTACAACTCATGGCAACGCCATGTCTGTCAGAGTAGAACTGTGCTCCAAAGAGCTTTCCATGGCTGATGTTTCAGAAGTAGATTGCCAGCCCTTTCTTTCAAGGAACCCCTAGGTGGACTCAAATCTCCAACCTTTCAGCTAGCAGTCCAGTGTATAAACCACTTGTACTACCCAGGGACTCCTCTTTTGTCTTAGGCAACTTTAATGTGAATATGTGCCACACAAAAGCATAACTCTCTCCCCAGGATGGGTCTGAGACAGCACCAGCCTAAAACTCTGTACGGAAGTTTGGATTAATATATAGTCAAAATGTCTACAAGTGTGGGTGGATACATAATGCAGCGATGTCTTCATAGTCAAGAGCTTTTTGCAAGTCATCTTTTTAAGCAATTAGGAAGAGTGTTCTTTTTGAATAAACCATTGAATTAAAATGAATACACATAAAATATAAAAATGTTAGCACTTAGAAATTATCTAGCTAGCCTAACTCTTGATTTTAGTCTCTGTTAAGCAGTATCTAACCATTAATTCAATAGTTATTGAACATCTGCTATGTGCCCAGCACTGTTTTATACCTGGAATTATCTTCAGTCAAGGAGTAAGCATTCTAATACAGACACATATAAGTTTACATTTTCACATGATACTAAATGCCCTGAAAAAAAACCCAAAGAGGCCAGCATTGGGAAGGGATGAAGGCTCTGCAGTTGGTCTGACTGGTTTTGATTCCTAGCTCTTCATTTGCTATGTATACGAACTTAGCCAAGCTCCTCAGCCTACTGAACCTCCATTTCCTCAGTACCTAAACAGTAAACCAGCTTCCATCGAGCTGATTCTGACTCATGGTGACCCCATGTGTTTCAGACTCTCACTGTATTCCATAGGGCTTTCAATGCCTGATTCTTCTGAAGTAGATTACCAGGCCTTTCTCCTGAGGCACCCCGGGTAGATGTGAACCACCCAACCTTTCAGTTAGTAGTTGAGCACTTAACCATTTGTACCACCTACAAATCACCTATGATTTCATAGGTTGCTGTTAAGATTACTTGCTCAGCATACACCTGAATATTGACCAATTCTTTTTGGTATAGTGACTCTGTGTATTCCTTCCACCTTCTTTTGATGCTTCCTGCATTGCTTAATATTTTTCCCATAGAATCCTTCAATATTGCAACTTGAAGCTTGAATTTTTTTTTCACTTCTTTCAGCTTGAGAAATGCAGAGCATGTTTTTCCCTTTTGGTTTTCTAACTCTAGGTCTTTTCACATTTCGTTATAATACTTTACTTTGTCTTCTTAAGCCGCCCTTTGAAATCTTCTGTTCAGCTCTTTCACCTCATCATTTCTTCCTTTTCTTTTTGCTACCTTACATTCAACAGCAGCTCCACGCATCTGTCATTTTGTCATTCTGTGGTGGATTGTGTGTTGCTACAATGCTGGAAGCTATGTTACTGGGTATTTCAAATACCCGCAGGGTCACCCATGGTGGACAGGTTTCAGCAGAGCTTCCAGACTAAGACAGACTAGGAAGAAGGACCTGGCAGTCTACTTCTGAAAAAATTGGCCAGTGAAAACCTTACAAACAGCAGTGGAACACTGTGTGATATAGTGTTGGAAGATGAGCCCCTCAGGTTGGAAGGCACTCAAAAGATGACTGGTGGAGAGCTGCTTACTCGAAGTAGTCAAACTTACGGATGTGGAGAGAGTCAAGCTTTCTTTGTTGATGTAGCACAACTCAAAATGAGAGGAAACAGCTGCAAACATCCATTAATGATTGGAACATGGAATGTACTAAGTCCAAATCTAGGAGAATTGAAAGTCGTCAAAAATGAAATGGATCACATAAACTTCGGTATCCCAGGCGTTAGTGAGCTGAAATGGACTGGTATTGGGCATTTTGAATCAGACAATCATGTGGTGTATTATGCTGGGAATGACAAACTGAAGAGGAATGGCGTCACGTTCATCATCTAAAAGAACATTTCAAGATCAATCCTGAAGTACAATCCTGTCAGTCATAGGATAATATCTACATGCCTGTAAGGAAGACCAGCTAATAGTAGTATTATTCAAATTTACGCACCAACCACTAATCCTAAAGATGAGGAAACTGAATATTTTTTTACCAACTTCTATAGTCTGAAATTGACCAAACATGCAATCAAGATGCACTGATAATTACTGGCAATGGAATGCAAAAGTTGGAAACAAAGAAGAAGGATTGGTAGTTAGAAAACATGGCCTTGGTGATAGAAATGATGTTGGAGATCACATGATAGAATTTTTGTAAGACCAAGAACCTCTTCATTGCAAATACCTTTTATAACAACACAAACAGTGACTATACACATGGACCTCACCAGACAGAATACACAGAAATCAAATTTACTATATCTGTGGAAAGACATGATGGAAAGGCTTGATATCATCAGTCAGAACAAGGCCAGGGCTGACTTCAGAACTGACCATCAATTGCTCATATGCAAGTTCAAGTTGAAGCTGAAGAAAATTTGAACAAGTCCATGAGAGCCAAAATATGAACTTCAGTATATCCCACCTGAATTTAGAGACCATCTCAAGAACAGTTTTGATGCATTGAACGCTAATGACCCAAGATCAGATGAGTTGTGGAATGTCATCAAGGACATCATATGTGAAGAAAGCAAAAGGTCATTAAAGAGACAGGAAAGCAAAGATCAAAATGGATGTCAGAACAGACTCAATATACCTACAAGGCTAAAAACTCTATGCTAATGTACTTTTTGAAACTTCTAATGTGCTCCTGAGCCATGGCAGATGAAAATTGATGTGGCACAATGGCTAAGAGCTCAGCTGCTAGCCAGAAGTTCAGCAGTTCAAATCCACCAGTCGCTCCTTGGAAACCCTATGTGGCAATTTTAGTCTGTCCAACAGGGTGGCTATGAGTTGGAATCAACTTGATGGCAACAGGTTTGTTTTTTGGGTTTTAATGTGCTCCAGTCAGAGCTGTTATTATTAGCCAATTACAATGATGCCTCGAATCACATGGTTTCGTCTGCGTGGCATCTGCATGCATCGTTGTTTTTATAACCACTGATTTTGTCAAGTTTTGTGGTGTTTAGCTACAATATTGTGGTAACTAGTATTTGCGAACCAATAACTTTTTTTGAGAATGAAGTAGTAAGTAAAGGGAAAGAAACAGTGATATACAGAAATTACGATTTACGAGTAACATTAGTACAAAAAACATTACTAAGGATTCTGTATGGTCTGGTACGGGAGAAGGACCATTGGGTGGGGGGGGGGTGACACCATGAATTACCCCACTGGGTGACAACAACCCTAGTGATGCCACTTAGTGAAACGGCTTAGAAAAAGTAAAATAGAAAGTGCCATTATCATTCAAAATTCATTTAGGACAGTGCAGAAAATCATCTAGAACTTGGCTCTTGGCTTGGTGGTTATTTCTTCATTTTTACCAGCAGGAAAGTCAAGTTTTACATCAGAAATGCTGCTCCCATAAACCCTACTCACATAAGGCAAAGACAATGATTATGGCATTAACTGAGTTGCTTTCTTGACCCTACTTGTTCATATATTCATTGTTACCTTACTACTTTCTTGGCACTATATGCCACCAAGGAGAAAACAAATCTGAAGTGTGGTAGAAGGCAGAGCCAAGATGGCAAAGTAGTCAGATGCTTCCTGTGGTCCCTCTTACAACAAAGACCTGAAAAAATAAGTGAATCAATTATATATGACAATCTAGGAATGTTGAACATTAAAAGCAAAGTTGAAGAATTAGACTGAGTAGCAGGGGGAGAGAGAGATGGTTCAGAAACTGTAAGAAGTTGCCAGACTTGACCTGGTGGAAACTGGCACCACGCAGGCAGGATTGGCTACTGTGCGCGGTAAGGCAGGCAGTGTTGCTTGGGACATGCTTTCCACAGCAGGAGAGACCAAACAGTGGAGACTCTGCTCAACCCTCCAGAACCAGTGAGAAGTGGTGCTCAATCAACAACAGATAAGTAAATGCATCTAACCTACCGGTTGGAGCAAAAAAAGTCCCCTTTAGAAAGAAACTCTCCCCCATTTACCTGAACCCTCCCAGTGATTGCTGAGTTCCCTGGGCTGGAAGCAGGACCCATGGAGCATACTGAGCCATTCTCCTGGCTTTGGAGAGGGAACAAATTAACAAACAGGAAAAAAATAATCTGCCAGCTCCCCTAAGCTGGGAATTCAGGAAGGGCACAGCCCCTTTTCCTAGGTACAGGCATAAGTAGTCCACAGACTTTGAATGCCTTTCCCCACATAGACCTGTGTGGGCCTATTTCAACAGTGTAGGCCCTCATTAGCACAGTGCAACAGGGTATATACCTGAAGCCTATTTTCAACTATATCAGCTATAAGGGGGAGTGGCAGATTCGTGACATTGGATACCGCTCTGCTCATTAAGCAGGGTCCTCACCTACCCATATCAAGGGCTGGAGGACTGGTGGCTCCACCCATGCTACCTAGCCACTGGTGACAGGAGTCCAAGAATAAGTGCTCCCTCCCAATCCTTACAGCCAACAGCATTGGACCCCAGAGTCTGGCTGCAAAACCCACCCACCTACATATTCTAGGGAACAAGGATGAGCTTCCCTCCCAGACACCCAGGGGCAGCCATCAGCCCCCTGCATTGCTCATCGCATGACTCCTTGTTGCAGCCAGATACCTGTGCCTATGCCAATCACCTGTGCCTGTCTAGGACCTGCACCACACACTTGGTGACTGACTATCTGGACACCTGAGCTGAATCCATACAAGAAAAGTAAACAGACTCCTAGGCTCACATACCTAGTAATGGCTCTAATCACCTGATGACAGGACGTGAGAGCTTCAAAGATACCAATAACCAAACTAGCTCACATTACCAGCCTATTTGGGCATATCGAAACAAAACAAGAAGCTAGGACACAGTAAGCAAACATAAAATAAATAAATATAATAACTTATTTCTGGCTCGGAGACAACAGTCAATATCAGATCACATATAGAGACAGATCATGATGGCTTCAGCAAGTGCCCAAAACAAAGAATTAAGAAACTTTCCAGACGAAGAGAATTTTTTGGAAATACCAGAGGTAGAATTCAAAAGATTAACATAGAGAGCTGTTCAAGAGATCAGGAAGGAAATCAGGCAAAACACAGAACAAGCCAAAAAACACACAGATGAAACAATAGAGGAACTTAAGAAAGTTATACAAGAGCATAATGATAAATTTAATAGGCTGCAAGAATCCATAAAGAGACAGCAAACAGAAATCCAAAAGATTAACAATAAAATCTCAGAATTACACACTCAATAGAATGTCATAGGAGCAGAATTGAGGTAGTGGAAGTCAGAATTAGTGAGACTGAAGATAAAGCACTTGACACCAATATATTTGAGGAAAAATCAGACAAAAGAATTTTTAAAAATGAAGAAACCGTAAGAATTATGTGGGACTCTATCAAGAGGAATAACCTTCGACTGATTGGAACACCAGAACAGGGGGATAACAGAAAATACAGAGAATTGTTAAAGATCTATTGGCAGAAAACTTCCTTGATATCATGAGAGAGGAGAAGATACCTATCCAAGAAGCTCATTGAACCCTACACAAGGTAGATCCCAAAAGAAAGTCACCAAGACATGTTATAATCAAACTTGCTGTCATGGATTGAATCTTGCCCCGCCCCCAAAATATGTGTCAGCTTGGTTAGGCCATGATTCCCAGTATTGTGTGGCTGTCCTCCGTTTTGTGATTGTAATTTTATGTTGAGAGGATTAGAGTGGGATTGTAACACCACCCTTACTCAGGTCACCTCCCTGATCCAAGGTAAAGGGAGTTTCCCAGGGGTGTGGCCTGCACCACCTTTTATCTCTCAAGAGATAAAAAGAAAGGGAAGCAATCAGAGAGTTGGGGACTTCATACCACCAAGAAAGCAGCACCAGGAGCAGAGAACATCCTTTGAACACGGGCTCCCCGTGCCTGAGAAGATCCTCGACCAGGGGAAGCTTGAGGACAGGGATCTTCCTCCAGAGCTGACAGAGAAAGAAAGCTTTCCCCTGGAGCCGACGTTCTGAATTTGGACCTGTAACCTACTAGACTGTGAGAAAATAAATTTTCCTTTGTTAAAGCCATCCACTTGTGGTATTTCTGCTATGGCAGCACTAGATAACTAAGACACTTGCCAAATCCAAAGATAAAGAGAAAATTTTAAGAGCGGCTAGGGATAAACGAAAAGTCATCTACAAAGGAGAGTGAGTAAGACTAAGCTTACTACTCAGCAGAAACCACGCAGGCAAGAAGGCAACAGGATGACATATATAAAGCCTTGAAGGAAAAGAACTGCCAGCCAGAAGCATATATCCAGCAAAGCTATCGCTCAAATACAATTGCGAAATTAGGACATTTCCAGAGAAACAGAAATTAAGGGAGTTTCTAAAACCCAAACCAAAATTATAAGAAATATTAAAGGGAGTCCTCCAGTTAGAAAATCAATAACGTCAGATAACAACCCAAGACTAGAACACAGGACAAAACAACCACATATCAACCCAGACAGGGAAGTCACAAAAATACATCAAAGCTAAAACACTGAAAAGAGGGTAACAGAGACATCAATATGTAAGAGATGACAACATTAAAAAAAAAAAGAGGGACTAAATGATGTAGTTTTAGATCTTTCATATGGAGAGGAAGTCAAGGCAATATAAAGAAATAAAAGATTGGCTTAAACTTAGAAAAATATATGTAAATATTGAGATAACCACAAAGGAAACTAACAATCCTACAAATCAAAATTAAAAACAAGAAAAACATAAAGACTCAGAGAATACAAAATCAACAACAAAAAGGTGAAAAGAAAATACATAAAAATGACTCAGCACAGAAAATTAAATGCAACAAAGAAACAGTCAATGACACACAAAAAAAGACATCAAAATGACAGCACTGAACTCATACCTATCAATAATTACACTGAATCTAACGGACTAAATGTACCAATAAAGAGACAGAGTGGTGGAATGGATAAAAAAAAAAACAGGACCTGTCTATACGCTGCCTACAAGAGACACACCTTAAAGACACAAACTAAAACTCAAAGGATGGAAGAAAATATATCAAGCAAATAACAATCAAAAAACAGCACAAGTGGCAATATTAATCTCTGACAAAATAGACTTTAAAGCAAAATCCACCACAAAGGATAAGGAAGGACACTATATAATAATTAAAGGGTCAATAGACCAGGAAGATATAACCATAATAAATAGTTATGCACCTAATGACAGGTCTCCAAAATAACACAAAACAAACTTTAATAGCATTGAAAAGAGAAATAGCGCCATAATAATAGTAGGAGACTTCAACACACCACTTTCGGTGAAGGACAGAACATCCAGAAAGAAGCTCAATAAAGACAAAGAAGATCTAAACACCACAGTCAACCAACTTGATTTCATAGACATATATAGAACACTCCACCCAACAGCAGCCAACTACCCTTTCTTTTTCAAAGCACATTAAACATTCTCCAGAATAGACCACATATTAGTCCACAAAGCAAGCCTTAACAGAATCGAAAGCATCAAAATATTACAAAGCATCTTTTCTGACCATAAAGCCATAAAAGTAAAAATCAATAACAGAAAAAGCAGGGGAAAAAGACCCAAACACATGGAAATTGAACAACACCTTGCTCAAAAAAACTACTGGGTTATTTCTTGTTGTTGTTAGGTGCTGTCGAGTTGGTTCCGACTTATAGCCACCCTATGCACAACAGAACGAAACACTGCCCGGTCCTGCTCCATCCTTAAAATCGTTGTTATGCTTGAACTCATTGTTGCAGCCACTGTGTCAATCCACCTCGTTGAGGGTCTTGCTCTTTTCCGCTGACCCTGTACTCTGCCAAGCATGATGTCCTTCTCAGGGACTGATCCCTCCTGACAACATGTCCAAAGTATGTAAGACGCAGTCTCGCCATCCTTACTTCTAAGGAGCATTCTGGTTGTACTTCTTCTAAGACAGATTTGTTTGTTCTTTTGGCAGTCCATGGTATATTCAATATTCTTTGCCAACACCACAATTCAAAGGTGTCAACTCTTTTTCCATTTTCCTTATTCATTGTCCAGCTTTCACATGCATATGATGCGATTGAAAATACCATGGCTTGGGTCAGGTGCACCTTAGTCTTCAAGGTGACATCTTTGCTCTTCAACACTTTGAAGAGGTCCTTTGCAGCAGATTTGCCCAATGCAATGCGTCTTTTGATTTCTTGACTGCTGCTTCCATGGCTATTGATTGTAGATCCAAGTAAAATGACATCTTTGACAACTTCAATCTTTTCTCCGTTTATCATGATGTTGCTCATTGGTCCGGTTGTGAGGATTTTTGTTTTCTTTATGTTGAGGTGTAATCCATACTGAAGGCTGTGGTTTTTGATCTTCATTAGTAAGTACTTCAAGCCCTCTTCACTTCCAGCAAGCAATGTTGTGTCATCTGCATAACGCAGGTTCTTAATGAGCCTTCCTCCAATCTTGATGCCCCGTTCTTCTTCATGTAGTCCAGCTTCTCAGATTATTTGTTCAGCATACAGATTAAATAGGTATGGTGAAAAAATACAACCCTGACGCACACCTTTCCTGGCTTTAAACCAAGCAGTATGCCCTTGTTCTGTCCAAACAACTGCCTCTTCATCTATGTAAAGGTTCCTCATGAGCACAATTAAGTGTTCTGAAATTCCCATTCTTCGCGGTGTTATCCATAGTTTCTTATGATCCACAAAGTCAAATGCCTTTGCATAATCAATAAAACACAGGTAAAAATCCTTCGGGTATTCTCTGCTTTCAGCCAGGATCCACCTGACATCAGCAATGATATCCCTGGTTCCACATCCTCTTCTGAAACTGGCCTGAATTTCTGGCAGTTCCCTGTTGATATACTGCTGCAGCCATTTTTGAATGATCTTCAGCAAAATTTTGCTTGTGTGTGATATTAATGATATTGTTCAATAATTTCCACATTTGGTTGGATCACCTTTCTTGGGAATAGGCATAAATATGGATCTCTTCCAGTCAGTTGGCCAGGAAGCTGTCTTCCATATTTCTTGGCATAGACGAGTGAGCACCTCCAGTGCTGCATCTGTTTGTTGAAACATCTCAATTGATATTCCATCAATTCCTGGAGCCTTATTTTTCACCAATGCCTTCAGAGCAGCTTGGAGTTTTTCCTTCAGTACCATGGAGGACAGGTTTCAGCTGAGCTTCCAGACTAAGACGGAATAGGAAGAAGGACCCGGCAGTTTACTTCTGAAAAGTGAAAACCTTATGAATAGCAGCAGAATATTGTCTGATATAGTGCTGAAAGATGAGCCCCCCAGTTTGGAAGGCACTCAAAAGATGAATGGGGAAGAGCTGCATCCTCAAAATAGCATTGACCTCAATGACGTGGATGGAGTAAAGCTTTTGGAACCTTCATTTGCTGATGTGGCATGACTCAAAATGAGAAGAAACAGCTGCAAACATCCATTAATAATCGAACCTGGAATGTACAAAGTATGAATCTAGGAAAATTGGAAATCGTCAAAAATGAAATGGAACACATAAACATCGATATCCTAGGCATTAGTGAGCTGAAATGGACTGGTATTGGCCATTTTGAATTGGACAATCATATAGTCTACTATGCTGGGAATTACAACTCGAAGAGGAATGGTGTTGCATTCATCATCAAAAGGAACATTTCAAGGTCTATCCTGAAGTACAACGCTGTCAGTGATAGGATAATATCCATACGCCTACAAGGAAGACCAGTTAATATGACTATTATTCAAATTTACGCACCAACCACTAGGGCCAAAGATGAAGAAATAGAAGATTTTTATCAGCTGCTGCAGTCTGAAATTGATCAAACATGCAATCAAGATGCATTGATAATTACTGGTGATTGGAATGCGGAAGTTGGAAACAAAGAAGAAGGATCATTAGTTAGAAAATATGGCCTTGATGATAGAAACAATGCCAGAGATCGAATGATAGAATTTTGCAAGACCAACGACTTTTTCATTGCAAATACCTTCTTTCACCAACATAAACGGCGGCTATACACATGGACCTCGCCAGATGGAACACACAGAAATCAAATGGACTACATCTGTGGAAAGAGACAATGGAAAAGCTCAATATCATCAGTCAGAACAAGGCCAGGGGCCGACTGTGGAACAGACTATCAATTGCTCATATGCAAGTTCAAGCTGAAATTGAAGAAAATCAGAGCAAGTCCATGAGAGCCAAAATATGACCTTGAGTATATCCCACCTGAATTTAGAGACCATCTCAAGAATAGATTTGACACATTGAACACTAGTGACCGAAGACCAGACGAGTTGTGGAATGACATCATCCATGAAGAAAGCAAGAGGCCACTGAAAAGACAGGAGAGAAAGAAAAGACCAAGATGGATGTCAGAGGAGACTCTGAAACTTCCTCTTGAGCATCGAGCGGCTGAAGCAAAAGGAAGAATTGATGAAGTAAAAGAACTGAACAGAAGATTTCAAAGTGCCTCTCCAGAAGACAAAGTAAAGTATTATAATGACATGTGCAGAGAGCTGGAGATGGAAAACCAAAAGGGAAGAACACGCTCGGCGTTTCTCAAGCTGAAAGAACTGAAGAAAAAATTCAAGCCTCGAGTTGCAATAGTGAAGGATTCCATGGGGAAAATATTAAATGATGCAGGAAGCATCAAAAGAAGATGGAAAGAATACACAGAGTTATTATACCAAAAAGAAGTAGTCAATATTCAACCATTTCAAGAGGTGGCATATGATCAGGAACTGATGGTACTGGGTTATAGAAAAAAATAAGAACGGAAAAAAGAAATTCACAGAATGAAAACGCATCCTACCAGAACCTTTGGGACACAGCAAAAGCATGTTCAATTCATAGCTCAGAGGTCAATTTAAAAATAAATACACACATCCAAAAAGAAGAAAGACTAAAATCAAAACATTAACCCTACAACTCGAACAAATAAAAAGAGAGCATCAAAAGAAGCCCTCGGAGACCAAAAGAAAACAAGTAATAAAATTAGAGCCAAATTAAATGAAATAGAGAATAGAAAAACAATTGAAAGAGCTAAGAAGACCAAAACTTTTTCTTTGAAAACCTCAACAAAATCGATAAACCATTGGCCAAACTGACAAAAGAAAAACAGGAGAGGAAGCAACCCGAGTAAGAAATGAGATGGGTGATATCACAACAGACCCAACTAAAATTAGAAGAATCATAACAATACTATGAAAAATTGTACTCCAAGAAATTTGAAAACCCAAAGGAAAGGGACAAATTTCTAGAAACACACTACCTACCTAAACTAACACAAACAGTGGTAGAACAACTAAATAAACCTACAACAAAAGAAGAGACTGAAAAGGCAGTTTACAAACTCCAACAACAACAACAAAAAGCCCTGGCCCTGACAAATTCAGTGGAGAATTCTACCAAACTTTCAGAGAAGAGTTAACACCACTACTACTAAAGGTATTTGAGAGCATAGAAAAGGACAGATTACTCGGAAACTCATTCTATGAACCCAGCATAACCCTGATACCAAAACCAGGTAAAGACACCACAAAAAAAGAAAACTACAGACTAAAATCCCTCATGAACATAGATGCAAAACTCAACAAAATTCTAGCCAATAGAACTCAACAATGTATCAAAAAAATAATTCACCCTGACCAAGTAGGATTCATAGCAGGTATGGATGGAGGGTTCAACATTAGAAAAACAATTAATATAATCCATCATATAAATAAAACAAAAGATAAGAACAACATGATCTTATCAATTGATGTAGAAAAGGCATTTGACAAAGTCCAACACATATTCATGATAAAAACTCTCAGCAAAATAGGAATAGAAGGGAAATTCCTCAACATAATAAAGACCATTTATACAAAGCCAACAGCCAACATCATCCTAAATGGAGAGAGTCTGAAAGCATTGCCTTTGAGAACGAGAACCAGACAAGGATGCCCTTTATCACCACTCTTACTGGACATTGTGCTGGAGGTCCTAGCTAGAGGAATTAAGCTAGAAAAAGAAATAAAGGGCATCTAGATTGGTTACGAAGAAGTAAAAGTATCCCAATTTGCAGATGATATGATCTTATACACAGAAAACCCCGAAGAATCCACAAGAAAACTACTGGAATAGAAGATTTCAGCAAATTATCAGGATACAAGATAAACATACAAAAATCAGATGGATTCCTCTACACCAACAAAGAGAACTTCAAAGAGTAAATCATCAAGTCAATACCATTTTACAATAGCCCCCAAGAAGATAAAACACTTAGACATAAATCCAACCAGAGGAGTAAAAGACCTATACAAAGAAAACTACAAGACATTACTGCAATAAACTAAAAGACACCTATGTAAGTGGAAAAACATATCTTGTTCATTGTCATGGATTGAATTATGTTCCCCTAAAAATGTGTGTATCAATTTATCTGGGCCATGATTCCCAGTATTGTGTGGTTGTCTTCTATTTTGTGATTGTAATTTTATGTTAAAGAGGATTAGGGTGGGATTGTAACACCCTTATTAATGTCACATCTCTAATCCAACGTAAAGGGAGTTTCCCTAGGATGTGGCCTGCACCACCTTTTATCTTACAAGAGATAAAAGGAAAGGGAAGTGCCCAGAGAGTTGGGGACCTCATACCACCAAAAAAGAAGCACCAGGAGCAGAGCGCATCCTTTGCACCCAGGGCCTGCACAGAGAAGCTCCTAGTCCAAGGGAAGAATGACTAGAAGGACCTTCCTGCAGAGCCAATAGACAGAGAAAGCCTTCCGCTGGAGCTGATGCCCTGAATTTGGACTTCTAGCCTACTAAAAAAAAAATAGACTGTGAGAAAATAAATTTCTCTTTGTTACAGCCATCCACTTGTGGTATTTGTTATAGCAGCCCTAGATGACTAAGAGACTCATAGACAGGAAGACTCAACATTGTGAAAATGTCAATTCTACCCAAAGCAATCTACAAATACAGTGCAGTCCTGATCCAAATTCCAACGACATTTTTTTTTAATTAATTTTTATTAAGCTTCAAGTGAACATTTACCATTCCAATCAGTCTGTCACATGTAAGTTTACACACATCTACTCCCTTCTCCCACTTGCTCTCCCCCTATTGAGTCAGCCCTTACAGTCTCTCGTTTCATGCCAATTTTGCCATCTTCCCTCTCTCTCTATCTTCCCATCCCCCCTCCAGTCAAGAGTTGCCAACACACTCTCCAGTGTCCACCTGATTTAATTAGCTCTCTCTTCATCGGCATCTCTCTCCCCCCCACTGACCAGTCCTTTTCATGCCTGATGATTTGTCTTCGGGGATGGTTCCTGTCCTGTGTCATCAGACGTTCTGGGGAGCATTGTCTCTGGGATTCCTCTAGTCTCAATCATACCATTAGGTATGTTCTTTTCATGAGAATTTGGGGTCTGTATCCCATTGGTCTCCTGCTCCCTCAGGAGTTGTCTGTTGTGTTCCCTGACAGGGCAGACATCGATTGTGGCTGGGCACCAACTAGTTCTTCTGGTCTCAGGATAAGGTAGGTCTCTGGTTCATGTGGCCCTTTCTGTCTCTTGGATTCTTAGTTGTCCAACGACATTTTTTAATGAGATGGAGAAACAAATCACCAACTCCATTTGGAAAGGGAAGACGCTCCAGATAAGTAAAGCATTTCTGAAGAAAAAGAACAAAGTGGGAGGCCTCACACTACCTGATTTTAGAACCTATTATGCCAACACAGCAGTCAAAACAGCCTGGTACTGGTACAACAACAGATACACAGACCAGTGGAACAGAATTGAGAATCTAGATATAAATTCATCCACCTATGAGCAGCTGATATTTGACAAAGGCCCAAAGTCTGTTAAATGGGGAAAAGACAGTCTGTTTAACAAATGGTGCTGGCATAACTGGATATTCATCTGCAAAAAAATGAAACAAGACCCATACCTCACACCATGCACAAAAACTAACTCAAAATGGATTAAAGACCTAAAAAAAAAATCTAAAAGGATAAAGATCATGGAAGAAAAAGTGGGGACAGCACTAGGAGCCCTAATACATGATATAAATGGGATACAAAACATTACTAACAATGCGCAAACACCAGAAGAGAAACTAGATAACTGGGGTCTCCTAAAAATCAAACACTTATGTTCATCCAAAGACTTCACCGAAAGAGTAAAAAGACAACCTACAAAAAAAACTGGGAAAAACTTTTGGCTAAGACATATCCAATCAGAGTCTAATCTCTAAAATCTACAAAATATTGCAAAATCTCAACAACAAAAGGACAAATAACCCAATTAAAAAAATGGGCAAAGGATATGAACAGGCACTTCACCAAAGAAGACAGGCTGCTAACAGATACATGGAGAAATACGATCATTAGCCATTAGAGAAATGCAAATCAAAACTACAATGAGATATCATCTCACCACAACAAGGCTGTCATTAATCCAAAAAACACAAAATAATAAATGTTGGAGAGACTCGAACACTTATACACTGCTGGTGGGAATGTAGAATAGTATAACTACTTTGGAAATCGATTTGACGCTTCCTTAAGAGGCAAGAAATAGAACAATCATACGATCCAGTAATCCCACTCCTTGGAATATATCCTAGAAAAATAAGAGCTGTCACACTATTAAATACATGCATACCCACATTCATTGTACCACTGTTCACAACAGCAAAAATATGGAAACAACCTAGGTGCCCATCAACAAATGAATGGATAAACAAATTATGGTATATCCACACAATGAAATACTACTCAAACATAAAGAGCAACGATGACTCCAAGAAACATCTCATAACATGAAGGAATCTGGAAGACATTATGCTGAGTGAAATTAGTCATAAAAGTACAAATATTGTATGAGATCACCATTATAAGAACTCAAGAAAAGGTTTAAACATAGAAGAAAACATTCTTTGATGGTTATGAGGGTGGGGAGGCAGGGAGAGAGGTATTCACTAATTAGATAGTAGACAAGAATTATCTTAGGTGAAGGGAAGGACAACACACAATGCAGGGGAAGTCAGCACAATTGGACTAAACCAAAAGCTAAGATATTTCCCGAATACAACTTCGAGGGACAGACTAGCAGGAGCTGGAGTCTGGGGACCATGGTTTCAGGCAACATCTACGTCAATTGGCATAACAAAATTTATTAAGAAAACGTTCTGCCTTCCACTTTGGTGAGTGGCGTCTGGGGTCTTAAAAGCTAGAGAGCGGCCATGTGAAATGTATCAATTGGTCCCAATCCACCTGGAGGAAAGGATAATGAAGAACACGAAAGACACAAGGAAAATATTAGCCCAAGAATCAAAAGGTCCACATAAACCAGAGACTCCATCAGCCTGAGACCAGAAGAACTAGATGATGCCTGGCTACCACCAAGACCGCCCTGATAGGGAACACAACAGAGAGTCCCTGAAGGAGCAGGAAAAACTGTGGTGTAGAATTCAAATTATAGTGAAGAAACCAGACTTCACAGTCTGACTGAGACTGGAGGAACCCCAGAAGACATGGCCCCTGGACTCTCTGTTAACCCAGAACTAAAACCATTCCCAAAGCCAACTCTTCAGACAAAGATTTGACTGGACTATAAGATATAAAGATAGTCGTGGAGAGTGTGCTTCTCAGTTCAAATAGATACAGGAGACGAAATGGGCAGCTCCTGTCTGGAGGTGAGATGAAAGGGTAGAAAGGGATAGAAGCTGGTTGAATGGACATGGGAAATTCAGGGTGGAAAGGAGTTGTTGTGTGCTGACATGTTGTACAGATAGGAACTAGGGTCACATAACAATGTGTGTATAAATTTCTGTATGAGAAACCAACTTGAGCTGTAATCTTTCAGTTAAAGCACAATAAAAAAAAAAACCTAAAAATCTGAAGTGCGTTCCCTTGCCAACAAAAATCTCAGAGATGACTAGAGAACTAACAAAAACCTCAGAGGTGGCTAGAGGACTAGACAAATAAACAATCAGACCTCCATAGGATAAGTTGTGAGAAGTACGGGGACCTCTGGGAGCCCATGGGAGGGGCCTGCAGCCTAGCCGTAGGGAGGCCGGTAAGAGGTCCTGCAGCTGAGCACTCAGGAGTACTGGTTATATTTATTTTGAACTCCAAATACTCTGAAAATGGAAAAAGTATTTTTCTACCACAAAAATCTGAACATAGCCTGACTGAGCTACATGTTCCACCTTTATTTCAATGGTTTCCTCTGCCAATTGATGTAATAAAACCTCCACGTACTACTTATTTTAACAAATAATGATTTTTTAAAAGTCTATCTACAAATGGATCCTACAGAACATGGGGAAGGTGGCAAGATCCTACAGAAAATTAAAGTAGAAAACAAGCATCATTTTAAAAGGCAAGCATTTCATTGAGTACCTATGACTAGGTAGCCCTATGAGATGGTGACAGAATGAGGCTTCGCAGAATAATCCCTATTGTAAATATTGTTCTGCAATCAACGCCCATGGAAGCACCAGTTGAGAAATCAAAACACACCTTGCGTTGGGCAAATCTGCTGCAAAGGACCTCTTTAAAGTGTTGAAAAGCAAAGATGTCACTTTGAAGACTAAGGTGTACCTGACCCAAGCCATGGTATTTTCAACCGCCTCATATGTATCTGAAAGCCGGACAACGAATGAGGAAGACCAGAGAAGAATTGACGCCTTTGAATTGTGGTGTTGGCAGAGAATATTGAATATACCATGGATTGCCAAAAGAACAAACAAATCTGTCTCGGAAGAAATACAACCAGAATGCTCCTTAGAAGCAAGGATGGTGAGCTTGCATATTACATACTTTGGACACGTTGTCAGGAGGGATCAGTCCCTGGAGAAGGACATCATGCTTGGTAAAGTAGAGGGTCAACAAAAAGAGGAAGACCCTCAGCAAGATGGACTGACACAGTGGCTGCAACAATGGGCTCAGGCTTAACAACGGCTCTGAGGATGGTGCAAGACCAGGCAATATTTTGTTCTGTGGTACATTGGGTCGCTATGAGTCAGACCCAGCTGGACGACACCAAACAACATCATATATATTCTATATCACTGTCCCCATAAACTGTCACAACATCCTGGAAATCTGAATCATTGGCAGATTTATATCAGGAAGAATTAGAATAAACATAAATCATGCTGGGGAAAAAATACAAATTATTTGCAAACTCATGCACAGTGGAAAAAAAAACAACATATTAATTATAACTGCTGTATGTGTTAAATTTTCTAGTGCTTAAACTTGAGAATACGAGACTAATATAAAATGGTTGCACAATCGGAAGAATTTAATAGTGATGAAAATGTGCTATTTCATATGGTAACCTTTGTTTGGTGCATAAATTTATAATAAGGGCACAGAAAGGAATTTAATTATAAAATTATATTTTAGCATAAAAATGTAAAGGGCGGGCAGATAAATAGTACATTTGATGAGGCCTTGCAAAAGGAATGATTTTTTTTAAAAAAAGAAACAATAATCCCCACATTTTGGACCCAACAGAGTAATGAGAAAAATGCACAGAGCAGGACATCTGACATGGTCGCACTTATTCACCTAAAGAAGCATAAGGTAGCCATCAACTCTGAGGCTTCTGCTATTGAAATGAAGATAGTTCTCACGAAAGACGTTTTTGCTATTATGAAGCTTACTACCAAAGCACAATTCTTATCTATTTACTGCATGTCTTATGACAACACATTATTTTAAACTATATTTTCATTTAATGCACTGCCATTCAGTTGATTCCGATTCATAGTGACCCTATAGGACAGAGTAGAACTGCCCCATAGGGTTTCCAAGGAGAAGCTGGTAGATTTAAACTGCTGATCTTTTGGTTAGCAGCCAAACACTTAACGAGCACACCACTAAAAAAAAAAAAATTTTTTTTTTTTTTTTTTACAGTGGGGCTCCTATTTTCATTTCATACCCAACAATAAAAAAGTGAGGCAATTATTAAGATTTTCTGCTATAGAAGTTCAGATACTTTTTTCCAGATGACTTTCATAGTATGATTGTAGTGTTTTATTTTTTAAAATGAATTTTTTGAGGGATAATTTACACGAAATAAAATGTACCTATTCCAAGTGTGCACTTTTTCTATTCTAAATGTCTTAGATTTTTACCCATAGAATCCTTCAGTACTGCAACTTGAAGCTTGGGTTTTCATTTCTTTCAGCTTGAAAAATTCTGATGGTGTTTTGGTTTTCTAACTCTAGGTCTTTGCAAATTTCATCATAATATTTTATTTATTTTCTTGAGCTGCCCTTTGAAATCTTCTGTTCACCATTTTTACTTTTTCTGTTCACTTTAACTACTCTGCACTTAAAAGCAAATTTCTGAGTCTTTTCTGACATCTATTTTGGTCTTTTTCTTCTTTCCTATCTTTTTATTGACTTTTTACTTTTTTCATGTATGATGTCTTTGATTTTTTCCCACAACTCTTCTGATCTTTGGTTATTAGTCTTCTTGAGAAGGTCTCTAAATTCAGGCAGGATGTATTCAAGGTAGTACTTTGGCTCTCTTAGACTTGCTCTGATTTTCTTCAGCTTCAACTTGAACTTGTACACAAGCAATTGATGATGTGTTCACAGTCAGCCCCGGCTTTGTCTTGACTGATGATATTGAGTTTCTCCATTGTCTCTTTCCATGAATGTAAGTAGTCCCTGACTCATGACAGGGGTTCTGTTCCAATGACCTCATCGTAAGTCAGTTCTGATGTAAGTCGAATACCTCATTTAAAAAATTTTTTTCATTATTATTGCCTTTATTATCATTATCTTTATAAATCCAATCTTTGTCTTTGGGGGTTGGGAATATTACGTATAAATTTAGATATATTTTAATACATACATACATAAAAAACGCACAAATCATAAAAATTTACTCTGTCAATGGACAACAGTTGGATGGCACAGGCATTTTGTCAGTTGTGGTAATAATTCCACTTGTGGAAGGTTCTGGATCCCCTGAATTATCCCTGAGAATGGGGATGGTGTTTCTAATCAGAAATTTAGTGAGAGTTGTCTGTATAACGCCATTATTTTCTTTTTTAAACTTTATTTTTCTTTTGGTGGAAGTTTACAGAGAAAATTAGTTTCTTGTTCAATAAATTCTTTTTTTTTCCTTTATGTATTTCACAGGAACGTCTCACTGCTTCTCAAATCTGCCTATGGATTTTAGCAATCAGTGTTTGGGTCCACATTTTCAAGCAACTGAAGCTCTTTATTTAGTTTAGAAAAAACTTCAGCTAATCCTTTCACTGTAAAATTTTTTGACAACTTCTCTCCTTCTTCCTCATCATTTCTTTCCCCTTTAGCATTTCTTTTCTCTTGAAAATCCATTAAGTCTTGATCTGTTAGTTCCCCTTCTTTGTGATCTATGAGCTGTTTCACATTGGCAATATCAAGTTATAAATTCAGTGTTCTTGCCATAAGGACAATTTTCCCACCAATATCTTGTATCATATTATCCTGATCAAATGCTTAGAGCATGTTCACATAACTCAGCAATTTTTTCCATATCCCCTGCATGCTTTTTGCCATCACTTCCTCCCAAGAAAATGTGCTAACAATAAGACATTCAAAATAAACAAAAAGACAAATATTGTATGAGACCACTATTATAGAAACTCATGAAAAGGTTTACACACAGAAAGAAATAATCTTTGAAGGTTACGAGGGAGGAGAAGGGTGGGGACGGAAAAACACTAAATAGACAATAGATAAGTGGTAACTTTGGTAAAGGGTAAGACAGCACACAATGCTGGGGAAGCCAGAGCAATTTGTTCAAGGGAAGGTCATGGAAGCTCCATAGACACATCCAAACTCCCTGAGAGATGAAATTACCGGGCTAAGGGCTGTGGGGACCATGGTCTCAGGAACATCTAGCTCAATTGGCATAACATAGTTTATAAAGAAAATATTCTACATTCTACTTTGGTGAGTAGTGTCTGGGGTCTTGTGAGTGGCCATCTAAGATACTCCACTGGTGTCACCCCATCTGGGGCAAGAGAGAATGAAGAAAACCAAAGATACAAGGGAAAGATCAGTCCAAAGGACTAATGGACCACAACTACCACAGCCTCCATCAGACTGAGTCTAGCACAACTAGATGGTGCTTGGCTACCAACACTGACTGCTCTGACAGGGATCACAATAGAGGGTCCTGTACAGAGCTCAAGAAAAATGTAGAACAAAATTCTAACTCACCAAAAGCAAACAAACAAAAACAAACCAGACTTACTGGTCTGACAGAGACTGGAGAAACCCTGAGAGTATGGCCCCCTGACACCCTTATAGCTCAATAATGAAGTCACTCCTGAGGTTCACCCTAAAGATTAGACAGGCCCATAAAACAAAATGAGGCTCTAACAGCATACCAGCTCACTAGGATGAGAAGGCAAGAGGGGACAGGAAAGCTGGTAATGGAGAACCCAAGGTTGAGAAGGGGAGAGTGTTGACATGTCATGGGATTGGCAACCAATGTCACAAAACAGTATGCATATTAATTGTTTAATGAAAAACTAGTTTGCCCTATAAATCTTCATCTAAAGTACAAAAAAAAATTTTTTTTAATAATAAAAATTAAAAAAAAAAGGAGAGTTGTAAGTACGGTTTGTTGTAACTTGAATATGTTGTAAGGTGGGGACTTTCTGTAGTCTATTTGATTCCTGTGTAATCTGTCTTATGAGTTCCATGTGTATAGTTGACAATTGTGTTGTTACAAAAAAGTATTTCCAGTTAGCAAGTTGTTGGTCTTGCAGAATTAATTCATGCGATCTTTGGTGTAGTCTCTATCATCAAGGCTGTATTTTCCAATTACTAATCATTCTCCTTTGTGTTTAGCTTTTGCATTCCAATCAACATAATCATCAATGTTTCTTGATTGCACATTCGATCAATTTTAGACTACAGTAGGTCATAAGTTCTACTCTGTCCGAAACAGTCTCTATGGTCAGAATCCACTTGACTACACACAACAATAACATATGTGTGGATGTAATCCCATTTAGGAATAGGGTTTGCTCTGTTATATTAATGAGACCATATCAGTAAAAGGTGTATTTTAAGCAAATCGGTTTAATTTTTTTTATTTTTGAAAATATTTACAGCAAAACATATACCAATTTAGCAATTTCTACACGTACAATTCAGTGACATTGATTACATTCTTCAAGTTGTGCAACTATTCTCACCATCCTTTTTCAAATTATTCCCCCCTTTAAAAAAAAAAAGTTTTTTTTTTTTGTTAACATAAACTCACTACCCTCCCCAAGCTTCCTATCTAATCTTTCAAGTTGTTTCATATAGATGATTCTTTAAAAGAGCACAATACTCAAAGAAGAGATCCCTTACTAATTAAGCTAAACTACTGTTTGGTTTAAAGAAGACTTCGAGGGATATTTTTCATTTAAGGTTTAAAGATTATCTCAGGGCAATAGTTTCAGGGGTTCATCCAACCTCCATGGCTCCACAAATTCCTCAAGAATTTGAAACTGTTCCACATATCCCCTCTCCCCTCTTTGATCATTCTTTTATAGAATCATTGGTCAAAATTATTCAGTAATGGTAGCCAAGCACCATCCAGTTCTTCTGATCTTACGGTGGAGGATGCAGTTGTTTATGGAGGCAATTATCTACACATTCCATTTTCTCCTCCAACTCCTGACTCTCCTTTCTCTGTTGCTCAAGGTAAATTGAGACCAATTGTACATTAAATGGCCACTTGCAAGCTTTTAAGACTCCAAACACTATGCCATGAACTAGCACTAAAAATATTAGGCCAGTTTACCAGGATGTCCCTAGAAACCATGAGCCTAACCTCCAAACCAAGAAACCATATCCCATGAGGTCTTTGGTTGAGCATAAGCAGCTTCAGCAACTACTCTTCTTTGCTGTTGTTAAAACTTGTATTGCACAACATTTGCCAATTCAACTTTTTATAGGTGTACAACTTAGTGTCATCGATTACACCTATCAGCTCTGCAACCATTACCCTTAATCAATGAGACTTTTTCATCACCATAAACAAAACCTCAATACTAAAAAGGCAATAACTCCTCCTTTACCCCTACTGCCCACCCCTAGTAGCCACTAAGAAACTTTGGTCCCTATACATTTACCTGTTCTTCTCTTTTTTATAAGTGAGGTTGTATGTTTGCCTTTTTGTGACTGACTTACTCCACTCAGCATAATATATTCAAACTCTGTCTACATTGTAGCATGCATCAGGACTTCATTTTTCTTTCCGGCAGAGTACTAGTTCATCGTATGTATGTATCATATTTTATTTATCCATTTATCCATTGATAGGGGTCTTTGCATTCTCTTAATGATGTCTCTCAAAAATTGAAGCTTTTAATTTTCATAAAGCCCTATGTCTTAGTCATCTAGTACTGCTATAACAGAGATACCACAAGTGAATGGCTTTAATAAAGAGAAATTAATTTTCTCACAGTCTAGTAGGCTAGATCAAGAGGCAGTTGTTTGGACAGAATGAGGGGACACTGAGTGGTGTAAAGGCAGGAAAGGTGTGCATCAGGGTTGTATCCTTTCACCATACCTGTATTCAATCTGTACGCTGAGCAAATAATACAAAAAGCTGGACTCTATGAAGAAGAACAGGGCATCAGGATTGGAGGAAAGCTCATTAACAACCCGCGTTATACAGATGACACAACCTTGCTTCCTGAAAGTGAAGAGGACTTGAAGTACTTACTGATGAAGATCAAAGAGCACAGCCTTCAGTATGGATTACACCTCATAAAGAACACAAAAATCTTCACAACTGGACCAATAAGCCACATCATGATAAATGGAGAAAAGATTGAAGTTGTCAAGGATTTCATTTTACTTGCATCCACAATCAACACCCACGGAAGCAGCAGTTAAGAAATCAAAAGACGTGTTGCATTGGGCAAATCTGCTGCAAAGGACCTCTTTAAAGTGTTGAAAAGCAAAGATGTCACCTTGAAGACTAAGGTGTGCCTGACCCAAGCCATGGTATTTTCAATCGTATCATATGCATGTGAAATCTGGACAATGAATAAGGAAGACCAAAGAAGAATTGACACCTTTGAATTGTGGTGTTGGCAAAGAATATTGAATATACCATGGACTTCCAAAAGAAAGAACAAATCCGTCTCAGCAGAAGTACAGCCAGAATGCTCCTTAGAAGCAAGGATGGTGAGACTGCGTCTTACATACTTTCGACATGTTGTCGGGAGGGATCAGTCCCTGGAGAAGGATATCATGCTTGGTAAAGTACAGGGTCAGAGGAAAAGAGGAAGACCCTCAACAGGATGAATTGACACAGTGGCTGCAACAATGAGCTCAAGCATAACGACTCTAAGGATGGCACGGGACTGGGCAGTGTTTCCTTCTGTTGTTCACAGAGTGGGTATGAGTTAGAATCGACTCAACAACACCTAACAACAACAACAGTAGGCTAGAAGTCCAAATTTAGGGCATCAGCTCCAGGGAAAAGCTTTCTCTTTCTGTTGGTTCTGGAGGAAGAGCCTTCTCATCAATCTTTCCCTGGACAAGGAGCTTCTCCACGGAGGAACCCCTGAGCCAAAGGATGCGCTCTGCTCCCAGTGCTTCTTTCTTGGTTGTATGAGGTCCCCACCTCTTTCCTTGCTTCTCTTTCCTTTCATCTCTTGTAAGGTAAAAGGTGGTGCAGGCCACACTTCAGGGAAATTCCCTTTATGTTGGATCAGGGAGGGATGTAACCTTAGGAAGGGTTTTACAACCCACCCTAATTCTCTGTAACATAAAATGACAATCACAAAATGGAGGACAACCACACGATACTGGGAGTCATGGCCTAACCAAGTTGACATATATTTTGAGGGGACACAATTCAGTCCATGACACCATATTTATCAAAGTCATTTTTAAATTATTAGTATATTTTATGACCTGCCTAAGAAATCTTTGCTGACCCTGAGAGCAAAGTTTTTTTGGTTTTTTTTTTCCAGAATTTTAATAATTATAGCACTTCTGTTTGGGTCAGTCATCCTTTTCAAATTAATTTTTGTGTATAGTATAAGGTAAAAAAATCAAGGTTCATTTTTCCCATAAGAATATTCAATTGTTCCAGCATCACTTGTTGAGACTATCTTTTTCCCCATTAAAATACCTTGTCATCCAACATTAGGAGCCCTAATACAAGGCATAAACAGAATATAAAACATTATCAAAAATGACGAAGAGAAACCAGGTAACTGGGAGGTCCTAAAAATCAAACACCTATGCTCATCTAAAGACTTCACCAAAAGAGTAAAAAGACCACCTACAGATTGGGAAAGAATTTTCAGCTATGACATCTCCGACCAGCACCTGATCTCTAAAATCTATATGATTCTGTTAAAACTCAACCACAAAAAGACAAACAACCCAATCAAAAAGTGGGCAAAGGATATGAACACTCACTTCACTAAACAAGATATTCCGGCAGCTAACAGATACATGAGAAAATGCTCTCAATCATTAGCCATTAGAGAAATGCAAATTAAAACTACGATGAGATTCCATCTCACTCCAACAAGGCTGGCATTAATCCAAAAAACACAAAATAATAAATGTTGGAGGGGCTGCGGAGAGATTGGAACTCTTATACACTGCTGGTGGGAATGTAAAATGGTACAATGGAAATCTATCTGGTGTTCTCTTAAACAGTTAGAAATAGAACTATCATACAACCCAGAAATCCCACTCCTCGGAATATACCCTAGAGAAACGAGAGCCTTTACACGAACAGATATATGCACACCCATGTTCATTGCAGCTCTGTTTACAATAGCAAAAAGCTGGAAGCAACCAAGGTGTCCGTCAATGGATGAATGGTTAAATAAATTATGGTACATTCACACAATGGAATATCACGCATTGATAAAGAACAGTGACGAATCTGTGAAACATTTCATAACATGGAGGAACCTGGAAGGCATTATGCGGAGTGAAATTAGTCAGAGGCAAAAAGACAAATATTGTATAAGACCACTATTATAAGATCTTGAGAAACAGTATAAACTGAGAAGAACACATATTCTTGTGGTTATGGGGGGGGGAGGGAGGGTGGGAGAGGGTTATTTACTGATTAGTTAGTAGATAAGAACTACTTTAGGTAAAGGGAAGGACAATACCCAATACACGGAAGGTCAGCTCAACTGGAATGGACCAAAAGCAAAGAAGATTCTGGGATAAACTGAATGCTTCAAAGGTCAGCAGAGCAAGGGCGGGGGTTTGGAGACTATGGCTTAAGGGGACTTCTAAGTCAATTGGCAAAATAATTCTATTATGAAAACATTCTGCATTCCACTTTGAAATGTGGCGTCTGGGGTCTTAAATGCTAACAGGCGGCCATCTAAGATGCATCAATTGGTCTCAATCCACCTGGATCAAAGGAGAATGAAGAACACCAAGGTCACATGATAACTATGAGCCCAAGAGACAGAAAGGGCCACATGAACCAGAGACTTACATCATCCTGAGACCAGAAGAACTAGATGGTACCCAGCCACAACCAATGACTGCCCTGACAGGCAGCACAACAGAGAACCCCTGAGGGAGCAGGTGAGAAGTGGGATACAGACCCCAAATTCTCATAAAAAGACCAGTCTTAATGGTCTGACTGAGACTAGAAGAATCCCGGTGGTCATGGTCCCCAAACCTTCTGTTGGCCCAGGACAGGAACCATTCCCAAAGACAACTTATCAGGCATGGAAGGGACTGGACGATGGGTTGGAGAGAGATGCTGATGAAGAGTGACCTACTTGTATCAGGTGGACACTTGAGACTGTGTTGGTATCTCCTGTCTGGAGGGGAGATAGGAGGGTAGAGAGGGTTAGAAACTGGCAAAATTGTCACGAAAGGAGAGACTGGATGGAGGGAGCAGGCTGACTCATTAGGGGGAGAGTAAGTGGGAGTATGGAGTAAGGTGTATATAAGCTTATATGTGACAGACTGACTTGATTTGTAAACATTCACTTAAAGCACAATAAAAATTATTAAAAAAAAAACGAACCTTGTCATCTTTGTAAAAAATCAATTGCCCGTAGATGGTTGTGGCGAGGTTGTATTTCTAGACTGTCTTCTGGTCAATTAATATATCTATTTTTATACTAATACCACATTGTCATGATTACTATAACATTATAGTTTTGATATCTGGTGGAGTCCATGAGTGATACAGACAACTGTTTCCACTTGGGGCTGCTAACCAAAAGGTTGAAGGTTCGAGTCCATCCAGAAGTGCCTCAGAAGAAAGCTCTGGAAATGTAATTCCAAAAAATCAGCTATTGAAAACTCTGTGGGACACAATTCTACTCTGACATACATGGGGTCGCCATGAGTTGGAATCAACTCGATGGCAACTGGTTTCTTGACATTAGGTAATGTAAGTCCTCTGTTTATGTTCTTTTTTCAAAATCATCTTGGCTATTCCAGATTTTTTTATTTCATTATAAAATTTAGAATCAACTGGTCGATTCATACTTAACAAAGAAAACTTGCTAAGGCAGGCTTCTGCCTGTATGTAAGGATCTTAGAAATCATCATTCCCATTTTCACATCAAAACAAAAGCTAAAAAACTGAAAATCACTCACTCTTCTTAGATCCATCTGAGAGAAGTTAAACTGCTGCCCCAAAACTGAACAGACAGGCTGATATAGAGAACCACTGCTTACCAGGGGCAGACACTGCCACCATTGGACCCAGTATCAGGTAGAAATACTTAGAGGGTATTGACTAATTGCCGGAGATGGACTAGCTTGAGAGATAAAAACTCCTAGTGGTCCTGCTTTGGAGGGAGGCTATCCCTTCATGAGTTTTACCTTCAGGAGCCCAGACCAGGTACTCACTGTGAAACTCAAAGAAAAATCTCACTGTGCTACTGGTAAAGGGGCGGGGGGTGGGGGGGAACTAATCATTTTGAAACAGTGCCCTGTTCTCCTTAACAACGGTCTGATACCCAGGAAAACTACTTTACCAAAGTTGAGCCAATGTGAGTTTTAACAGAGTGTAACTGTGAAAGAAGAAAAATACCCTGCTCTAGCCCTCTCCAGCTTTCCACATGGGGGAAAGAAATTATCTATCCCCAGTCCTATTCTAGTCTTTGACAAGGAGGGAGGGAAATACTCAACTACAGCCCCTTTTAGCCTTCCTGGTTCACCTAAGCAGTGAAAACAAAACAAAAAGCTGAAAACCATTTGTGAAGGTCACAACCCAAAGACACAGGCTCACTAAAAGTCTAAGACCTAATATACAGATTATAGAATGCTTCCCCTCCCCCCACATTTTACCACCACATCAACATCTACAAAGCTTTACAGGGGATTACAGCTGAAAAGAACCTCAGATCTCTTTATCTGATAGATCATGTCTGGCTTTCAACAAAAAATTACAAGGCATACTAAAAGGCAAAAATAATAATAATAACAACAACAGTCTACAGAGACAGGGCAAGGATCAGAACCAGACTCAGAAAGGGCAGAAATTTTGGAACTATCAGACCAGAAATTTAAAGTAACTATGATACGCTAAGGGCTCTGATGGAAAAACCGAACAAGGAAAAACAGATGGGTACTGTAAGCAGAGAGATGAAAACTCTAAGAATTAAAAGGAAATGTGAGAAATAAACACATTGTAACAAATAAAAAATGCCTGTGATGTGCTCATCAGTAGACTGGAGATGGCTGAGGAAAGAATCAGTGAACTCGAAGGTATATCAAAAGAAACCAAACTGAAACGCAAAGAGAAAAAAGATTGGACAGAAGAAAGAGAATATCCAAGAACTGTGGGAAAATTACAAAAGGTATAATATATGTGTAATACCAGAAGGAGAAAAAAGGGAGAAAGCAATCAAAGAAGTATTTCAAGTAATGGCTGAGAATTCTTCAGAATTGACACTAAACCACAGTTCCAGGAAGTTCAGAAAACATCAAGGACAGACACCAAAAAATCTACACCTAGGCGTATCATATTTGAACTGAAGAAAATCAAACTCAAAGAGAAAGTCTTGAGCCAGAAGAAAAAATATTTCACCAACAGAAGAACATGGAAAAGAATTATATTAGATTTCTCTTCATAAAACCATGCAAGGAAGAAGAGTGGAGTAAAATATTCAAGTATTGAAAGAAAAAGAATTCACCAGCCTAGAATTCTGTACTCAGCAAAATTATCCTTCAAAATTGAAGAAATAAAGAAATTCTAAGACAAATAAAAATCAAGGCAATTTGTCACCATTAGACCTGTCTGGTTCTTTGTATAGAAATGCCCAATATAATAAGCCTCAGAATATAAGATGATACTTTACTGTCCAATTGAGAAGAGCCAAAAAATATTTCAATCAACTGAGGTATGTAAACTGTTAGGGACAAAGGTTGTTGTTGTGTGCCCTCAAGTCAATCTGACTCATACCTATGCTATCGTACTCCCTAATGACAAATGAAAGCACCCTGGTGGCACAATGGTTAAGCTCTCAGCTGCTAATCAAAAGGTGGGTGGTTTAAACCCACCCAGCGTCTCTGTGGGAGAAAGACCTGGTGACCTGTTTTCATAAAGATTACAGTGAAGAAAACCCTCTGGGGCAGTTCTGTCACATGAGGTCACTATGAGTCAGAATTGACCCAAGAGCACCCAACGACAACAATGAATGATGTTGAGCATCTTCTCATGAATTCATTAGCCATTTGCATACCTTCTTTGGAGAAATGTTTATTCAAGTCCTTTGCCCATATTTTAATTAGGTTGTCTTTTTGTTGTTGTTGAGTTACAGCTATAAATTCTTTACATATGCTGGATATTAAACCCCTATCACGTGTATGATTTCCAAATATTTTGTCCCATTCTGTGGGCTCTTTTCACTTTCTTGCTAATGCCCTTTGATGCACAAAAGTTTTTAATTTTGATGAAGTCCAATTGATCTATTTTTTTCTTTTGTTGTTTGTGCTTTTGCTGTCATATATAAGAATTCATTGCCAAATATAAGGTCCTAAAGATTTACCCCTATGTTTTCTTCTATGTGTTTTATACTTTTAACTCTTATATTTTTAGTTCATTGCTCTATTTTGAGTTCATTTTCATATATGGTGTGAGGTAGGGGTCCAACTTCATTCTTCTGCAGGTGAAATCCCACCACTGTTTGTTGAAGAGTCTATTCTTTCCTCACTGGTGGACTTGGCATCCTTGTCTAAAATCAATTGGCCATAGATTTATGGGCTTTTTTCCAGGACTCTTATTTCCTTCTTTTCACTAGTTTTGGATTTAGTTTGCTCTTCTTTTTCTAGTTCAAGTTGTTAAGATAGGTTATTGATTTGAGATCTTTTTTATTATTGAACTTTAGATGAAGGTTTACAGAACAAATATGTTTCTCATCAAATAGTACACACATTGTTGTATGACATTGGTTAATAACCCCATGACATGTCAACACTCTCCTTTCTCAACCATGGGTTCCCTATTACCAGCTTTCCTGTTCCTTCCTACCTTCCAGTCCCTGCCTCAGGGCTGGTGTACCCCTTTAGGCTTGTTTTGGGCATGTTCAATCTTTGGCTGAAGGGTGAATCTCAGGAGTGGCCTCATTACTGAGCTGAAAGGGTGTCCAGGGTCTATCAGGGTTTCTCCAGTCTCTGTCAGGCCAGCAAGTCTGGTCTTTCTTTTTGAGTTAGAATTTTATCCTACATTTTTCTCCAGCTCTGTCTGGTACCCTCTATTGTGATCCCTGTCAGAGCAGTTAGTGGTGGTAGCCAGGCACCATCTAGTTGTAGTGGACTCAGTCTGGTGGAGGCCATGGTAGATGTGGTCCATTAGTCATTTGGGCTAATCTTTGACTTATGTCTTTAGTTTTCTTCATTCTTCTTTGCTCCCAAAGGGGTGAGACCAGTGGAGTATCCTAGATGGCCACTCACAGGCTTTTAAAACCCCAGACGTTACTCACCAAAGTAGAATGTAGAACATTTTCTTTGTAAACTCTGTTATGCCAATTGACTTAGATGTTTCCTGAGACCATGGTCCCATAGCCCTCAGCCCAGCAATTTGGCCCCTCAGGGAGTTTAGATGTGTCTGTGGAGCTACCATGGGCTTGTCTTGTACAGGTTGTGCTGGCTTCCCCGGTATTATGTACTGTCTTACCTTTCACCAAAGTTACTGCTTATCTTATTGCCTATTAGGTGTTCTTCCATCCCCACCCTTCCCTCCCTTGTAACCATCAAATATTGTATCTTTTTGTATGTAAACCTTTTCATGAGTTTTTACAGTAGTGGTCTCATACGATATTTGTCCTTTTGTGACTGACTTATTTCGCTCAGCATAATGTCCTCCAGATGCATCCATGTTATGAGATGCTTCACAGATTTGTCATTGTTCTTTATCGTTGTGTAATGCTCCATTGTGTGTATATACCACAGTTTGTTTATCCATTCATCTGTTGATGGGCATAGGTCTTTCTTCTTCTTTAATGGAGGCATTTATAGCTATAAAATTCTCTCTGAGCACTGCCTTTACTGCATCTATAAGTTTTGGTATGTTGTGTTTTTATATTCATTCTTCTCTAAGTATTTTCTAACTTCTCTTGTGATTTCTTCTTTGACCCGTTGGTTATTTACTAGCATACTGATTTCACTTATTTGTGAATTTTCCACTTTTTCTTCTGTTACTGAGTTCTAGTTTTATTCCACTGTGGTTGGAGAGTATACTTTGTATGATTTCAGTCTTCACTGAGACTTATTTTGTGACCTAATGTATGTTCTATCCCAAAGAATGACTCATGTGCATTGGAGACGATTGTGCATTCTGCTGTTGTTGGGTGGAGTGTTCTATATATGTTTAAAAGTCATTCTTAACTGAGAAAATATGAATATGGACCAATATATTAAGTATGATAATATTGTGGTTTACAGGAAAATGTACTTACGCTTAAGATACACATACTGAAACAATTAGGGGTAAAATGTGATGATGCTTACAACTTACTTTTAAAGTGGTTCTTCCAAAAATAGAGAGAGAGAAAAAAAAAAGCATAAAAAATATAGCAACAATGTCAGCAATTCTTGAATTTCAATGGAAAGCATATGAGTGTTCATTGTACTACTGCTCTCGTTCTATAGCCTTGAAATTTTTCTTAATAAAAAATTCGGGGTAAAAAAGGCTATTGAGTTGATATTGTAAAATATTTAAATGTTGAATTTTATGTTATGTAACCTTTACTTAAAAAAAAAAAAAAATAGCTGCGGGTATCTGACCCTACAGAGCTACTATAGAATTGCTTAGAAAGCTCCATCTCCATAAAAATATAACGTGAATGGCATCCCTCCCTTCGAGTTATGCAATGCACAGCACTTGGTACAGTAGTGTTCTCTGAGGTCCACAGTCTCATTTTGAGGCAGAGTTCAAAGAAAACAGAATCCTTATGCAGAATTAAAAGAAGTTAGAATCAGATAAATTTTATGATAAAATTGCTCTTATACAATTGTTGTTGTAGATTTTAGGGTGCATAACAGGAAAGTAGGCATGATGATTTTGCCAAAAGTCAAGCATAGCCTCAATTGGTTAAGTGTAAAGTGTCAAAAGCAAAGCAAAATGTCCACACACCTGGGTTGATGGATGGTGGGGGTGGAGGTGGGAGAGGCCGACCTTCTTTAATGGCTAATGTACACTGCTTTGCTGATCGAATGGCATTGATGAAGTCTTCATGTTGTTGTCTCCAGTTAGATTTCCTCACAGGTTGGGACTGTAAAAAAAAAAAAAAAACCAACAAACAATACTAATCTAGACTGTACACCTCCATTCTTTTTTTTTTTTTTTAAGATTGGATTTGAATTTACAGGAAATAGGCCTGTGAAATTTGGAGAGGAGGGAAAATTTGTTTTTCAAAAGAAATACTTTAAGAGTTTTGGAAAATACAGTAATAAAAAACTTGAAAGTCACAGTAGTGAGGGAAAAATAAAATAAAGATCAGAAAAACAAAGAGAATCACAAAATTGCAAAGGAAGACTTAAATATAAGATGAAAAATGACCTTCTTCCAAGTTAATTGCTAGATTTAATGACACTCATATATGGAGCCCTGGTGGCACAGTGCTTAAGCTCTTGCCTTCTAACCAAAAGGTTGGCAGTTCGAATCCACCAGCTACTCTTTGGAAACCGTACAGGACAGTTCTACCCTGTCCTGTAGGGTTGCTCTGAGTCAGAATTGACTCAGCGGCAATGGGTTTGGTTTTTGGTTTGATGACAATATAAACAAGATTCTTTTTTGACAAGTCTAAAAAGTATGTGAATCCATTTGGAAATTTAAGTGTGCAAGATGATAAAGAAAACAGTAAAGGTGGATTATGCTTGCATGATGTTACACTTCACTACCAAACAACAATGATACCAAACAGAGAGCCCAGAAACAGGCTTTAATGTACTTAAAACTTGACAGAGAACAAGAAAGATACAAATAGTACCTTGGATTGAGGAACCTTCCTCACAGTAGGAATGTCAGTGCCCTGTAATCTTTGCTTCAATGAATTGAAAGGTTTACGCTTTTTGTTGAAGAGTTTTCTACATATGGGTCCGTGCCTTTCCTAGAAAAGGTAAGTAGAGGTTGGTGCTTTAAAAATGCACAATCACAAGGTTTGTAATGTACAGGTCTACTTACACGGTCCCCACTGCCCAGTGGCAGGGCTGCACCTACAGAGCCTTGTGCATTCTGTAACTCTGAAGTCCCAGCAGAGCAAATCCATCTGGCTTTCCTCATCCATGTTCCATATCACTTAATTTTGTGTTTGGGCAAGGGCAATGAAAGGCCTCTACAGTAAAGAGTTTTACTTAAAATTTGTCTTCATATATTTAACTCTACCACTTGGGCAGTGCTCTCTTTATTCCAATCAGTAGTCCTTTAAGTACATGGCATTTCTAATACAAAAACTGGGGAACCAACACATAGTTTTTACCTGTATCCCTTTCTAAAGTCTGCTAGTGTGCCAGTATGGGATTATACCAGTATTTCTGCCTTTCAATCTGGGTACTTTTCCTTGCTATCATTTATACAGTTACTTTGTCCCAACCCAATAAAACACAGGCTCTATAAAAATCACTGCACCTGGCTAATAACAAACCCTACCATTTTAAACTAAAGGACAGAGAGATATCAGATCACTTGATCAAACACTCTCTTGGCTAGAAACAGGCCTACAAAGTGGAACTCAAGAGTATATGAGACACACTTGACATTTAGTGGTTCCTCTTTTTTTCTTCAGATGGTACCTTCTAGGTCTCAAACCCATTCTCGAGGGGTGCAGCCCCAGGGCTGGCAAAAGCAAAGGCAGCTTACTGAAGGCAGCACATTGGTGGATACCAGGACACAAAAAGCCTGTGAACTCCTCCTCTAGCTTCAAGAAGCCCTAACCTCAGTTAATTCCCCAGGGAAATAAAAACCTACAACCTCATTTTGCAGCCTTTGCCCCAATTATAGTAAGGCTGTTGCTGTTGTGGTTAGGTGCCATCAAGTTGGTTCCAACTCATAGAGGCCCTATATACAACAAAAGGAAACACTGCCCGGTCCTACACCATCCTCACAATTATTGTTATGCTTGAGCCCATTTTTGCAGCCACTGTGTCAGTCCATCTCATTGGGGGTCTTCCTCTTTTTCACTGACACTCTGCTTTACCAAGCATGATGTCCTTCTCCAGGGACTGGTCCCTCCTGATAACATGTCCAAAGTATGTGAGATGAAGTCTCACCATCCTTGCTTCTAATGAGCATTCTGGCTGTCCTTCTTCCAGGATTTGTTCCAGGACAGATTTGTTCAATATTCTTTGCCAACACCATAATTCAAAGGCATCAATTCTTCGATTTTCCTTATTCATTGTACAGCTTTCCCATGCATATGAGGCAATTGAAGACACCCTGGCTTGCATCAGGCACACCTTACTCCTGAAAGTGACATCTTTGCTTTTTAACACTTTAAAAAGATCTTTAGTAGCAGATTTGCCCAATGCAATGCATCATTCGATTTCTTTCTTTCCTCTTTTTTTTTTTTTTACTGTGCTTTAGGTGAAAGTTTACAGCTCAAGTTAATTTCTCATACAAAAATTCACACATATATTGTTATGTGACACGAGTTGCAATCCCAATAATGTGACAGCACACTCTCCCTTTCCATCCCAGGTTTCCCATGTCCATCCAACCAGCTCTTGTCCTTTCCTGCCCTCCCATCCTGCCTCTGGATAGGAGCCACCCTTTTGGTCTTATATATCTGCTTGAACTAGGAAGCACACTCTTCACAAATATTATTTTATGTTCTATATTTCAGTCTAATCTTTGTTTGAAGAATGGGCTTCGGGAATGGTTTTAGTTCTAGGTTAACAGAACATCTTCGAAGAGTGGGCTTCGGGGGTTCCTCCAGCCTCAGTCAGACCATTAAGTCTAGTCTTTTTGCGTGAATTCAAGTTCTGCTCTGTACTTTTCTCCAATCTGTCAGGGATTCCTCTGTTGTGTTCCCTGTCAGTGTGGCACCATCTAGTTTTTCTGGTCTCAGGCTGATGGAATCTCTGGTTTATATGGCCCTTCTGTCTCTTGGGCTAATATTTCCCTTACGTCTTCAGTGTTCTTCATTCTCCTTTGCTCCAAGTGCATTGGGACTAATTGATGTGTCTTAGATGGCCATTTCCAAGCTTTTAAGACCCCAGACACCACTCACCCAAGTGTGATGCAGAACATTTTGCAATGCATCATTTGATTTCTTGACTGCTGCTTCCATGGGCATTGATTGTGGATCCAAGTAAAATGAAATCCTTCACAACTTCAATATTTTTTCCATTTATCATGATGTTGCTTATCTGTCAAGCCGTGAGGATTTTTGTTTCTTTATGTTGTGGTGTAATCCATACTGAAGGCTGTGGTCTTTCATGTTCATCAGTAAGTGCTTCAAGTCCTCTTCACTTTCAGCAAGCAAGCTTGTGTCATCTGCATAACCAAGGTTGTCAATGAGTCTTCCTCCAATCCTGATGCCATGTCCTTCTTCGTATAGTCCAGCTTCTCAAATTATTTGCTCAGCATACAGACTGAATAAGTATGGTGAAAGGATACAACACCAACACATACCTTTCTTGACTTTAAACCAGAAAGTGTCCCCTTGTTCTGTTGGAACAACTACTTCTTGGTCTAAGTATATGTTCTGCATGAGCACAATTAAGTGTTCTGGAATTCCTATTCTTCAAAATGTTATCCATAATTTGTTATGATTCACACAGTCGAATGCTTTTGCATAGTTAATAAAACACAGGTAAACATCTTTCTGGTATTCTCTGCTCTCAGCCAGGATACATCTCACATCAGCAGTGATATCCTTTGTTCTACATCCTCTTCTGAATCTGGCTTAAATTTCTGGCAGTTCCCTGTCGATTTACTGCTGCAACAGCTTTTGAATGATCTTCAGCAAAATTTTACTTGTGTGTAATATTAAAGATGCTGTTTGATAATTTTTGCATTCTGCTAGGTCACCTTTCTTTGGAATGGGAACAAATATGGATCTCTTCCAGTCAGTTGGCATAGACAAGTGAATGTTTCTAGTGCTGCATCTGTTTGTTGTAACATCTCAATTGGTATTCTGTCAGTTCCTGAAACCTTGTTTTTCCCCGATGCCTTTAATACAGCTTAGACTCCTTCCTTCAGTACCATTGGTTCTTGATCATATCCTGCTTCCCGAAATGGTTGAACATTGACCAATTCTTTTTGGAACAGTGATTCTGTATATTCCTTCCATCTTCTTTTGATGCTTCCTATGTTTAATATTTTCCCCATAAATCCTTCAATATTGCAACTTGAGGCTGGAATTTTTCGTCAGTTCTTTCAGCTTCAGAAATGCCAAGCATGCTCTTCCCTTTTGTTTTTCTAACTCCAGATCTTTGAACATTTCGTTATAATACTTCACTTTGTCTTCTTGAGCTGCCCTTTAAAATCTTCTGTTCAGTTCTTTTTCTTCATTTCTTTCTTTCACTTTAGCTACTCTACGTTCAAGAGCAAGTTTCAGAGTCTCTTCTGACATCCATTTTGGTCTTTTCTTTCTTTCCTGTCTTTTTAATGATCTCTTGCTTTCTTCATGTGTGATGTCCTTGATGTCATTCCACAACTCCTCTGGTCTTCAGCCATTAGTATTCAATGCATTAAATCTATTCTTGAGATGGTGCGATGTACTCAAGGTTGTACTTTGGCTCTCACAGAGTTGTTCTAATTTTCTTCAACTTCAACTTGAGCTTGTATATGAGCAATTGATGGTCTGTCCCACAGTTGTTTCCTGGCCTTCTTCTGACTAACGATACTGAGCTTTTCCATCATCTCTTTCCACAGATGTAGTCGATTTGATTCCTGCATATTCCATCTGGTACAGTCCATGTGTATAGTTGCTATTTATGTTTTTGAAAAAGGTATTTGTAATGAAGAAATCGTTGGTCTTGCAAAATTCCATCATGCGATCTCTGGTGTCATTTCTATGGCCAAGCCCGTATTTTCTAACTACCAATCCATCTTCATTTCCGTATTTTGCATTTCAGTCACCAGTAATTATCAATGCATCTTGATTGTGTGTTTGATAATTTCAGACTGCAGAAGTTGGTAAAAATCTTCAATTTCTTCATCTTTGTCCTTAATGGTTGGTGTTTAAATTTAAATAGTCATATTAACTGGTCTTCCTTGTAGCTGTATGGATATTATCCTATCACTGACAGTGTAGTATTTCAGGATAGATCTTGAAATGTTCTTTTTGACCATGAATGAGACATCATTCTTCTTCAATTTGTCATTCCCAGCATAGTAGACCATAAGATTGTTTGATTCAAAATGGCCAATACAAGTCCATTTCAGCTCACTAATGCCTAGGATATTGATGTTTATGCATTCCATTTCATTTCTGGCAATTTCCAGTTTTCCTAGATCCATACGTCATACATTCTATATTGCAATTATTAATGTACGTTTGCAGCTATTTTTTTTTTCTGTGCCACCTCAGCAAATGAAGGTCCCAAAAGCTTGACTCCATCCACGTCATTAAGGTGGACTCTACTTTGAGGAGGCAGCTTTTCCCCAGTCATCTTGTGAGTGCCTTCCAACCTGAGAGGCTCATCTTCCAGCACTATATCAGACAATGTTCCAAGGTAAGGCTAATAATCCAAATTCTTTAAGGTAAGTCTTCTTGATCTAAAATATCTCAACTAACAATAGATTATCATCTTAGATTTTATCATCTTTCTTGGGAATCTCTTTATAATGTTGGAGCCTAACACATGTTTTATTCTGTAATATTGAAATAAATCAAACTTTTACTTCCACATTATAGTCATCTATCAGGGGACTTGACATGCAGCAATGCAGCGAGCTTGAATCTGGATAATAATTAGACCTCAGAACAGGTCCTACATTCATGTATTGTTTTGTTCAAATTGTATCAAAACCCTGAAATTGGAGGGTTCTGTCTTTATATATGGCAGAGCAGAAAACAGGGGGAGGCTAAAGGACTTTCGAGAATTAGTGACAAAGTTGCAACTAAAAGCCAAGTTTCCAGATACCCAAAATCCAATGCTCATCTCTCTTGACTCATTAATTTCCCTGTGCTTTGGCCGTGACATTGGTCACTATGAGTCAGAATGCTTATAGGAAAGGCCAGAAAGAGCCAAAACCTCTCAAGGGATTATCAGCTGTGCCAAGACACTACCAGCTGACATCTTTTTAGTAAAAGAACAGTGTTTAATCCGTACTCTTTTGAATGAGGCAGCATCAATCTGCCTCCGTGTCCACTGGGCCTGCCAGCCATAGGTTATGCACTTCTCCCCTTCCCTTGCTTTCCCTCCACATCTGTCTTTAATCTCTGCTGCTGCTGCCTCCTTACTGACTTTCCAGTTCATTTAACGCCAATGAAACACGTCCACAAAATGTCTATGTTTACCAGAACATCTGCTGCAAAGCGTCTTCCACAGACTTCACAGGGAAATAGTTTCTGATTGCCATCTGCAGAAGATTCAAGAGCACATTATGTTAGTATCACAGGATTGCCTGGCAGCTCAGAAGTGACTGACTGGAAGAGACCTCTATAGCTTGATATCCTCACTCCCCCTTTTTCCCTCCCTGCCAACAACTTCCTCCTCTTAGAAAGACCCTCCGTAAACTCACCTGTGTTTTCCTTTCCTAATATAAACGTCACACTTCACTAAAAAAGTGAATTCCATATTCTTCAGGCAAACAGAGTATAATTATTTAATACTATATTTTTAAACTAAGTGCCTGGTAGCTTTGCTTTAGACTTAAGTACAAAGTTAATACCTTAGTATAACCTTAGTATAAAGTCACAAATAACCTAATGGTAACATCTTTGGGATTCCCGGTAGAATGTAGAGGCTGAGACTGTGTCTCCTATATCCCCTCAAACTGCCTGGCCCATGGTAAGGTGCTCAATAAATACTTGCTGAATGTGTAGGCCAAATAAGAGTTGAGTTTCTACTAGAGGTCCCATCATTCCTTCAATAAATAAGTATCTGCTATATGCATGACCACAGAAATATTGAGAGAAACCACACTTGGGTCCAGCATACCAAAAGAGAAGAAGCATGTACATAAATAACTTTAAGGTAGGAAAGTGTCATGAGAAAAATAAAACATTATGGAATTCTGAAAAAAAGAGTTTCATCTCATATTACTTCCTTCTGGTTTATCTAGAGTTGAGCATGTACAGATTAGAACAGCAATTTGAGGACAAATCACAGAGAACATTTTATATTCATTTAATGACCTGGGCTTATTCTATAAGCAAGAGACAATGTAGGACACAAGTGGGAAGAACATGAACAGAGCTATGGCTTAGGAAGATTAATGTGACAGAGGAGAGGAAGGGTGAATGCAGGAAGGTGAGATGGGTAGGGAGAGTTTAGTTAAGAAGCTAATGTAGGCCTGAAATGGAGAGAGGAAACGGGAGACACTGTGGTGAAAGAACAGACAACAGGACAAGATTTGTGGGAAAGAGGCCTTGAGGGAACAAGGAGAGAAAAAAACCCAAGGACTGAGCTCAGTTTTATCAGCCAAAGGACTGAGATGATGGTAGGCTGTGAATAGAAACAGGAAACTCAAAAGCGGAGCCGTCTTCTAAAGAAAAATGACCTCAGCTTTGAACTTTGAGGTTGAGTTTTATCAGTTAGCAGGGCCAAGGAAACAGATTTAGGCTTTGAAGATTTAAGGCATTTTACTTCAAAAGTTAGTACCAACAAACATCTAGCTCAACTGGTATAACACAGTTTATATAAAAAAATGTTCTACATTCTACTTTGGTGAGTAGCGTCTGGAGTCTTAAAAGTCTGTGAGCAGCCATCTAAGATACAACACTGGTCTCACTCCTTCAGGAGCAAGGGATAATGAAGAAAACTAAAGATACAAGGGAAAGATTAGTCCAAAGGACTAACAGACCACATCTACCATGGCCTCTACCAGACTGAGTCCAGTACAACTAGATGGTGCCTGGCTACCACTACCAAATGCTCTGACAGGGATCACAATAAAGGGTCTCAGACAGAGATGGAAGAAAATGTAGAACAAAATTCTAACTCAGAAAAAAAAAAAAAAAAAAAGACTGGACTTACTGGTATGACAGAGACTGGAGGAACCCCCAGAGTATGGCTCCCAGACACCCTTTTAGCTCAGTAATGAAGTCACTCCTGAGGTTCACCCTTTAGCCATAGATTAGATAGGCCCATAAAACAAAACAAGACTAAAAGGGTACACCAGCCCAGGGGCAAGGACTAAATGGCAGGAGGGAAAAGGAAAGCTTGTAAAAGAGAACCCATATCGTGGGTTTGTTAACCAATGTCATAAAACAATATGTATACTGTTTAATGGGAAACTAGTTTGTTCTGTAAACCTTCATCAAAAGTACAATAAAAAAGAAGAAAAAAAAAAGTTACTATCAACAAAGAGGTCTTGGAAAGAGAAGTACAGGCGAGATCCTTAGAGAACTTTATATTTAAGGGCCAAGAAGATGACGATAAGCTGGACAGAGAAGCTAATATGGTATTTTGCAATGCCAATCACAACATCAATCATAGGTGCCAACCAGTCACAGAACACAGAAATGCCAGTCTCTCTCCCTGTTCTTTTGGCCTTCTGACTCTGTAAAGCAAGGATATCCCAGCCTCCCACTTGTTAATAAAATCTACTCATCCTAATTATAAAACAGTTGCCTCTTTTTCTCAAGTAACAGATTATTTTTATGAATATTACAGTGACCTTAGTACAGTACTTTCCCGTTTTCCAAACACTTTCCCTTTGTAATCTCATTTGCTGTGAGATGGGATCAGCATTATTATTTTGCAGATGAAACAGAGGCTCAAGGTTAGGTAAATTCTCTGAAACTACAGGTAGTAGGCAGAACCCATTGCCATGGAGTTGATTCCACTCATAGTGACTCTATAGGACAGAGGAGAACTGCCCCATAGGGTTTCCAAGGCTGTGATCTTTACAGAAGCAGATTGCAACATCTTTCTCCTGCAGAGTGGCTGGTGTATTTGAACCTCTGACATTTCAGTTAGCAGCCGAGCAATTAACCACTGTGAGTCCAGGGCTTCTTAGTAAGCATAACACTGAGACTCAAACCTGGGTCTCTGTAAGTATTAAGACTATTCATTCAACCATCATTAAAAAATACAGATTTAGATAAATATACCAAAAACCAAATGAATCCCATTGCCATCCCATCGATTCTGACTTACAGCGACCCTATGGGACACAGTAGAACTGCCTCATAGGGTTTCCAAGGCTGTAATCTTTATGGAAGCAGACTGCCATATCTTTCTTCTGCAGAGCTTCTGGTGGGTTTGAACTGCTGACTTTTTGATTAGCAGCTGAGTGTTTAATTACTGTGCCACCAGGGCTCCTTTACATAAATGTAGATATAAACAAATATCAATCCTAACCTGCAAAGCAACTGGAGGCCTGTGGAGGATTGATGACCTTTGGTTTCAATCAGTGAGTTTTGATGAATTCAGTGAGTTTAAAATAATGGTAGACAGATACAATATGATTCAATTGAAGACCAGGAAACAGATGTTCCCTTTATCACATTCTGAACCAGCAGTATATTTCAAATTGACATGGAAGCTTGACTATAAGAGAGGACTATAAGAGAGGTTTAATCTTCCTAAACCACAGCTTTGTTTATGTTCTTCCCACTTGTATCCTTCATTGCTCTGTTTGCTTGTAGAGTAAGTCTAGGTTATTAGTCTGACATAAAATGTTCTCTGTGATCTATCTTCAAACTGCTGTTCTAATCTGTACAGGCTCAGCTCTAGACAAATAAAAAGGAAGAAACATGAAATGAAACTCTTTTTTTCAGAATTCCAATTCAGCAGAATCAAACATGGAGACAGTGAGGTCATCTCTACAGTGTTTGTTACCATATGCTCTGTCACATGGAATATGTTGATTCCTAAAACTTTAAAAGAACCCCTTTGAAACAAACAAAATGCCCTTCAATAAGCAAAATACTTCCCAGCATAAAAAGGAGCAAACTACTGATTCATGAAATAACCTGGATCGATCTCAAGGGCACTGTGCTGAGTAAAGAAAGCTGCTCTCCAAAGGTCACATATTGTATGATTTTATTTGTATAACATTCTCAAAATGACAAAATTATAAGGATGGAAAACAAATTAGTGATTGCAAAGGGTTAGAGATGGCAGAGAGAGGAAGGTTTTGGTGACTGGACAGGGGTAGAATGAGGAGATCTTTGAGTGATGGAATAGTTCTGTCTTGATTGCGGGGGTGGTTACACGTAAAATATTACAGAACTATAAATACACATTGTACCAAAGTCAATTCTCTTATTTTTAACATTGTACTATTGTGATGTAGGAGCCCTAGTGGCACAGTGGTTAAGAGCTCAGCTGCTAACCAGAAGGCCTGCAGTTTGAATTCACCAGTTACTTCTTAGAAAGCCCATGGGGCAGTTCTGCTCTGACCTATCGGGTCACTATGAGTTTGAATTGACTCAACAGCAATTTTTTTTTATTATAAGATGTTGATGGGATGTCTTTGTACTATTTTTGCAACTTTCTGTGAAACTATAATCTCAAAGAGCTTAAAAAAACAAAAACAAAAACAAACAAAAAACTAGGAGTCAGCATTCTATGGCCAGTAGGCTAAATTTGGGGCTGCTTATTTTTGTAAATACAGCTATGTGAGAACATAGCCATGCTCATTTGTAGTATCATCTATTGCTGCTTTCATACACAGTTGAGTAGTCCTGACAGAGACCTTATGGCCTTCTAGGCCAAAAATTTTACTATTTGGTCTTTTATAGAAAAAAGTTGCTGATCCCTGCACAAGAATATAGTATTAAAAATGATTTGTGGGAGAATAACACAGAAAATGTTACTGATGCCTTTTTATTCACGTTTTTACAAGTACATAAATGTACCACTGTATATAATATATGGAATATATATATATATAAACCTGTTGCCATCCTGTCAATTCTGACTAATAGTGACCCTGTAGGACACAGTAGAACTGCCCCGTAGGGTTTCCACGAAGCAGCTAGTAGATTCAAACTGCTGACATTTTGGTTAACAGCTGAGCTCTCAACTATTATGCTACCAGGGCTCCATAATCTTTTACAAAACATTTGAAAAGATTAGAAGGATATATACAGAGAAAGATATGTTAAGTGATTATTAAGAATAATCTCTGAGTGGTAAGAATAAAGGTGATTGTTTTTTCTTCAATTTCCTGCATTTTCAAATTTTTAAAAATCAGAAAAAAAAAGTAGCTTTCAAAAAAAATAAAAAGAATGCCTTTGATAGAGAATATCTAAAATAATGACTATCAACTTAGCTATCTCTATCTTTACTCTCTCTTCTTGGGGTCATATTTCATAGACTATTATTATGGTAATTATTTTTAAACATTAGTTTATAATGTTAGACAATTTTAAGACTGAGGAAAAGAGCAGTAGTGGTAAACAGTTTTGCTAAGCATGGCAACAATGAAAAATAAGCACTGCAATGGTCTGAGTTCGAAAGTTTTCTAAGAAGCATAAAGATGCATAGGGGTTGAATAAAACTGAAAAAATTCTATTAACTACTTCTGATCAGATTTTCTCTTTCTGAGCTGGAAGTTAAGAATGCTTTGTAGAAACACTACCTACTAACCCACATTTCCTAACAAAGGCAAAGGCATGGTAGAGAAGGGAAAAAGGAAGATGTTTTCTCATTCAGTTGCAGCAAGTCAAAGAACTCCAAAATTCTTTGCAGTCCAGGAAACAGAATATTAGCAATTATCAAAACCTCCTATGGCCCTATACGGCAGAGGCAGGGGTGGGGCACTAGGGGTGGTTGTGAGATGTGGTGGAAGGTCACACCAGCCTCAACTTATGAGTCATGAAACACAAAAAGGCATTAAGACTAATGACTTAGGATGGCAAATGGAACACCCCATCTAATTTTGCTTTGCCCTGAAAACCCAGTACACTATACTGGAGGTATTTTCTTTTTCAAAGACAAAAAGAACCACAAGGAGAGGAACAAAAGGAGACAATGATAAAACTGTGGAAAGCTGACCGACCATGGTAAGGGACTTGGAGGACTTAAAACTATATCAAAAGTCACTTCCAAAAACAGAAGGGAGAGCTCAGAACCATTCAGATTTACAATGCAGATCCCTCAAAAGGCACAGAAACCCCTGGAATTGGGGCAGCGTAGGGGTGGTGAAAGAATGTTGATGTTGTTAGGTGCTGTCAAGTTGGTTCTGACTTATAGGGACCCTATGTACAACAGAACGAAACAATGCCTCATCCGGTGCCATCGTCACAATCGTTATGCTTGGGCCCATCGTTGCAGCTACTGTGTCAGTCCATCTTATTGAAGGTCTACCTCTCTTTCCTTGACCCTCTACTTTACCAAGCATGATGTCCTTTACCAGGGACTGGTCCCACCTGATAACATGTCCAAAGTACGTGACACCAAGTCTCACCATCCTTACTTCTAAGGAACATTCTGGCTGTACTTCTTCCAAGGCTGATTCGTTCATTCTTTTGGCAGTCCATGATATAGTCAATATTCTTTGCCAACACCATAATTCAAAGGTCCTCCTTATTTCTTCGGTCCTCTATATTTATTGTCCAGCTTTTGCATGCATATGAGGCAAATAAAAATACCATGGCCTGGGTCAGGCACACTTTAGTCCTCAAAGTGACATCTTTGCTTTGTGTAACACTTTAAGAGGCCTTTTGCAACAGATTTGCCCAATGCAATATGTAGTTTGATTTCTTGACTGCTGCTTCCATGGGCATTGATTATGGATCCAAGTAAAACAAAATCCTTGACAACTTCAGTATTTTTCCATTTATCATGATGTTGCTTATTGGTCCACCGGTCAGGATTTTTGTTTATGTTGAGGTATAATCCATACTGAAGGCCATGGTCTTAGATACTCATCAGTAAGCCATTCAAGTCCTCTTCCCTTTCAGCAAGCAAGGTTGTACTATCTGCATATTGCAGCTTGTTAATGAGTCTTTCTCTAATCCTGATACCACTTCCTTCTTAATATAGTCCAGCTTCTTGGATTACTTGCTCAGCATACAGATTGAATAAACATGCTGAAAGGATACAACCCTGACACACACCTTACCTGACTTTAAACCATGCAGTATCCCCTTGTTCTGTTAGAACAACTATCTCTTTGTCTCTTTACAGGTTCTGCATGAGCACAATTAAGTGTTCTGGAATTCCCATTCTTCGTAATATTATCCATAATTTGTTATGATCTGCACAGTTGAATGCCTTTGCATAGACGATAAAACACAGGTAAACATCTTTCTGATATTCTCTGCTTTCAGCCAAGATCCATCTGATGTCAGTAATGGTATCCCTTGTTCCACGTCCACTTCTCTGACTTGAAATTTGTGGCAGTTCTGTTGATGTACTTCTGCGACCATTTTTGAATTTTCTTTAGCAAAACTTTACTTACATGTGATATTAATAGTATTGTTCAATCATTTCTGCATTCTGTTGGATCATCTTTCTTTGGAATGGGCACAAATATGGATCTCTTCTAGTTGGTTGGCCAGGTAGCTATCTTCCAAATTTCTTGGCATAGATGAATGAGTACCTCCAGTGCTTCATCTGATTATTGAAACATCTCAATTGGTATTCTGTCAATTCTCAGAGCCTTGTTTTTTGCCAATGCCTTCAGTACAAACCTGACTTCTTCTTTCAAAACCATCATCTGTTAGTTTGTCGTAACGTTGTGGTTTGTTGCTGTGATGTCGGAAGCTACGCCACTGGTATTTCAAATACCAGCAGGGTCACCCACAGTAGACAGGTTTTAGCAGAGCTTCTAGACTAAGACCAGGAAGAAGGCCCTGATGGTCTACTTTTGAGAAAATTGGCCAGTGAAAACCTTATGAATAGCAGTGGGACATTGTCTGATATTGTGGCGGAAGATGAACCCCTCAGGTTGGAAGGCACTCAAAATACGGCTGGGGAAGAATTGCATCCTCAGAATACAGTCAACCTAGTGACACGGATGGAGTAAAGCTTTCGGTATCTTCATTTGCAGATATGGCATGACTCAAAATGACCAGAAATAGCTGCAACATCCACTAATAATAGGAACATGGAATGTACAAATATGAATCTAGGAAAACTGGAAGTCATCAAAAATGAAATGGAATGCATAAAGATGGATATCCTAGGCATTAATGAACTGGTATTGGCGATCTTGAATCAGACAATCATATGGTTTACCATGCTGGAAATGACAAATTGAAGAGGAATGGCATTGCATTCATTGTGAAAAAGAACATTTCAAGATCTATCCTGAAGTACAGCACTGTCAGTGACAGAATATCCATTCGCCTACAAGGAAGACCAGTTATTACGACTACTATTCAAATTTATAAGCCAACCACTAATGCCAAAGATAAAGAAATTGAAGATTTTTACCAACTTCTGCAGTGTGAAATTGATCAAATATGCAATTAAAATGTATTGATAATTATTGGTGATTGAAATGCCAAAGTTGGAAATGAAGGATTGGCAGTTGGAAAACAGCCTGGTGATGGAAAGGACACCAGAGGTGGCATGATAGAATTTTGCAAGTCCAAGTACTTATTCATTTCAAATCTCTTTTTTCAACAACATAAACAGCAACTATAAATGTAGACCTCGCCAGATGGAATATACAGGAATCAAATCAATTACATCTGTGGAAAGAGACGATGGAGAAGCTTATTACCATCAGTCAGAAGAAGGCCAGGGCCAACTACAGAGTAGACCATCAATTGCTCATATTCAAGTTCAAGTTGAAACTGAAGAAAAAACAAGTCCACAAGAGCCAAAGTACAACCTGGAGCATATCCCACCTGAATTTAGAGACCATCTCAAGAATCAATTTGATGGACTGAACTCTAATGACTGCAAGACCAGATGAGTTTTAAGATGACACCAAGGACATTATATATGAAGCAAGCATAAAGTCATTAAAAAGACAGGAAATGAAGACCAAAATGGATATCAAAAGGAATGCTAAAACTTGTTCTTGAATGTAGGGCAAATAAAGTGAATGGAAGAAACAACGAAGAGCTGAGCAAAAGATTTCAAGGGGTGGCTTGAGAAGCCAAAGTATTATAATGAAATGTGCAAAGACCTGGAGTTAGAAAATCATAAAGAACATGCTTGGCATTTCTCAGGCTGAAAGAACTGGGGTATAACTCAAGCCTTGAGTGGCATATTGAAGGAAATCTATGGGCAAAATATTGAATAACACAGGAAACATCAAAAGAAGATGGAAGCAATATATAGTCACTACACCAAAAAAGGATTGGTCAATGTTCCAAGTATTTCAGGAGGTAGCATATGATGAAGAACCAATGGTGCAAAAATAGATGCTAAAATATGGAGAACCAGAGTAAAATTTGTTTGAAAAGAAGGTAAGATTCCTAGACCCCCTTTCCTGCTCCATGATACTGGTGACTGCCTTTCCCCCAATGTAGCAGAAGTCTACTCTCTGGAAGGATTAAAAGGGGAAGTCTATGTACTGGTTAACACCAAGCACGGCTAAAGGCATGCATACTATATAAAAAAACAGGGAGTTTAATCTGATTAATCTCCTGCATAGTCATGCTGAAAGCAAAGGACACCCCCCTCCCCTGCCCAATCCACCTTCCCTCACTTGGCTCACAGAATTATGCCAGACCCTTGCTCTCAAGGCAGAATGAAAACTTACCCAGGACTCTAACTAGTCCATGAGAAAATACCTAAAGATATTGACAATGGGAGATTCCCCCAACAAACAACCCACTCAGACCACCCGACAGTAAAGCTCCAAGACATGAAATGCCAGTTACCTATTCAGAGTTTTCAGTGTTTTCTTCCTCCAATCTTAATCATGGTAAACAGGTGAGAATTTCAAAAGATCTGAGGAAAGTCTCTAACATGTAAGCCTAAAACAAAAAAGCAACTTACAGAAAAATTAAAGTTCTTGGAAATTAAAAGCCATATAGGCAAAACAAAAAGCTCAATAGGAGGTTGGAAGATAAAATAAAGGAAATCATCCAAAAAGTAGAATAAAATAACATAAAAATTGGAGCAAAACATAAGCAAATTAGAGTGCCAGTCCAGAAGGCCCTATTCCACATTAACAGTTCAAGAGAGAAAAAGTAGAAAACACAAGAAGGAAATAAATTTTAAAATGTTGCCTGGAAGTAAATGACATGAGCTTCCTGGTTGAAAGGGCCCAGCACAATGGATGAAAATTGACCTACAACAAGGAATAACATTGTGAAATACACTGGAGACATATACTACAGACTTAGAGGAAGAACTAGTTACATGCAAAGTATCAGGAATCAGAATTTTTGACTTTAGATTCCGAAAGAGCAAAAAACAGAAATGAATGCACCAAAGCCTTTAAAATTCTGAGGGAAAATAGTCTACAATCTAGGGTTTCATACCTAGCCAAGCTATCCATCAAGTATGAGTAGAATAAGAGGTTTTCAGACATGCAAGCTCTCAACTGTATCTCAAGAATTACTAAAGAATGTGCCCCCCCCCCCCGATACAGGAAATAGAGAATTCAGCACAGAAAGAAGTATATTCCCAAGATGAAAACTAAGCACCAGGACTAGAGGGCAACCAGTCCAGACTGGAGGTGTATGTGACTCAAGGCAGACATGTTGAAGGATATCATGGCCATGATATCTACTTCCTTTGTAATCTAATAGCATGCCCAAGTTCTGTGCTTGGCTTGACTGTGTCCCAGTGAAGTTCCTGCTCTCCCCTTCATATCCTGATGTCTAGATTAGCTGAGGACACTCAATTTGCCCCACAAGAAAGTTCTACATTTATATCTTGAGAGATGGAGGTAAACCATGGCGAGTTTAAGAGCAGAAAATATAAAACAAGCACACAACCTCCGGAATACATTTCTGCAGGACACCCAGGATGCCCCAACCATGGTGACTTGTTTCCCAGGATTTGCTCATCACCTAGCTCACTGACATCTCCACGTAGAGCTCTTGTACTCTAGAAGTGCAAGACACGCTATGACCCAGACCGTTCAGCCTATCTTCTCCTGGACACCTTCATCTAGTGGTAGCAAATGTTGCCCTATACAGCTAGGTTTGTACTTGTTTCTCAGTTGTTCAAAACTAGATAAGATACTGTGTTTAAGTAACGAGGTAGTAAAAAAAATAGTAAGGAAATTACTAATAGTCTGAATAGTACAAAAGAGCTACCTGAGTCAGATGAAATTGGGGATTGGAACCACAAGTGGCTTCTATGTTCTATTTCTTAACTTGAATAATGGGCAGATATTTGTTTTATTACACATTCTAAGTTTCAAAATTGAAATGTAAGGCCATTACAATTTTTTTTTTACCTCCTTCTGACCTATATCTGGAACCAACAGGCTTAATAAAGCACACCTACCTGTGTCAACCCACATGAAGAAGCAACATATTAAGTATTAAAAATCTAACAGTAAATCTATGAGATGGCTAGAGCTCTGTCCTTCACCTGAGAGGGTGATCTGATGACATCACAATGGAGGTGTGGATACAATGCAGCACAGCAGCATAGGTAATATGCCCAAATGGTAATTAATTTGACTTGCAAAGTAATAGTACTAAAATACCTGAAAAATGGTTTTAAACCAATCATGGACAGTGCTTAAACAAAATCAGTTTTACCAGCATTTCCTCCTTAAGATTACAGCATACAAATTGTTCATGATTTTGCCCCCTACCTGGGATCCCTCAGGTCTTCCCCCTTGCTAAATGAGCCTAGATCCTATTGTTCCTTTCAAGTAATTCTTTCCTGAATCATCTTTCTCATCTATCCAGTCTTTCATATATTACTTAGTGACTGTATGCCATAAACCTGGGGATAAAGTAGTGAACAAAAAAATTCCCTGTCCTCACAAAGTTTACATTCTAGTGAGAGGAGACTGAAAAGCAAGCTTTATCTCAGATGGCAATTGGTGTTATAGAGAATATAAAGCAGGGATGGAGGATAAAGGATGCAAGGGAGGGATGTGTGCTATTAAACAGTCAGGAAAAATCCTACAAGGAAGGTGCCAATTGAGCAGCAACCGTGAAGGTTTCTCTGCAGTAAAGGTACTTCGGCAGGGGAAGAGCAAGTAGCAAGATCCCCAGCATGAGTGGTACTTGGCACTGCTAGTTATATTTTGCTGCACACACCCTACCTCTTCAGACTATGAAGTCCTCAAGGTAAAAACCCTCTTCTCTCTTTGGACTTCCAACAATTACCATGGCCCTTTTATTCTCAAACCACGGCTCTCAACCATTGTTATAGGTGACTAAAATATCAGTCAGCTCACTCAACACATTATGAAAGCATTTTGTCCTCCAGAATAAAGTTACAATCTTTATGTCTGCAGGATAATCCACCTAAATCACAATATGCTTGTGGCTTAAAGACACATTCCCTTAACTGCAAAATATATAATGTGCTGACTGAAATCACTCAGGTCAGGTGCAGTAAAATTGGAAGCCCATAAGATGAAAATTGAATAGCACCAAGACAAAGTCTTTGATCCATAGCCTTCAGTATGGGTGACACCTTAATATAAAGAAAACAAAAATGGACCACAATTGGACCAATAAGCAACATCATGATGAACGGAGGAAAAAGGGTTTTCCTTTACTTGGATCCACCATCAATGCACATGGAAGCAATGGTCAAGAAATAAAACAATAAATTACATTGGGCAAATCTGCTGCAAAAGATCTCTTTAAAGTGTTATAAAGCAAAGATGTCACTTTCAGGACTGGTGTGCCTGACCCAAGCCATGGTTTTTTCAATCCCCTCATAGCACGCAAAAGCTAGACAATGAATAAGTAAGGCTGAAGTAGAATTAATGCCTTTTAATTATGGTGTTGGTAAAGAATATTGAATAAAGCATAGACTGCCAAAAGTAGGAACAAATCTATCTTGGAAGAAGTACTGCCAGAATACTCCTTAATAGCAAGGATGGTTTGAGACTCTGTCTCACCTACTTCAGACATGTTATCAGAAGGGATCAGTTCCCAGAGAGAAGAACATCATGCTTGGTAAATTCCCTGTCCTCACAAAGTTTACAGCAAAAAAGAAGACGACCCTCAACAAAATGGACTGACACAGTGGCTGCAACAATGGGCTCAAGCTAATAGTCATGAGGATGGCGCAGGACCGGGCAGTGTTTCTTTCTGTTGTACATAAGGTTGCTATGAGTTGGAACTCAAGAGCACCTAACAACAAGACAAAATAATATCTGAATCTGTAAGACTCTCGTTGGTCTTGTTTGGTAGTTATTTCAAATGAGATTAACTACCAAACAAATGGCCAATCCTTTTAAGATTTAGTACAACCCAAATCTAAACCATCATCTGACCTATGCTTCTGCAGGTTGGCATTTAAATATACACTCTCCATTTTTCTACTCCTGTTAATGACAAACTCTTCAACCGAGGCTTTTTTTTTTTTTTAAATCAATGTTGGTAGAGTACCTAATGCTACTGGTTTTCACAACACACTTTAAAAAATTCTACAATAACTTAGGTTTAGAACTGATAACACAGTTAATAAAAGAAAACATCTACCAGCTGTGGGAAAGCTGCAATTACAGATGAAGACACTTTCTAATAATTTAGATAACGCACGCAGCTCACCTGCTAAACATGGTTCCACCCCGGCCATTCAGCTCCTAACCTCAACCAACAGACAGCAGGTAGTGTTCACAGATTCTTATACAACAGTCTAGGTAACAACACATTAGTCACAGAGACATGAACATGGGTCACTAACAACTTATCTGTTGCAAAGAAGTCACAGTTTACCAAATAATTAACAACTGTGATGCCATCACTGCCTGAAACTTGAAAAAGTTAAAAGAAACTCACCAAAAACAAAGGCAACATTTTCAACAAGGTATTGCCATCAAATATAAATACCTCCAAGCATTAAATACTGTTTAAAAGACAAACTTTCTAGTTTAAGCTGAAGTATCTGACTCTGAGCTAGGTACTCACTGAAGCCAATGAACTTCTCTTTATTGTTTCTTCTACTATTGTTCCCTGTTTTCACTGCTCTGAAACTCAAAAGCAAATCATCTAGTAATATAATGGAAATCTGAGTCCCAACAACGTTAATATTCAGTTTTAGCATCCCTGTGAAATAGCTCTTTGTGTACCCAAATCAAACCCACTGCCGTAGTCGATTCCGACTCATAGCAACCCTATAGGACAGAGTAGAACTGCCCCTAGAGCTTCCAAGAAGCACCTGGCAGATTTGAACTGCCGACCTTTTGGTTAGCAGCTGTAGCACTTAACCACTACTCCACCAGGGTTTCCTCTCTATGTACCCAAAAACCCATTGCTGTCGATTCCAACTCATAGCGACCCTATAGGACAGAGTAGAACTGCCCCATACAGTTTCCAAGGAGCAGTAAGGGAAAACAGCTTTCTGCTGGGGGAACCTTCTCAGGAAAAATCTTCTTACCACTCAGCATTTCAAAACTGAGTTTCACTGGGCCTCTCTCCTAGATACAGCTAGCAAACCCACTTAATTCCTGAAAAGGGGTGAAGAAGTTTCCAAGAAACATTTGAGAATATCTGCACAAAACAACTGACACAAGCATCTAAATAAATGAAGAACACACCAATTCTATTCAAGTCATTTATTCAAAGCAAATCTAAGTTTATATTAAATTAAAAAATAAGACTATTTACAAGATGGTTGACAAACTTATTGGTATAAAAATAATTCAAATATTTTACTGCTATCTTTTCAATAGTTGCCAGTAAAAACGGCAAAGTTTTGTCTCTTTGAAGATCCTAGTTTATCAATGAACATAAAGAGGAGCCCCTAATGGAAAATGTCTTATTCTAAATGTTCCGTTGTCATAGCTTTAGACCCTCCACATTCTTCTTCAAGTTCAGCAGCTCCTTTTCCTGCCTTCTCTTCTCCAGTTTGAAGGCTAATTTGTTAGCTTTCTTCTCCACTCGCCGTTCCTGTACAAGAGCACACTCATGTTATTCAAATCTTCACACAGATGTAATTTTACAAAAGAAACTCAATTCCCACAATTTCCTCCCACCAGCTCTTCCTAAATCACACATCCAAGGAATATATTCACCTTGCGCTCTTCTTTTATAGCTTGCTTTCTGGCTCTTTTATCTTCTTTGGTTTCATTTTTAGAACGAGGTTGGGTTGATGCCTTAGGCAGATCACTGGCATTTATCATCTGCATTCGTTCAACCTGCTTTGCTGTGAGTCCTTTCTTAGGTAAGACATTGAGAGGTATTCCTGTTTTAGAAGATATTCGGATTTGTTTGGGCTGAAATAAAGATAAAACGACACTAGAGTTATTTTTCACTCCTATAAACAAAAATAGCATACTAATGACACATTGTTGTTGCTTTTCCTAATGGTGTCACCAGCCACAAAGGGATAAAGTTACTGTGAGAAAACACTCCGTACACTGTTTCCTGCAGTGCATTTGTTCAGATAGTTCAGGACATTAGGACTTACCCTTGGTTGATCCTTGATAAGCTGCGGATGGTTGTACAAATTTGAATAGGTACCTAAAGAATCCAAAACCATTATGTATAAGCATCATATAAGTACACTTTCAGTTCAGCAAAACCTTACTGAGTTTCTACTATATTCATTCCTCGGGCCCCTCAGGCCCAGAATGATGAAGCAGTGCGGCCCCCGCCACTCAAAGACTTACCATCTACAAGGAGACAATGCTTATGCTGGAACTACTGTTAGGCACTGATATAGGAGGGAAAACTAACTTTTAAAAAAAACTTTCAAATTCAATTCATTTATGCTCAAAATACAAAATCTGGTGTTTTCATAATTCAAAATAATAGTGGAGTCCCTCTAGTAAAAGCCTTTAAATATTTACAACTCAGTAAGAAGAATATTACTCTTCAAACTACTCTTCCACATCATTTTCAAAGATTTCCTAAAGGCTTAACTTGTATTAAAATACATGTATTTTTAAGAAAATTGATGTACTTAATACTTCAAAATTTCTATCATTTATCCACACTTACTGGATCCACTGAGGCTGAAGGAACCCCTGAATCTACTGCTCTGAGATAATTTTTAAACCATAAACCAAAACTAGCCTCTGAAGTCATCTTTAAACCAAACGACTGTTAGCTCAATTAGTAAAAAATGCTTGCCTTGAGCACTGCACTCTTTTAAAGAATTATCTGTACTAGATCAAACTAACAACAGTTAACTCTAAAGCATAGATAAAAAGTTTAGGGGGCAGTGAATGTAAGTTAAGGGTACTGAGATAACCTGGGTAAAGACAGCGAGAATGATGACACAATGTGAACAATGCAACCAGTGTTACTGAATTGTATATGAAGAAATTTTTGAGTTGTTTTGCTGTGTATGTGTTTTTACTGAAAAACTTATTACAGTTTTAATAGTAAATGGACACTAAGATACTTACTACAAATGGATTCACAATCCCACTTCTCTTTGGCTTCTTCAAGAACTACGGTAACAATTTCTTCCTCCTCAGACTCATTGAGCTCATTCATTAGCAGGTCCTGGTCTTCAAAGGGTTCAAGAGTATTCAATTTTACACAACTTTTGGTTGAGTTTTTAAAAATCAATAGACGGAGGTGAGGAAAAAAAAAAACCACACCCATTATTATACTGACTTTAATTAAAACTGCACTTTAACAGCTACGGAGACAACAGCATTATTAAAAACCCACATATTTATGTGTCCTTGTCTCTCACTTCCTGTTACACTTAGTTCTACCCAGACCTGCCTCTCCCCTCCAGTGGCTTTGGGCATTCATTCTGCTGACAGGTAGGAAAAATCTATCTGCATCTCTGCAAGGGTATAATACATCAAACAAGATGGTGGCTTGCCTAAGAAAACGTAATGTTTTTTAAAGCCTTGAAAAGCATGAGCCCACCCATCTCTCCAAGTATCCAATAGTTCACTCCAACTATGTAGCTCCTTGCCCTGCTGTGGGACTTACATATTACAGCGATCACGTGACATCAGATCTTTATGACAGGTTTAAACATTTCATTAGTTTCCCTCAGGAGTCACCTTGATGTGGATGCTGATTTGCCAAGTAATTGGCTGGTCAGTTCTGCTAATCTACTGGGGAGACAAACTTTTATCTTTCTATAAGCCACACGTATCTACTTCTCAGAACACCTGGCATTTCAGGAAGAAAATAAGAACTTATATACTTAGAAGTTGAAACAATTCTTGAGCCAATCAGCAGTACTGAAGTGTAAGGGTAGCTCCAGGCTACAAATCAGATAGGGATGGAGTTAAGGCTGACAACTAGAAGCACCACCTTATCTTCCAACTGGAATTATGTCCTCATATTTGCCACCATGACTCTTCTCAGGTCAAAGTTATAAAGAAAGTGGTTCTCAGTATGTTCCCACCCACTGTCATATTCAGCCCCAGAATTCTCAATACTAAAATGTGGGCAAAAGAGACAAGCCACATGAGTCAAGTTTATGAAAAAGGTACCATTTTCTAAATACGGATTTAGCTGTACGACTACAGACTTTATGTGGAAACGAAATAAACCACCTAAACAAGGAAAAGAATTCACCGTACTTCTCTGCCTTCTCTTTATAGTAGTCATTCAAAACTTCCTGTAACCGACTGCTGTCTACTTGAATAGAACCTTCCAATTCAGCATTATCCAGGGCTCCAATCTCATCATCATCATATTGCTCATAGAACTGAATATAAATAGAGAAAAGATACCATGAAAAATATACGCACTCGTTAAGAACACAGCCATTAAATGTTATTTTTACATTAGTTTTACCCCTATGTAAGATTTAAGCACTGTTGTAAGATCAGATTTCCGGGTGGCACAAATACTTTGTGCTCAACTAACCGCAGCACCCAAGAAAAAAGGCCTGGAGATCTACTTCCATTAAGATACAGGATTTCAGCCACTGAAAACCCTATGGCGCGCAGCTCAAATCTGAAACATGGGGTTGCGATGAGTCTGAATTGACTTGACAGCAACAGCTTTAAGGGTTAGCATAAGATCACAGCTATCTTAAAACATTAGCAGGGATTTAACACTAACAATATGTGGATAAAATTTTGTCCAGCACTGTAAGATGTACATTTAGACTGAAAATGGGATTTCATTTAACATGCAAATGAAAGGCAGTTACTCTATTCAGCTTGGAGAATAAAATGTTAGGCAGAGATCTTTACCTTGGTAGAACATTTTTGCATAACCAAATCCTTTGGTTATGAAAACGAAAAGATAATCTAATTGAACAGCCTCCTGCTGTTAACATACAAGTTTAATTCTTGCTTAGATGATGTTTACTGTATAATTCAAATACTGCTAATAGTAATGGGCTTATAAAAGAGTAAAACAAGGAGTGATGCATATCTTCCAGAGAGTGAGGTTGTTTGTAGTAATAGTTTACCTATCTCTATGAGAGAAAAAGAAAACTAATATTTAGTGAAAAGACTGCAGAGTTAGAATTTTTACCTTGGACTCACCATGAAGGAAACCATTGATTCGTTCATCACTTATTGGACAGTTTAACTCCTACTATGTGCCAGGTAACATTTTAGGGTTTGAGATTTATCAGTGAGCAAAACACACAAAAATCCCTGCACGAGGGAAGCTTACATTCTAATCAGAAACAAGCCTATATACAACATGCATAACAAATCAGCAGTAGATAGTGTTAGAAAATGTTAAGAGCTATTAAAGTAGGGTAAAAAGGCTTAGGGGCCAGGAGAACCTGTATAAACAGAAAGGCTATAGAATGGAATGTGGCCTGCTACCCCTGAACCAAGCCCAAGCACACTACAATTCAGCCGTTCTTAAGCACCTTGAACTCGGTTTCTGTTCTCCAGTTCTGAGGAACCGAGAGGAATGCAATTTTGTTTATGCTCCGGCCAGTGCTTTTGGAGAAATGTATAATCCTGAGGACTGTGGTCAGAAGAGGTTCAGAATCAAAATGTCAGAACTCTAAGCCAGGAAGTCTGGGTAGCCAACTCTTTTGACCCATACACGTCCCTTCCAGAATTAAAATTAGGGAGGTTTTAAAGAGACAGACTGTTCTAATAACTGGAAATTTTAGCTTTTGGTCCCCAACACACATACAATCTTACTAGGAGCCAGTATCAAAAGATCACTATTTTGGGACCTACCTTCTCAAACCTCTCATCATGTAGGGTCAGCTGTTCATTTCTCCTCATGACTGAGGAAGTCATGGAATACTCCGTGAAGCGACTTTTTGTTTCCTCTTCCCAGAACAAGCTATTTTCCATAGCTCCATGAGGTTTGCCCGGGGCAGACATATCATCTTCATCTGATAGTGGGCCTTCAGAGTCATAGTCATCACCGTCACTACCACTTTCCTTCTCATCATCCACATCTTCCCACTCACTGTCATCTTCAGCCTCAGATTTACTAAAGTTATGAAGAAAGGTAATAAATTGTTAAAACAATCCAAACACCACCACAAAACAAACAGCAGATAAACATTACACAGGTAAAACTGGAAGGTACTGCACAGGGTTGTTCAGGCAGGGCTAGCAATGCTGTTAACCCATCTAGTGTGGTAGGAAAAGCAATGTACAAGCAATCGGAGATGGGACTTTAGTCCTACCTCTCAGTGGCTTATAAAGAAGGCCTTGAGTCTCACATTTTCTACTATAAAATGCAGAACTCAGATGAAATGTTTTTGAAGATCTCTTCCAGCTCTAAAATTCTATGATTAACATCCCAGAAAAGGAGCAACAACAACGGCAGCAAAAAAACCCAAACTCACTGCCACTGAGTCGATTCCGACTCATAGTGACCCTGTAAGAGACAGATTATCCCCGCTTCTGAACAAATCAGACATACTGTATATCCATTCCCTCTTCCTCTCCCGCTGGCTTATTGGCCTGAAGGATAAAATCATCTTCAAGCAGATTATCTGGATTGTCAAAGTCAAAATCATCATCGAGGGCTGCAATAATGTCAGGATCAAAATCCAGTCTAGGGCCTAGAAAACAAACAAAAATTGAGCAATTAATTCTCAAGAGAGCATGATTCATTTACTCAACTATTATATCTGAGTACCTATTATATGGCAGGAAACCCTGGTGGTGTAGTGATTAAGTACTATGGCTGCTAACCAAGTGGTTGGCGGTTCGAATCTGCCAGGTGCTCCTTGGAAACTCTATGGGGCAGCTCTATTCTGTCCTGTAGGGTCGCTATGAGTCAGAATTGACTCAACGGCACTGGGTTTGGTTTTTTGGGTTTATTATATAGCAGATTCTATCTATGTATTGGGAAAAAAAGAATGATTAAGAACTTCAAGTTTAGTGGAGGAACAGAGATGGATAAATCTAAGGCAAATAAGAAAAATACTTCCGTTTTCAATATCCACGGATAAAACACTACAGATCTACAATACTGTACTTTGTCTATTTCACCAAATGTTGAAGCTTTCAAGTGCAGGAAGAAACTGGGCTTTAAATTCACCTGTTAGTAAGAAATAACCTGAAATACCTGCAGACTGTTAAACTTCCGGTCTTATTTTGAACTGAGATTTTAATAAATCCCAGCTATGTTATTCCACATAAAAATACTACAGAGCCCAAGAAAACCTCTCTCTCAAGTTCAAACTCATAACCGGACGTGAACCCTGAGGCCCCTCACAACATGGACACTACTTAACTCTCTAGCCTCATTTCTTATGAATCCTACCCCTCCCTTTAGGCATGCTAAAATGTGTATAATTTCCTATACACATGTCCTTTTGCTTTTGCAGTTTCCTCTCTGGAATATCCTTTCCTCCCCACACCACCCTCTTTCCACCTGCCTAACTTCTGCTTAAGAGATCAACATAGACACCACTACCTCTAGGAAGCCTCGCCCAACTCCCCTGCGATGGGTTGGTACCCGTGCAGGACCAGTATTTATCCATCTTATTGTCACTGTAATTTCCCATTTATTGTCTACCGTCCTCAACTGAGGGCAAATTCCTTGAGGTCAGAGACTATACTTCATTCTTCTTTAACCCAAGACCCCACCACACAGTGGCAGCTCAAAGCCCTGTAGAACGAATGCTATGTGACAAGTATTAGGCAGTAATTAGGGCAATTTAGGAGAAAATATCAAACGTCACTTTTGTGAACTTCCGTGTTTGTTCTAAATTACCATGTTGACATCGCTAAAAAAAAATAAACATGATAATTTTTCAGTGCACCTGGAGTAGATGGTAAAACAGACTTCTATAGAACACTTCTGCACTCTTAAGAGGAATTCCGAAAGCCAACAAATGAAGTATTTTCAAGATTGCTCTCTGTATGTATATAAAGTTAGTTCAATATCATCATTTGTGAGAAGGTTAGGCAAAGGTTAAAATTCCAACAGATCACCAAAAATAATTTTCCATTTTCTTTTCCAAACAGAAACCCTCAAGACTAAAAATTTGAAAAAAACAATACAAAAAGACAACCATCACACTTTATTAGGGAACCAAAGTCCTACAACCGTTACTATATGCTTCTTTTTGCAAAACACAGCTCTATCTATTTGGAAAGCTAAAGAATTAAACACACCTGAAACAGGAGCTGCTTTATTTAACAATCCAACATCTTCCTCAAACTCTGATGCAAACACTGATGAAGGCAACTTAATTCCAGTGCTCTTGAAAAAGAAATCACATAGTAGTTAGAATAGAAATATTTCTGAATTACTGTACTAGGTTAAATAGTGTCCTCTCCCAAATTTATGTCCACCTGGAACCTCAGAATGTGACCTTATTTGGAAACACTGTCTTTGCAGATGTAATTAGTTACGATGTGATCACACTGATGTAGGGTTGGTCCCTAGTCCAATGACTGGTGTCCTTGTAAGAAGGCCATGAGGGAGAGAGTGCGATGTGAACACGGAGGCAGAGACTGAAGTGATGCATCTACAAGCCAAGAACGCCAAGGATTGCCACAAATTGCCAGGAGCTAGGAGAGAGGCATGTAACAGATTCTCCCTCTCAGCAGTGAGAATGAACCAACCCCGCTGACACCCTGATTTTGGACTTCTGGCCTCCAGAGCTGAGAGAGAATAAGTTTGCTGTTTTAAGCCATCTAGTTTGTGGTAATCTGTTATGGCAGACCTAGGAAACTAATACAACTTCATTCTGTGTTTTTCTTCACCTGAGCTCTAGTTACATACTTCAAACAAGTACGTCCCATCTTCACCTCAAAAGCAACCTCCCTCATTACCTCACAAAGTTTTCTCCAGTACATTACTCCATTTAATCCTTATAACCCTGTGAGGGTAACATACTTCAATGCCAGAACGAAAGCTAATTAAGGTTAAACGGCTTGCTGGCCTGAAAATGGCCATCAAGTGAGGTTCCAGGATTCAAATCCAGGTCTTGTGACTCCACTATCCTCAAGCTGAAGTTTCAAAACAAAATTAATCTTTTTCCTCTTAATCCAATGTCCTCATGTTCTTGACAGCTGTAACAATAGCACAACTTGGGTGGTTTTAAGAATGGAAATTCATTGTATCAGAGTTCCAGAGGCTGAAGTCCAAGATCGAAGTGTCCACTGTACTGATTTCTCCTGAGGCTTTGAGGGGGAATCTGTTACATGTCTCCTAGCTTCTGGAAGCTCCAGACATTACGTAGATTGCAGCTGCAGCATCACATGGCATCCTTCCTCTGTCTCCCTGTATCTTGTTTCTGAGGACACCAGTCATACAGAGTTAGGGCCCATCCTACTCCAGGATGACCTCATGTTAACTGACATCACCTTCAAAGACCCTATTCCTAACAGGGTCACATTCAAAGGTACCTGTAAACCCTTTGCTGTCAAGCCGATTCCGACTCTTAGCCACCCTGTAGGAGTGTTCAACGTATCTTTTTGGGAGACACAATTCAATCCATAACAATGACACAGCCTTTTTGTGAATCAGTTATCTCAAATCCTAGAGTGGACATAAATCATTTCTCTCCATTCCTTATGTCCATTTGAACTCTCTCGTATACAATGATTTCACTCCATTCCCTTGGGCACCATCATAGGCATGGATAACCAAGACAGGGACTACTGCAACAGCTGCCTAGCTAGTCTACATCATTTAACCCAACCTGCATATCACTGCCAGATTAAACTTCTTTCATGTTTTTATCATGTGACTTTCCCATACTTAAAACAGTCCTTGATATTTTACCCCACATTTAAACTCCTGATTTTCAAGGCCCTGTATAACCAACGTCCACTCTACATATCCAAAGTTCTTGCTGTTACTCAACATAGGACCTCCATGCAAATCAACTCCAGTTCCTCACTGTCATGTAATAATGCTAAATAATTTACTGATAGTTTATGCACCAGGCACTGGGATCCACAATTCTACCTCCACAGCCCTCTTCCTTTGACTGATATGTTCCTTCTTCCCTGTTAGTACTCACCCATTAGTGGCCAGCGCACTTCTTCCCTCCTGCATGAAGCCATTCATGACCGCTGTCCTAGAACTTCCTTTTATATGAAATCCTCTCATTCTTCACACCATACAATCTACTTAAAGATGTGCTGGCTTGTATTCTCTGATAAATCCTTATGCTTTAGTTTCATCTCCTCAACTAAATGGTTAACAATGTGAGGGTAACAACCATGGGTTCTTGGTTTCTGCGTACCTCACCACCCAGTCCCTCCTCAGTGCAGTAATAGGCACAAAGCTGGGATGTAAGCTCTCACCAGTTCCAGGGTTTTGAAGCATTTCTCCCATGTTCCCAACTAATAATTTGCACTTCTAACAAATGCCCAGGAAGTTATACATAAAAATCACCTGGTGATCTTGTTAAAATGTAGATTGTGATTCAGTATATCTGGGCTGGAAAAGCAAATTCTCAGTAGGGGCTGGAACTGGAAGGAACAGTTTGAAGACCCGCTGGTAATGAGTAATGGCTATGTATTACTGTGCATACATACCAAGCTGCCATGGCTTCCAAAATTAGCTTGTTGGCAGCATAAACATGGGCAAAGATTTGTTTTTCTGCTGTAGAGCCCATTTTTTTTAAAGGTTCTCTGTGATTATCTAACGTTGGAATTTGGGGCTAAAAAAGGGGTTTAGTGTTTGTGTTTAGTGAATTTACCTTTCCAAGTATTTTTCAAACTTTGAAAAATAGCCAAAGAAACATGTACCTGATTAGAGTTTAGATAATGATTACTTTAATCCAAAATGAATTAAGAATTAAAAGCTAGTCTTGTACTAGTCAATACAATCAAGCCAGAAAAATCTTCGGACTTTAATAAAACTTTTCTCCCTAAATAAGATAAAGAAACTGAACTATTACAAGACCTCTCCTACACTCCCTTCAAGAGGTCTTAGAAGCAAGTGAGCCAATAAAAGGTAAGTACCCCACTACAGATGTCATGGCCCTAGGGAAGGTGAGAAGTTGGTTCTATGACAACACGGAAGCAGTAGGAGGGCTGAGACCTAGCGAGTAAGTGGAATGGCTGAGGCTGTTATTAGGTCCTTCTTTTGGATGACACCCCAAGACCTGACCTTAAGCAATACTTAACCTTAATCCTGAGACTGTCCTTAAACTTTGGACTGGAGAAACTATTACCACATCTTCTCAAAGAAAAGAATATCTAGACCCTACCAGGACTGCAGCATGAGAAGAGCCCAGGGGGATTTGCTGCCTTTTTTATCTCTTCCCTTCTGTGTACACATCTGGTGAATTTTTTTTATTTAAGTGCCAGCTGATATGGAAGTTTAATTCCACACAACCATGTGCCTAGTTGCAGAGAATGCTAATAAAACAACAATAAAAAAAAAAAAACTTTTGCCGTAGAGTTGATTCCAACTCATAGCAACCCTATAGGACAGAGTAGAACTGCTCCCCCAGGGTTTCCAAGGAGTGCCTGGTGGATTCGAACTGCCGACCTTTTGGTTAGCAGCTGTAGCTCCTAACCACTATGCCACCAGGGTTTCTGAGAATTCTAATAGGCTATCTTTAAGTAAATAAAGTACAGAAGCCATTCTGCATCAATTATTGTGTGTAATATAAATTTCCCACAAGGAAACCTACACTGAACAAAAAATGAGATAACTAATGCATGCAACATGGGCATGGTTAATATAAACAGAGACAAACAAATTAGTAGCACTAATTTCATATATATATGAGCTCTTATTTGTACTTAAAAGAATTAAAATGGACTTTTTTTCAAAGCAACAGGTGCTTCATTACAATTCATTTCACCTGCTCTCCCTCCTGATTAACCTGCAGCTTTTACACAGATGTTAAAGGTTTGAATAGAACATTCTGCAAAGATTAAGTTCTACTTTTACAAGTTTAAATGAATTATAATGAACGGCTTAAATGTTTTCACCTGCGTCTCTTCTCGTGAAAAGGGCTACCTAATATAACCGCATCTATTAATCTAATGTTCTAAACCTGTCAAAAAGGCTTTTATTTTTGACACCTGACACCAGAGAACAGATGGCCTACTCTCTCCTGATGGCACATGCACACACATACATTTTAAGGGGAGCCATGACCTAGCTTTATATGTTCTTCATGCTGTCACCATTTCTTGCCCCAATTAAAAAAAAAAAAAAAAAAACACACACACGCACACAAAACCCAGTTATCTTGACTTAAAAATGGTGACTTTTTCATTCACCGCTCCCCCAATATTCTATCACACTTAAATTGCTGAAATGCCTTACTGGAATTACTAAAGCTTCTTCTTTCTCATCTCTCCTGTTGTGTGCACTGAAGCTGCTTGGGATAAGCTCTGAAGACCCAGACGGTTCTTTCAGGTGCTGCAGGTAGTCGTAGTCATCATCAAAGAACACACCATACTTCCTCTGTTCTGCTCGCCTTTCTTCATCGTTTACCTTGGACAAAAAGCAAGATGGAATGGGTGGCCCTTCCAAGGATAAGGTACAGAACCTTACAATGAGAGCAGCTTTCTGAATAGGAGGCAGATGGCATATAAAGACATTAGTTAACAGCAATGAGAAAAAGAATTCTCGACAAACATAGGAAAATACAAAGCTTCTAAACCAGAAGTGACCCAACTGAAGTCAGTGAAGTGCTACATAACATTACAATGGAATGAAAACAATTCCTTCTATAAAATTCTGTTGTGCAATGATTCAAGCCAAGAAAAACGTGCATGCACACACACATTTCATTTTATCATGTATTTGGTGGGTTAGAAGAAAGGATTAGGGAGCCTTGAAGGATAAGCACAATTTCTTGTATTTACACACAAAGAAACTTAGCAAGAATGACACAAATTGACTTTACAGAAAACCATCCAACGCATCCCCCAACACTCTCTTTCACTTTACACTTAACAAGAATGCTCTGTGATTAACAATAATCAAACCAACCTTAAAAATAAGACTTCCGGCATTTTCAAAAGCTAACCCATGAGTTCGGGTATTCTCCATTTCATGAGATAAATGACCAGGTGGCAAAAATGCAGTTTGTGATTATGAAATGGTAGGATATTAGAATAAACAGACATTGAGAATATGATTATTCCCTAAATAACATGACATCATGCATCTCTGTAACTGTGATTTAGTAACTATTTAACATTACTTTAAGGAGCTCTGATGGTACAGTGGCTAACTGACAGGTTGGCAGTTCAAACCCACCAGCTGCTCCATGGCAGAAAGATGTGGCAGCATGCTTTCATAAAGATTACAGCCTTGGAAACCCTATGGGGCAGTTCTAACCTGTCCTATAGGGTCGCCACAAGTCAGAACTGACTTGACAGCAGAGGGTCACCATTACTTTACAAGATCTGTTCATTTAAACTAGTCAAATAAAGATGCTTTATCCTCCCAAACAAAATAAACATGTCTGATGCAAAAGTCAGTTTATTGACTAAAAATTATGCCATGTTTTGTTTCCCCAAAGACCACAGTTACATAAGAACAGTGGCTGACTAACGACAGTTTATTAAGAACTGCTGAGAGTCCTCTTCTGCTTCAAAAGCACTGGCTAATGAAAGGACCTACTTTCTGTGTAGGCAACAGAACCCTCTGAGGTGCAGTCTCATCTGCTGCTAAAGGATCTCTTTGGCTCCGATGGACCAGGTGGAAAGACACAGCTTTCTTCTTCTCTATAAAGGGCTTTTTCTTCCTGTGAGGCTTCAAAGGAACAGAATTAGAACAAGTCGTTAAAGTAAAATGACAAAAAAAGTGAAAAGTCTCATAGTCCACAAAGGCATCTTCAATGAGCTATGTGAAAGATCAGCAGATTTTTAAAACCTACACAAGTTGCATCGCTTATATCCTATAAAATTTCTATTTCTCTTCCACAAATATTTACTGAATACCTACTCTTTGCAAACCTTGTCATGAGTGCTGGGAATACAACTGTAAGCAACTCAAAGTCCCTGTTTTTAGAGACAACAGAAAGCAAATAAGACAATGGTTTCAGATAAATAAAAGAAAATATACAGAAGTGGTGTATGAATGACTCGAGTTACTTTAGAATGGGTGCTCAGGGAAGGTCCCTGACAGGTGAAACTAGAGTAACAAGAAGACTGCCACAAGAAAACTGGGAGAGACAGTTTCCAGCAGGGTGAACACTTCACGTAGGAACTACTAAACAAAATCATAAACAGCAAACGCTGAACGAGATTCATCATCTCCGTTCTTACTTCGCTATTCGACCCTGACTTTCTAAACGGAGAAGCCACCGTCCCAGTTGAGTAAGGGGCCTTACTTTAGGCCCAGCCCCGGACCCTCCCACAAGTTGCCTTTTCCCAGGGCAGACAGACAGGTAGACATATGCCCTCCAACGCCTGGAGAGACCAGCAACTTTCTGCCCGGGCTCCATGAAGCACAAGGTGGCACGTTTGTGTGCTGTGTGTCCGGTGTTGTCAACCTAAGGCACGCAGTGCTGCAGGCCCCACAGGGACAAGGGGAGGACATTCGCCTCAATCCATTCCCCAGGGAGACTCGGCCGTGGGAGACCCAAATTAAACTGCGAACTATGACCAGGGTGGTGAGAGTGACCCACACCAGGGCACCCTGCCGCAGCGCGGCCTCCGCGGGGGTAGGAGCCCTCCCAGTCCCAGGCCGCACCCGCGCTAGCGGGGCCAGCCTGGCCTCTGCAGGCCCAGAGCAGCCCGCCGCCGAGACAACGAAGGCTAATTTACCATGCTGTGGCCCCGCGGAGCTCACCCCAACAAATGCGGCGAAGACGCTCTCGACGTTCTGAGCACCGACAAGGCCCGGCTCGCGGCAGAATTCTTAGGCCCAGTTGCACGTGAAACCCCAAGTTGCTGACAATAGCGTTACGCCCCAGGCTGTGGAAATGGACCAATCACTGAAGAGCTGATGGACGGCGACCGGAAGTTACGCACAGCTCGTTCGGGCGCTATGATCGCGAGAAGCTGTTGGGAGGCGGGGCTGGCCTGGTTCCCGCCCCCGGGTGGGCGGGACTCTTCACGGTTAGAATTAACCCTCAAGGGGAAGGGAGTCGCCCACGGCTAGCAGCGTTGAGACGCAAAACCGGGTCACTGCGACGGCACTGGGTGGGCTCTTGGGAGCACTTGCTTCTGTAGCGCCCTCTACCGAAAACAGAGACGATGCATTTAGTATCTCCATTGACATTCTGTGCCCATTCCCAACTATAACAAAATAAAACCGTGTGCTGGAAGGAAGGTGGCTACCCTCCCCGGTCGCCGAGGTTTCAGGTTCCCTAAAGTCTGGGCGGGCGCGGAGTCAGTTGCCTTAGCGAGGGAGGGTCCCGGGGCCCTGATACTCCAGGCTGCGCCAGACTTAATCAGCTCTTTATTTTCCACTCTGGAATGGACTGCGTTCAAAAGTTCAGTTAACAAAACCTGCAAGATGGCCTTTAGAGGCATTGGAACTAGTAAAATATATTCAGAGTCTCGTAGGTATTTGCATACTTTAATTTATGAGGTGGAAACTATTATTTATTCTTTTCCAAGTCATTCCTCAAATGTTTTAAAGTGGTTTAAGCAAATAGTCTATAAGCACACCTCCTCAGGAATGTCTCAGGCAGGCCTTCACAAACTTAAACGGCTGTTTGCGCAAAAGAGGGTCGTGAATGCATTCAAAGTTTTATCAGCAGGCCTATTCTCAAATTTGTGCTTTCCCTTTGCAATTTCTGGCGTTTTCTCAATGTCTGCAATTTCCTGGCTTGTGGCTTTATGTCTTACATTATCACCACTATAGATATTTATGAAAATTTATTCTTTTATTACAATAAAACTTATAGAAACAATTTAGGTTAAGACCACAGGACTTGTCTTGAGGTATTGCTTTGTAATGCAGACAATGAGTAACACAACACTCCTATATGCCAGACATTCATTAGTGCTGTTTGTTATCTAGAATTAAGCTCCATGAGGGCAAATTTTGTTTTGTTTTTTACTTTAATCTGTTGTATTTACTGCTGTATCTATCCTCAGGGCCTAAGATAGTTGTAGGGTAATGCTATGCATCTATATGCATCCCCTCTCTAATAGAATCAGTCAGCTGTGCTCTTTCCTGAAGCATGCTGGGGATGAATTCAGGATGGACTCGGGCTAAGGTACAAGGCCGGGAGTGGCATGACTCGGCCAATGGCCAAGGCCGAGGAATGCCTTACCAACAAGAAGGAAAACATCTGGGCCTGGACGTGGAGTCCCTGGGAACACTGACTGCCCAAGGACATGGGAGAAAGCAATGAGCCTCGGTCACAACTGGAATGGTATATAAGCTTGGATCCCTTGCTGGGTGGTTGGAGAAAATACTCCAGCTGGCCGCCACTGGAGAGCAGCTGCTTGCCCGTATCAGTAAGTTTCCCTGAACGCATGAGTCTGGAAGGGGCTATGTGTCAGTTCTTTGGATTATCTGCCAGGATGCACGGTGAGGGTCTTTCCTTGCGAGGCTGTCCCCTGACACGTGGCGTAGTCGGCAGGATTCCAGGCAGCACACCAGGCCTTCCCAGATGGGTCGGGAAAAGCGGGGTCCGCTGGGGGAAATCCCAGGGTGTCCAGGGGTGCATGCCCTGGGACCACTAACCCAGGCTGTTGATGCCTGGGGACCTGTGCGTGAGTACAGCGATCCCCCGAAAATGCCACAGGGATTGTTGCAGTTACTAGAGCCTTTGCATGTTGAGAAAAAAAAGAAGGATGTTCGTGTTTTGGTTGCAGGAGTTACGTGGCCGCTGTTGTGGGCATGACGATATTCATGGGAGACCCCAAAGCGAAAGCCAGACTGCTGTGTTGAGGCAGCTTGTGTGGGGTGGCTTCTACTGGCAGCATTGAGAGGAGCGTCCGACGCGGAGCCAGCTGCTAGGGCCCTAATTAGGCAGCTGGAAGCAGAACTGCAACTGGAGGATTCGCATACAGCATATTCCTCCTCCACTGAAACATTAGTGCCCCGTTTGCAGAAGCAAGAGGCATCTTCAGGGGAAATCCCGGGGTGGCCAGCGATGTCTGTGTGGGGAGGTCTGGCCTGTATGCTTTTCTGTGGGAGAAATCCCAGGGTGGCCAGCAAAGCTGGGCTAGCTCAGTTGGTAGAACATGGGACTGGAGCTAGTTGGAGGGGTTAAACAGGTCCCTGGTGCTGAGAACACCCTGTAACACCCAGTGCAAAGCAAGAGTTAAAACAGCAGGGAAAAAAGGAGTAAAAAGCCCTTCAAGATATAGCTTGTGTTGAATGACCTTGGAGAGACCTCAGAATTCTCTGATAGCTGTCCCAGCCAAGATAACTGAACAACAACCTAGCTGCAGCTGCAATGGTAAGAGGAAAACTAAAAGGGGGGGCCCACCTCCAGGTTACCAGGCAACTGGGCTGGACCCATGCTTGTACTTGGTGTGGTGGAGGAGCGGCCCCACAAATGAGTGAAGGCTCTGCCAACTTTTCCCAGATCTTCTTTCAGAAATACTTAAGGTTGAGGATTAAGCCTCATTTCTCTGTCACCAGCGAGAAGCAAAGGCCTTGTGTTATAATTAAAGTCCATTGAGGTATACTTTGGGTCTGAAGTCACTATCATTGAGACACTTACCCCAGCCCGACTATGGATAAGTCCTTTGGGGCTGCTACAAATCCTTAATGTATATACTGATGAAGTTGATATATTAATGCACACCTTTGTAAACTTTTGCCTCCAAGTCCTGATGGGAACTGCTGCAGTTAGGGCCATTTTTAGAGGGGCACAAGGAAACTGTGGCGTGGGCTATAGCTAACAGCCTGGCCATTCAATCTGGCCACTGACAACCCTTGGACTAACATATAAAGCAAGCCTCTACAGAGATGAGACATCTGGACAAAAATATAACAAAATCGGTTCTGCTCCTGATAAGCTTTTGTTACTTGTGTGGATAGTCATCAGAAAAGCCCGTATGCTGACAGTGGAAAACAGCCAATGAGCAGACCGGTCTTACCAGCTGACTACAGAGGCTGAAGCATTGTCTGCTCCAGAGCAAAGAGATGTGCAATCAACCACCTTCTGGATTTAAGACAGGACCGTCTGTGGAGATTCATACACCATCCTAGACTGGGCCTACACGCATGGACTGCCACTGTTATCAGAAAACGCTGGTAGCACAGGAAAGCTGACCCACCTACGAGACCCTGGCCAAGGCTAAAACCTGTGCAGGAACAGATTCCCAAGCCAACAGGCCAGGGTGTTCTCGGCAGGTAAATCATATCGGGGCTTTTTATCCTATACAGAGGCTTCCACTGGATCTTGAATGAACTCTTCACGCTCTTTATCACCCCAAGACATAGGGGCAATTGAGCACTTCAATGGACAGGTTTAAATGGCTGACGGGAGGGGGCAAGACAACCCCAGCCTGAACCATACATCTCAGACAAGCAGTCTGGGGTCTCAGTGCAGCAGTTCCCTGCAAGGGCATTTCTTAATTGTGCCACGTATTTGATCAAACTGTCTATTCTATAAAATGTGTTTCTTTGGTGTAGAACTGTTCCTGACCAGAGATCTGGGTTCCACAAAGGCACTGACTGGAGCCCCCGAAAGGAGGCCAAGCCTACAGCTCCCCCGCCGAGGGATGGGAGTCTCCCTCACCCCTCAACTAGGGGTGTGGCCAAGGTGCACCACAGGTGCAGGAAGCCCTCCGCTGGGTGACAGGGGACCAGAGGCCACACATTGAAATGATCATACACTGGACCCTCACTAACAAGCAACATGTTTTGGCTTTGGTGGACACCAGAGCAGAATGCACCCTGATGTATGATAACCCAGATAGGTTTAAAGGGCCACTAACAGCTATTGATGGGTACGGGGGTGGGGCCATCAGGGTGTGCCAAATCAAACTAGTGCTGCAGATTGGAAGGCTACCCCCAAAGGCCTACCAAAGTATACCTAGCCCTGATACCGGAATAGATTCTGGGCAGAGATATCTTGTTGGGGCTGGAGCTGCAGACTTCTGGTGAGTTCCACCTGCAAGCGAACGCCATAAAAACTGTAGTACAAGGTAATGCTAAATGGCCCCCTGTGCAGTTGCATTCCCTAGCTCGGGTCATGGCCCTTTAGCAGTACCGCCTCCCTGGTAAAAAAGAAATCACTGAGGCTGTTCAGGAGCTACACCCAGTAGGGATTCTGAGACCAGCCAAGAGCCCCTTCAATAGTCCTGTCTGGCCAATGCACAAGCCAGACGGCTCCTGGAGAATGACGGTAGACTACTGGGAATTGAATAAGGTGACACCCCCCTTGTTTGCTGCTGTACCCAACATTGCGCAGATGATGGGGCAAATGGGGGAGGCATTGGGCACTTACCACTTGGCTAATGCTTTCTTTAGCATCCCTCTATCCTCAGACAGCCAGGACCAGTTTGCCTTCAGTTGGGAGGTGAGGCAGTGGACTTAAACCATACCCCCATAAGGGTACCTGCATAGCCCCACCATATGCCATGGCATGGTTGCCACTGACCTCGAGCAGTGGATTCCCCCTGCTGAGGTGGCCGTATCCACTATGCTGATCATGTCATACCGACCTCTGACTCCTTTGCTTCTTTACAGACTGCAGCTGGTGAGGCAGTCATGCACCTCCAGTCATGGGGATAGACAGTGAAGGAGGGAAAAACACAAGGGCCTGGTTTGTCGGTCAAGTACTTGGGTGTTATCTGGTCAGGTAAGACGAAAGTGATGCCTAAAGCAGTGATAGATAAAGTCCAAGCCTACCCATGCCCAGAAACTGTGAAGCAACTACAGGCAATTGTTGGGCTCCTGGGGTACTAGCACCCATTCATACCCCATGTAGTCCACACCCTATGGCCTCTGTATAGGTTAGTGAAAAAAGAAGTGAGACTGAAGGAGAGAGAAACAAAAAGATTGGGTGAGAAGGTGATATGGGGGGCTAGAGGGGAAGAGAATGAGAGAGAGAGAGAGAGAGGTGAAACTAGGGAGAGTTCTGGAAAGTGAGGGTGTGAGAAGAGAGACAGAGACACAGAGAATGTGAAGAAAGGAGCAGTGTGGGATTGAGAGACAAAGGAAGAGGAGGCCTTCCAGTAGGCGAAGATCGCTGTAAAACCAATACAGGCTTTAAGGGTGTTAATACAAGGTCAGCCGTGCGAATTGGACCATAGCCTGTTACCCAGAGGGGTACGGGTAGGGCCTGTGGCCACAGCAAAACAACAAGAGAGTGCTAGTGGGATTTTGGTCCCAGTTGTGGCAGGGAGCGGAAGGGAGGTACAGTATGTTGGAGAAAGTCATGCGCAGTGTATAATGCCCAACTGCAAGTGGAAGCAAGTTCTTATAAAGGGTCAAGTTCCCCTTCGCTGGGAGCGTTGGGACAGAACTAATACCCCTTGTCCCCTCAGAGTGATGGGTTGGACCCCTGACAACAGTGTGCTAGAACCCTGCTAGTTGTTGCCAATAGTTGGTCAGGGAAGCAAAAGCAAAGCCTATGGGCAGGGGCATACCCTTCGCCCAAGGGGTGGCTTTGGACATGTGGCTTGCATGGGCGGCTGTAACTGCCCTACAACTGGGTGGGGTGCTGCACCTGGGGCGGCTGTACATAGCTGCTAATATTTACACCACCCTCCTCAGTGTTCCCAGCAACTGGCAAACTGTAACAGCCCAGCACAGATACCAGCACGTATCATGGTGGTTTTGCCCCTTGTCCCTGTTCTTGCGCCAGGGCACCACTATAAATGTGGAGTGGCAGGTAGAGGCACTATCCAGACACACCACAGCTGCACTTAACAATACCAGGTGGGCTAACACCCTTCTGAATGGGGAGACTCAACAAATACGGAAGGTCGTCCTTCAGAGTAGGATGGCTCTTAACATCCTGACTGCCACCCAGGGTGGCACCTGTGCCATAATAAAAACTGAATGTTGCATGTATAGCCCTGATGCCTCTAAAAATGTGTCTTGGCTCCGCAGGACTTGCAGCAACACATCACTTCTATCAAACATGACACCACTGACCCTGTCTCCAGCTGACTGCAATCCCTCTCGTCCGCCTGGCGGACAGGCTTCTGGGTGATATTGGGACTCTTATTACTATGTCTTTTCCTGTGTTGCTGGTTATACTGAGTATGTGGTCTGGTTTTGCAATGCTCCTCTGCATACCAAGTCCGAGGGCTATCATGGAAGAGGGGGCGGTAAGATTGTAAGGACATTAGGAGTGTATGCAGGGGTGGACTGTAGGGTAATGCTTCAGCTATATGCATCCCCTCCTAATACAATCAGCTTTGCTCTTCCCCAAAGCATGCTGGGGATGAATTCGGGATGAACTCAGCCTAAGGTACAAGGTACAAGGCCAGGAGTGGCATGACTGGGCCAGCGGCCAAGGCCGAAGAACGCCTTAACAACAAGAAGGAAAATGTCTGGGCTTGGATGTGAAGTCCCTGGGAACACTGACTGCCCAAGGACATGGGAGAAAACAAACAGCCTTGGTCCCAGCTGGAATGGTATATAAGCTTGGGTCCCTTGCTAGGTGGTTGCAGAAAATGCTCCAGCTGGCCGCCACTGGAGAGCAGCTGCTTGCCTGTGTCAGTAAGTTTACCTGAACAAATGAATCTGGAAAGGGCTATGTTCTCTGGATTATCTGCCAGCATGCACAGTGAGGGTCTTTCCTTGCTGGGGCTGTCCCCCGACAATAGTGACACATATACTCACAATATTTGCTTAAATAAATGAATATTATGGCACGTTACATGAATTATTTCTTATTACAATATGAGGGAGGTGCTATTATCTTCATCATTTTACAAATGATAAACTTGAGGCATAAGAAAACAGGGAGTAAGGGCTTTATCACTGTAGGTTTTGGGCATAATAAAGATGATCACACACATAACAAAACAAACTCCCTCCCCCCACAATACCTGAGACATAAGAAAGTTAATAACTTTCTCTAGGTCACCAAAAAAAAAAACCCAAGCCCGTTGCCATCTCGAGTCAATCCCGAACAGAGCCAGTAAGTGGCAAAGCAAAAATTTAAACCTAAGGAATCTGATTAGAGCCAGGGCCCAGCAGAGAAAGGGCTCAGTCATAATTTCTCTATGCAAACCACTTTACGTATATTTAAGGTCTTTGGGTGGCGAGAACGGTTTGTGCTTCCACTACTAACCTAAAAGATGGCGGTTCGAACGCATCCAGCGGCACCTCGGAAAGAAGGCCTGGTGATCTGCTTGCATTAAGATTACAGTCAAGAAAACTCTGTGGAGCAGTTCTGCTTTGTAACACATGGAGTCACCATGAGTTGGAATAAACTCCACAGTGACAGGTTTGGGTTTTGACGTATACTTAGACATTAAATCCTTGCAAAAGGTGGTTTTGCCCCTTGTCCCTGTTCTTGCGCCACGGCACCACTATAAATGTGGAGTGGCAGGTAGAGGCACTATCCAGACACACCACAGCTGCACTTAACAATACCAGGTGGGCTAACACCCTTCTGAATGGGGAGACTCAACAAATACGGAAGGTCGTCCTTCAGAGTAGGATGGCTCTTAACATCCTGACTGCCACCCAGGGTGGCACCTGTGCCATAATAAAAACTGAATGTTGCATGTATAGCCCTGATGCCTCTAAAAATGTGTCTTGGCTCCGCAGGACTTGCAGCAACACATCACTTCTATCAAACATGACACCACTGACCCTGTCTCCAGCTGACTGCAATCCCTCTCGTCCGCCTGGCGGACAGGCTTCTGGGTGATATTGGGACTCTTATTACTATGTCTTTGAGATATGCTAGGCTATTACTATCCTTTTTGAGAGATTAGAAATTGAGGAACAGAAAGTTAAGTGGCTTTTGCCCATGGATGCAAAGCAGTAAGTGATGAAGCCAGAATGTGAACTCAGTGCTGTAGTTTGAGAATCACACCATTAACTGTTATATCTCATTTCGAAAAATCAGCTTACACCACGAGTTTACATGCGCCCCAGATTGTTTTGAGTGCTGTATGTACATTGCGGTGGTTCTTAGTTGCCTTCTATTTGGCTCTATCGGTGACCCCACTTACAACAGAACGGAACAGTGCCCAGCGGCGTACCGCCCTCACGATCACGGGCATGGCTGAGTCCACTGCGGCCTTCCGACACAGGGGGCTTATCTTCCGGCACTCTCACAGACAGTATTCTGTTGAGGTCCATAGGGTTTTCAGCGGCTAATTTTCAGAAGTAGATCATCTTTCTTCCTAGTTTATTTTAGTCTGGAAGCTCCGTTGACCCTGCTGGATGACACTATTGGTATTTCAAATACTGGTGGCATGGCTTCCAGCATCACAGCAACGTGAAAGCCACCACAGTACAACAAACTGACGGACATTGCTGTGCAGCCGACTCCGACTCAGCAACCCTATGGGGCAGGGTAGAACTACCCCATAGGGTTTCCAGGGAGCACCTGGTGAATTCCAACTGCCGACCTTTTCGTTAGCAGCTGTAGCTCTTAACCACCACACCACCAGGCTTTCTGGTATATATATATTAGGTAATTTAATATCTGTTACATACAGTTATCTAGCACAATGAGGTCATTAAAATGGTTTATATAAACAAAACCCTGGCTTGTCACACAGAAAAATGTTATTTCCTACCATGAAAAGCACCCATAACTGAAATAAATCCAAACCATACTTCTCAGAGTGGAAGCTTTAGTATTCTCTGATTAATGGTATCTATTTCAAAGTGAAGAGCCCTGATGGCATGTGGTTAAGAGCTCGGCTGCAAACCAAAAGGTCAGCAGTTCAAACCTACCAGCTGCTGCTTGGAAGCCCCATGGGGTAGTTCTATTCTGTCCTATAGAGTTGCTATGAGTCAGGATCAACTTGACCTCAATGGGTTTGTTTATCGTTTTTTCAAAGGGATTAAGCAAAAACTTCTGGATTAATTTAGGCTCTGAAAAGCCTTTTTTGCCCCATATGAAACTAACTCACCTGTTAAAATGGTGTTTGTCATTTCAGCCCCATTTATATCACACTCAGTTGTTTTTCAACTTGGAGAACGACTCTCCGTCAGCATCAGTCATGAGGTCGATGAACACAAAACATTGCTCCGGTAGAACCAAACTAGACTCTGAAGCAGTGACTTTAGGAGTTTTAAATTACCTGCTTGAAAATATCAACAGAGCTTTCGGAGGGACTTAACTTACAAAAAGGGAAAGTGCAACAAGATGGATGTAAAACTCAGGATCCAAATTGTGGCACTGCTTGTAATGGTAAAAAACAAAACAAATAAAATCTCATTAGTAGGGAATTAATTATGTTTACTGACTGTTGTTCTTAGAGCCAAAAGTAAGACATTTCATTGGTGAATACGCTTGGAAGTATTTAATCTAAGTTAGCTTTCTTTACTATGTCTTTTGTCTTCATAAAATGAATTTTGAGTTTTCTTTGGTATGTTTTGGTTGCACTCATTCTAAGATGTTAAAAGCTCCCGAATCATTATTCATCCCTTTTCCTTTGAGTAACAAAGAAAAAAAAAATTGATTCAAAAGCTGAAAACTTTTTAAAAATTGTGGAGGAGTTACATCATGTGTACATTTAACTTATGACTTTATGCTTTCAGCAAATGACAGATAAATAAAATCACCACCATTCTTATAGAGGGGACTGGTGATCCTGCTTGTCATTTTATCAATAAGCACACAGTTGGAATGTGGACAGGAGAGAGACATTTATATACCTTTTCCTCAATCACTCTGTTCCCTTGTGCTTTTTATGGCATTTCAATGCTTACAGGTAAGCTTTGTTTTTTTCTTCTTACAACACAGCACTTAAATGTAAACGAACTATTCAACTGTGGCCGAATTAAAGAACTAGCCATCCATTCTAATGGTGAGATAAAAACAGGCCGTGTTAGACTTGCTGAGATAGTATGTCTGTTTATTGTATTTGGTGGCAATATAAGGGTTTTCAAATATAATTTTTGCTTTACATTTTAATCCCCCATATAAGGCGCTACTCCATTTTATTTAAAGCTAAGCTAATCATTACCATACAGTTAAAGCAGGAAACAAACATCGTAAGTACTCAGATGATACGTAAATGATTTGATTTCATGGTCTTGGAGACAAGGTCAGGCCATTACAAAATTGTTTATTGAATTTTCATTGCAGTAATTTCTTCACAGTCTTAAACTGCTCTTGTTTTCTGATGGAGTTTATGTTTTCCACAGCTTCTATTCCATGTGCTTGAGTCTCACCTTTCTCTCTGTAGCCCAGACCTTTTTGCTGACCTTCAGACTCATGTATCCAACTCATTACTGTACATCTATTGGCATGTGGATGTCCCAACAGGCAGGCTGTTCAAACAAAACGTCCAAAATTGAATGCTTTGCCTCTCCGCTCCTTGACCCTCCCCTCACGCTCTCCCTGTTCCCCTGCCCCACCCCTTCAAGCCCTACACCAGCTTTACCTCTACTGTTTTCTATTTTGGGAGGGGGCCTCGCCGCTATCCAGCTAGTTGCCCGAACGAGAAACACAGGTACATTCCTTTTTTTTTTTTTTTAACAAATTTTAATGTAGTAAAATATATACAACAAAACATTTGCCATCGTAACCATTTCTAAGCGTACAATTTAATGATATTGATTATATTTACCGTGTTGTGCAGCCACCACTACTATTTCTAAAAGTTTTCATCATCCCAAACAGAAACTCAGGACCCCTTAAGAAAGAACTCCCTATTCCCCCCCATCCATCCCCCAGCCCCTGGTAACCACTAATAGACTTTTGTTTTTATGCATCTGCCTAGATATTTCAGATAAGTGGGATTATACCATGTTTGTCCTTTTGTATCTGACATTTCACCAAGCATGTTCTCAAGATTCATCCATGTCATAACATGTATCAGAACTTCCTTTCTCTTTATGCCTGAATAATATTCCATTGTATGGAAATATCACATTTTGTTTATCCATTCATCTGTTGATGGATATATGAGTTGTTTCCACCTTTTGGCTATTGTGAATAATGCTATAATGAACACTGATGTACAAGTATCTGAGTTCCTGTTTTCAAGTCTTGTGGTTATATACCTAGGAGTGGAATTGCTGGGTCATACGGTAACTCTGTGTAATTTGAGGCACTGTCAAACTATTTTCCACAGCGGGTGCACCATTTTAACATTCCCACCAAAGAACACAAGGGTTCCAATTTCTCCACATCCTCGCCAACACTTACTGCTTTTTTGATAATAGACATCCTAGTGGGTGTGAAGTGGTATCTTATTGTGTTTTGATTTGCATTTCCCTAGTCTAATTTTTTTTTTAATGACACTGAACATCTTTTCATGTGTTTATTGGTCATTTGTGTACCTTCTTTGGAGAAATGGCAATTCTAGTCCTTTGCTCACTTTTAAATTGCATTTGTCTTTTTGTTGTTGAGTTGCAGAAGTTCTTTATATATTCTGGACGTTAAATCCTTATCAGATATATATAGTTCTCAAATATTTTCTCCTACTCTGTAGGCTGTCTCTTCCCTTTCATAATACACAAACGTTTTTAGTTTTGATGAAGTCCAATTGATCTGTTTTTTCTTTTTATTGTGCATTTCTTTTTATGTCATATCTAAGAATCTATTGTCAAAAACAAGATTCTAAAGCTTTATTCCTATGTTTTCTTCTAAGAGTTTTTATGGTTTTAGTCCTTATATTAGGTCATTGATCACTTTGAGTTAATGTTGATTATGTTGTGAGGTATGGATCCAAATTTATTCTCCTGCATGTGGAAGTTAGTTGTTCCAGCACTGTTTGTTGAACAGACTATTCTTTCCACCATTGATTGAACTTGGTACCCTTGTAAAAATTAATTGACATAGGTGTATGAGCTTATTTCTGGAATCTCAATTCTATTTCAATGATCTATATGTCTATCCTTATACCAGTGCCAGCCTGTTTTGATTACTTGAGCTTTGTAGTATGTTTTGAAATTGGTACGTGGTAGTCCTTCTACTTAGTTCGTTTTTTCTTTTTAATTATTCTATGCCATTTTTATTTTTTTATTGTGCTTTAGATGAAGGTTTACAGAGCAAATTAGTTTCTCATTAAACAATTAATACACATATGGTTTTGTGACATTGGTTGCCAACCCCGTGATGTGTCAATGCTCTCCCCTTCTTGACCTTGGGTTCCCCATTTCCATTCATCCAGTTTTCCTGTCCCCTCCTGCCTTCTCATCCTTGCCCTTGGGCTGGTGTGCCCATTTAGTCTTGTATACATGGTTGAGCTACTATGTTATTGTTTTATAGGCTTGTCTAATCTTTGGTTGAAGGGTAAACCTCAGGAGTGACTTCACTACTGAGTTAAAAGGGTGTCTGGGGTCATACTCTCAGGGTTTCTCGAGTCTCTGTCACACCAGTAACTCTGGTCTTTTTTTGTGAGTTTGAATTTTGTTCTACATTTTTCTCCATCTCTGTCCGGGACCCTCTATTGTGAGCCCTGTCAGAGCAGTTGTTGGTGGTAGCTGGGCTCCACCTAGTTGTGCTGGACTCAGTCTGGTAGAGGCTGTGGTCCATTAGTTCTTTGGACTAATCTTTCCCTTGTGTGTTTGGTTTTCTTCATTCTCCTTTGCTCCAGATGAGGTGGGACCAGTGGAGTATCTTAGATGACCACTCACAAGCTTTTAAGACCCCAACTACTTTATTCTTTTACAAGATTGTTTTGGGCAGGTATATTGTCAACTTTTCCAGGGCTTCCAACTTGTTTGTTTCGACCCCCTGGTGAGAACTTGCTTTTCCACCCCAGATATACTGAATCAGAACCTACATTTTAACAAGATTCCCAGGTGCTTCTTATGGATCCCCAGGTGATTCTTATGTATACACAAAATCTTGTTAAAATGTAGAATCTGATTCAGTATATCTGGGGTGGAAACACAAATTCTCAGCAGGGGTTTGAAACAAAAGGAACTGGCTTGAAGCCCTGAACTTTTCCCTCGCTCTCATTTTTCATATGTAACAACCAGGGGTGGATTATCCAGTAGTCAAAGTAAGCATGTGCTTACCTTGCTTACCAGATCATCTGTCATGAACAATTTCACATTTTTTCACCACATCAGAGATTCTGCTTCTAGGTATGGCTTGCATCTGTCTCTCTCCCAACCCCAGAGGACCTTCCTACAGAATCAAAGCCTCTTTTCTTTTAAGAGGAAATTTATTTTTATTTTAAAATTTTATTGTGCATTAGGTAAAAGTTTACAGAGCAAATTAGCTTCTCATTCAAGAGTTTGTACATAAAGTGTTCCATAACATCGGTTTGGTTTCATTCTCCACAATGTGTTAGCACTCTTTCCATTTCCATCCTGGTTTCCCCATTTTCTCTCGTTCTGAGTTTCTTTCCCTTCCTGCCTTCTCATGTTTGCTTTTGGTTAAGAGTCACCCTTTTGATCTCGTATAATTCATTGTTTTAAGAAGCATGTTCTTCTCGGGTGTTATTGTTTATTTTATGGGCCTATCATTTGGCTGAAAAGTGGTTTCGGGGAATGGCCTCAGTTCCAGGTCAGAAGTGTGTCTTAGGACCATAGTCTCGGGGGATCCTCCAGTCTCTGTCAGACCAGTAAGTCTGGTCTTTTTTGTGAATTTGCTTTTTTCTACTCAAAGCCTCTTTTCACATTTACAATCCCTGATAGAAGGGATTACCCAGTAAGCAAGGTAAACATGGGCTGATTTGTATTTACTTACTAATATGCAGTGAACAATTTCACGTTTTCCACCAGTGGTCAAACCCATGTGAAAATCTTCACTACAGATTGACTGAGTAAGCACCAGTCAACCCATGCTTACCTTGCTTATTGGATAATCTGCCTGTGGTAACTATCACTTCTATTTCACAGCTGTCCCTGAATTCATTTACATCTCTCCATTTCCAGCAGTTAATACCTTGGTTGGACCCACCATCACCTCTCAGCCAGATTATGGCAATGATAATCATCTCCATGCTTCTAATATTGCCTCTTTCAATCCAGTCTCTACATTGCAGCCAGGGTGATTAGGGCAAATCTGAGCACATTACCACTGGGCTGAAATACCTCAGTGGATCCCTGTTGTTTATGTATAAATTCTAAACTCCTTTAGAAGGTTGGAAACCCTAGTGGTTTGGTGGTTAAGAGCAACGGCTGCTGACCAAAATGTCGGCAGTTCAAATCCACCAGGCATTCCTTAGAAACCGTATGGGGCAGTTCTCTGTCCTATAGGGTCGCTATGAGTCGGAATCAACTCAATGGTAACAGGTTTAGTTTTTTGTTTTTAGATGGTTAACAAAGGCCTTTGAGATACAGCCCTTGTTCACCGCTTAGTCACATCACAGCTTTTATCTTCAGCTCGATTTTCACAATTAAATTGCACCATCGTCAGAAAACTATGAAGTTCTGGTCTCAGGGATAAACAAGGCTAGCTAGACACTGGTATGGGAGGAATGCAGAATCTAATTGGTCATTTAGATTTGTGTCTACTTGTGTCCACTTGAAGAAAAAGAATACGAAAAAATTGCAAAGTTTCAAGCAAGCAGTAAAAGATTATTGAAGTTAGGTGCAACTCAGGAATATCAGACAAAATAATTGCTTAGGATGTAGTTTGAATTTGGTTTAGCAAAGCCAATCCTTTCTAGAGGTTGTGGATTTGGAGACCTCCTAAAGTTATAGGGATTTAAAAATGGTCCTGAGTGTGTCTCTGTGGTTCAAGTAGATTCTTCGGTCACGAGTGTTTTGACCGTTAAGCAAATGGCTAATTATCAATTAACTAATTTCAGCTTGCGTGAGGTGGTAAAGTCTGTTTTTCTCAGTGTCTAAGCATTTCTAAAAGCCTGGGAAGGTTTAGAATTAAATATGGATAGTAAATCAAAACCAAAAGTAATTTTGGTATTACATTTAATAACAATTTGTAATTATTGGGACAATCTAATTGTACTTGGTATTAAAGTGCTTCTAGTTTTTTAAAAACTGGAATATTGTAAAGCTGACCTATTAGCCATGCAATCCCAATTTAAACTATATAGCTAATTTTAGACTTGTAAAGTTGAAAGGTATAAGAATATTTTTACTTTGTAAATAATAGTGAAATATATAAGAAAATTTGATATACATTTGTAAATATAAAATGTATTAGTTTTAAAAGTGTTACAATGCTTGTTACAGTCACATTTGGGCATTTGAAGTGCTTATGAAGAAATTCAAATCTGTTAAATTTATATATACTGTTTAATATTTTAAAGGAGGTATAATGTAGTGGAAACACTGGTGGTGTAGTGGTTAAGAGCTACAGCTGCTAACCAAAAGGTTGGCAGTTCGAATCCACCAGATGCTCCTTAGAAACTCTCTAGGGTAGTTCTACCCTGTCCAACAGGGTTGCTATGAGTTGGAATCAACTCGACAACAATGGGTTTATAATACAGTAGTTGAAGAAAACGTTTGGGTTGTTCCTAAAGGGATATGAGGGATGTTAACAAAAAAACATAATTAGGGGAAGGGAAAACAAAGGGAGCATTCCAGTTGAAGGGGATGGCATAAACATAGTTGGGATGTTGGAAAAGTGCCTGATGTATTTGGGTAACAATGGATTATTTAATTTGGCCCAGTTGAGGAATACAGGGAAAGTAACCAGGAATGGGGTCTGTGGTTAGACTACAGAGGATCTTGAGGGCCAGATTAAGCTCATGGGAGTTACTCAGCAGGCAAAGGGAACTCAAAGGAAAGCCCTGAGTAGGAATAACATGAGAGTTGTCCTTTAGGAAGATTAATGTGGAATGTGGTAGGCTTAAGAATGGATTGGTAAAAAAAAAAAGAATGGGTTGATTGGAGAAGACTCTGAGAGGTAATGACTGAGATTTTAGAGGCAACCATGGACTGAACTAAAGAGATAACACACTTAAACTGACTGTGGTAAAAAATGACTTATAGCTTAATTACAAATTGCTATGAACAACCAGAGACAAATTCTTGCCACTGTTGAGTGTCCCCTGCTCCAGATTGTCTGACCTGGACAAAGGGCAAATCTCCAGCCAGGAACAAATCCATGGGAAGACAAGCACTGAAAATGCTCGTTCTTGCCCCACTAGGTTACCAATCTAATTATGAAAAGCTAGCATATACAGCTTTTTCCCTTAAAGCCCCTAGAAATGGTACCTGTTTTTAGGAAAAGAGCCAAAAAAACAAAAAAACACTTCACACAAACTTTGGGGTTCTTAGCTTTTCTCTAGAGTTTTATGTTTTAGTATTAGTGATAACCACCTTTTAAAGGGCAAAGTGTTCAAAGCTCTCAAACTGAATGCAGACTCAGGGTAGAAGAGGCTGCCCCTGCCCCCAGCGCTCTTGCTCTCTTGGAGTCTGGCTGTGGGCAGCAGTGCTGTTGGCAGCAGCTCCATACATCAGTCCAAGTCAAGGTTCAGTGAAGAGTTAAATCACAATAAATCACGTCATCACAGCATTGTGTAAAATGAGAAACTGCCCATTTCTTACCTCCATTGGGTTTTAGAAAGTAATGCTTCAATGCAGAGCCTGGTTTACCCATATCAAACCCAAACCCATTGATGTTGAGTGGATTCTGACCCACAGTGACCCTATAGGACGGTGTAGAACTGCCCTATAGGGTTTCCAAGGAGAGGCTGGTGGATTCGAACTGTGACCTTTTGGTTAGCAGTCATTGGTCACCATAGCTCTTAACCACTGTGCCACCTTAGTCTGAGAAAAAAAATGGAAAGGTAGCAACTACTGCACCTACCCTGGAGATGTACTGTTAATTTTTAATAGTATACTTGGGGCCAATTTTTCAAATCCACTTTTTTGGGGGCAGGTCCCCAATTTTCCTCTATGCCTTCTGTCTAGGATAATGGCACTCAATTTGCTTTTCAACTTTCATATCTTTGTCCTTGTCCTGGGGTTAGAGAAACATGAAATGTATATTCTAATTCTGGTCTGGTCATAATATGTCCCCAACCTCTCTTCTTGCTTGTGATACGTTAAATAGTAAGCCTAATTAGGAAGTTTATTTTCTTTATTATAAACTCTAAATGGAATACCTTTTATATTTACGAATTATAAGGTCGATAAAAACATCAATATGAAATATCCTTAGAAATAAAAGAAAGCAAGTTTTTAAAAGATTCTGTACATTGCTTTTAGAAGCACAATTTTTTTTTGGCAGATATTTTAAATAAAAAGGTCAGATCACAAGTCCTTACATATAAAATTTTTCAAAAGTTAAAACCTGCTGCTGTCTAGTCGATTTCGACTCATAGCAATCCTATAGGACAGAGTAGAACTGGCCCCTAGGCTTTCCAAGGAGCAGCTGGTGGATTTGAACTGCAGACCTTTTGGCTAGCAGCTGAGCTCTTAACCACTGCACCACCAGTAATATAAACAGGGCTCCTTTAAAAAGTTAGGTGGAGTTGAAATAATAGGCAAATAACAGAAAGCTATCTCACTCTTGCTTTAAAGAGAACCCTTTGAATTTTTAATCCAAAAGACTGAGCGCTGTCTGAATACACCTGAAATTGAATCAAACTAAAACCAGGGGTTTCCCAATGATTTTATTGAGGTAACTTTTCCCAATTTTATACATATATGCATTTTATATATACTCAGGAAAGCTAAACGATGTTCTAAGGCACTTAGAATTGTGCACAGCAAAGTATCCTATCATATTGTACAACTAGATAGAGCATAATTTTGCTTTTAAATAACACAGACACCAGTATGGAATAAAAAAAAGATAACACATAGTCTTTCTTTCAGGTTACAATTGTGGAATACATATACCTATGTGTGTATTCTTGTACATATTTATACCCACATACTATAATACAGTACAGATAACAATGAAAAAAGAGCAACTGTCATGTTAATCAGTATACAGTTCCAGTTATTTACACCCACAGGTATTATGCCTCTGTAATATGTTGGATTAGGTCACTCACTGGAAACCAGGAATCATTCTGTCAGTCTGAAAACAATCACAGCTAACCAGTCTTATCACCTTAGCCAACACTACTGAAATAACCAAAGGATGCATACAGTTCTTTAAAAATTACTGTTACATCAAAAAAAAAATTGACTAGTTTGAGTTCTAAGTAGGTGCTAGATCTGCTGAAATTGGTACAGAATGTTTGGAACACACTGGAACATTTCTAAGCCACAAAAGAAATGATAAAAAAAAGAAAAATGAAAATTAGTGCCTGTATTTTAGGCAATGAAAGTGGTTTGACTCTAGATTCATTCTGATTTGTTCTTCCAGTGCTAGTTAGCACTGCAGTGGTAACTTCTCCTGTGGAGGATCTCTAAAGGAATGTAATGATATAGTCAAACTATAACAAAAGCATCCAATAAGAAGCCCCCCAAACTGGCAAGTGGCACAAATACGACTGGCATTTTAACACACCATAAAATTTACCTGAGGATGGAGTGGCACTCTGCCTCATTTACTCCCTTTGATTTAAAAAAATAAAACTGCTACTTAAAAAGACAAGAATTCTTAAGCACCTTCTAAAAGTCCTCAGTATAACCATCTTTGTCAACTTTGAGTTGTTCTGCATCAAAAAAAGGTATTTAGAAATTTTAATATTTTAAAAATTATAGTGGCTACATTCATTCCACCACTCATCCAAGTAATTTCAAGACATATTCACAATTCAGTTTTGGCAACAAAAAGTGACAAAGAGAATAAGGAGGTTTATGTATTGTTAGTATAATTTTGTAATGTTCCACCCTAGGTAAAACTCACTTTGTTTTGTGTGGGACATCGCTGAGGTGTGACCACTGTGCATGGAATCCACAGGTGAGCCACATTCCCTTCATAGTACAACATTCACAAATCTTATTAGAAAAGTTGAACCACACGGCTGTACTTATACAAGGGGGATTCAAGCATTTGCATGTGGATCAAATGCTTTTTCCATAGGACAAACAGGTGATTGTTCTGGAAACACGGGATGCCGAGTGAGCAGGTGAAATCTAATGATGATTTTCATAGACTAGCAGTTTTGTTTATTTGGTTTTGGTTTGTTAGCTCTTGTATCTATGGTTAAGCCACGAAACAATCCTGATGACACTGACAAGGATTATGACTAATAATGTCCTTCTCAAGTAAAATTGTGAGGCCAAAAAAAAAGTTTGCATTACATCAACCCTCTCCTTTAAGTACGCATGGGTTCTAGGCCAAGTCACTGCGTCCAGTGGAACAGCCAAGGCTGCTCACTAACTCTTCCTGAAGAACTCCCAAACTAAAGCTGCACTGAAGCAGAAGGTTGGAAAAATGGAAGAGGATTAAAAAAACAACTCTTCAGGGCCCAAAGACATGCAAAGCAGCTGAGATGACGTTTTGGGAAAGGCAGTGCTTCCTGTGTGTCTTCAAACTGCAAGAGATATTCAAGCCAGGTGATTCTGCCCTCCTAGGAAGGCATTGGAACATGGAGGAAGGCTTAAAAAAAATTTTTTTTTTTTTTACAACAACTAGGGATGCTACTGGCATTTAGTCGGCAGGGGCCTGGGATATTAGACATCTCACAATGCGTGGGACAATTCTGTACAACAAAGAATTGCCCAGCTCCAAATGTCAACAGCACCTCCCACTGAGAAACACTGATCAACAGTGCTTGCTTAGCTCCTGTGTGCAGCTGGGCTAGCAAGGTGACAAGCTCAATGACATTTTCTGTGTGCAGTAAATACTAGCATTAGCTAAAAAGGATCTTATAGGATTGGCTTTAGGTGGGAATAGCTGCCACAGGATTCTCTCTTTTTTTACCAGAAACCTTGCAATTTGTACAACGGGATTTCTTAATTTGGGATAACCCTGTCTTCAAAAGAAGCGTAGCTAGACTATTTCAGCTGCTTTCTAAAAGTGCTAACAGTGGGTTGTATTTCCATGCAAAGCTCAAGGCTAACGACGACAAAAAGGAAAGGGAAAGTGAAAGCGAGAATGGTTTGGGGGCTATTCAGCCTTTGTCCCCACTCCCTTTTGGTCACTGCCTGCCTGATGTTCCCCTTTGAAACTTGGATTTAAACCACCTGGGGAAGGGTTTTCTCTCAGAAAGATGTTTCTTTTAATTTGACAATTACTTTTGTTAAGTAAAATGATATATACCACCAGTGAGAGTAAATAATAGTGGAAGATGAGCCGTTTCAAGTTGCCAAGGGACAACTTTGTAAATAAGCCGAATTTAGTGGTAGTGGGTTAAGTGGTTCCTTAGTGCTCACGACATACTCTGATGATGTGATGAAGTTAGTTCCTGTCTCAAAGTAAATACATTTATTAGTAAGATTAGGCTGGACGGTGTAATTGGAATTCAGGAATGACTAAGCAATTCTACCATCCTGATGAAAATCATACAGATTTACTTATCTTGTACTGGTTTGATTCCATCTCACCTACTCTGAGGAAGATTTCTCCTTACTTTGTGTGAAATTTGCTGCTGGGACGACTTAACAAATAATAGACTGAAGAAAATTTTCAGCCAGGAAGGGATGGATGACAGCTTTCCATTTAAATGTGGACATACTGCTATGTGTTAGGCAAGACTGTCTTTTTCTATTGTGAATACACTATGTTAAAACTCTGGTTTTTGAAAGTTGTGTCTGTCTGACTTCATTAAATATAAATAAAATGCCTATTGTGTCTCAGGAAACCCTGGTGGCATAGTGGTTAAGTGGTACAGCTGCTAACCAAAAGGTCGGCAGTTGAAATCCGCCAGGTGCTCCTTGGAAACTCTATGGGGCAGTTCTATTCTGTCCTACAGGGTTGCTATGAGTCGGAATTGACTCAACGGCAGTGGGTTTGGTTTGGTTTTTTGTTGTGTCTTAATATGGTACATATGAGGAAATGCAGTGTTAATGAAATTTTTTTTGCTTTTAAGTGTAAGGTACTGTACTTTTATTTTTTTTAGGCCAATGTAGCACTGAATTGCAGGGTGTGAAACCTGACTTAGAAGTTTTTAGGGAGTTATCTCTCATTTTCAATATTTGGTGAATTTTGTGGGCTGTATTTAATCCCTCTACTTCTTAAAATGTTTCAATTAAATTTCAGAATTTTTCCACTAATAGGATATAATTGGAGGATAGACTTACTGACATTAGAGAGACATTAAGTGATCTACAATCACTATGCTGACAAAGGATATGAAAATGAAACCAGAAAGTTTTTTTGGGCAAATCAGAGAATTTGATCAGTTTGCTTTTTTCCTTCATTTAAAAGTTGTTAAAATAGCCAAAATGGTTCTCTGAATAATATAGATTTAAACAATTTCAGGAATTAATGTGAAGATAAACTACATCTAACATACCAAAATGTAAGACAGTTCACATACACAGAAGATTACAAAGCAGGGCTGCTTTAAATGAATGCTGACCACCAGCAATCTAATTTTGTCAGGCAAGGAAGACCTGATCCAGCCCATTTAGCCTCTTCTTACTACCTTGATATTAAGGCTCTTTTTCTCAATCTTATTTAAAAAAAAAAAAAAAAAAAGGGATGGAAATGGAATGGCCACTTTGTTTTTTTAGAGTCTATCTAGTACCTTCCTGCCTGGATCTTCCTGGGGATGACTTTACTTCCCTCCTCCTATCCCGGGGACTCAGAAAACCCACTTGCTTCCTCAGTGTCAGCCTCATGTGACACCTTAAATAGGGAAAAACCTAGAGTTGTGTTACAACCACCACCACAACAAAAGAAATCCAATCCCCACACACTTTTATGTCCTTTATAGGACGACGGCTTATTGGCCGGGCTGCAGAAATGCTGGCACTAGGCAGGGGCACAATGACACGAAGGGAGGCCGAGGTCTTTGCTCCCCCTAGGGCGGCCAGGCAGGAGCCCTAGGGATGGACTGCTGGTGGGGATGTGCAGTGTTTCTGTCTTTTAAAAGTTACAATTCAAAGAGTGCCTTGTTCTGCAAAATACGGCTTAGCTTATAACCCTTTCATTCTTCCAGTTTTTTATTTGAAGAATCATCTTAATAATTTGTGGTTCAATTACGTAAATATGAGACTGTTGGTTGTTTGCTGCAGAGTTGATTCTGACTCATAGTGACCCTCTGTGACAGGAGATGAGCTGCCCCATTGGGTTTCCAAGGCTGTATTACAGGAGCAGATCACTCAGGTCTTCTCTCCTGTGTAACCAATCGGTGGGTCCAAACTGCTGACCTTTCGGTTAGTAGCCGAGCACTAAACCATTATGCCACCAGGGCTAGTGGTGGTTAATTTTTTAGACTTTTAAACTTCTTTATAAACTTGTCAATCAGCATGAGAAGAAAATGTGGGTAGTTAAATTACAATGGAAACAATATCTTGAGATTCCAGAGTGTCATTTCTGTACTGGGTACATCTCATTTTAAGAAATAAAAATTTCCCAAATTGACTATAAAGTGGGAAAAAACTGTTCCTTTTATCAACCAAGTCGAGGCTTTCTATGACGTGTGTCTTAAATGATAGGATGGTGATAATATCTTCTATTTATCATTTATGTAAAGGCCTTGTGATTAGAAATTAAAACAATGTTGAAGATTATAAGTATAAAAAATTAAAAGAAACATTATATTTTCTTGGTATTTTTCCCAAGACACTAAAATGATATAAAATCATATCATTAGGAAAAGAATGACGGTGGCAAAAAAATTAGAACAAAGTTAATTTCTATGGCTGGATTTAAACACTATTAAATGGACAAAACCTCAGCCAGCGACAAATATTTGGGCATTCAGAAAATTTTTTTCATAACAAAAATATGTCAAATTATTAATGAAATGACAACAGTGCAGAATCCAGGTTTATTTTATTAACACACATAACTGAGTGCAGCAAAAGCTGCAAGAATGCTGGTTACTTTTCTTAGTTATAAATGGTCCTGCCTTTTCATAATAGGCCAACTGGTGCAATATATATATATATTTTTAAAAACAAAAGTCATCCAGTTTCAAGTGGTTCTTCAAATACCAATGAATGGTGGCATTTAAATTTATCCAACAGATTGAATGCTTGCTTTTGGGCTGAAATTGAAAATGACAACCTTCCATATAATGAACCAGAAGCCGTTTAGAAAATTCTAGCCCAAGCTTTAAGAATAAAATAAACTCTATTTAGACCTTTTCTTGTTATTATACATTTCATGTATTTTTAACAAGGGGCACAAAACAAGCATGAAAGAAAAATTAAATGCAAGATAGTATTTACATGTATTAAAATGAATAAAGGATTGGGTCTTTATATATGATCGTATATATCAGGGAGCAGAAGTCAGACTGTGCCTGTTACTCCATGGAAAATAGCAACAGACGATAGAGGTTTCTTATGTAAACAATACCGGATGCAGGTTCAAAGGGAAACCTTCCGTGACTCTAACCTCGCTGATTCTTCTGCTTTGCAAGTAAATACTGTATTTATGGCGGCAATCTGTGGACTCCTAAAATAGCAGGATAAGGTTTTTCCTTACACACAACTTAGCAGACATTTTCAGATTCCTTTTAAGCCTTTAGGTGAGTGTTTTTTGATCGATGTGCTTTATTATTTTTTTAATAGCAGCAATCCAACTTAATGAAGCCCTGGGGGGAAAAAAGGAGTCCTTTGTGTTCTCCTTCAGAACTAACTGCAGGCAGCACACTCATATCTTGCTTAGGTTTTAACTTTGGATTCAGATTTTTAAAAGGTGGCATGATTGTCGATATCATCTTCCTTAGATCAAGTATGCTTGTTTCCGCTTTGGAGCTAATCAAGAAAATCATTAAGACCAAAAGATTTATTTCTAAAGCTTGCTACAGTTTTATAGGGTCACGTTATATCTGACTTTATCCCCAGTCCTGTTATTCTTGTGGAAGGTTGATACACTAGGTAAAGAGTATTAAAAAATGTGTGTAGCTATGCTACTCAAAGCATGCAACAAAATTTGGGTAAGCATGCTTGTTAAGACTCAGTAGAAGCCTCTTGCATTTAAGAAAAAGATGCATGAAAACACTCAGACATATTTCTGGCAGTTGGGTTCACTGGCACAACATAAATTAATGGTACGATATTGTACCAAAATAATGGTGAAACAAGGAGAGTCCTCTTGGATCAGGTCTTTCAAAAATGCATGTTGGGTGATTAGATTCCCAAATTTCTTAACAATAAGTTCTCAGCTACCAAATGCCTACTTCAAAAATATACTATGCTTCAAATTTTCTCTTTCCTTCATTAACATAATGAAATACTTCCCTCTTTTTCTGATTTTCAACTCCCATCCCTCACCAGTGCCCAGTGATTCCACGCCATTTTTTTTTAACCCGCACTCTAAAGTTTGGCTTTCTGGTAACAGGGAGCCAGCGATTGTCTTCTGCTCATCTTCTTTGATTAAAACTCCTGATGAGGAATGCCTGGTGTAACCATGGTGTCCCTTACCATCAACACATGTGCTGAACAGCAAGGGTTACTGCCTCCTTCCCTTTGCTTGTTGGCCCCATCTGGGCTGAAGAGGTGAGGAGCACTTTCCAACAAAGCTGAGTCACACTCCTCCGTTACCACAAGTTAAACTGAAACATACACGTTCAAATCCCAGTGCAATATCAGGTTTTCAGGAAGCGGTGCTGCCCGCGAAGATTATCAATCTATGTTTCCAAATAGTCTTGCGTTTCATTATGGACGATGAAACCTGAAATAAGAAAGAGAAACTCTGTGGATCTGTGGTCTAGAAGCACACTCTGCAATCAGTGAACTGAAGAAGGTACGTCAATGCCATAACTGAATTACTGCTGTACATTACTGATACAACAAAATACTCTTGTAAATGTTATGTTGGAAAGCAGAGATAGCCCCTACACAAAAGGTTCTGGTTATATCATTCTGTCAATAGAGCAATCAATACATAAAACATCATTATCCTTGAGGGTTGTGACTTGGCCCATATTAAGCAAAGTGAGATGTTTCATAAAGGATTTGGTTACACCTGGTTGATAGTTATAAAATGAAAACATCAACAGATAGTCTTTATTTCATTAGCTTCAGCCTCTCATCACCTCTGAAAATTCCAAATCTACTTTCTACACCTGAATTTCCAAATGCCTTCTGGGCATTTCCACCCAGATATTCCTCAGGCAAAATACCGAGCATGTCCACAACTTTTCTTGCAAACCTGCCTTTGCACCTTCTATCTTGTTTAACGTTCTACCTTTCAAAATACTGTTAATCTGAATCAGAAGCAGAGCCAAGATGGCGGAATAGACGCTTCCGGCGAGCCCTCTTTACAACAAAGACCCGAAAAAACAAGTGAAACGAGTATATTTGTGACAAACTGGGAGCCCTGTGCTTCAAAGGCAAGCGTAGAAAATGAACTGAGAGGCAGGGGGAGGAAGAAACCATTCAGAAGTGGAGAGCAGTTACTGGACCTGAATCGTGGTGAGCCCTCAGGCACCATTCCCGGAGTGGCAGCGGCAGTGGGCTGGTACTAGCGTTTGGCCGCAGTTTCCTCAGGGAGAAGCAGCCAGCCACACAGCCTACTCACACCTCCGGAACCTGAGAAGAACGGCGCTATTGGCAAAAGCTAAGTACTTGCGTATATTTTACCATGCCCTCCCATCCCCAAGCCGGCTTCAGCAGCTGAATTCCCTGGGCCTGAGATAGGCACTGTTGAGCACCTAAAGCCATCCTCCTGGCCTTGGGGAAGGAAAAAATTTGCAGTGGGGGGAAAAGAGAATTTTCTAGCTCCACTAACCAGGGGAACTCAGGACATAAGCGACTCCGGTCCAGGCATAAACTGTCTGTGGACCTTGAGAACCTTTCCCTTCTGTGTGGACCTGTGTGGGCCTATTTTGGGAGAACGGGCCCTTGTTGGCAGACTCCAACCATTTTGGCTGTGTGGTGGAGAGGTGGGTGTTTGATGTCTGACATTGCTTTGCCTATTAAACAAGGTCCTCACCTACCCACATCAGGGACGTAAGGACTGGTAGCTCCGCTCAGGTCACCCAGCTACCCGCAACAGGGGTCCAAAGATAACTGGTATCTCCCAGTCCTTACAACCAAAAACTTTAGGCACCTATGGTCTGTCTGCAGAACCCACCCACCTGCACGTTCTAGGGAACAGGGACGTGCTTTCCTCGGAGACAATCGGGGGTCAGTTCTCAACCCCCTGCCTTGTTCAGAGCATGTCCCCCTGCTGCAATCAGATAACAGTATATACGCCAATCACCCCTGCCCCTCTAAGACTCTAGGACAGAGCCTGCACCACACACCTGATGAACAACTACCTGAAAACCTGAGCTGAATTCATACAAGAAAACGGAATGGACTCCTTAGACTGATATACTGGATAACAGCTCTAGCCATGTGGGGACAGAACGTCAGAGCTCCAAAGGCAAAAATAATCAAGCTAGCTCACTCAAGCAACCCATTGGGGTATACCAAAACAAAACAAAGCAAGAAGCTATGACACAGTAAGCAAGCATAAACTAATATAATAACTTACAGATGGCTTGGAGACAACAGTCAATATCAAGTCACATAAAGAAACAGACCACGATCACCTCAACAGGCTCTCAAAACAAAGAATCCAGGGATCTTCTAGATGAAAGTGCATTCCTCAAATTACCAGAGCCAGAATATAGAAGTTTAATATACAGGACCCTTCAAGACATCAGGGAGGAAATGAGGCAATATGCAGAACAAGCCAAGGAACACACAGATAAAGCAACTGAAGAAATTAGAAAGATTATTCAGGAAAATAATGAAAAGCTTAATAAGCTGGAAAAATCCACAGACAGAAAATCAGAAATTCAGAAGATTAACAATAAAATTACAGAAGTAGACAACTCAATAGTAAGTCAGAGGAGCAGAATTGAGCAAGTAGAAGCTAGAATTTCTGAACTCGAAGATAAATCACTTGGCACTAATATATTTGAAGAAAAATCAGACAAAAGAATTAAAAAAAAAATGAAGAAACCTTAAGAATCATGTAGGACTCTATCAAGAGAAATAACGTACGAGTGATTGGAGTACCAGAACAGGGAGAGATAACAGAAAATACAGAGAGAATTGTTGAAGATTTGTTGGCAGAAAACTTCCCTGATATCGTGTGAGATGAGAAGGTATCCATCCATGATGCTCATCAAACTCCACATAAGGTAGATCTTAAAAGTCACCAAGACATGTTGTTGTCGGGTGCCATTGAGTCGGTTCCAACTCATAGTGACCCTATGCTCAACAGAACGAAACACTGCCTGGTCCTGTGCCATCCTTACAATCGTTGTTATGCTTGAGCTCATTGTTGCAGCCACTGTGTCAATCCACCTCGTTGAGGGTCTTCCTCTTTTCCACTGATCCTGTACTCTGCCAAGCATGATGTCCTTCTCCAGGGACTGATCCCTCCTGACAACATGTCCAAAGTGTGTAAGACCCAGTCTCGCCATCCTTGCCTCTAAGGAGCATTCTGGCCGCACTTCTTCCAGGACAGATTTGTTTGTTCTTTTGGCAGTCCATGGTATTTTCAATATTCTTCCCCAACGCCACAATTCAAAGGCGTCAACTCTTCTTTGGTCTTCCTTATTCACTGTCCAGCTTTCACATGCATATGATGTGACTGAAAATACCATGGCTTGGGTCAGGCGCACCTTAGTCTTCAGGCTGACATCTTTGCTCTTCAACACGTTGAAGAGGTCCTTTGCAGCAGATTTGCCCAATGCAATGCGTCTTTTGATTTCTTGACTGCTGCTTCCATGGCTGTTGATTGTGGATCCGAGTAAAATGACATCCTTGACAACTTCAATCTTATCTCCATTTATCATGACATTGCTCATTGATCCAGTTGTGAGGATTTTTGTTTTCTTTATGTTGAGGTGTAATCCGTACTGAAGGCTGTGGTCTTTGATCTTCATTAGTAAGTACTTCAAGTCCTCTTCACATTCAGCAAGCAAAGTTGTGTCATCTGCATAACGCATGTTTTTAATGAGCCTTCCTCCAATCCTGATGCCCTGTTCTTCATCATACAGTCCAGCTTCTCGTATTATTTGTTCAGCATACAGATTAAATAGGTATGGTGAAAAAATACAACAACCCTGACGCACACCCTTCCTAACTTTAAAACAATCAGTATCCCCTTGTTCTGTCCAAACAACTGCCTCTTCATCTATGTAAAGGTTCCTCATAAGCACAATTAAGTGTTCTGGAATTCACATTCTTCGCAGTGTTATCCATAGTTTGTTAGGATCCACACAGTCAAATGCCTTTGCATAGTCAATAAAACACAGGTAAACATCCTTCTGGTATTCTCTGCTTTCAGCCAGGATCCATCTGACATCAGCAATGATATCCCTAGTTCCACGTCCTCTTCTGAAACCAGCCTGAATTTCTGGCAGTCCCCTGTCGATATACTGCTGCAGCCGTTTTTGAATGATCTTCAGCAAAATTTTGCTTGCGTGTAATATTAATGATATTGTTCAATAATTTCCACATTTGGTCGGATCACCTTTCTTGGGAATAGGCATAAATGTGTATCTCTTCCAGTCAGTTGGCCAGAAAGCTGTCTTCCATATTTCTTGGCATAGACGAGTGAGCACCTCCAGTGCTGCATCTGTTTGTTGAAACGTCTCAATTGATATTCCATCAATTCCTGGAGCCTTGTTTTTCACCAGGGCCTTCAGAGCAGCTTGGACTTCTTCCTTTAGTACCATCGGTTCCTGATCATATGCCACCTCTTGAAATGGTTGAATATCAACTAATTCTTTTTGGTATAATGACTCTGTGTATTCCTTCCATCTTCTTTTGATGCTTCCTGCATTGTTTAATATTTTCCCCATGGAATCCTTCACTATTGCAACTTGAGGCTTGAATTTTTTCTTCAGTTCTTTAAGCTTGAGAAACACTGAGCATGTTCTTCCCTTTTGGTTTTCCATCTCCAGCTGTTTGCACATGTCATTATAATACTTTACTTTGTCTTCTGGAGAGGCCCTTTGAAATCGTCTGTTCAGTTCTTTTACTTCATCAATTCTTCCTTTTGCTTTAGCTGCTCAACACTCATGAGCAAGTTTCAGAGTCTCCTCTGACATCCATCTTGGTCTTTTCTTTCTTTCCTGGCTTTTCAGTGACCTCTTGCTTTCTTCATGGATGACGTCATTCCACAACTCGTCTGGTCTGCGGTTACTAGTATTCAATGCGTCAAATCTGTTCTTCAGATGGTCTCTAAATTCAGGCGGGGTATACTCAAGGTCATATTTTGGCTCTCATGGACTTGCTCTGATTTTCTTCAGTTTCACCTTGAGCTTGCATATGAGCAATTGACGGTCTGTTCCACAGTCGGCCCCTGGCCTTGTTCTGACTGATGATATTGAGCTTTTCCATCGTCTCTTTCCACAGATGTAGTCAATTTGATTTCTGTGTGTTCCATCTGGCGAGGTCCATGTGTATAGTCACCGTTTATGTTGGTGAAAGAATGTATTTGCAATGAAAAAGTCGTTGATCTTGCAATATTCTATCATTCGATATCTGGCATTATTTCTATTACCAAGGCCATATTTTCCAACTACTGATCCTTCTTCTTTGTTTCCAACTTTCGCATTCCAATTGCCAGTAATTATCAATGCATCTTGACTGCATGTTCGATCAATTTCAGACTGCAGCAGCTGATAAAAATCTATTTCTTCGTCTTTGGTCCTAGTGGTTGGTACATAAATTTGAATAATAGTCATATTAACTGGTCTTCCTTGTAGGTGTATGGATATTATCCTATCACTGAGAGCGTTGTATTTCAGGATAGATCTTGAAACATTCTTTTTGACGATGAATGCAACACCATTCCTCTTCAAGTTGTCATTCCCAGCATGGTAGACTATATGATTGTCTGATTCAAAATGGCCAATACCAGTCCATTTCAGCTCACTAATGCCTAGGATATTGATGTTTATGTGTTCCACTTCATTTTTGATGATTTCAAATTTTCCTAGATTCATACTTCGTACATTCCAGGTTCTGATTATTAATGGATGTTTGCAGCTGTTTCTTCACATTTTGAGTCGTGCCGTATCAGCAAATGACAGTCCTGAAAGCTTTACTCTATCCACGTCATTAAGGTCAACTCTACTTTGAGGAGGCAGCTCTTCCCCAGTCATCTTTTGAGTGCCTTCCAACCTGGGGGGCTCATCTTCCAGCATTATAATCAGACAATGTTCCACTGCTGTTCATAAGGTTTTCACTGGCTAATTCTTTTCAGACGTAGACTGCCGGGTCCTTCTTCCTAGTCTTAGTCTGGAAGCTCAGCTGAAACCTGTCCTTCATGGGTGACCCTGCTGGTATCTGGATACCAGTGGCAGAGCTTCCAGCATCACAGGAACACAGAAGCCCCCACAGTACGACAAACTGACAGACATGTGGGGGTGTGGAGGCTGGCAAGTACCAAATCCATGGGTCAGGTATCAGGCTGGGGGCTTCCAAGGCATATTATAATCAAACTTGCCAAAAGCAAAGATAAAGAGAGAATTATAAGAGCATCAAGGGATAAACGAAAAGTCACCTATAATGGAAAGCCAATAAGAATAAGCTCGGACTACTCAGCAGAAACCATGCAGGCAAGAAGGCAATGGGATAACATATTTAAAAAATTGAAGGAAAAAAATGCATGCCAAGAATCATATATCCAGCAAAACTGTCTCTTAAATATGAAGACGAAATTAAGACATTTCCAGATAAACACAAGTTTAGGGAATTTGTAAAAATCAAACCAAAACTACAAGAAATACTAAAGAGATTTGTTTGGTTAGAAAATCAATAATATCAGGTATCAACCCAAGACTAGAATACTGGGCAGAGCAACCAGAAGTCAACCCAGACTGGGAAACCCCAAAAAACAAAGCAAGATTATTTAAAAAAAAAAAAAAAAAGCTCAAACCATTGTAACAGCGATGTTATTATATAAAATCAGACAATATTAAAATAATAAAGGGGGACTAAGAAATGTAATCATACACCTTCCATATGGAGAGGAAGATACGGCAATACACAGAAATAAAAGTTAGGTTTAAATTTATAAAAATAGGGGTAAATAATAAGGTAACCACAAAGGAGACAAACTACCCTACTCATCAAAATAAAATACAAGATAAAAGTAGAGACTCAGCAGAAAAGACCACTATTATAAGAACTTGAGAAAGAGTTTAAACTGAGAAGAAAATATTCTTTTGTGGTTACGAGATGGGGGGAGGGAGGGTGGGAGAGGGATATTCACTAATTAGATAGTAGATAAAAACTGCTTTAGATGAAGGGAAAGAGAACACACAATATAGGGGAGGTCACCGCAACTGGACCAAACCAAAAGCAACGAAATTTCCTGAATAAACTGAATGCTTTGAAGGCCAGTGTAGCAGGGACAAGGGTTTGGGGACCATGGTTTCAGGGGACATCTAAGTACTAGAAGGACCCCGGTGGTCATGGCCCCCAGGCCTTCTGTTGGCCCAGGACAGGAAACATTCCCGAAGCCAGCTCTTAAGAGATGGATTGGACTGGACAATGGGCTGGAGAGGGATGCTGGTGAGGAGTGAGGGTCTTGTATCAGGTGGAAACTTGAGACTATGTTGGCATCTCCTGCCTGGAGGCGAGATGAGAGGATAGAGGGGGTTAGAGGCTGGCAGAATGGACACGAAAAGAGTAGAGGGAGAGAGTGGGCTGTCTCATTAGGAGGAGAGTAATTGGGAATATGTAGCAAGGTGTATATAAGTTTTTGTGTGAGAGACTGACTTGATTTGTAAACTTTCACTTAAAGCACAAAATTATAAAAAAAATAAAATACTGTTAATGTGCATTTTGATCAGATCCTGTAGATGAATCCTGATCAAAAGGGAGAAAATGTGAGACAGAATTCCATATTCTCACGGAACTCAGACTTTCTGGAGCCACTAAGGCTGGATGAATTCCCCAAACTGTTGTCCTGAGATAATCTTTAAACCTTAAACCAAAAATATTTCCTGAAATCTTCTTTGAACTAACAATAAATTGGCTTATTTAGTAAAGAATGTTGTGCTTTATATGGGATCAAACAGAACAGTAATGTGAAAGGTAAGATACAAAGCTTAGAGGGCAGTGAGTTCATGTTAATGGGGGCAGAATAATTCAGAAAAGGAGGGCAAGAAAGGTTGCATAACTTGAGGAATATAATCAATGTCACTGAATTGTACATGTAGAAATTGTTGAATTAGTGTATGTTTTGCTATGCATACTCTCAATAACAATAAAAAGTGAAAAAATATGTTGTTAATCTAGAAATCTCAGATTTGCAACTTATTTCTTTCCTTCACCATTCATAGCCCATTAGGTACCAAGACCTTCCTTGAACACCTGCCTTTGAATTAATTAAAACCCTCTGCCATCTTTTGCTGGCACTACTGTCTAATAGCCTGCTAGCTTCTGAACACTACATGCATTTTTGTAACCCCGTGCTTTTGAACAGAAACCCTGGTGGTATAGTGGTTAAGAGCTATGTTTGCTAACCGAAAGAGGTCAGCAGCTCAAATCCACCAGGCGCTCCTTGGAAACCCTATGGGGCAGTTCTACTTTGTCCTATAGGGTAGCTATGAGTCATAATTGACTCGATGGCAACGGTTTTGGTTTTGCTTGGTGCTTTTGAACATGCTCTTCCTGGAGCTACAATTCAATTCTCCCTTTTCTTTTCCAACCATGTTTCATTTTCAATTCAAGGTCAAAAGCCATTTTCTCCATAAAGCTTTATCTGATCCATCTCTTCAGCCTTCCTCTGGGATTCCACATTATATGCAACTCTATTTGGCATTTTGGTCTGTCTTTTATAATTTATATGTTCACCTACCCTAGTAAACCAGCCTCCTAATTGGTTTCCCTGTCCCAGGCTCTCTCCATCAAATATTCTGCTCCTCACCATCAACTAGCATTATTATATAAAATACTGTTCTGATCGCTCCAGTCCTTTGCTAAAATCATTTTATGTTTTCCCATTCCCTACAGGATAAAATTTAAATTTCTTAGTCGGGCAATTAAGGCCTTTCAGGGTATAGCCCAACCTACACACCCAGCTATATCTTTATCACTACTCCCAAAATGCTCTAAATTCTAGTCGTTTGCCCCCAAAATGCCATCCACTTTTGTGCTCATGCTCCTTCTTCTACCGTTATCATTTCCTCCTACCTGCACCTTGTACAATCTTACTCTGTGGGCCCTCCCCACTTTTCTTCTTTCCACCTCTTGGTGAAGCATTACTCTCTTTTTTCCGTGTTCTTGTAACATTTTGTTTATACCAGTTATGATATTATATAATCTTTGTATAGGTGTACCTCTGTTATTAGGTCATGAGCAGCTGAGGAACCAATTATCCTTATTCACTTCTACATACTCACAAAACACAGTATCGGGCACATGGTAGTACTTAATAAATGTTGCTGTATTGAAATGAAGCACCAAAAAGTGAAAAGTTAGAGATGTAAAAATAGATGAAACAAGATTGGCTGTAAGTTGATAACTGGGAAGCTGCATGATGGCTACATGGGGTTCATTACATTACTTCTGTATGTCTGACTTCCCAAATTAAAAGTAAAAATAAAATAGACCACCAAAAACCAAACCAAACCCAGTGCCGTCAAGTCGATTCCGAATCATAGATAGACCAAGTTTTCCAAAATTGGCAAACATGGCGTGACTGAGATAGAAATGTGTCTGCTTTGAGTTCAATTCTTAACTCTGCCCCTGATCATAACTTTGGGTAGCTGTGTGAACGTCCATGCTCTACACTGTTAAACAGATACAATATTACTATGTTTTAGCCACTTTGCACCTTCTTTCTATTCCCTGATCACGCAAAAAATCTCCCATCTCAGGCTCTTTGAGCTAGCTCTTCCCTCTGCACTAGGTCACGCTCTTTAGGGGTAGAATGTTCTTCTCCTCCCCAAAAATGTATTGATGGTTCCTTCTTATACTTAAATTACAGAATATTATTTCCTTAAAAGACCCCTTTCCTGGCCATCCTACTCCACCATGACCTCTACCATACCATCCTGTTACATTTTCTTCATAGTACTTAGCTGTTGTTGGGTGCCGTTGAGTTGATTCTGACTTACAGCAATCCCATACGACAGAGTAGAATTGCCCCACAGGGTTTTCTTGGCTGCAGTCTTTATGGGAGGAGATCACCACATTGTTCTCTGGTGGAGCCGTTGGGTGGGTTTGAAATGCCAACCTTTTAGTTAACAGCTGAGCACTTAACCGTTGTGCCACCAAAGCTCCTTATACTATGTAGTACTGTCCGATACTATCATGTTTGTTTACTTGTTTACTTGTTAATAGCTTGTCTTCCTCACAAGAACATAAACCATGTGACAGGAGGGCATTATCTGATTTGTTCTCCATTAATTTCCCAGTGTCTGGAATGGTCTGGATCACTATATGTGTTCAATAAATATTTGCTGAATGCATAAATAACTGAATATATATATAAGGCCACAGAGCAAACGATTTGATAACTCTTTCTATAAGTAAATCTCAACAGAAGGTTCCAATCACGTTGATGTTGTTAGGTGCTGTCAGTTCCAACTCACAGCAACCCTATAGGACAGAACAGAACCACCTGCATAGGGTTTCCAAGGAGCACCTGGTGGATTTGAACTGCCGACCTTTTGCTTAGCAGACGAGCTCTTAACCACCGCACCACCAGGGCTCCACTCCAATCATAAAAAAAAAAAAAAAAATTAAATGTCTACTAATATGCGATAACCCATCTAATAGGACATTCCAAAATGCTTTGTAGAAAGAGTTGATCAAAACGTGAAGGAAAATAAAAAATGGAAATTCTATAAAAATATTTCCAAAGAGTAGCTGAAAATTTCTTAAATCAAACTTTTCACATAAAACAAGAGAGGCAGCTACGATAATAATAATGACAGCTAACGTTTATTAATGTTTACTGTATACCTGGCACAAGTCCAAGTGATTACTTCACTTAATCCTCAAAACAATTCCATGGGGTAGGTACTCCTGTATCTTCTTTTTACAGATGCGGAAACTGAGGCACAGGGATGCTAAGTCTTTGCTCAAGGCAGAAAGCTGGTAAGTATGCACCCCTAACCTGCATTACCTAGATCAAAACTCATGTCTTCATTTATACTGTCACGCAAAGGGTTTTTCTTTTTCTTTTTTTTAGTAACTTCTGGGTAGAATGGAATGGAAGATGTGATCAGTTAGATTTCTATATATGTCAGTTTTGATCAGTTTTCACCTGAGAAAAATCCTGTTCCACATTCCCAGGCAACACTTTATTGCTACAGTTGGCTTAAAAATATCTGCCTTTTGCCACAAAAGGGGCTGAATGAGAATGGGCTCAACACAAGTTCTCATGATTACTAGACACACAATGCCAGTGAGGTCCTGCGACTGAAGCTGGCAGCATCGTGTCCTTCTGTGCAGGACACACTAGTATTGTCCACATGTCCCCAGGGAGCGCGGACAACACAAATATATTGTACCTTCAGGAGCCTCACATCATAAGCTACGAAGGTCTCTCTTGCGTAGGTTCCGTTCTTTTGGGATTTAAGTGAAACCCATCCAATTTAGCCATCATTTAGCCCTCTCCCAATTTCCTGGATGCCCAACATTCCACAATGCCCTTCACACGCTAATCTTCAGATGTCTATCATTTGGTCCTGGATTCAAACCACAAGGTTGGGGAAACCTGACATGAGAGGTTTTTACTTCCCATCAGCAATGTCTATGGGATGAAGAAGGTAAATTAAAAACTGGGTTGGACAACAAGGCCAGTAGTCAGTGGCCCAGATGGGTTAATCTAAATCTCAGAATTTTCCTGAAAAGGATCTTACTTTTATTTCCAAACATTAGCAAGGGCATTACATGATTTTTTTTTTTTTTCTTATAGCCACTATCTGCCCATGGATTGCATCAGAGACTGAGTGCCACAGTGTAGACTGTACTGGAAGGCCACAGGCCACCAGCACAGCTTTAAAGGACGGCTAAGAGAAGGCAACCAGCTAATAAGGTGAATGCAATAATATGCTGACTAAGATTGGGATCAGAAATGTAACCACTCTTCATATGGACTGCCCAGATCTGGGGAAAACTCATCTATTTTCTTGCACTAGCCAATCAAAAAATGACATTTATATCCTGCTTATATTCTGCATCTTATCTTTAAATTCAGCTCTAAAATTTTATGATTAAAGGTAGAGAACACGCAAATTATTCTTTAAGTATGTTGCTACCCAGTGGTTTGCATTCACTTTAAAATATGAGAAGTTCAGTTTTATCTCCTGAGAAGTTTGCCTATGTGACAGAATGACAGTTCGGGCTTTAGGCTTCAAGTTGATGGAGCAATAAATAGGTTCAGTGCGCCCTAAGGATACTTAGGCTTTTCGTCCACCTCTTTTCAGAATTTTCCCCAGACTCATATGTGAAGTTATCTATATTTCCCTCCTCTTTGAAAAATTATAATGTATTTTTTGTTATTTTCATACTGTTGAGAGGGAGTGGATGCTATTTTTAAGTCTTGGAATTCAGGTAAAGATAATGTTCTCCATAAAGATGGTTCCTCCACTATATATATATATATATATATATATATATACACACACACACATATATATATATTTTAATGTGCTTATCTTCCTGAAAATCCATCCTGATAATATAAAATTACTCACAAATGCAAATAATACTTTCCTCTATTTCCCTGTTTGTCATATATATGAATCCTGAAGAATTCATTTCCCTTTTATTTAAAAGCATTTAATTGTCACAGCACATGCGCTTGTATTAAACAGATAAAGAAGCTCTGTGTGGCTGCCAGCCATCTCCTAGATGCTGCTCCTTGTTCCACCTGAGAGGTCAGATCATCCTCAGACCACGCTCTTATTATTCCACACGCTGAGCCATGCTTTCAACTCTGATGCCTAATAACGGCAGTTTGCAAATCTTTTTAGTTTCTATCCAGGTAGAAGGTAAATGGAGCAACCGGGACAGAGAGCATCTCTGCCAAAGCAGCCTTCTCATTCCTCAGTGGAGCATGCCCTTAATTAATTTTTATTGCACTCCCAGGTATAGTTCCTGCCATGTCACATTTTGAGAAGTATACCTAGAAGCTGAAAATGGTTCACCTTATCTGTAAATCCACATAAGATAATGATATCTTAAGATAGTATAGCATGAGATGCCTTTTTTTAAAACACATACACACACAGAGCAATATAACCATATTAAAAGATTTAAAAAGTAGACAGAAGGAAAAAAAATATCTATAACCTCATTCTATAATAAAACCACTGTAGGGTAAAGGACATAGCTTTACTCTAAGTAAGGTGGTCTTTGTCCTTGGCTCCAGAGAAATAACCCTCAGAGTAAGAGGTGCCTTGGTCTCGGACTTCCAGACCACACCTGAGAATTTACGCTGGTGCATGGGGGCTGGCTAGACCAGAAAACACTCACCTGGGAGGTTGATATCTACTAGCCCTGAATACTAAGTCTCAGATGGCTTCCTGGTTGTCAAGAACATTTGCTCTTGCCTGTTGGGATAGTAATGTGTCCCTTGGGACCTGGAGACTTCATGTTGGGAACCCTCCCAGATCTTATCCCAGACATCTCTTCAATTTGTATCCTTTGGGCTATAATAAATCTGTAGTCATAATTATGGTATACTCTCCATGAATTCTGTGAGTCATTCCAGCAAATTATCGAACCCAAAGGGTCAGTAGGAGCCACCAGGTCAGAAAGGAAGGGAGTCATGTGGACTCCTGAGCTCGAGGCTGGCACCCTAAAGGGGTTGGGGGCAACCAGCTCTGAATTTGTGGCCAGCAGGTCAGAAGGTTGGGGTGTTGTGTGGGTGCCCCAAACTTGTGGCTGGCATCTGCCTATTTGGCAGTCTGAAGAGTGGTGTCTTTTAACACGTGCGTGCTCACCTAGCTTCTGGTGGCTAGGGTCAGAGAGGGAGCATGCCTTGGGGCTGACTGGCGACAAGGTTGGAGAAGTGGGACTGTGAGGACTGGATCAATGTCCACATTTTAGGGATTGGATTCATGCTGATTCTTACCACACAACCACTAAGGGGTTTTGATGTTACTTTCTACTACTAATCTTTTTTTTCTATGCATCTGAAATTTTAAGTAAAATATACCACTGTAGTGTGCTGCAAATGGTGAGTGCACTTGGCTATTAACCAAAAGACTAGAAATTTGAGTCCATCCAGAGATGCCTTAGAAGAAAGGCCTGGCAATCTACTTCTGAAAAATGGCCACTGAAAACCCTACGGAGCACAGTTCTGCTGTAACACACATGGGGTTGTCATGAGCTGGAGTTGACTTGATGGCAACTTCTTTTTAAAATACATACAATTTATCCAGTATCCTAATTTTTCCACTTAATATTATGCCAGTGATCTCATGAGGCCCATTTTTAATTTAAGGGCTTCAATTCAATGACTCCATGAATATTCCATTATATCTCTTAATATAATAAGCAAATAATTTAAAGCTAATAAAATAATACATGTATGAAAGTACTTGCTGCACTCTGAAGTATGTTATTATTTACGAAGTTCAAAGTTTATTGTTTAAAAGTAGTATTTCCCTTTGATTATAATCTGATACATGTTAATACTTAAAAAATTTGTAAAACAGAGAAAAATACCAAAAAGATCATAATTATCCATAATCTTACTACTCAGCTGTAACCATTTTAAAGTTTAGTTTTGAATTAAAATTTGATCTTTCATGAAATTTGTGTTTGTGATTTAGAGAATGATTTAAAATTTTAGACATTCCATTTATTACAGCAAGAGAAGTGGCTTTTGTTTGCCATGGTGGTGTTCTTCCAGAATGCAATGACTCTGTTTAGTAATATAGCATCCTCCAAACAGACTTTTGGGTTTGAAATAGTAGACTGGGTGACCAGCTCCTAGGGGGAAAATATAGAATGCGGCTAGAGGAGCAGCAAGTATTCTGAGGAACTGAAGTTAGAGCTTGTTGTCTATCAGGTCCCAGGACGAAGCCGTGTGGGGGCCACTTGTTCTTGCCCTTGTTACATGGCCCCAGAATGCATTCCAATTCCAGAATGCGATCTAGGACATAATGGGAGAAACTAGATGAATTAGATGAAAGAGTGGATTTCCACAATTCTTCACCACTACAGATCAAACATCTCACAGAATGTGATCCATGATGGAGGTACCAGAGGTGCCTTTTCCACACACAAAAACCAGGGGTGTCATAATTAATATTAGCACCAGCATATTATTCAAGAGAGGTCGCCACGATGGAATTCTCATCTATAGAAATGAGGACTTAGGCAATGAATTCCTTATTTTTTTTTTTATATGTTTGTTTATGACTAGGTAATAAATTCTTACGTTTCAAAAATTCAAAAGGTTCAAAGGGGTGAGTAGAGAAAGGTATCCCTCCCGTGCCTTCCCCCAGCCACCCAGTTCCCCTCCCCAGAGGCAGCCAATGCTACCAGGTTTTTGCATCTCTCTCTAGAGATATAGAAGCAGAGGAAGCTATCTATGGGAATCTTTCTAACGCTCACTAATACATCACTCGGTGGGAGACTACCTCTGGATAAAGTGGTGCCCGTGGAGAGAGAACGAAGCTATTTCAACCCAATAATCAACCACCCCAAATCCACAAGGAGTTAATACATTTAGGTTTTGAAGGGAAAGCTTACTTGGTATAGGGAGATAATGTCTGGCTCTGATAAGAGGAAAGGAGGGCTGCTCTGGATCTAGGTTGTATTTGTAGAGCCAGGTAATGATTCATTGCATGTTTATTCCCTCCCAGGGCAGCTGGTGGGAAGGGCACCACCATCTTCTATCCTAGCAATTTTCTATATGCAAAACACTATCATATTTTTGTATTATTTTGATTAGAAACAGCTGTATTTACCAAAACTTTCTTTCCTCTTAAAAGGAATATTGAAAACAATTTTAAAAATCACCAGCATGATTTTCATAAATCTCAGAGCCAAAATATTTCCCTGCTGGAACATAACTCTCATGATGTAATATAAATTAATGGAAAAACAGCAGTAGACCCTTGCTTTACTGCCAAATCTTTATGAATACTTAAGCAAGATGTATTTATCTTACTGCTGGGAATATTTAATTTTTTCCTTATCTGGAAAGAAATTTTAAAGAGTTCTTGTTAATCAATATATTTTTGGAAAATTTTTTTAGAGTTTATCTTTGATATTAACTTTTACCAAAAACAAACCCCCCAAAACAAGGACGTAATATTTTCTCATAAAATGCAGTTCTTTCTTATTTCTATTAGTATTTACTTAAACAATCAACATATCAACAGAATATCTCTTGGAACATAACAAGCATATTCTAAGTTTCTTTTAAAGAAGTAAATATAGAAAAATAGCCAACAGAATTTTGAAGGTAAAAAAAATGCTCCAACAGATATAAAAATGTACTACAAATCTATTCTAAATAAACAGTGTGACATGGTTCAGAGACAGGCAAACAGCTCATTAGAATATAATAAAAAATGTAGAAACTGACCCACATGTACATTTAAAGTTGAATTTCATATCCAGGGGAAAATAGATCGCATTGGGGTAACTATTGATTTGGGAAAAAATACAGTGAAATTACTCTCTTGAAACATGTTGCTCGCTGCTGTTCAGTTGCCCCAACTCACAGAGACCCCGTGCACAACTGATGAAGACTCTCCCCAGTCCTGCGTCTTCACCATGATTGGTTGTGATTCAGACCGTTGTGATCTGTAGGGTTTTCACTGGCTGATTTTTGGAAGTAGATTGCCAGGCTTTCCTTCCTAGTCTATCTTAGTCTGCAAGCTCTGCTGATACTTGTTTAGCACAGAGCACCACCACCCACAGGCACCACTACAGATACAGGGGTCCCTGTGGGGGACATTTCCAAAAAGAATTACTGTGGTATTCCTCATGTAATCATCTGTCCTTATAGGGTTTACCACAATTCCATTTTTAAAGATTTGATTTGCATGAAAATTTTTAGAAAGCAAAGCATGTAAACCTGTGAGATATCAATAAACAGATCAATGCCTGTAGGGTGTAGGGATCAGACTATGTGACTACTAAGATCCCTTCCAGTTTTAATAGCCTGAGTAAGTGAAGGCTGTTGGGAGGAAAAATGGTAGGATTATAGCAATTTAATGAGGTGCTGATAAAAACTGGATTCCTTTTCTAAGTTGGAAACCCTGGTGACGTGGTGGTTAAGAGCTATGGCCGCTAACCAAAAGGTCAGCAGTTTGAATCTATCAGATTCTCCTTGGAAACCCTGTAGAGCAGTTCTACTCTGTCCAATAGGGTTGCTTTGGGTCGGAATTGACTAGACGGCAATGGATTTTTTTTTTAATTCTGTTTCTGAAAATTGAGTTCCTATCCTTTCTAAGGCATGTCCACTGTGAGCCCAAAGCAGACACATAAGTGCCCACACTGAGTCTCACCAGTCCCATCTTGGGCGTAAACTTCAGTGGAATCTGTTCAAGAGCAGAATAAATGATGTTGATGCTTGTCTTCTGGCCCAGAAAATGAAGCTAAGAAGTGATGGCAAAGGAACAAAAATACAGCTCTTTAAAAATGACTCAGAATTCTTTGAAAGAAAAAAAAATTTAATTTTAGGAATTTATTCAAGGGTGATTATTTTTAGTTTTCTTAAAACGGCTGAGTTAATTATGTAAGCCTAGAAATTCATAATCTAGTTGTATCTTTAAAACTGCTCCGCTGACTCTTAGGTTATCAGTAAAGCAAACCAGGACGAATGTGGGAGAGGCAGAATGGTTTTACTCTAAATTGTGTAATGTCTACCTACCTTGTAAACTGTCGACTCTCTTCGTGAACTTCCATTTCTGTGCTTTTAAATTCATTTAGTTCTTTCCTTATTGCTGCCTAAATAGGAAAAAGGTAGGTAAAAAGAGCTATTACTTAGGTCACATATTGCATATACAGCAAGAATGAAGCAGACACCCTTTGAAGAAATGTCCCGTAGAGAGAGAAGTCTTCCTAACTTCTACCAAGCAAAGGTATGATGAGATACTCATCAAAATATTACCTTTAGTTATCTGTTAACAATAGTGCCAGAATCATGGATGGTCTTTGATTTCAACTTTTTGTTTATCTTTATTTCCTAGTTTTTTTTTAAACAAGGAACATTTTACTCCCATAAAAAATGTACTTCTAAAAACATCTCCGTAACCTCTATACAAAATGGATTTTTCAGTCAAAGATGGAATGACAATACAAACCACAGAGAGTGACTTCACTGAGAGATAAGAACATCTACTTTGTGGCTGGAAAATGATGAATTTTAGAAAAGGCAAAAGAGATAAAGCCCTGAGGCCTGGCTTTCTCCCAGGACTAACTGCCACTCTGCGACACGCGAGCTTCTCCGCAACGCATCTTTCAACTTTATATTTAGATCCTTTGCCACATTTTGTCTCTTCCCCCCAGATACATTCCTCAGCCCCTGTAGTTTCTATGGAGAACCTATGGCAATAATTTTTTTACTGACTTTTGGAAAAAATGAAGCAAGCAGAGAAATGTTTGCAGGTCTGTGTCCCTGGGACACAGTGCTCAGCTTGTCTCACAAGTCATATCCCCAGTGAGGACACTTTGTTTTGCCCACTGTAAAAACTGCTACCTAAATACTCGAGAAGAGTGTGCTTCTTTAGTTCAATCAGATACGTGAAACCAAATGGGCGGCTCCTGTCCAGAGGCAGGATGAGAAGGTAGGAAGGGATAGGAACTGGTTGAAGGGACACAGGGAGCCTGGGGTGGAGAGGGAGTGTGCTATCACATTGTGGGGATTGCAACTAATGTCACAAAACAGTATGTGTGTAAATTTTTGTATGAGAAATTAAGTTGAGCTGTAAACTTTCACCTAAAGCACAATAAAAAAACAAAAAACCCACTACCTAGTACCAGGAGCCCAAATAGTGAAGTTTAACTGTACCAATTACCAATGAACATCTATCAGAAATTCTTCCTTGAAAAAGGTATTTTCATTTGGATCCTGGCAGAGGGAGAGGCCTAACTCTATGTTCATTTTATATTTCTCCTCCAAATGTAAGGTTTCAGTAGAAGAAGCAAAAAGTAGTACAACTGCAGTTAGAGGGCTTGGATTCTAGTCTTAGCTATGCCTCAATAGTGGTGACACCCTCAGTGAGTCAATTTATCGCTCCAATACCTCAGTTTTCCCATCTGGAAAATGGGAATGATAATTCCTCACACTATTATGAGAATCAAGTAAGAAAACATTTGAAAGCGCTTTGTACACTAAAAAAACCTTGATAAAATGTCATTATTATGAGGCTTTTAATAAACAAACTAAATTTTTGTCTGTGATTGTGACTAACAATTATGTCATTTTTACTTATAGAGAGTCTATGTGTAAGAAGATATTACTGAAGGAGACTCAAACATAAATAAAGCAAATCCTTTTTTCTCAACAGTAGGTTGACTACTGATCTAAGGTTCTGGCAAAAATCAATGAAAGCATTCCGTAAGAATTAATTGAGATATGAAATTTATAATATAGAGAACTGTATATTTATTTTTACTTGTAAACTGTGTGCTAACCAGTCACCGTCGAGTTGATTCCAACTCAAGGCGAACCCATGTGTGTCAGAGCAGAACTGTGTTCCATAGGGTTTTCAATGGCTGATTTGTTGGAAGAATATTGCCAGGCCTTTCTTCTGAGGTGTCTCTGGGTGGACTCGAATTTCAGTTAGCAGCTGAACGTGTTAATCATTTGTACCACCCAGGGACTCCAAATTGTGTCCTTTATGTTAATAAAACTTACCATTCATTTACGACCATATACATACACATACATCTTTTCCTAGAGAGCCAGTTAGGCATATGGACCATGTTGTGCTAGTTTGTAATTAGAAATGATGAGTCAGTGTGGTGAAATGAGCTCCTTTATTTGGTCTTTTCCCTTGGTTCTTTGGAAAAACATCTTGGGCAATTTTTTCCCCTAAGCTGGGAAGAGTCGCCTTTGCTCTAGTTCTTTGGAGAAGCAATTTGGGGAGGAGGACTCCCATGTTGTTTTCTACCCCATAGGATTTGTTACATTTGTCCAGGGGACTTCTCAGACTGATGGACATTTCCTGGGTAAGCTGTAAATAACCTGATGATTTGATACTTTTTGTCTGGCCCTGGACTGCAGTCTGCCCTGTGATTGGCCTATTTTAAACACCTGGCAGGGACTGGTTGATTTACTATTCAAATAATCACTTGAAAATCCACCCAAAAAGACTGAGAGTTTTGTAGTTCACTAGTAGGATTGGTTGGTTTGCAGTCCTGTTGGGAGGGTCATGCTTTGAAATTGATAGGGAGTTTGCTTATGTAAGTGGCCCGCCCCACAAAGATTTGGAGAGGGGAGGAGGGAACCACAAGGCCAAGAAGAGCCTGGCGGAACGTGATTTGGACTCAAAGTTCCTGTGAGGGGAACCTCCTAAACGAGTTGTAATGTGGATCAAGGGCTGTAACACTGAAGACAGTGAGAGGCCCTAAAAGGGCCTGGTGGCAGAGTAGTCCAGAAGAAGCCTGGTGGCAGAGCTGAAGAGCTGACAGGGCCTACATGGCCCAACAAGCTGTTACATTGGCTATGAGCTGGACCAGTTAACAGCAGAGAGGCCATGCATGGCCAAAAGGGAGTGTACACAGCCAAGAGGGGGCCTGCTAGCCAGGCCGAGAGGCCTGCTAGCACCGTAGAGAGCAGCTGAAACAGCTGTCCTGGCTAGAAGCTGTCCTGTACTGAAGAAGGGAGGAATGTGTTCTCCACCTCAGGGAAGCCTTCCAAACCTCGCCTATGTGTTTCCTGACCTGATCTTGAGATGTTCCCTGTTACTTCCAAGTTGATCCTGATCCCACATCAACCATATAACTGTGAACATGGTCTGTGAGTTCTGTGTGGCCACTGCTATGAATTATTGAACCCAGCAGAGGAGTGGAGAGTGCTGTGGAGGGGGTGAAGGTTGGGATGGCTGGTGTCAGAAATAGCAAAAAAACTGGAGAGCAGAGCTATACCTAACTTCCACCTCATAGGAACCAGCTTTGTTCTGATTCTGATTCTTACACTTCACGAATTTAGATAATTTCTATGTTAGCTTACAACCAGCCAGTTATAGGTAATGGATGTGATATGAAATTATAAGGACTTTTTTTTTTAAATAAATAAAATAGATGTGACTATAGTCAGTTAAAGAAATTCAATATTCATTTAAAAAATCTACCAAAGAATGACAATAGCATTTTAAATTCTTGTGTTTATTTCTAATTCCTATAGAAAAAATTATGCAATATTTTTCTATCTAAAAAAGAGTTATTCTTTTTATTTTTCCTTTAGGGGAGAAAAAATTGAAAATCCAGTTCTAAAAATGCTATCTTCTGTATCTTAAAAAGTCTCATGAGAAATATGGGAGACAGTATCGGGAGAAAATAAACAGCAGCCTCACATGTGAGCAGGGAGTGTCTCTGGCTGAGCTCTGGGGCTCAGGGTCCCACCTGCAGGGAAGATACAAAAGCTGTGTGTCTTCAAATAACCTATGGAGAGAAACTCACCCTGTAGCAGAAAACCTGACTGAGCACACCTCCCCTGCTGCACAAAAAGCCTATTTTGTTTCGATAAGAAATTAAAAAGAAAAATCCTCTCTGTTACAGCTAGAGATGAACAAGCTTTACTTTCCAACAATTGAACAACTGTTAGGAAAGAGTATTTCTAGAGTGAGGGAAATTTCATTTCCAACTGAGGGTGGTTAATCATTCATCCTTGCTGGTGAGAGGGTCTGCTGGACCAACCTGGAAACCTGCTGACACTGCCTAGAGTAGGTAGCTGAATATTTATATTCCCCAAGACTCAGCAGTTGAATCACACAGAGTAGATGCTAGAAAAACTCTTGTACCGGCGTGCCTGAAGACATGTATGAGAATCATCATAGGAACGCTGCTTATAAAACTCAAACCTGGAAAGTGACTAAATGATCATCACCAATTAAATGAATAATTACTTTGTAGCCTATTCATGCAATGAAATATTGCATTTCAGTGAAAAGGAATAAACCATAGCTTAGTGCATCAATACAGATTCTTTAGTGTTGGTCGAATGAAGCAACACCCAGAAGAATGCTGTATGATTCCAATTACAGAAAGCTCCAAAACAGACAAAACAAAGGAATATACATATATATTTGTTTAGTGATATATATATATATGACGGTGGTTAAACTTTTTTTTTTTTTTTTAAATAGGGATGGCAGCTACTCCTTGCAGAAGGGAGGAAAATACAATTGAGGAGGAGCACACAGGGCCTTTCTGAGGTACTAGTATTGTTCCAGTAAAGTTCTCCTGGGTGGTAAATGGTTCCAGTTGCTACTGAGTTGATTCTGACTCATGGCGACCCCACATGTATCAAGAGTAGAACTGTACTCTATAGAGTTTTCAAGGGCTGATTTTTGGACATAGATCACTAGTCCTTTCTTCCAAGGTGTCTCTGGGTAGATTCCAACCTCTAATCTTTGGGTTAGCCACTGAACACATTAGCCGTTTGCAACACCCAGAGACTTCCTCTAGGTGGTAGGGATTAGTAAGATAGGTGTTTTATTTTTATTATTTAAACTGTGCATTAGTTTTATATATTCTTTGCCATATGTGATATATTTCACAACTGAAAAAAATACCAGAAGAATGTATAACATAAGGCCTGATAGGGTTAGGGTTGAAATATTACCCATTGTTAACACTCACCACAGAGACCGTATCTGACCCAAAGCCTTGTATTTCTTTGTAGGGCATCAGGTACCACATGGAATCCTAAATAAAGCCCCTTGCTATTTAACAGAAACGAGAAAGTGCAGAAAGGAATGTAGATACAGAATGGGAAACTACTCAAAATGAACTGAGAGGTAGAAAATGGAAAAAGAGGGGGCTTCTGGTTGAGACTTGTGCTTAGGATAAACCACACTGAATGGTCTTAGCTACCGTGCATATCAGTTGGAAAGAGGCTCCCAGAGGAGATGTGTTTTTCACACCCCATGACTGGTTACTAGAGACCTGTGCATGAGGGGTGGGCAGCAGGGAATGACGGGTGTGCTACTCTCAGCCTCCTTCCCATCTATTCTTGTTAAGAACGTTTTTTCCTCTGTGATTGTCATGGATTGAATTATGTTCCCTAAAACTGTGTGTCAACTTAGCTAGGCCATGATTCCCAGTATTGAGTGGTGGTTCACCATTTTGTGATTTGATGTGATTATCCTGTTATAAATCCTAACCTCTATGATGTTAATGAAGCAAAATTAGAGGCAGTTATGTTAATTAGGCAGGACTCAATCTACAGGATTAGGTTGTATCTTGAGTCAATCTCTTTTGAGATCTAAAAGAGAGAATAGAGCAGAGAGGAGAGGGACCTCCTACCACCAACAAAGCAGCGCCGGGAGTGGAGCCCATCTTTTGGACCCAGGGTCCCTATCCTGAGAAACTCCTAAACCAGGGAAAGATTGATGACAAGGGCCTTCCCCCAGAGGTGACAGAGAGACAGAATGCCTTCCCCTGGAGCTGGCACCCTGAATTTGGACTTCTAGTCTCCTAAACTGCAAGAGAATAAATTTCTCTTTGTTAAAGCCATTTACCTGTGGTGTTTCTGTTAGGTAACTAAGGTAACTAAGACAGTCTTCTTATTCCTACTTAGGAGCTGATGATTTCTGAATATACAGCTCTAGTTTGTGTCTGACACATAGTAGGTGCTTTACAGAATGAAGCCTATTAAAAGGCATCAGTACAGAGTGCATTAAGACTGAGTGTAGTACAAGAGTTTATTTAGTACTAAATTTTGGTTAGAGATAAACATTAGACATAATTATTTGGGATACTGAAGAATTTAAAAAGAAACGGCTGTCATAAACCTTTGGCTGTGGAGCCACAGTACTCGTAATAGTCTTTCTCCATGATGGAACCTCTATATAGTTTAGTTTTACTGAACCATGAGCTGACCCTTGGACCAAATATAGCCCGCTGCCTATTTCTGTAAATAAGTTTTATTTGAATACGGCCATGTCATTTATTTGCGTATTGTCTAGGGCTGATTTCAAGCTACAATGGCAGAGCTGAACTACGTAAGCCCAAAGTATTTACTCTCTGGCCCTTTACACAAAAAGAGTGTCAGTCCTGAAATAGATCAATACCTTTTCTACTACTAACATATCATTTTAAAATAATAAGTTGTATAAGTGAAATTTTCTAAGGGGAAAGATAAATCATGGCTACAGTAACCCCCCCCCATATTGAGATTTGAATGCAGATAGGTTACATAGTAACTAAAACCTGGTATTCTCTCAGACTTAGGTGAAAGAACTATATTGATATTACTAAATATATCACTTAAGTGGCTTAAGTAATCAGAGGCAGAAAATTGCTGGAATATTTGGTAAGATCTAGCCTCCTAGGGTGACTAAGTGTGTGTGTGTGTGTGGGGGGGGGGTGTTATGAACCTTTTAGAAAAGCAATAAAATCATGAATAAAGCCATTGTGATTCTTGCCTTGTCTGCAGGTGTTAACCTGGCCCAGGGTTTGTCTGCCCGCCGGTCATAGTCCGGGGAATCAGTGACTTCTACATACTCGTTAAACCGCAGGATCCTTCGTGCTTGTAGCTCTGCCACCGTGGGTCTCAGGCTGAGCTGCAGGGGGGCAGAGAGAAAAGAGGAGTTCAGCAAACTATTTACAGCCTCAGGGTGGCAAGTTTTCTATAGAGAACACTTCAAAGTTATGGTTAAATAAGGTCACTTTCAAGTAACAAAAAAAAAAAAAAAGGCAGCAGCATCTAGGGAATTTCTAATGAGAACTAGAAAGCAAAGTGCCCTAATTTTTCTGACTATAAAAATCATCATTGTTAGATAGGTCACAGTCTCTGGCAACCATCTGCATTATGCGATTTTCCCACCTTGCCTGGCACTGTGATAAAGGCCTGTCGTCCCCGACGCAGGGAACACACAGTGACACAGACACAATCGTAATCCAAGTATAGGATGGCTGGTTTGAGGATGGAGTTACCAAGGCGAATGCCCTGAAACTTTCAGAGGTGAGAATAAAAATCTCTGTTCCTAGTATATTAAACCTATATATTCGGAGATGCACAAAGTTACAACAAAGGAATGGAACTCTGGTGGCACAATGGTTAAGCATTTGGCTGCTAATCAAAAGGTGGGTGGTTCAAAGCCACCCAGTGGCTCCAAGGAAGAAAGACTTGGCAATCTGCTCCCTAAAAGATTAGAGCCTAGAAAGCCCTATAAGGCAGTTTTACTTTGTCACATGAGGTCACTATGAGTTGAAATTGACTAGATGGCACCACCAACAACAAAGAAATGGTCCAGTGAAGGGTGTGTCTACAGCATAGCCTTCCTTCTAAGAAGGAAGACCCAGGCCCCGATCTGACATTTCTCCTGGACAAGAAAAGTGGATATGCAGGCACCAGGAAGGGAAAGTTGCTAGAGGCCTTTTCCATTGCCCAAATGGAGAACTGCAGTTGAGTGGGATCAGAACTGCTTAAAGTCAGCTTAAAGACATTTCTAATAACTTGGGTTCCTCCTTGTGGTTTTTATCAAATTCAAATTTATAATAATATTAATCCCTTTGTGTATTTGCTTTCTTCTCTTTGTACCTTCTCAAGTCCAAGAAGAAGACAGAAATGGTACTGAGACACGAAAGAAACCTGGCTCCGAGGTTGACAGGTGTTATCTACTCTGCTATTGAGGTTCACCACTTTGTGGAATTTCTCAGTTGGGAGATGTCATAGTATTTTTCAGAAAGGTATCCTTGTGCTGCTATTTCACCTATAGGGACCATTTTCAGTATCTTTTCTCTCTTGTATGTACTCTGTATATAGCCAGACAACCCATCGTCTTAGTGGTCTCTTTGGAGCTATTCCTTATTGCACTGGCTCAAGGATGGTACACTGGACTATAATCCGTGATCAACAGCATCCCCTTTCCTGGGTCTCAGATTCCTCCTAAGTAAAATAAGTAGATGAACTAAGTAAATGCTCTAATAATCAAAATATTCAAGACCTATTAGAAGGCCTGAACTGACACCTTGAGCCCAGGACCTGAAAAGGGACATGGCAACTGTAACGCCTTCCATCTTCATCAAGCCCTGGCAGGCCATGGGCAAAGGAGAGAATAACCAGTTTTTTTCTATTATATTCTTAGTTGCTATCCAATCTATATTGCTAGTTTCCTGCTGCCTTTCTGGGGGTGGTGGGGATAAGGAAGCACAGAAATGCTTGCTCACAGGCTGTCCTGTATCTATGACAGGGAGCTCTGTGTGGCACAGGCAAAAGGGCGCAGAGGTTAAGGAAGGGGCTGCTGCCTCACCAACACTCAGTTTTCACTGGAGGAGCCTAACTGGATCAGACAAACTCTAGGTGTGGCAGGGGTGAGCCTGGAGCAATGGGAAGGAGCTACTGCTTGTCTGCAGTGGTAACTCAAGGACCATGGAGTGCTAGAAGAGCCAGCCCTTGGAAACTCAGGTTACACCTTGATCATTGTTTGACTTTTAGGGGCTTTGAGAAAATAATTAAGGATCTTTGACCTGAAAACAAACAGAGAAGCAAACAAAAATTCTCAAAGTGCAGTCCCGATAACTTTCCCATGGGAGAGTAGTGTTTCCTCCACCCACCCCAGAATGCTTTGCTGCGGACAAATGTGGGTCAGGTAACACACTTCACTGCAGATGCCATATTTTAGTCACCCTGCCCTCTTCCAAGTGTGGAAGGCAATAGGTATATCTGAAGAATTACCAATCAAGGATTTATAATGCCATATAAACTCTGATAGTGCTTGATTTTTCAAAACTATTATTGTTTTAACACTGAAAAAAAGTGAGGGCAATAGAATCAGATTTATATTTTCATAAAAGAGAGGGGACAATTTTCTGCATTTTGGAGGTACAGTCATTCGTCAATTTGGGTAGCACTGTACCAGGCAGGCTAGATGTCAAGTTTAATTAATAAATTACTCACTTAGCTCTGCTCAGAACAGTGGCAGAATCTGCAGTAGTAATACAATGCTTACCTAATGTTTCCAAGGCTACATGGAAAGCATGAACACTTTTTAAAACTATTCTTTAAAATTAAAGCTATAAAATTAAATTTGGGCTGGGGGAGCGGGCAATGGGGAATTACTGCTAATGGGTACTGAGTTTCTGTCTAGGGTGAAGAAAAACTTGGAAAGAGACAGCGGTGAAAGTTACACAACATGGTGAATGCAATTAATGGCACTGAATAGTAACACTGGAAAATGGCAAGTTTTTCGTTATAAAACTAATAAAATTGTTCAAACGCTGGAAATACTATACATTGAAATGTTAATAATGGCGATCTTTGGATAGAAGACTTTTGTCTGAATTTATCTACTTATTTCTTTTTATATTTTCAAAAAAATCTTGACAGAGTGTATGCCAGTTTTAACAGGGGGTACTGCTTTCCACCAGACAGAGCTGGAGAAAAATGTAGAACAAAATTTTAACGCACAAAAAAAAAACACTAGACTTACTGGCCTGACAGAGACTGGAGAAACCCTGGAAGTATGGCCCCCACACACCCTTTTAGCTCAGTAATGAAGTCACTCCTGAGGTTCACCTTCAGCCAAAGATTAGCAGGCCCAAAAAACAAAATGAGGCTAAAGGGGCACAGCAGCCCAGGAGCAAGGACTAGAGGGCAGGAGGGGACAGGAAAGCTGGTAACAGGGAACCCAAGGTCAAGAAGGGGTGAGTGTTGACTTGTGGAGTTGTTAACCAAATGTCACAAAACAACAGTACTGTTTAATGAGAAGCTAGTTTGTTCGGTAAGTAAACCTTCATCTAAAGTACAATTAAAAAAAAAATTAAGAGAAAAAAAGAATATATGTCAATTTTATAATCAGTGCATGCAATTAAAAAAAAAACTGTCTTTTCAAAATTAACATAACATGCAATTATAAATACAAACATAATTCACACTGAATTTATTACAATGATTTTAATACCTATGAATATTTAGTAATAGGAACAATTATTCCTAAATATCAGGTTTACATGTAAAGAACTGACTGGAATTTAAAAACAAAGAATATCTCAAAACACGTAAGTTCGTTAATAGTCATGGTTTCATCACCTTTCTGCTGAGTCTGCGTTTAAGTTCCATTTTTGCTTCCTGTTCTTCTTCTTCGTTTTTTTCTGTAAGGGAGTGAAAAGGCATGGTGACTTAGTTACTATAGATGATATGTGTAATAAGAAAAATAGATCAGGCCACAGTTAACTGACCTCTAACACATATTGATCAAACACTCCTCTAAAATATTTTAAAAGTTATCACAAGATTCTGCAGAAAGACTGATTACTAATTCGTACATATATGTATATATATACACACATACATACACATGCACTCATGTATGTCTATATACGTATGTGAGTGTGTGTGTGTATATATATATAAGTTTTTTTTGGTAGGACTGGTTTACTTTACTAATTGTAAACTGCTTTGGTTCCTGACTTCTTGTTTCATTCCGAAAAGACCACGAGAGTGCCCATATTCTGGCAAAGGCCTTTTACTGCCTCCCATTTCATGGCTTACATGCACAGTTTGCCAGATCTCAGATAAAAATTTACTTCTAGATGTGGCCTTCATGTGAAAATCTAAAACATATCAAAAGAACAAATCAGAACCATCCAATGCATGCACGAGCTGTGATTTCCTTTCAAATCCAACCAAAACATGCGATTTGTCTACCTGGGTTTCCCAAGTAGAAGTCGAATGTAATAATTTTTTTGCACTTTGCTTTCAAACCAGAATGTTCTCAATAGGGTTAGGTGCACTGTTGATGGAGATTATTTCTTTTCTTATAATTGACTTCTCTAGTGTTTGGCTGAGCAGTACAATTTACTGGTTAATTAAATGAATGCTATCCAAAAATGAGACTAAAAGAAAAGTGTACAGAATTTTAAAAGAAATAAACACTCCTTTAGATTTTAATGGTTGGTTGTTGAATGAACTACTCTCTGTTGCTTCCTGTTACTCATCATTTGTTCTATAAATGAGCACAGATTTTATTTCTCAGATACTAGTGCTTATGAAAGGTTATCTTCTAGAAAGTGTTATGACCCCTATTGACGGTACATCAATCATACTATACAAAGGCTCAACCAAAAATGTTGAAAAAAAAACTTCTCTATGAGAAGGTAATTACATGTCTTTTAAAAATTCAAACAGCCTTCTTATGCTAAAATTATTTTTATTGTGAACAAAATATCAGTATTCGCTATTTGCACATTTGCATATGTTAGTTGAATATGCTAAATTCTCTATTAATTTTCCTCATCTGGACAGGGAAAAGTTTCTACATTCTTCTCAAACATTAATTTTAATTCATAAGAAAGAATATGATCAGTCCTGATTATTTAGACAAATAGTGAATATAAACTGAAATCACCCTATAAGAAAAGAAATAACTAGTTACTATTCCTTAAGTGCCTGTGAGTATCAAACAAATTTGGTTATAATTCAAATTTCTTCCTATGAAAATACTTGCAGGTTTTAATAATTGTTTCATAAAATATATATCTTTTGTTATCCTTAAAATACATCCTTAGGATCAAATAATTACCTTTTATGAACTGGATAAGGTTTGTAAATTGTCAATTATACATAACAGACAAAAAATCCAAATTTGTGGTTCATATGATTCAAACGAGGGCTTTGGTTATATTATTAATAAATGAAAAATATAACCCTTACAACATTTTAGTCACTTCTTCTGAGAAAGCGATTATGCTTCATTTTTAAAGATTCTTTGCAAAGACAAAAAATCTGGATATCTAATTCCCCAAAGCTAACAAATGCACCGGTTTTCACTAACTACAGAAAATGTCATTTCCTTGAAGGGGATATTACATAGTTTTGCCTTTTTATGCAGATTGTACAACTAGGTGACAGCCAATTATGTTTAAAAAAAAGAAAGGCCAATTGTAGTTACTGGAGGAAAATAAACAGGATTTTACCATCTGGGAATTCTTTTTTGACATCAGGAAATGACTTCCTTACATTTCCCATGTTCGAAATTCTGCTTCTAAAGAAGCTAGAGATGAGAAGTGGAAGCAAGCCAGCATGGCTGTTCTTCTGAATCTTATTAAGTATGGTTTTTGTGAAATCTCTTACAAAGAGTCAAGGTTAAACCTTAAACTTGTTTTTTACAAACTCACCAAGTTTTTTTTTTTGAATGTTTCCTTCAATTTTTAACTCAGTAGAGAGGCTAATATTAGGATGTAAGCTTTTCTGGTTACTTTAAACAAACTGGAGGGATGTCAATGAAAGAAATGACATGGCTCATTGACAAATCTTGCCCCCATTAACTCTCAGCAGAGCAGAGAAGGGCGGCCACTTCAGAACTGCCACAAGGAAGTCCTTCCCGTAAACACACAAACAATAGATGTGGTTTAACAGCAATGGGCACTACAGGAAACTTGCCTGGTTGCAAGTTTTGCCCACAGCATTTTGTGAAGAGCTAAAAGGAAAAGAAAGAAAAGCACAGAAATACCAGCAACTGGAGTATTACATTCTTGAGTTATCAATTCAGATAAGATGGGTTCAAAAAGACAATCTCTTTTTTTGTATGTGTGGGTTTGTTTCTGTTTTCGCTGTTTCCATATGGATGTTTTTAACATATTGAGGTACATGTATAAACTTACTTTGGAATGCATAAAAAGTAAGAGGTATCAATGGACACTTGGTACATTTATCTGTGGTTGCAAGATGTAATAAAGTAAGACACTAATGGTAGAATGGTAGACATATGGGTGCTTATTATAAAATTCTTTCAACTTTTCTGTATGTTTAAAAAGGTTCATAATAAAATGTTGGGGAAAGAACATGTGCAGAGCTCAATGGCGTAATATATTTTCTCTATAGAATATATGGCTGCAATTATATTCACAGCCAGATAGTATAGAAGGAACTGCACCTTATATCCCTGTCCCTATAAAAGCTGTTCCATATACATTGCTTTTCCTGAGAAGCACACGCTTCCCTTTTAAGCACTAAATCTTGCTTTCTGTTTTATCAGTTTTAAGGAAGTGGTTCTAAAATACATAACTAAAAAAAATTATATATATACACATATATATGTTTAATATATACATAATACATATATTTTAGATTCTAGCTGCATTAAGAGACAAAAAAATCAATTAAGGAATGATATGAGAATGATGATAAGAAATAAAGCTTGTTCTGTTGTCTCCAAATCATGCTATTAGCATTTACTGCCATGTGATTCATGTTTATTAAAACAGTGATGGGCTCTGATTTGAGAACCACTGAACGTTTTATGCTGTGAATTAGTTTCCTAGAATGTCAAGAAAAGGTGACTCAGTTAAAATAAGTATCTATAAAAGCCATACTATATCACAGATTTAAAAAAAAAAAAAAAACCTGTTGCCATTGAGTCAATTCTGACTCATAGAGGCCCTATAGGACAGAGTAGAACTGCCCCATAGAGTTTCCAAAGTGCCTGGTAGATTTGAACTGCTGACCTTTTGGTTAGAGCCCTAGCACTTAACCGCTATGCTACCAGGGCTTCCATATCACACATAGAAGAGGTAAACAGGGCTGAGTGAAGGGATACAATAGTGCAAGCTATGCCTTTCGGCCAGTGTGACAGCTCATGGCAATGCCTGGGATGACTTCACCAGTTCTCTTTTCTGCTTCCCTTGGCCATACAACATTATGTCTAGAGATCATAAGCCAGTTATCAGCCTCTACACACTGGGAATGAGTCATTTGTTTCAAGAATAACCATGCTTAGGTGAACTCAGAAGAAGTACAAAAGGTCTGAAGTCAAATCTGAAGTTGACTTTGGTGTTTCACTCATTCTCAGGCCTCCAGGAAAAAGGGGTATAAAAGCCAACATAGCACTTAAGATCAGCATGTGATAAAATTTCCTGGTCTATGAAATAGTTCCGCAAATAATCAAATTCTCACATGTTTCGGCACTATTTGTCTCACAGGGCAGGAAACAATCAAGCAGGCTTCTCTCTCCCGCTGTCTTTCTAGGTGTTGCATCAAGCATCTAATAAGACATAATCTCTGTGTTTTAGAAGCTTAGGCATTTGGGCCGACTTAAAATTTAATCCCACAAATATTTTCCAGATACCTATTATCAAAAGCCATGTGCCTTCCTTGTTTTCTTGTCAAAATTACATGTTGTTTTCATCCTTCCTTGGAAAGCTGAAAACACATCTGTTTCCCACTAGCCATGACCAGTGCCTCCTCCAAATTGGCTCTTCTTCACATTGATGGCCACTTAACTTGTTTCTTGGGAATATATAAAGTTCTATTCCAGTTATGTTCACAAAGAGCCAGAAAAAAGCATTTCAAGGAAACAATCCTATACACTGAGTAGAGGACAGTTTCTCTCACTTTTTGGTATCTTTTTCTCTTATAAGTACTCTGTATATAAAGGGTCAGCAGTTCAAACCCACCAGCCGCTCCGAGGGAGAAAGAAGTGGCAGTCGGCTTCCGTAAAGATTTACAGCCTTGGAAACCCTGTGGCAATGTTTTTTTTTCTTTTTTTAAATATATCCAGACTATATACAACCAACATTTTTGGGTTGCCATAGTAATAGCAACTGTCAGTGTAAATATGCATTTAAAGAAAACAATTCAAACAAGAGAACAGGGATGATCCAGGCAGATGAACTTAACTCTGAAAGCCTGGTTCAGAGGATTCTTCCTGTGGCTCACTATTCAGAGTTCTGCCCATCCTTGCTCTTCAATGTTTCACACAATAAAAAGCTCTTTTGAAACTGAGTCAAGATTTTCAAAACTAAACTATAGAAAACTACAGCTAGGCTCAATTTTAAAATATCCAGTACTGAACTCACTGCGATTAACAACCACATTGATACTCAATAGTGTGACGAACTATGTTTCATAGTTTTAAAATACTAACTCGAGAACTTAAGACACTACTGGACTGGTGAGTAAAAAATAAAGCCAAAGAGAATAGAGTGAAAGACAGAATGGGAAAATAAAGTGGGAAAATGACTGGAGAACTCCTTAAATGCTGAGGAATCACAACCCAAGATGGAAGTAGAGTTATTATAACAAAGGAACATGAAATAGATTGAAAGCTTCTTTTTTACCATAATTCTGTTTTAGATTGAGACATTTTTTAAAACCCAGCAAGAAACTATTATTAATAATAAGAATGTTTATTGCCTTGTGAATTCTTTGGCCTTTTCTTTGACATTTATTTGCAAGTAGATGACAACATTTTCTTCTATTTAACACTTGGGTGAAAGAATACATGGAACATATTTCATCTTTTTTAAAAAAAAGTGTCATGGACCACGACTCTGGCCTGGGAGATAGCAGGTCAAAGTCACAGGATGAAACACAAAATTCAAGAAATTATCTTAAAATATATAAACAACTTCACATAAACATGACTGAAATTGGCCATCTCAATCTGTTACGGATAAACTAATATGTTAAGGTTTCCTACTGATACTTAGTTTCTAGAGGGAGACTGTTAATGGGTACACAAGGAATCACTGCATTGTACAAGACACTCACGTTTTAGGATATTTCTTTGCTCTAGTTCTTCCGTTGTTGGCCTCTGGCTAAGTCTCCTACGATGACAAAAAGGATATACTATAGGTTACAAACAAGGGCCCCTCAGTGGAGGAAGCAAAGTAAAACAACAAAGTTATATATCTTCATGTTTGGAGAAATAAAATCTATTTTTTAAACCTACAAAATAAAAGTATCCTTTCTTTTAGTTTAGAGACTTGAAACAGTGGCTGAGACTGCTAACTAGTATCTCCCATTATTCATAACCTCTTGGAAACAGACCCCTGATTCGTAGCTGGGTACCCAGCTACAGGCTTCTGCTTCTCTTTTTGCAAGGTGTAGCTATATCACTAAGTTCTTACCATGGGACATGAGCAGAAATGATGTTTGCAACTTCTGCTTTTCACCCTTAAAATGACTGGGTGTATATTCCCTTCTCACTCTTTCCTTCTTCCCCAGGCTACATGGAATTAAGCACAGTGGTGTGAATCAGTTGTGATCATGTAGATAGGAATATATACACATAGAGATGGCAGAGCAACAAGTTAGAAGGAACCTGGGTGCCTGGCTGACTTCAAGCAGCAGGGCTCCCCACTTGTCTCGAGAGCCTACCTTCCTCTGGATTATTATGTAGAAAAGAAATAAACACAACCTGTTTGAACCAGTATACTTTTTGATCTCTGTTGTAGCAGCTTAGCCAGTACCCTAATTAATGTACAGATGATTAGAATATAAAAAAGGCTGTTGCTCAGTTCTTAAAAATAGATACACCACTTCTTCAGAAAAGTATTTGCAACTGCATAGGACCAACGACATAGGACAATATAGCAAATATAACAAATCAGTCAGGAAAAGAGCTGAACAAACCACAGGGGTGGGGAGAACCACTCTGTTCATAACAACTGGGGAAACAACCTGACTTCAGTGCACAGAGAAATACCGCTTCCATGACCTCAAATGATTATACAATATACATATACATATAAAGTTATCCTGAGATACAGATCCTTCAACATCTGCTTTCAAGAAAAGCCAGGTTCATTTGTGATAGTTGATGTTAGGTGCTGTTGAGTCAGTTCGAACTCATTGAGACACTATGCACAACAGAACAAAACACTGCCCAGTTCTGCACCATCCTTACAATCGTTGTTATAGTTGAGCCCATTGTTGCAGCCACTGTGTCAATCCACCTCGTTGAGGGTCTTCCTCTTTTCTGCTGACCCTGTACTTTACTAAGCATGATGTCCTTCTCCAGGGACTGATCCCTCCTGGCAACATGTCCAAAGTATTCAAGACGTAGTCTTGCCATCCTTGCTTCTAAGAAACATTCTGGTTGTACTTCTTCCAAGACAGATTTGGTTGTTTTTTTGGCAGTGCATGGTATATTCAATAGTCTTCACCAACACCACAATTCAAAGGCATCAATTCTTCGGTCTTCCTCATTCATTTGTGATTAGTAGCCATCTATTTGTATACAAGAATGAGACGTCCTAGCAACCTTTTATAACTTTGTTCATGGTCTTGCTTACGTTATTCATGTATTGTTAATCACAGAGAATCACAACTTTAGCTCAACAGATTGAATTTGTGCCAATTAAACTAACATACACAAAAGGGAATCTTAATATGCGATACTATCGGTTCTAAATGCCTGTGGTTGTAAATGAAAGAAAAGGTATGAAGGAAAGAAACCAGTATTTTAAATATTTCATTTAAAAGTAAAAAAAAAATTGTTTAGTCTTCAGCAGGTCTATCTTGAAATTAATTTAAGTAATTGTGGCCACATAAGAAGCCAGTGAACATGCATTTCAGCCAGATTTTGTACCATCCATATACTGGCATATCCTGGACTACCAATATACTGTACTACTTATCATTCCCCAATCATACCGTTCTTCTATTTATAGAGTTCCTGCCTTCTGGAATACCCTTCTGTCCTTCTTCACCTACTGAAATTTTATAGATGTTTAAAACGGTACTTTCAAAATAGATGTTTACTTGTTTTCTCTTGCAAGTGAGAATTAAAGTCTCTGGATTCTTTGCTCCTATACAGCTGTTGTATATAGACTATACAAGATGGATTGACACAGTGGCTGCAACAATGGGCTTAAACACAGCAACAATTGTGAGGATGATACAGGACTGGGCAGTGTTTCATTCTTTTGTACATAGGGTCGCTGTGAGTCAGAACTGACGCGATGGCACCCAACAACAAAGTATAGGCTATACATTTATTAAAACACTTGTCATGTGGGTAATTACAAAGATAATAATCATAAAAAAAATAATCATAGCTATCATTAATTCACACTTTTAAAGTACCAGGTACCATGCTTATCTTACATTATCATGAATCCTCATAACAATTCAGCAAGATAGCGGCCATTATCCCACTTTACAGATGAGGAAATGAGGCTCAGAGATTAATTACCTTACCTAAGATAAAAAACTAGGGAATGTTACAGCCAAGGTTCAAACTTAGTTCTTTCAACTTAGGCATTTGTGCTTTTCACGTGGCCCCATCATGCAGTATATAGTTCGGTGTCTTTGACGAGACATCAAGTTCTCTAACAAAGGAATTGTGGGTTATTTATCTTTGAATGACAGTGATTAGATGTACCTTGTTCATGGAAAGGTACGCTGTAAAATTTACATATTTATAACACTAAATACCCTGCTCTATTGGGTTTTTTTAGGTATTCATTGCAGTATTATTCACAAAAGCCAAAAGGTATAAAGAACCTAAATGTTCACCAATAGATGAATGGATAAAGAAAAAGTGGTACATATACAAAATGGAGAATTACTCAGCCCTAAAAAGAGATGAAATTCTGATACTTGCTACGACATGGATGAATTTTGAAAACATTATGCTGAATGAAATGAGTCAGTCACAAAAGGATAAATATTGTATGATTCTCGCTTATGTGAAATATCTAGAAAAGGCAAATGTATAGTGTTATGGATTGAATTGTGTCCCCCTGAAATATGTGTTGTAAATCATAGCCTCTACACCTGTGGTTATAATCTCATTTTGGAATGGGTTGCCTTTGCTATGTTAATGAGGCAGGATTAGTGTACAGTGTGTCTTGAGTTAATCTCTTTTGACTAGGAGGGAGTAAAGAAAGGATTAAACAAGCAAGAGAGAAGCAGAGATTGGGGAAGATAAATGCCAGGCCACGTGAAGATCACCCAGGATCAGATGCTCAAAGAGACAAGGGCTTTGCTCCAGAGCTGGCAAAGAAAGGAAGCCTTCCCCTAGAGCAGGCACCTGAATTTGGACTTCTAGCCTCCTAAACTGTGATAGTAGCCCTAGTGGCATATTGTTTATGAGCTCGACTGCTAACCACCTCCTTGGAAAACCCTATGGGGCAGTTCCACTCTGACCTACAGGGTAGCTATGAGTCAGAACTGACTTGAGGGCACCTAACTACAACAAACTGATAAATTTCTGTCTGTTAAAGCCACCCACTTGTGGTATTTCTGTTATAGCAGCACTAGATAATTAAGACTGATAGAGACCAAAGTTTATTAGTGGTTGCTAAGGATGTAAGGGAGGGGGACAAAAGGGCATCAGTGCTTGGGGGTGACTTCTAAGTCAATGGCGGCAGAATAATTTGGAAACGGATAGGGATAATGGTTGCACAACATGATGAATGTAATCAATGTCACCAAATTGCACATGTAAAAATTGTTGAATTTGAAAATGTTTTGTTACATACATTTTTACCACAATAAAACAAAACAAAAATCCCTGCTCTATTAAAGTTTTTTTTTTTTTTTTAAATAGATACAGTTGGCATATTTACAAATTTTGGGGGGTGGGGTGGAATTCCAACCATATAACACAGACAAAAGAGAAGCTGTTCCAGTAGGATGGTTAGATCTGGGATGGTTAGTCTCCTCTTACCTCCACCCCAAACACATACCCACACTTCTCTGGCTCTCCCCACAGTCAGTCGTGTGTGTATCATCTCCAGTGAATCCTGATGAAGCAGTGAGAAAACCACTGCTCTATGGCGTTCCACACTGTCAACTTCTCACAACCGTCTTAGTCAGTCTCCTGTTTTTGAGTGTTTGGTTTGTTTTAATTCATCATTACTATAATTTTTTTTTTTTATAACTAGCCTTGTAATAAACATCTTTGTAAAACATACTTTTTTCCCCCTAATTTGGATTATTTCCTTCTCTTATAGTCTTCCAGTGAATTTACCATGCAAAAAATAGACCGCTTTGTAATTCTTTTTGTGTATTGTTAAATTGTTGTTGTTAGTTGACGTCGAATTGGCTCTGACTCACGGTGACCCTATGTATAACAGGACAAAATGCTGCCTGGTCCTGTGCCATCTTCATCATCACTGATATATTTGAGTCCACGGTTGTGGCTATTGTGTTAACCCATTGTTCTTTGGAAATACTAAAAAAGAGCAATATATCTATGTCCCATTTTTCCCAGAAAGGTGTCAACTTTAGGTTGAGGTTTTTAGAGATGCTCTACTAGTTTAATAGATACAGAATAATTTTAATTAATAAAATGATTTAATTTTATTGCGTGCTTGCTGGGAACTGGGCACTAAATAAAGTGCCTTAAATATTTCATCTCAGTCCTTGCAAGCTCTTGGATTAGTCAGCTCCATTTTACCAATGGGGCCAACTGGGCTCTCTCCTGCTTTGCTCTATAGACTGTGTTTTCGTCAGTTCTGGATAAACCTGCTCTCACTTTCTGAACAGTCACCTTTCACAGCTAACTCTCCTTCAGTTTATCAGAACCTCAAACATCTCTAAACCTGCTGCCACGTGTCCTCCATTCTGTTCTCAGTGGCTGTCTTTGGTTTTGTTTTTTGGTCCACCTTGAAAGTGGTATTTATTTCCATTTGGTTTCATTTTAAAGAATTAATTCACAATTTATGTCCTGATTTACAAAGTAACCTATTATCCTTCAAGCTTCGGGCTGCCCACGCATTTGATAAACCTACCTGCTACACTTTTTCCATTGATAAAATTGACTACTCTCTATTTATTCATTCTGGAAATGAATTTTTGGGGCCTCAAGTTAAATTAAGAGTTGAATATTTAAACCACAGCTGTTGCTACTATTATAAATGTAATTTCCCTTCTTCAACAGATTATGTTGATTTTTATAGACTAATCTCCTATCTTATGAACCTGCTGAAATTATTTACTATGTATAGTAATATTTGGCCAGTTTTTCAGAGTTTTCTAGGTATATAATCATGTATAACAGTGTATCTTTCCTATGATTAAATCTTATTTTCACTACAAACAATGGTGACCAGATTCTTTTGTATGATAAAAGTGGGAAATTTTGACCTGCAAAACTTTAGGACTTCTCCATATATTAAAATATTTAGTATGATTTAAAAACAAACAAACCTCTCCTAAATTGTTTAGCGTTTTAACAAAGAAACACAAAATTTTCTTCAATGTCATCTTGGCATATGACACTTCGCTTTTCTTACTCTTTACTATCATAAACTAGGAGCCCCTGAGTGCTGCAGTTAAGTGCTTGAGTACTAGCCGAAAAGTTGGCAGTTCAAACCCACCCAGAGGCACCTCAGAAGACAGGTCTGGTTATCTACTTTTGAAAGGTTATAGCCTTAAAAACCCTATGCAGTTCTTTTCTGCACAATGGGGTCACTCTAAGTTGGAATCAACTCAGTGGCAACAAACAACAGCAACATAATAAACTATGATGATATTCTTTGTTTTTAAGGGATACATTCTATTTTGCATTATCTCTTAAGGTAATAGTATATGTGCAAATTTTATCCAATGATTTAAATTCTTCTTTACAGCAAAACTCATTGTTATGGACTGAATAGTGTTCCCCTCCCCCCCCGGCCCCCAAAATATGTGTTGTAAATCCTAACCTCTATGCCTGTAGTTATAATTCCATTTGGAATGGGTTTTCTTTGTCATGTTAACGAGGCAAGATTAGCATGGGGTTTGACTTCAGTCAATCTCTTTTGAGGAAGAAAACCAAAAAAACCAAACCCAGTGCGGGGGGAAAAGAGATTAAATAAGCAAGCAGAGATGAGGAAGACAGATGCCAAGCCACATGGAGATCTCCAAGGAACTAGGAAACAGCAGCTAATGAACGCTTCCCCCAGAGCCACCAGGGAAAGAAAGCCTTCCCCTAGAGCCAGCACACTGCATGCAGACTTCCAGCCTCCTAAGCTGTGAGAAAATAAATTTGTTTGTTAAAGCTATCCACTTGTAGTATTTCTGTTATAGCAGCACTAGGTAACTAAGACACTCATTTGAGGGCAATAAAACAAACAAGCAAAACACCCAGAAGCGTATACTCTCTTACATACAGTGTAATAAATACAAAATAGGAGACAGCATAAAACAAAGAAGGGTGTCTGAGAGCCCAGAAGCGAAGTTCCAGTCCTGGTTATACCTCTAAGTAACTGCATGTCCTAGAGAAATGCACTTTATCTCTCTGATCTCTATTTTTCTCCCTTGTTTTTACTCTGTAAAATGGCATGTTTAGAACTGTAAGATCTTTCTAGTTTGAAGCTGTTATCCCTTTGAGCTCTTTTTTATTTCTGCAGGTTCTTTTCTGATGCAGTTCATGGTCAAAGTTTAGGTATGAGGCGAGAGGACTTGAGAGAGAAGGAGACCATCAGTGTAAACCCTTACCACACTTCTTCCAGAGTCCTGAAGAGTCTGAGAGCTGGGAGGACCCACCAGCCTCTTCCTAGGTTCCTTATTTTTACCAGTTTAGGCTGAGCTTTTTCCATTAGGCAGAGGTCAGAGCTGCTTTCGGCTATGTTCCCGTACATCTCAGCCATAAGAAGTTCTCCTATGGGGTTACTCTCCCTCTGGAAAAACTGTTAATGGATTCTAGAACCACTACGCACCAACCCTCAGTCTCAGAAGTCTTCTCCTTCCAAGCAAGGAGAGGAGTTTCTTCCCACCTCCAAATCCTGCTCTGGTATTCCAGACCATTTCACATTCTCAATTTATGCATTTTTTTTGTTGTTTACACAGAGTGAGAAAATTCAGTAGAATAACTGATACTTAAATGTGCCCACACTGATGGCTGAAAATTAGAGTAAAATGAAACATCTTTTATTAAATAAAGAGTCCTTAGGTAGTATAATGGTTAACATGCTTGTTTGCCTATCAAAGGATTATAGGTCTGAAAGGTTGAAGATTCAAGTCCTAGAGGTGCCTTGGAAGAAAGGCCTGGCAATCCACTTCTGAAAAATCAGCCATTAAAAACTCTATGGAGCACAGCTGCACTCTGACACACATAGTGTCGCTATGAGTTAGTAGTCAACTTGATGGCAACTGCCTAGTGTTTACTGACAGCTAAGTGGAATTCCAAAGTTGTAACTGGCAAAACAGAAATACCACACAATGGTTGGAGGCAGGAAGAGAAGTCAGATGACCCATTTATTTGAAGTTAAAAGGGAAGTTTAAATATGTGGCTGTGGTTACCTGGCTTGGAAAAGGCCATGGGAGCTAACTAATATTTCTACAGTCTCACAACCCTCATGGCAATCACAGGAATGCTAATGAGTCCATGGCTTTGGCTAGGAGTCAGCAAATTTTGGCTCACAGGCTAAAGCCTGCCACCTGTTTTTGTAAATAAAGTTTTATTGGAACACAGCCATATGCATTTGTGCATTGTTTATGTCTGCTTTCATGTTGCAACAGCAGAGTTGAGTAGTTGCAACCAAAGCCTAGGATATTTACTAATTGACCCTTTACAGAAAAAAGTTTGCCAACCCCAGGATTAGACTTCGGTGACCTGGAAGCCACTGGTGAGGTGGACCAAAGCGTAGGTTCTGTGAGTGGTTCACGATCCAACACCAGCTTTCTAAGACCAGCCAGCAGGCTAAGTACACCTGTGCACGAGGAATTCACAGAGCTTTCAGTCAGACAGGAAACTGCAGCAGCAGGAGGGAGAAAAGTACGAATTAGTTAGAGCTCTACCAACAGTTCAGCAATTACCTGACTAGCTTGGTTCCAATTTGTTGTCGGATTTCCTGCCTTTCTTCTTCAGATGTACGCTGCAAGATGTTTTTGTCCTCTAATTCTTTCTTAGATGGTCTGTTGCCAAGTTTGATAGCAAGAGTATCCCTTCGTCGTATTTTACTTGCCAAAGCACCTGAGGATAGCAACAGGCAGAAAAACACAGAAAGAGGCTTTTAGGAAGTGGCGCTCAGGTTACATGTGGCAGGGACTCTCCAGAAGCCCAGACCAAATTCTTTATCCACATGGAATTTTAATTAAGCGAAGGGAAAAAAGTTGTGAGTTGGATGTAGTTCATTTTGAGAAGACCGAAGAACAATTTTTAAAAGATCTTCTGAAAAATGTTGGGGCACCATGAAAAAACTTGCAATTATCACTTCATCATTGGGGAAGTGATATTTGAAGTTCATTTTGCTGAGATGGAGTATGACGGAAATTACTGATTGCATAATGCTTCTTCTTTCAAGTTTTAAAAACTGAACGCTCTTACTTACACTATATAGTAAATCCTTTTCATCTGCTTCCTCACTGGCAACTAGTCTACATTTTATGCCAGTGCTTCAATCCTAAACTACCTAGGAGTTCCTCAAATCTCAACAGATGATAGCTAATAGCAGATGGATGATAATGATTTTATTTCATTTTTGCTCAGGAAAAAAAAGTAGAAGGAATTTGGCAAAATGATGTTAAATCACTAACATAGCAATAACTTTTCATAATCTATAAATTGAATCTCATAGTGAATCTTTGCCAAGTTATCCTGCTCAGAAGTTAAAAGCAAAGCTAACCAAACAAAACAGCACCTTTCTAATCCCTAAAGAAATGGGTGGCTTTATCCACTTCACAATCATTACTTCTTAGAAGGCATACCATCTTACTTATTGTGGATGAGTGCCTACTTTTAATTCTTAAAAGGCATTTGTCATTCTTGATTCATTCCTCCCTCCTTTCTCTTTCTTCTTTGCCATTGAGTCAATTCTGATTCATAGTGACCCTATATGACAAAGTAGAACTGCCCCATGGGGTTTCCTAGGCTGTAAACCTTTATGGGAGCAGATTGCCAGGTCTTTTCTCCCATGGAGCCACCAGTGAGTTTGAACTGCCGACCTTTCAGTTAGCAGCCAACACTCTATCACTGTGCAACAAGGGCTCCTTCCCCTTTCCTTAAACCCCAGTACAAAAGTGAAAGTTCTCAAAGACCTCCAGGAAGTAATCAAACTCCTGTACCGATGCTCTTCATTCAAGCATGGTCCCAGGTGGAAGGGCCATCTTTGATGACTCTGAGAAAGGCCTCTATCATCAGACGGCTCTGATTCTTTGTACAAATACAAATGTGCACAACCACCTCATAGACCTGACGTGCCCTGTGCAATAATCTTCCAGAAAGGCCCATAAGCACATGCTAAATCTAAGAAAATACACGTTTCTATTTTGAGAAAGGAAGATGAGGAAAAACATCAGATACTTGCTTTTGTTCCAAAAGTTCTGTATACATTTCCAAGTTACAACTGCTCTATAGTATAAGGAGAGCAGATGATTTATGGCTCATGGAACTGAGGAAGGCCACGTGAGGTGCTCAACCAAAGTGACAAGTTCAGTACAGCGCCCAGAACTGAGTCTAGAACTCAGCTGCTTCTGTCCACGACCTACGCTTCTCTTTACTCCCTGAAAAAAGTCTTACTTTCTCCACTGCCATCCTCGTCCTCATCCTCTTCCTCGTCGTCATCGGTGTACAAAATAGGCCCATCAGAATCAGAGTCATTGGCCTGGTACTCCCTCTGACCTTCATCCTCCAGGGCACTGAAGGATTCTGAAGATTGTTCCATCAACCCAGGAATCAGGAGCTGAGGTGCTGCCTTCCCCAGCTCATCTTTGGTTGTGAAACTGTAAAAGGCACAAAAACACAGGGTGATGTGAAGCTCACAGCAACCCCGGAGGACCACACCAACTCAGCAGAAGGAGCTCTAGTTACATGGGCATCCTTCAGGCTGGGGACAGCAGAAGCCAGGTACAGGCTAGTCAAAGTCACTGAAATGGAAGAGCAATGCTGTATTACTTAATCCACAAGGTTTTAGATTCTGTATCTGTCAACTGAAGAGGCTTGACTAGATGACGTCTAATAATATATTTAGTACAGAATGTGGCAAACTACATTTTGCAAATGAATTTTTCTCACAGCCCTGAAGGTTCAGCGGAAAGAATGGGGTAGAAGCTTTTCAACATTTGACTCTGTCTGTACCTGTAACTCCTAATTACCCTTCAAGCCCCAGGGAAAGCTTCAGCTCCTTCTAGAATACTTCACTGGCCTTCCGTCTAGTTCCTCGCCCCACCTCTCTGCTCCCATGGTGACCAGAAGACAACCCCATCAGAGCACTTGGCATGCTACCCTTCCATCACCTACTACTTGCCTGCCTTCTCAATCCCTGCTGTTGTTAGTTGCTGTCGAGTCGGCTCCAACTCTTGGTGACATTATGTATGACAGAAGGAAATGCTGCCCGGCTCTGTGCCATCTTCATGATCATTGGTATGTTTGAGCCCATACTATACATAGGGTTTTCACTGGCTAATTTTTGGAAGTAGATCGCCAGGCCATTCTTCCTAGTCTCTTAGTCTGAAAGCTCTGCTGAAACCTATCCACCACGGGTAACCTTGCTGGTATAGGAAATACTGGTGGCATAGCTTTTAGCATCACAGCAACACGCAAGCCACTACAGTATGACAGCTGATAGATGGGTAGTGAGCTCAGCCTCTATGAGTTCCCTAATAAGTGGGACTCATGTTGTTTTGTACCCCAGCAGCAGCATAGAAAGTACATCTTTCATTAATATATGAACAAATACTATTTTCATCACAGCCAGTGTGTCAGCAGTCAAAACTCACATGTCCTGTCTGTGCTTTAGTTTCCCCATTTGTAAAACTGCCTCTCACGGGACTAGATGAATAACGTAAGACAGGAAGTGTGAAAGCAAAATGAACTCTTCAGAAGAAAGGTGATGGGTAAGGATGCAACAATTTTCTATTTAGCTTAGTAAGAATCTCTGGTTAAGAAAGTTACTATGAATATGATACAAAGTTTACCAATTTTCAAAGACTAGAATAAAAAATAACTTTATATAAAAATGTATTTGAAACAATGTAATCTTCATTTTATGACACAGAAGATCCCCAAATTGCTTTCTAAAGTAAATAGAAGCACGCACGTTTGGATGCCACACTTCTGAAAGCCTATTTAGTGTATAACATGTACGTGCTGTTCTGACTACCTGGAAAACCAAAGAAAAAAAGTTCGCTGAATCACGAAAACAGGTAAACGTTGTCAGAATATGAGGCATTAAAAATTCTGCTTTGTAATTGTAAGCCTAGGTACTCTCAAAATTCTGTATTTTTCACCTGTTAGAAAAAGCCAATGGCATAAATTCTTGCTCTTAAAGAAGCAATATGAAATTTCACTTTAAATAAGAGGAGATCTATTTTCATAGGAAAACATTTCCACAGAGTGGATTTTTAGTCAACTGACCCTGGCAAACAAGGCCATTCTTGTTTAAATAGTCTGCCACTGTGGGTGACCACAGCCTGTTTAAAAGATTAAAAAACAAAAACCAAACTCACTGCCGTTGAGTCGATTACTGACTCAAAGCAACCCTATAGGACAGAGTAGAACTGCCCCATAGAGTTTCCCAGGAACGCCTGGTGGATTCAAACTACCAGCCTTTTGGTTAGCAGCCATGACAGAGTAGAACTGCCCCATAGAGTCTCCCAGGAATGCCTGGTGGACTCGAACTACCAGCCTTTTGGTTAGCAGCCATAGCTCTTAACCACTATACCACCAGGGTTTCCTTTAAAAGATATACCAATTAATAATACATTCTGGATAACAGAATGAAAGACACCTCAGAGTTGAGCCCTGGTATTTACACTGGGTCTCTATGAGTTGGAATCGACTTGATGGCACCTGATAACAATAATTTGTTCCTATTATTGCTCACTAGTTTATTATATTGATCATTATTTTAATCTTATCATTTGTTCTGCCTACACTCCCACTTACAACTGCTCTAGCGTACAAAGGTGAGGTGCAATGGTGGTAGAATTCTCTTCTTTCATGCAGGAGCCCCCGATTTGATTCCTGGCCAATGCATCCCATGTACAGCTACCCATATCTATCAGTGGAGGCTTTATTTTGCTATGATGCTACACAGGTTTCAGGGGAGCTTCCAGACTAAGACAGGCTAGGAAGAAAAGTCTGACTATCTACTTCTGAAAATCAGCCAACGAAAACCCCAGGGATCACAATGGCCCAGTTCCCAAGTATCACGGGGATGGTGTATCAGGGCAGCATTTCAGTTCACTGTGCATGGGGTCACCATGAGTTTGGGCCAACTTGACAACAGCTAACAGCAACAGTACAAGGAGAGTAAACAACTTATGGTTCATGGAACCGACGAAGGCCCTTGTGAGTTGCCTAACCAAACTGGTAAATCCAAACTAGAACCTTGATTTTAGACTCTTAGTCCATCTATTAAATATAGACTTAATAGGTGCTTTTAGTTTCTGGAAACCCTGGTGGTGTAGTGGTTAAGTGCTACAGCTGCTAACAAAGAGGTCAACAGATCGAATCCACCAGACACTCCTTGGAAACTCTGTGGGGCAGTTCTCCTCTGTCCTATAGGGTCGCTATGAGTCAGAATCAACTCGATGGCAATGGTTTTTTTTTTTTTTTTTTTTTGGTATTAGTTTCTGCCTTAAATTACAGCAGATACATATGTTAGTAATGAAGCTGCCAATGAAGAGAAGTCACCAAATAGTTACTACCCTGTGATATGGGAACAGAAGTAGATATTTTTACACAGAGCCATTTGTTCTCTTTGAAGTTTTGATATTTGTATTCTGAACAGAAGCCTCTTTATATAATGACAGGATTTTCACACATCAGTTGACTAAACATAACTGAGGGAGAGTTCTAAGTAAAGCAAGTGACTAAGATCCAGAAATTCTAATTCAAATACCCACTTAAAAGAGGAAAAGAATTTGGAGGAAATTTTGAGAGGCTACTTATGCCAGGCTCATTCATTCAAGAGCAAACACAGCCAGTCCTGTGGGGTAAAAGGTAATTTAAATTTCTATGTTGAAGAATACACAGAGAAGAAAACCTCTCTGACCTCTTCTAGGAAGGCATTATAGCCACTCTGACTGACAGGAAAATCTCTCACAACATCCTCAATGTCCAATGATGTTCCTAAGCCCGCTCCCTGTGATCACAGTCTCTGCGGAAATGGAGAGCAGATGCTCACCTCTCTGGTCTGACAATTTCTCACAGACTTGGCTGAAGACTGTGATTAAGCCCCCAGCATGCAGCGTGAAGGGGTCCTGGTGGCACAGTGGCTAAGGCACTCAGCCGCTAATTGAAAGGTCGGCAGTTTGCACTGACCAGCTGCTCCTCAGGAGAAAGATGTGGCAATCTGCTTCTGTAAAGATTACAGCCTTGTAAATCCTATGGGGCAGTTCTACTCTGCCCTACAGGGTCCCTATGAGTCGGAACCGACTCCAGAGCAATAGGATGTAGCAGGGCGCTAAGCTCTATATAGTGTGTTTCATAAATAGTGGAGATGAACTGCACACACTCAAGTGACCTTTGGCTATGAGTTCTTGCAGTGCTTAAGACTTTATCTAACGAAGCACTTTATACGGACCTTGCTCTTTAGTACACTGAACAATAAACCCAGGCACTGAACCTATTCCCCAAAATCCAGACCTCATCTTAAACACGCATACCTCCAACCTGTACCAATCGGCTCATGACTTAGCTCTCCTATATTCCCCCCTAAGGTTCCTGAGCATGTTGGACAATATTTTGGTACAAAATACTCTATTATCCTCTCTTGCTCACTTTTGTATCCTTGGTGCTTAGCACGCTGTTCAGCACACCAAGGACAAGTAAAAGTATATATGCCAAAAGAATGAACATTCAGTTCTAAAGGTTGATGCTGGAAAATGTTCATTATAATTAAATGCAGGTATCTACAATATGCTAGAAGTATTAAGGTCACCACAGCCATTCATTTTAGTATCTTCTTTTCCCATTAAAAAAAAAAGATATTAAAAAAAAATGACAGCCATTCATTTTAATATCTTCTTTTCCCACAGCTTTTATTAAAATGTTAAACTCAAATAAAACAAATTTATGATTTGATTTTTACTTATTTATCTTTCCATTGCTTTCCTTCAGATGATGGTCCTTGAAATGATTAAAAAAAAAATAAAAGAAATAGGAGAAAGGTAGAAAGAACTGCTTCAGAAAATTTATAAAATTATTCAGAGCATGAAATTTGGTGACTTTGACACTTACTAACTGGGTAATCTTGGGCAAATTATCTTACCTCTCTCAGTATTAGTTTTTCTCATCTATAAACAGGAATAAATATAGTAACTGTTTTAGAGAAGTATTCCATGCTAGTTATGATTATCAACAATTAAATAAACTTGATAATATCTTATTCTTGACCAAAACCAGCCAAGTTAATGTACATTTTTTAAAAAAGTCTAACAAGACAAAAAAAAAAATTTTTTTAAGAGAACATATTAAATTATTAGAGTTCTTGATGGATTAGGATTTATTCTTAGAAATAGGTGAGAGGAGGCTAAGTTTAAGAGCTCCAAACCTTCTCTAGATTGAATTGGTTATTACATTTACTAGACTCCAACAGCCCCCCCTTCACACCTGTGGGACAGGGGAACTGTAAGACTTTGTGACCAATCAGATGCAGGGAATGGAGGAGAATGAAGACCCTACGGCCAATCCCAGGTTGCTGGCTTGGGTACCTGGATGATGGTGGGGCCAGCAAAGGCAATGTCAAGTTCCTCAGCCCATTTTATTTGGCTTTCTTCTCAAACTAAACTGAGACCACTTGGCCACTATCTTTTACCTTACATTATATTCTATTTATAAAATCCAGCAGCAGGGTTGTTTCATTTACAATACTGCTTCCATTATATTAAAGTTGGCTGACTTTTCCTATAACCTTCTTAGCTCACTTTATATTTCTTAAGTGTCTATGGCATACCAGATGCTGTACTGCTTCCTAGATGTTGTTGTTAGCTGCAGCTGAGTCCGCCCCCAGTGCATAGTGGCCCCAACCACAATGGAAAGAAACACCGCCTGGTCCTGTGCCTCCCCATGATTGGTTGTGGATCGGATTGTTGTGATTTACAGGGTTTTCACTGACTGATTTTTGGAAGCAGACCACCAGGCTTATCTTCTTACTCTGCCTTAGTCTGGAAGGTCTGCTGAAACCTGTTCAGCATCATAGCAGCATGCAAGCTTCCACTGACAGATGGGTAGTGGCTGTGCTTGAGGTGCAGAACCACCACTGTCCCCTCTGGCTGCTAAAGAGGTAGAAAAGAAGGGCCATCAGGGCAATAACCAATTCTGCCTAGATGAACCTTAGAAGGCTTCATAGAGGCAATGACATTGCAGCTAGGTCGGGAATTGAGTGAGCAAGAAAGGCAAACACTTTAAGGCTGGAGAAAAAAGGAGCTGCCATTTCAAAGAGTTCTTTCCTGATGGTCTTTATTTTCCTGGAGAAGGAGAAAGCAAAGAAACTTATTGAAATGAAGGTGGGCAGATGTGGGAAAGAAATCTGGACACAAGTGGCAAATATTTGAATAACCACTGTAAAGAAGGAGACGGGAACTGGCTAGGGACATGAAAAAGGACTGCTGAGCCGTATGAAGCAGGTTCTAAATGTCCTTGAAAACAACAGATGTGAAGTAGTGTTTCTCAGCATTACAAATGTCATTTTCTCCAGCAGCCCATTCCTGGGGCACACTAGAAAATGAAGGGTTGGAGTACATGTGCGCTTACCTAAAATTCACTGGATTAAATCATAAATGCAAACAAATGAGGTTCCTGCATTTCTAACAGAATGGCTGAGTCATCTTTGGCACTCATCTCACTTGGAATGCAGCTGGAATAGGGGTTTGTGCCCCCAACTCACCATTTTGCATTTTCTTTGTTGACACTTAAGCCAGTGCCTGAGTGGAGAATGGCTTTGTTGGCTGGCTCTTCAGTCCAGGGAAGCTGACTTGGGTCTAAGGCAGAGGCAGGCAGGTCAGCCCCATTGCTGACCAGGACGACGGGAGTGTCTGAGGGAGTAACGCACTGATCCTCAGGAGGAAGAGAAGGAGCAGGGGGAGAAGGTGGTGGAGCCACGGGGGGCGGAGGGACCATGGACTTGGATTTGCCTGTGGTCTGCTCCTCGGTCCCAGGGACAGTCTGCTCGGGTGTGAGGCTCTCGGCTCTGGTCTCTGAAGAATCCCCTTTAAGATCAGATGTCCCAGGTGTGGCTGTGTCTGAGGATGGTCGAGAGGCTGGCTGCTTGCCAGTTTTTTTCTTGCCCTTTGTGGTTCCCACTGTCCCTGTTTTGCTAGAAACTATCTCCTTGGAAGCTTTGGGACGAGATGAGGTGGATGAAGTAGATGGTGAAGTGGATGCTTTGGGGCCACTTGTTTTTTTGGAATGAGAGGAACCAGCTAAAATAAGAGAAAGGTTTTACATTAAAAATAAAAGAACATATTTTTTTAAATAAAGTAACTGTGTTGCCACTGTCAATGACATTTACAAAATTCCCTTTAAAACTAAAAATTGTTGACTAAATGAGTAATTTATTATAGTGATAATGTTTTTTTTTTCTGTTCCCTCCCTGCCCTCCTCGCCTCCAATCTGGAATGGAGCAAGTGATGCCTATGGCAAAACCCTATGAGTCAAGAGCCCTCTGTCTTCTTCCTCCTCTCATCTTTGGGTGGGAAAATCCTCAGCTTTCTGTCCTATGAGTCCTTTATGCTTTGAAGAAAGGAGGTGATAAGTGGAGGGCAGACATCAGTAGCTAACAGGTTACAGGAAACAATTGGGGACACCACGAACTACACGTTTTATGACATTCTTCTGGGAATCAAGCCATGGTGGTGGAGCCCACGTTCAGAAGAGGCTGGGGCATATGCCACCAGCTCCTTTCTGGGTCAAAAGCAAACTCACTTATTCTGCTACTATAAGAGTAGACTCCAAACCAGCTATCACTGTAGCTCAATGTGCTGGCCTGTACTTCCATCTGGGGTGGCTACAGGGCAGTGAAAACACATGGCCACGTCTGGGTGACAAAGCCCCTCCAAAACACCAAAGGTAGAAAAGTACTCCTTTAAAAAAAAAAGTCAAAATGGGTTCTGCTGTTATAATTTGAAGGAAAAGAACATCCCTCTCAGTTCCTCTGGCTGGCCGTCACCTTCACAAACTGAATCTTCCTTACTGCTGTGCTCCAAGGAGATCTTTCATCAGAGGTCTCCTTGGTGTGTTTGTCTGTTTCGGGATAGGACTACCTTCAACTCGACAATTTCTAAGAAAAAAAGGCTAACTATCCCTTTCTTTATTTTATCTTAGGAAATAAACTCCTATGAGAATACTCTTTTGTTTTATAACCTTTCTGATCTACAAATTTTCCTAATTACTTCTTCTGTTATAATTTTGTATGTTTCTTCTTTTTCACGATGGGTTAAAGGATCTTTTCCAGAACTATCTAGAAAATATGTTGTTAATTTTTGGAGCCAATCTACATTGCATAGAAATGTTATTGTAACTTACCTCCAGTTAAGTGAATTGGGAGGGTCAAGAAATGAAGAACAAATAAAGGATAGACAATGCGATTTAAGACTTCTCTTATTCAGATATTCTAAAGAACCCAGTCTGAATTAATGACAAGGTCTAGGCTTATGAGGCATCTTTCTATGGTCTGAGGGGTTTATTATTTTAGGCACACTTAATAACTAGAATCCCACTCATCTCCAGAATCTGAGCCTACTATTAACAGTTTTTTTTTTTTTTTACAGTTAACAATATTCATTTGCTTACAAGTCAACCACATTAAGCATACTCCTTACTCCTTCAATCTAAGCTCACTCTAAATTTACTTTTCATAACAAAGGCGCTAAAAATTTGGTGCATGAATAAGTTTGATTATTTTCTAGGTAAGCCAAACACAATCTTTCCACCTTATCTATTCTAATAATTTTCTTGGAAAATTCTTTCTTCTCTAACAGCGAAGTTAATCTTAGCCCAGTTTAAGGAAAAGGGGCCATTTCTCAATGTCTGAAGTGCAAATCCAAGCCTTGTTATATATTTTTCTTTAAGTATCTTCTAAACTGGTGTGCATTGCTGAAATCAACTACATTACTTGTTACCTTGAATTAAAGTCATGTTTAAAAAAGAACGATACCACTTCAGAGGTAAGCGCTAATACACTTTGTAACAATGACATAGAAAGAAAGAAAAAAACAACAAAATATATATATATATGTATAAAGGGGAGATTTTTACCTTGCCTCATGGCAAAGCAGGTGAATTGTGCTACAAAGATACGTGGTCATTTGGAGGTCTGTACTTAGTAACAAAGGAAGAATCTAAAACTGGTAGAGTGTTAACAACTTAAAATATTTGCCTGAAAATCAAGAGCTGTATTTGAACTAACTTTTCCAGAAGGTCAACATTATTCAAATGAAACAAAGTTACAACGCATGTTCTAAGTGGTTACCAATGGAATATCTGTAGGATTCTCAAGTATTATCATCAGTATCTGATAAAAAAGACGCTTGCACAATAGGCTTGTTGATATACTTCAATGCAACCCGTTTCTCTGTGGTAGTTACAGTCTAGAAGGCCACATTTTTATTCAGACTAAGGGCCAGTCAGGCCTCTCTTAATACAATGGATAAAATGACTGTACTATTCTCTTAGGAACATCATGAGCCTATAAATAAACCTTCAAGTTAAATGTCTGGGAATAAAATCTCTCATGAAAGCTCTCTCTCGCCCTGGCATTAATCACTAGCTTTCTTCTGAAAGAAGTTAAGAGAGAGCCCAAGCTCAGAGTCAACAGTGAACCACTACCATGTGGGGAGTGAGGAAGTGTGACAGTTTGTGCAAGACGGGACATTAATTCCCAAAGACAGGGTGACAGTTTGGGGCTCTTCTTTAAGAAGCCGATCAGTGCACGCCTCACTTCAAACACCACTCACAGGGTTTGGTAGGCAGTCTGGGAAGCACACACAGATACCAACAAGAATGGACGCTGACATGTCAGGGCAGCTGGTCCCTGAGGATATGGTCCTTTGGCACCGCTAGGACACCACTCTGAGACATTTCATTAGAGCTTATTAGAGGAGACCCAGACGGTAAAGGTCAAAGGCAGCAAGAGGGAAACACAGGGAAGGAGACATTTATTTGCATTTCAGAATGTGTTATACTGTCACCTAAGCCAGTCTCTGAGTTTAGGCATTATCGGTATAAATTATGAGGAGAAAAAGATCAACACCAAGGCAAATCCTGGTAGCTAATTGCTAGAAGATTTCTGCTAATTTTAAGGAAAATAAGATTTGCTACACCACAGGAAAATTTTTATGTGTATGCTAATGGAAAAAAGCCAGTCAGCATGTGTACTTTGCTTAATGCTCCTTTAAAAGCTGGATGACGTGGGAGGTATTTTTATTCCGCTTCACAAGATAGTGCGGGGTCCACTTTGCTTTAAGCATCTCTGATTTGAAAGGAAAGCTGGATATACATTACACGAATTTATTGTAGGTCACCAAAACATCACTGGCGATTTGTAATAGCAATTTGTAACTCCACCACTAGGATGTGTTTCCTTATAACAAACTCAAGTCTACTGGGGGGAAGGGTACACTCCACTGAAATAGTTTTGACTGTAGCAGAAAGCGGTGGGGTAGAACCAAATAATCACACATGGTTGCAGGTACACCAAGTGGTACAAACCCTTTGTCATTTACCAGTAGGGATATGACTATGTATGTGGAAAGATTTAAGAAATTAAGATCCAGCAAGTATGCCAAAGATGATGTTGTTTTTATTCGCTGTTGAATTAATTTTGACTCATGGTAATCATGTGTCACAAAGGAGAACCTCTCCATAGGGTTTTCAAGGCTGTGACCTTTTGGAAGCAGATCGCCAGGCCTGTCTTCCAAGGTGCCTCTGGGTGGCTGTGAACTGCCAACCTTCAGCTAGTGGTTGACTGCTTAACCATTTGCGCCATACAATGTCACCTTGTAATGTGCAAACCCAGGACAATTTGAAAGAAAACCCAAGCTAAACAGCCACCCATAAACAATCAGGCAGAAGTCTATCAATGTCTAAATAATGCCTTATTGGATCACCGTCATTCATCAGGCACTATGTAACCTTCGACTAGGTCTCACGAGCAAATAGTGGGTAACTCAACATATATTATACCCATTGCTGTCAAGTCGATTCTGTCTCACAGTGACTCTATAGGACAGAATAGAACTGCCCCATGTTGTTTCCTAGACTGTAATCATTACGAGAGCAGGTTGCTACATCTTTCTCCCATGGAGCGGCTGGTGGGATTGAACTGCTGACCTTTTTGTTAGCAGTCAAGGGCTTACACACTGCACTACCAGGGCTTCTTAAGACATAGTATATTCACCCAAAAATAAATGATGTGGCAGAGATTGCAACAAAGGAATTTTCTGGGCATTCTTTATGTGAAAGCTGAGTCCATGGGTGTTATGTCCAAAGACACCAAAAGGCTGTCACCCTAGAAGAAACAATTAGCCCAACCCAGAGCTGAGAACTCTAAACTCAATCCCACAGCACAGTGGGTGCATACTCACCAGCCTCTCGGGTCGCATTTCGGCTTGTTGGCTTGGGTGGAGGGACAGGGGCCTGCTTACCAGGAGCCTTGGTATTTTTTTTAATGGGAGGCACGTCATCACCCTTGTGGCTCGCTCCAGCTGCTGCCCCTTTTGGAGGCACAGGTGTTTTTTTGGGTTTAGGTTTGGGTTTAGGCTTAGGAGGAGCTGGAGGAGGTGGAGCAGGAGCTGCCGGTGTTTCAGGGTGGTTTTCAGTGATCTCTACAAATGAGAAAGTGAACAGAAGCAGACCGATACAGACACACACCATAAAAATACGAAGAACAAGACACATGGCAACAGTGATAAAAACACACAGCTGCTTGGCCCTTGGGAACCAGCACAGAGTTACGTACCCGAGAGAGCAAAGTCTGGGGTAAAAACATGGGTTAAAAGCCAAACTGGGGTATGTCCCCCAAGCACTTTGATAACAAGTTCATGGTCAATTACAGCCTTGAATCTGTGCTTACTGCACTGAACAAGTTTAGTAGTTAAGCAAAAGGGCAAGGCCTCTGAGACGGAAGATCAGCGTGTTAGACACACTGATGGGGGATACGGACCGACATGCAGCAGTGACTGGACTCATTCTTGCAGACAATTACCTACCTAACTTTCCCCAAGAGGCTTCTGTTCTCTCAGGGAGGCTCAAGCCCAGTCAACCTGAAAGGGATTTGTACTCAGTCTCACTGTGGTCAAAATCAATTCTTTTCTAAGCTGAGGTAGACTCTGTAGAATCTTTTAAGCGAGGTACAAATGCACTGAAGAATGAACTGTTCTCACCTATTAAAATGTTCTCGAGTTCTCTCAGTATAACAGGGTGGCTTCTATTTTAGAGTAACTCCTTCTGAACTTTTCAAATACTGTCATAACCATAGTTATAGAGGGCTCGGAATAAAAAAAAAAATTAGTTTTGTAATGTAAGTACAAATAACAATTTTTAAAAAGACAAAGGTCAAAATTCAAACAAACAAAAAAAAAATCATGCCTAAGAACAGAAGCCTTTGAGAAGGTTGTACGTAACTGGATGGGAAGTAGCATTAATCTCTCATTATTGAAAGTGGAGACTGCTGAAGGTTCATTCATATTTTCACATCTCTTTTTTTTTTTCTAATACTGACTGGTTATAATTAAAAGATACTAAAATACTGTTCTGGTCCAAAAAGCTAAGCAGCATTTTTTTTAAAACGGAACACAGTAAAAAACATGACAGTGTTAAGACAGGAATAAGCCCTTACTGGATGTGTCTTCTCATTTCTGAATGTTCCAAGAAAGGGTTTTAACACTGGAATGGATTACATTTTATTATTACAGTAAAACCTGCGAAAGCTGGAACCTGTATAAGGCAGAAACCTGTCAGAGAAGGAAAATGCAAGTATCTTCCACTAAAATGAATGACAGAAAAGGGGTAACGCTGCAGCTTCTTAACAGTGGAAAACTTGTGAGACCTGGAAAAACAGGGCAGTCCCATCGAGTTTCAGCTCTCACAGGTTTTACTGTATTTCTTTCATATAGTTTCTTAGTGAGTGTGAAGTAAGAACTTTCCCTTTTACCATACCCCCATCAATCCACATATAAAATTACCATAAATAATGACTTGATCAATGAAGTTTTTTTTTTTTAAACATTCTCTTTTATCTCACTTCAGTCATGAAATCCTCTCCAATCACTGCAGCCCAGGTTGAACTCTCCTGCCTCTGAACTTATTAGTACTTATTGACTGTGCTACTTACCTAACGTTTATCAGAGGCTACTCTGTGTTTTTGTCTGTTCATACATGTCCTCTCCTCAACTAAGCTGTTTATCATTTAGAGAACAGTAGTGGTTCTCTTCACTCACCTGGTCTCTACCAGAAGGCAAGTTAATCTCAGAAGTCAGAGTTGAGAATACCAATTTACATACACCTAAAACATCTGAAGTAAAGCTTAATAAACATACATTGAAACGCCAATCTTTTGAGGTAGGATTGAGGCCTCTTCATGATGTGCATCTTTGTCACTTTAGCCCCTAGCTCACTACTGTGCCTGGAGATCAAGCCCAATAACACCTGTCCATGGTGAGAGCCAAAGAGTCAACCTGAGCTGCAGCACTCAGGCATCTCAGTTCTTGTTCATACTACAAACTCTACATACACGCCTTATTCTTTCCCTTCATGACATATCACCAAGGGATCTTTTTTCTTCCTGCCTAAGGTTTTAAATTCTAAAGTTATATCTCAAAAAAATCCAGCTTCTGGGTTTGGGCAGGAGGAGACAGTCTTTTTTTTTTTTTCCTATGACAGTTGGGATGATAATCCCTGCTGGGGAGAAAATGAACACGTTGAGCAAAAACTGGTGGTTCCCTGGAGAAGCATTGGACACTCACTCTTATTCTACATCTTCTACCAGTCCTCGGTAGAGCATTCAACATATTGCCAATGTTTATGTTTCCTTTGCGGTGATCCCTCAGGGTCTATGTGTGTACATACACACACTCAGTACGTTATTCTGGCTAAATTATAGACTCTTTTTGTCTGAAATTTTATATTCCATCAGACACAATGTATAAACACTTCAGCTATTCAATGAAAGCGACCGACTGGCTGATAGTTATTGTTACACAAATCAGCAGAAAAAACAAACAAAAAAAACCAACTCTCTACTTGTACCTAAAAAAAAAAAACAAAACACTTGTACCTGGAAGGTACTAAATTAAGTCAAGTTATGTTTTTTAATATTGCCTTATGATTTGTGTATAGGAGTGTTAGCTTTTCAAGACCAGGCCAAGAAAGAGCTGCCTATTCATTCTAGCTTGATAAGGATACTATGTTCATAACAATACAGACTAGAAGACAGATGTTCCCTGCACTTCCAGGTTTGGCTCCTTCCACCACATGAAGGCGTTAGTTCAACACCACTTAGAGCAAGCACAGAACTACACGGGTCCTTCTCCCTGCCATGGGACGGTGCATTTCCTCAGTAATAAGCCCACACAGGGAATGAAACCAGAAGAGGGGCAGAAGTAAAATGGATCTTGAACTTATTTTCAGAATCACATGATGTCTTTCCAGGGAAGTAATTTGTTACCTTTGTTTATAAGGTATTTTTTATGTAACATAATACTGTTAGATTAATTATGAATAACATTTTTACTCAGGAATTGGATTCCAAGTGCTTCTCCTTATTATTGGTGTGGCTCACTGTCCACACAACGTGAGGGCAGCTCTGCTGCCTTATTAGTGTGGCACGCCAGTATTTCCATTTTCTATGGACAGACTAACCAAGAGAGATACTGTCTTATTTGACCAAAGAAAAGTGAATGTAATCATTCTAAGTAAAGAATAAGAAAACAAAAATGCCTCTCAAATATCCACAGATCTATGAAGTCTGCCACCTTCTTCTCAGAACATCAAGGCCCTGATGATCTCACTAACAAAAAACTGTCAGCAACTTTCTATCAGGCTGATAAGGGACTCTCCTCCTTTGAAGTCTGGCCAGACCAGTGACTGATGCCCCATACTGAGCAAGCAAGCACAGAAGATAGCTGTTACATAACGAAGGATGTGATTTCTGAGTGTGAAAAGGCTGCACCAGGGACACACCACAGATGCATGTGAAATTGAACACTGTGGCAAGACAGGACATTTGTACCTAAAAAAAAATCACTACTCGCATTTGTATTTTCAATTGAATCCCCTTCAATCTATTTAAATCTACTTTCTCTTTATGGTCTAGGAATAATATCATTAAAGTATTGGTTAATTTCTCACAATCAGTGTTCATAAGCATAACCAGAGTTCTTAAATGAACAAGGCTAATTAGTAAGGCCTAATTTGAATAAAGCAAAATAATAGATTTCCAACGGGTTATTAATAGGGGTTTTTAAACATTTTAAAGACTAATTTATGTACAAATAAGTGCTTAAGGACTTCTAGGGAAGATGGTCTGTTTAATGGGGTCATCAAATGCTTTCAACTCCCTTTATCTTTGGAGGATTTGAGCCTAGGACAGAGGAAAAGAAGTTTGCTTTCGTAGTTTCTAAGAGTTCTCAAAATGGTTCTAGAATCCAAGCTAGGTTTGACAAACTTTTGCCATCCAACTCAAAAACTGCGTACATAGGATAGGAGATACTGTATTTCCTGAGGATTCATTTCTACATTGCATTGATTCATCTAGAATCTCCCAACAAAGTCCAACCCAGAGGGAATTTCAATTCAGGCTTGCGTAAGTAAGAGGTTCGTGCATGTAACAGCAGTAAAGTTGGGATTTAATCAACCAGTGACCAAAAATTTGTGGCTGTGGGGTCCTTGACAGACGTGTATTTTGTAGGTATCTCAATCTAATGTAGCATATTTACTCTAGAAACCACGGTCTCTAAGGAAGCTTGAGCCCTTCTGCTGTTTTTGAAATCCCAGTTGCTCAAGAGTCACAGAGCACAGGCTGTGGCAATCAGCCAAGGACAGAAGCCAAAGTCCCTGGCATCTCAGGCAGTATTCCTGGGTCTCCCTCAGAAATGTCTAGAACCTGGATTGGAACTGATAATATTGGGTGTGTGGATGCCATCGGCCAAGTTCCCACTATTGGAGAGGGAGGGCTGTGCTGAGAGAGCCCTCTGGGTTTTTATGTTCCTCCATGCTAACACACACAGGAGCTACATCTAGCCAACAGAGAAAGATATTCAGACTTTTGGCTTCTTTTACAAGATCCTGAGAAACGGCTCCTGGGGAAAGGATAATATGCTCAGACATTTCTGATGATTGAGGAGGTAACCCCTTTGATTATTCCCTTTCATTAAAACTCTTTAGTAAGAAACTATGTCATGTACTTATAAAATGGATGAATCTACCTGAAGAAACCATATTTCTGCTCACTACTCATCACTTCTATCTTTCTTGAACCTGTGCTTCTAGAGCCACTGTTAGAAGCCTAGGACCTGGTTCTCAACACTGAGCTGTACCAAAGTAAAATACATGGGGGTTTCTCTTTATTTTACCTTTCTTATCTTCTGCTTTTTCTTCCAGAGGTGGTGTTTTTTCAGACACAGAGCCATTACCTTCTTCAGGTTTTACTACATTTTCCTCTCGAGTGGATTCCTCTCCGATGGGTATCATGTGCCCGTTTGAATTTTCAAAGTTAACTGTTACGTCTCCATCTAAAATGCGGAAAGAAACACCTAGATGTCTACCTTGATGGTTTTCTTAAAAATCCGTTTTCCAGTTACTAGGATTATTCGATTTGGATTCATGTTTCAGTTCCCGGGATCAAGACATCCTGTACTGTTTTTACTTTATTTTACTAAATAATTTATTCAAATAAAAGAGCTAGTAAATCCTTAGTCTTGGGGGGAAGCAGCTATAGTGGGGCTATCCACTTGCCATCTCCAGACAAGAGGAATAATTATCCTAATTATAAAATATCCCAGGGAGCAGATTCTTTGTTTTTGTTCTTAGGTTTTGGTGAAGTCAATGGTTATGAGTCTCTCTGTCATTCAGAAACTGAACGGTGAATGGAGTAATCTGGAAAAGGAAATAAACATTTTAACACCAAAAACACAGTGAATGCAAATACACAAATAACATGGAATGTACTTACACATACAAACAATTAGTGGGAGAAAATGAACATCTCCAAGCACCACTGTCTCCAGGCCATATCACATCTATTACGTGCAACTTTATACAGTGATATAACTGCAACTGTATATTCAGAGAAAACATGGTAGCAAGGCAATTTTATTTTCATTTTCTTATTTGGGAAAATATTTTAAAATATTCAGTTAAACTGTTATATATAACTAGCAAAAACTCTTAGATTGGCCTAAAAATTATTTGAAAACATTACATAAAACAACATGAAAAAATAATTAGAGTATTTTTTAAAAAAACCACAGCAGAAAATAAAACTTCTAATAACCAAAAATGAAAACCAAACCCAGTGCCGTCGAGTCGATTCTGACTCACAGTGACCCTACAGGACAGAGTAGAACTGCCCCATAGAGTTTCCAAGGAGCGCCTGGCGGATTCGAACTGCCGACCCTTTGGTTAGCAGCTGTATCTCTTAACCACTATGCCACCAGGGTTTCCAAAACTTCTAATATATCATCTAAATGTTAAACGACTAATTTTAATCTCCAAATCTTCATAATTCCTGTCAGTTTCAATAGTGAATGAGATCTTCGCAGAAACTCTTAACTCAGTGATGCTGGAGAAGATTACCCTTAGTTCATATCTAGAAAATTTTAAGAGGGTTGCCACCATTGTACAAGAAAAACAGAGACTTCAACTTAGCAAGCCTGAAGAAATGCATAATTACAGTTGTTTTTATGTAATTTTTAAGTACATCTATTTTGGTGATCATTATAAAACAGAGACCATCCCTCAAATTTCCATTAAATATGATAGAATTGCTTTGACTCAACAATAAAATCCACTGGTCTTATTGACCAAAACAGGCATGACTTAAGAAAAATATGTTATCATGGAGTAATGTCATGCTCAGAATAAAAAAGCAATTGTTGCTTAGTCACATAACTTCCAAGTACCTATAATCTGATTCCTGTATGAAATTAAAATGAACAATAATTAAAGGCAATATCATTGTAAATAAATCTTAGCAATTTCAAATAAGTTAAGGTAAGAATTTTTTAGAGTAATAAAAAAAAATTATTATTATTTTTTTTTTTTAAGGTAAGAATTTTTTAGAGTAACGTCAAACCAAAAAGGAACCAAAAGGCTCTTGGTTCCTATTCTTGAATCCTAAGCTGTTAAAAAAAAAAAGGGGGTGGGGGCAGTACTATAATATGATGTATAAATATTGAGCTCAGGAAAAATAAAAACTAAGTAAAACTAGAAAGTTCCAAGCAAAACAGAAAAAAAAAACATTTTTAAAAAATAAAAATCCTTGGTTTTTAAGTTACCAAATATTAACTTATCTTTGGCTTTTTAAAGAAGAAGCCCAGGTGGTGCAGTGGTTAAGCACTCAGCTGCTAATTGATAGGTTGATGGTTTGAACCTGCCAGCTACTCCAGCAGGAGAAAGATGTGGCAGTCTGCTTCTGTAAAGATTACAGCCTTGGAGGCCCTATGGGCATTTCTACTCTGTCCTATAGGGTCACAGTGAGTCAGAATTGACTTAATGGCAATCGGTGGGTTTTCTTTGACTTCAGCTGTTGATAAAAATATGTTGAAGCCACGACACATGACAATTTAATTCTATTTTAAACATTATTGTATTAAAATTCTTTAGTGAGTTAAATAACTCATTTTTAAAATTTAGAACAAAAAAGCCAGAGAGAAAATTAAATAGTTGTGGCATAAGGAGCAAATGGATTATCATACAATAGAAACAATAATGAGGAAGGATACTTATTTCGATGCATGAAATAAATGTAGTGCATATGAAAATAACGTAGAAAAAGGAGACATGTCTATGATAAATATGGAGAAATTCAAGAATAAACATAGGAAGACTGAAGTTATTAATTAATTGGTAAGTATATTGAAAAGGTTTTTCTAGTTTTGTGTATTAAGAAAGTTGTTTTAGAATTAAAATAAGTCTTTGATATGGTTTACGCATATGAGGAAAATATAAGCAGAATAAAAGAAGGCTGAACTAGGTGGCAGATTACAAAAGGCGGCCCAGGCCCAGTCATATAGGAGCATTTACATGCAAAGAAAAAACTCAGAGAAGAGTTGAGTAAATCAAGAGATGAAACACAAAAAACAAAATAGTGGTTAAATAAGAAGCATGAGAGTGTTTGAAGGGGTTAATCTCTTTATAGAAAACGGGTGAAAATCAGGGATACAGTTAATAGAGGAACTGATATAAGGAGAAAAATCACATATGACAAAAGGTGAGTGATCCACTAAAAGGTTAGAAAGGAGGGCAGATAGGCAAAAACATCTATAATTCCTCATGTTAAAGCTAAGGGAAAAGATGGAATGAAAAAGCCAGAAAATAAGGGCAAGTCTTAGACTAAGAGCATGGGCTTCTCAGGACAGAAGGAAGATAAATCACTGAACTTTCATACTGAAGATAGATCCTGCTGTGAGAAAGATAACCTAAAAATGACTAATAATAATACCTCAGTATGATGAGGTGGGGTGGGATGGGGTGAGGTCAAGCTCTGGCTAGCTGGAAGGATTTAATAAATCTATCTGGCTCACTAAGTAAAGGGCATAATTGACAAGGCCTGTCAAGAGCTAAGGTAAGGTCAAGAAGATCAAGGCAAGGAATGAGTCTTCACTGGCAGAAGAGAAGAGGTTATCACCAAGAGCAGCAGCCTCAGGGCTAAAAACAGACCGAAAAGCTCAAGGTAATTGTTTTTGGAAAAACAACAGAAAACTATTTTCTCCAGTCCTTGGTTGAAAAGGGGAAGGACACTACTCACAATAAGCGTTTCCAGGACCTTTCAAACATTAGGTGATTTCTATAGTTCTATATAGGGACTGGAGCCTCTGGGTGCTGCACACAGTTAATGCCCTTGGCTGCTAACTGAAAGGTTGGAGGTTCAAGTCCACCCAAAGGCTCCTCGAAGAAAGGCCTGGTGACCTACTTCTGAAAAATCTGCCACTGAAAATCCTATGGAGCACAATTTTACTCTGACACACATGGGTTGCCATGGTTTGGAATCAACTAGAAGGGAATTGGTTTATATGGGGTCCGTTCAAAACATGGAAAGGTCAGTCATTTATGACTTCTCAAAGATTAAACCTATTATGTTTAGGTTAAAATTGTTTAGTTCTCTTCATGTTTTAGCTCTTTTAATATTCAGCTGTAAATGTTAAACGAAAAGGTCAAACAGAGCCAGATTTATGGGAAATGAGTACATACTGGCTGAAGAAATTATAATCTATCATACAAATAGTTTAACAAGTTAGGCAGAATAAAAACCAGCAATACTAAGTGTTTCTTTAAACTGAGCATTGCTACTTACTTTTGGGAAAAGGAAATCTTTTTCTACCCATAATTTTTAATTGGGAAAAAAGTACCTCTAATTTCTCTCTTTAAAGCTCATTAATAGCTTTGATCATAAGTTTTTCCATTTTTTTCTTTCTTTAAAGTATTTCCTAATCGAGGGTGCCAAAAAAATACATTGGCCCATTCCATAAAGTTGATGGATCAGGGCTCACCTTTGATTGGATATGTACTTTTTCCACTGCCTCTGAAGAGATTTGATGGGAGATGAATTTTGATACTGCAAACCCAACCTCAAGTAAAAAAGTCGGGGGTATGCATTTTTTTCCCAAACATCCCAGACAGGAAATAAATCACTTCAAGGTAATAGGAAATTAGGGAAGACAGAAAAGAAAGATAGAAAGTTCATTCCTAAAGTATAGTGAGAAAGTCTGACAGATCAGAAATTGAAATAAAATACTTAAAACTGTGAGGGCGCAAGAAAAATGGTATTATTCAGTCCAGATTCCCTTGTTTTTTTTGAAGTAGGAGTAAAAACAATAAAGTGTATCCCAGTTCCACTTCAGAATTATTCAGATTTTGGAAAAACCATGCTATTTGGATTTATAAATACTGAATGCCAAAAACTGTTAAGCTTTTTGCAAGGAAAATATATCAGGAAAAGAGAAGTACTAATTTCTCAATTCCAAATTAATAACATTTTATTTGTTCCTTCGAAGAATAATAATAATGCTTTACCCCAGCAAACATTAGAGGAAAAAAGACACGCAATAAATCAACAATGTTGCAATGGAAGTTTCCTTTAGCTTTAATAGCAGTGGGAGCAATGAAAACCATTTGGCATTATTTGGAGAAATAACAAATGTTAGTGTCTTCTTTTGAGGGTCAACCTCAGTTTGTATCTAATCCTGTCTTTTTTGAGCAAGATTCCCCCTTGAGAAGCTAGCTAAAAAAAGGGAAAATTAGAGGTAAAAGGAAAAAATATTTGGAAATCATACTTGTTAGTGAAATGGTGAGAGGCAACTAGATTCAGAGAAATGAAAATGGAACAGTACTGGGAAAATTACTTGAGAGAATTCATAAAGCAAAGTAATTTCATTTGCTCATTCATGCCTTGTTGATCATACATTTGAGTGTATTATAGAGTGTACGGGATGAGAAACATGTTTACCATCTCTTTTCTCTCTGTTTTCTTTTCTTGGTAGTCTTAAGAAACAAACAAGGCATGAACCGTGCTAAAACTTTGCCTATAGTCAATTGAGCTAACTTGTGTGGAAAGACTGAAGCTCAAGAACAGAGAAGAGAAGGAACCATGTAAGCATTTGTATCTTATCTACGTGTCTAGTCCAAATGTGCCTTTGGAAAGCTGTGGGTTTAAAATGACATATGGTGAAGGATTCACCAGGAAGTTCACTGAATTTCTTTCCTATAACGCCTCAGATTCTCCACAGCCCACAGCGGCATTATAGATTAAAGCAAGAATCTTGGAGTGCGTTACTCCCTGCTTTATCTGCCACAGACCATTATCTTAAAATTCAAAGCAAATGGAAAGAAAGATCAAAGAATGAAGGATCAAATTATTTTAAATGTATGATTAATTTCCTCACCTTGATCAGGCAATTCCTTAAGAACTCCCCTTCTTATCAGCTCCTCTCTACTTTGTCTTGTGGATATCTTCCTTTCTAACACTTTTAAAAAGAATAAGCAAAAGTAAGAATCAAGTCATTGCTTGAAGTAATTATGAAACACATTCCAAGTAGAATTGAGCACATTCATTCTGTTCACTTGAGGACTCAAACCCCAGTTTTTGTCATGGTCCAGCAAAGCGTTATCACTGGAGCCAAATCAATACAGCTAGAACAAGGGCAAGTGACTCCAGCCGCTGATCTGAAGCCAGGCCATAATATCTGGCCTTCCAAATGATGATGTTTGGCCAAAAAGCCAGCCATATTGTTTCATATTAACTATAGAGCATACAGGCCACTTCTCACTTTGAAATCTACCTTTCTTTAATAATAACGCATTCTAAGACATATGCATCTATGGAGGCACACAGTGCATGTAGAAGATATATATGTATGCTTACCTAAAAAACTTCCAGTAAATATTCAGGTGACCCACCTGAATCCCAGAGAGAAGAAACTACTTTTCTGGTGTTTTCTCTCTTATACCATCTATTCCAAAAGTCTAACACATGGGAAGTCTGTAACTCTTTTCCCTGCCATACACAGAAATTCTAGAGTGTTCTGGTATATCCCCTGACAAACCTCAAGTCTTAGAAGGATGGAGAAATGAGTTAAGAATGGGCAGCTTTCACAGATACATAAAGGGATGGGACTCGCAACACTGAGGCTTCCTTCCTCTGGAAGAAATCTAAGTTCCTGGTGGTACAACTTTAGAAGGGAGTGTAGGAGCTCAGGGGTGGGACCTCAGTGGCAGTATTCACTTTAAAAACCAAAAACCAAACCCAGTGCCATCGAGTCGATTCCGACTCATAGTGACCCTATAGGACAGAGCAGAACTGCCCCACAGAGTTTCTGAGGAGTGCCTGGCGGATTCGAAATGCCGACCCTTTGGTTAGCAGCTGTAGCACTTAACCGCTACGCCACCAGGGTAAAGTATTCACTTTATATGTGTAAAATGTGAGTTCTTGAGTTCTACACGTCTATGCAACTGCTAGCTCCATTCCACACTTCCAGGGGGCAAGAAGGTATGCACTCCTTTAAGTCACTAATCCCCAGAGTATGTTCTGAAGTATTCTATTCCCTCCAGATGCTCTGTTCAAGAAAAGCAACTTGACACAGCAGAAAAAGGCTAGAGAAGGAGTCTAGGGCTCTTTGGCGAGAAGGAAAAGAACACTGGTGGAGACTGGGTAGCTGGGCGGGCCTACATTTCTGGCCCTCCCTAAGCTTCCGACCCTTGGACACATACTCTGCAAATCCTGGAGTCACCCTGGACAACAGAATTTCAAGACTCCAACTAAACTCCATTACCCCAAACCATAGCTACCACATGCAAAGGGAGCATGTTCTAACACTAGGAACATGTTTTCTCCCATGCGTCAAGTACCCTGGTGCAAGGACACCTGCAAGTAGGAGGATGAAGGGGGAGAAAGGGGGACCTAGGGCATGGGGGTCAGCTGGGAGCTTTGAATAAGTATTTACTAGGAGCATAGACCCCAGAACAGCAACACTTTGTCTCTCTTGAAGAAAATGAATTTTTTTTCCCTTTGCGGTAACTAAAGTTGTATATTCCCTTTTTATTTGGAAAGGACAGAGTAAAGCTTGATGTCTAACACACATTTTATATGACAATTCATGGCTGGAATCTCGGCTTCCTCCTACTCAGTGACCTGATTTAACTTATATTTTACTTGCAGGATATATGCTCTGTTGTAAGTTTTGTCAAACATTTTTTGGATAGTATCAGAATATAAACAAATAAGAAAATGACTAAATGAATGAATGAATGAGCAGTCAAAAGAACGATAATGGACATTTTACTGATTTCAGTGGGGACATACACAGAACCCTCCCCTCTTCCTTTAGATTACCCAGTTACTCCAACTCTCCACCCTCCTTTCCAGAAGCAAGTAACAACAGCTCACTTAAATGTGTTAAATGTTCGCGGTTTCAATGGACAAAGGTAAGTGGGCACGGGGCCATTCTTTCATGAGAATTCTGTAAAAAGAGTGCTATTCTTTAAATACAGGTTCAGCTCGTTCAGGTCTTTGTCAAATGGCAAAGAAACCTGGTCAGCACAGGATGCCAAGTAACAACCACCACAATGACGCTGTGGAACACTGCTGAGAAGTGCAGGGGGTCTGCAAGGATCCCGACTCCCCTTTGCCTTCCAGGATTGTCTGAAGCCATTCATGCTTGAAAGAGGCTGTGAGGGGGGCAGGACTCTGAAGACCCCTGAGCCAGTCTGCCTCAGCCCCCACTCCTGGGGGTGGGCCAGAGATTCTAGGCTGTTCTGTCCTGGGCTTGAGGATGGAGGTGGCAACTGCCAGAGCAAGTGCTGCCAGTCCCAGGAATCAGGCCATATTCTAGAAAACCAAACGCGCTGCCACTGCAAACTGTAGTCATTGTGGCTGTCTTTCTTATCTTATTCAGCCCCTTGCTCATGTGAAATAGAAATTTTCGTTGTTTGCTGCCTCTGTAAAGTTGCCTGAAACAATAAAATGATGGTTGTCAAAAGCCTTGGCTTCTAGACAAGATCGTCTGTAACTAGATGTGTGACCTTGGGCCGTCTCTTCAAGTTCCTGGGCTTCTGCTCTGTTATCTGTAAAGTTAGGGATGGGATTCAACGCTTGCTAAGAACTCTTACAGCTCAAATGCTGTGTGGGTCCTGCGATCCTGTGTCATTAACCAAGGCCACTCTGTAATCTCTAGTTGGGGCATCTTTAAAAACTTTCATTAAAAAATAATCTGAGAGCCTGGAACGTATCAGTTTTTGTTTCTGCCTTTCCAGTATGAGTCTCAGAGGATGCTTTAGTTTTAGTGTTTTTTTTTTTTTTTGCTTTAATTCTAACTTAATCTCAGCTAAAAATTCCTCCTTGTAAACTCTGGAGCTTTGAAGCAGCATTAGCTTCCTGCCAAGAGTCAAAACCGACAGCTTTGTTCTTTTGCTCTAGCGCCTATAAACAGACCCTGATAAGAAAATGTCTTTGGTTATTTGTTTGGTTTTTGGCTGAGAGCATTTTTAACACATAATGCAGATACCCATGTCCAGGGCCAATGAGAACAAACTTCAGGCAACTGACCATGGAAGGTATGTTGCTAAGGCACAAAATTCCAACCACTGCTCTCATGGACTTACAAGTATCTCACTCTTCATCTTTTAAAGTATTTCACTTATGTTTATATAGTGTCTGTATATTTGCAGAGCACATTCACTGGACACTTTTTCATGGGCTCAGAAGGTTTTTGCATTGGAATGAATCTGAGAGGTCATTCCAGTCCAACGTGCCATGCAGAGCAGGAGTCGTCTCAGGAACATTCCTGAGATGTGGTCACCTGCTTCAAAACATCCAGAGTCATGTGCTCACGTATGGCAAAGTCCACTTCATTTATTGATCATCCACGTTTTTAGCAGGGTATTCTTCATAAGGAGTCAAAATCGCACTCCCTGGAACTTCCACACATTAATTAAACTCGTGTCATCTGTGGCTCTAGACTAGGGGAAAGTCATTTGTGAGTGCAAAATGGCATGAGATAGCTCATTGACAGTGAAGTGGATTATTGATTATTTTATTTATTATTTATTTATTAAAAGGTAAGAACAGGCAGGGCAGAGATCATTGACCACAGTAGCTAAGTTTCTCCATGGAAAATGCTGTCACCAATCAAGTAAGCGGCTCATAGTTACTCATTTTCATCCTAATCAAAAAAGCACGAATTTTTTTCATTTTGCTTTAAGTGAGAGTTTACAATTCTAGTCAGTTTCTCATACAAAAACTTATACATACATTGTTATGTGACCCTAGTTGCTCTCCCCGCAATGTGACAGCACACTCTTTCTCTCCACTCTGTATTTCCTGTGTCTATTCAACCAGCTTCTGTCCCCCTCTGCCTTTCATCTTGCCTCCAGACAGGAGCTGTCCACATAGTCTCACTGTCTTCTTTGGCTAAGAAGCACACGCCTCACCAGTATCGTTTTAGTATTGTATAGTCCAGTCTAATCTTTGTCTAAAGATCTGGATTCGGGAATGATTTTAGTTTTTTGCTAACAGAACGTCTGGGGACCATGACCTCTGGGGTCCCTCCAGTCTCAGTCAGACCATTAAGTCTGGTCTTTTTACTAGAATTTGAGGTCTGCATCTGACTTTTCTTCTGCTCCATCAGGGATTCTCTGTTGTATTCCCTGTCAGGGTGGGAATTGGTGGTAGCTGGGTACCATGCAGTTCTTCCAGTCTCTGGCTGATGCAGTCTCTGATTTATGTGGCCCCGTCTGTCTCTTGGATTCATATTTTCCTTGTGTCTACGGTGTTCTTCATTCTCCTTTGCTCCAAGTGGGTTGAGACCAATTGATCCATCTTAGATGGCCACTTGCTAGCTTTTAAGACCCTAGACACCACTCACCAAAGTGGGATGCAGAATGTTTTCTCCATACGTTTTGTTATGCCAATTGACTTAGATGTCCTCTGAAACCATGGTCCCCAGACCCCAGCCCCTGCTATTCTGCCCCTCGAAGTGTTTGTTTGTATTCAGGGAACTTCTTAGCTTTTGGTTTAGCCCAGTTGAAAGCACGAGAGAAGTTTACACCAAGACTAAGCATCTGCTTCCCTCCCTGCGTTGGATGAATTAGTGTCATGACTGTTTGTCATGTTTATCACAGTCCACATTCTTCTCTTTAGGAAGTGAAGGAAGCACTGTCCCCCATTTTCCTGCCTTCATGCTTACTCTCAGATTTTTCAAGTATTTGAAAATGACTAATCTTCTGAAAACTTCCAATGGCTTCCAATCTCACTTTGAATATTATCTCCACTCCTTACCCAGTCTCTAAGAGCCTCCTGGTCTGGCCCTCACCCAGCTCTGACTCCTCTCCTAACTACTCACGCCCTCCTGCTCTCTGTTCCAGTCCCTCCCAGCCCTGCTGCTCTTCACTTAAGACATGCCCCTGCCTTGTGGCCTCTGTTCATACTGGGACTCAATTTCCCCAGACACCTGTATGGCTTGTTCTATCACTTCCCTCAAGACTATGCAAATATCGAAATCAAATATAGAAATCAAGGAGCCCTGGCGGCCCAGTGGTTAAGTGCTCAGCTGCTAACCAAAAGGTCAGTGGTTTGAATCTACCAGCTGTTCCACAGGAGAAGGATGTGGCAGTCTGCTTCCATAAAGATTACAGCCTTGGAAACCCCATGTGGCAGTTCTACTCTGTCCTGTTGTTGTTGTTGTTAGGTGCCATTGAGTTGGTTCTGACTCATAGTGAAATATGTACAACAAAATGAAGCACTGTTTCATCCTGTGTCTTCCTCACAATCGTTTGAGCCGATTATTGCAGCCACTGTGCCAATCCATCTTATTGAGAGTCTTCCTCTCTTTCACTGACCCTCTACTTTACCAATCATGATGATGTCCTTCTCCAGGAATTGGTTCCTCCTGATAAACATGTCCAAAGTATGTGAGATGAAGTCTCACCATCCTTGCTTCTAAGGAGCATTCTGACAGTACTTCCAAGACAGATTTGTTCATTCTTCTGGTAGTCCATGGTATATGGTATATTTAATATTCTTTGCCAGCACCATAATTCAAATGCATCAATTGTTCTTCAGTCTTCCACATTCATTGTTCAGCTTTTGCATGCATATGAGGCAATTGAAAATACCATGGCTGGGTCAGGTGCACCTTAGTCTTCAAGGTGACATCTTTGCTTTTTAATACTTTAAAGAAGTCTCTTGCAGCAGATTTGCCCAATGCAATACGTCATTTAATGTCTTAATTTCTGCTTCCATGGGTGTTGATTGTAGATCCAAGTAAAATGAAATCCCTCACAACCTCAATCTTTTCCCCATTATGATGTTTCTTATTGTTCCAGTTATGAGGATTTTTGTTTTATGTTGAGGTGTAATCCATACTGAAGGCTGTTCTCTTTGACCTTCATCAGTAAGTGCTTCAAGTCCTCTTCACTTTCAGCAAGCAAGGTTGTGTCATCTGCATAACACAGGTTGTTAAGGGGTCTTCCTCCAATCCTAATGCCCTGTTCTTCTTCACATAGTCCAGCTTCTCGGATTATTTGTTCAGCATACAGATTGAATAGGTAAGGTGAAAGGATACAACCCTGGCGCACACCTTTCCTGACTGTAAATTGTGCAGTATCCCCTTGTTTTGTCCAAACAACTGCCTCTTGGTCTATGTAGAGGTTCCACATGAGCATAATTAAGTGTTCTGGAATTCCATTCTTCATAAAATTATCCATAAGTTGTTATGATCCGCACAGTCAAATACCTTTGCATAGGCAATAAAACATAGGTAAATATCTTTCTGGTATTCTCTGCTTTCAGCCAAGATCCATCTGATTTGAGCAATGATATCTCTTGTTCCTTGTTCTCTTCTGAATCCAGCTTAAATTTCTGGTAGTTCTCTGTTGATGTACTGCTGCAACCATTTTTTGAATTATCTTTAGCATAATTTTACTTGCATGTGAACAATTTCCACATTCTGCTGGATCCCGTTTTTTTAGAACAGGCATAAATATGGATCTCTTCAATTCGGTTGGCCAGGTAGCTGTCTTCCAAATTTTTTGGCATAGACGAGTGAGCGCTTCCAGAGTTGCATCTGTTGAAACATCTCAATTGGTATTCCGTCAATTCCTGGAGCCTTGTTTTTCACCATTGCCTTCGGCTAAGCTTGGACTTCTTCCTTCAGTACCCTTAGTTCTTGATCATATGCTACCTCCTGAAATTGTTGAACATCAACCAATTAATTCTTTTTGGTACAGTGACTGTCTATATTCCTTCCATCTTCTTTTGAAGCTTCTTGTATCATTCAATATCTTGCCAAGAGAATCCTTCAGTATCACAGCTTGAGGCTTGGATTTTTTTCTTCAATTCTTTCACCTTGAGAAATACCGAGCATGTTCTTCTCTTTTGATTTTCTAACTCCAGGTCCTTGCATATTTCATTATAATACTTTATTCTGTCTTCTTGAGCTGCTCTTTGGAATGTTCTGTTCAGCTCTCTTACTTTATCATTTCATCCATTCACTTTAGCTACTCTATGTTCAAGAGCATGTTTCAGTCTCTTCTGACATCCATTTTGGTCTTTTTTTTTCCTCCTGTCTTTTCAATGACCTTTTGCTTTCTTCAAGTATGATGTCCTTCATGTCATTCCAGAATTCATCCGATCTTTGGTTATTAGTGTTCACTGTATCAAGTCTATTCTTGAGATGGTCTCTAAACACATGTGGGATATATTCAAAGTTGTACTTTGGCTCTCATCAACTTTTCAAAAATTTTCTTCAGTTTCACCTTGAACTTGCATATAAGCAATTGATGATCTGTTCCAAAGTTGGCCCCTGGCCTTGTTATGAGTGCTGATATTGAGCTTTTTCATTGTCTCTTTCCATAGATATAGTCAACTTGATTCCTGTGTATTCCATCAGGTGAAGGCCACGTGTATAGTCACTGCTTATGTTGTTAAACAAAGGTATTTTCAATGAATGAGTTGTTGGTCTTGCAAAATTCAATCATGTAACCTCTGGTGTTATTTCTACCACCAAGGCCATATTTTCCAACTACCTATCCTTCTTCTTTGTTTCCAACTTTTGCATTCCAATCACCAATATTTATCAATGCAACTTGATTGCACGTTTGATCAATTTCAGACTGCGTAAGTTGGTAAAAAAAAATCTTGTTTCCTCATCTTTGGTATTAGTGGTTGGTGCGTAAATTTGAATAACAGTCGTATTAACTGGTCTTTCTTGTAGGTGTATGGATATTATCCTATCATTGACAGCATTGTATTTCAGGATAGATCTTGAAATGTTCTTTTTGACAATGAACGCAATGCCATTCCTCTTCAATTTGTCATTCCCTGAATGACAGGCTATATGATTGTCTGATTCAAAATGGCTAATACCAGTCCACTTCAGCTTGCTAATGCCTAGGATATTGATCTTAATGCGTTCCATTTCATTTTTGATGACTTCCAATTTTCCTAGATTCATACTTTGTGCATTCCGTGTTCTGATTATTAATGGATATGTGCAGCTGTTTCTTCTTATTTTCAATCATGCCACATCAGCAAATGAAGGTCCTGAAACCTTGACTCCATCCACGTCATTAAGGTCTACTTTGAGGAGGCAGCTCTTTCCCAGTTGTATTTTAAGTGCCTTCCAACCTAAAGGGCTCATCTTCTACCAATGTATCAGACAATGTTCCATTGCTACCCATAAGGTTTTCAGTGGCCGATTTCTTCAGAAGTAGACTGCCAGGTCCTTCTTCCCAATCTGTCTTAATCTGGAAGCTCTGCTGAAACCTGTTCACCATGCGTGACCCTGCTGGTATTTGAAGTACCAGTGGCACAGCTTCCAGCATCATAGTAACATGCAAGCAATCCCCAGTATGACAAACTGACAGCTAAGTGGTAGATTCTGTCCTATAGCGTTGCTATGAGTTGGAATTGACTCAACGGCAACGGGTTTTATAAATCCTTTTCCTGCATACTTGATATAGAAAGGCTTGCTCCCCTTCCTGTTTTTCCATCTCCTTACTCTGTAAAACATGCCATCACCTACTGACAAGCTGCTTAGTAATTTGTGTAAGTGCCTGTTGCCAGTCTGCCCCCATGAGGAGGAAATTGCAATAAGAACCAAAACGTTGTCTCTTCTGTTTACTGCTGTATCCCCAACAACGGCACTCAAAAAATAATTGCATTTGTTGAGTAAATTAATAAAATAGACTAATAATGATAATGGCCTTGTTGTCTCTCCCCTTCCCACCTTCAATCTAAGAGAAAGCAAGGGAAGCTTGTGGCAAAACCCTAAAGGACGACAAAGCCCTCTGTCTTCTTCCTCCTTTTGTCCTTGTCTGTGCCAGCCAAAGGGAAAACCCTCAGCTCTCTGTCCTGTGGTTTACGGGGAAAACATCCCTATATTCTGTGAAAGAGGGACAGATACCTCTGTGTAGAGGACAGACACCAGCAGCTAGCAGTTATAATACAAAAATGGGCTCATCGTAAATTACATATGCTTTATGATTTCTTCCAGGGAATGGAGTGGTGGCCAAGCGGTCTCCATTCAGAAGAGTTTGGGGCTTACAGGGATAGATTAACCAGTGACCAAGGTATACACAGGCTTACAGTAAGCAAGGTATGCACAGGCTCAATTGTGCTTACTTACTAATCTGTAGTGCACACTTTCACATGGGTTTTACCACGTGCTATGGCAAAAAACTGGTGAAATTGTGCACTACAGATTAGTAAGTAAGCACAAGTACGACCGTGCATGCCTTGCTTATCAGGTAATCTTCCCCGTGTTTACACCACTAGCTCCTTTCTTAAGATGTGTGGCCAACATTTCATATTACTTTGGAAGTCTCTGTGAGAGTAAATTCTGTAATCATTGATTACGCTTATGTTTTCTTTTGGCTGATGAAATAGAGAGTCCTAATTCTCAATTCCTATGCTTAATGGTTAATGAATGAATGTAACAGAAGAGCAAACAGAAGACTCTTAAATAAGCATGTCATATTATCATCTTGGTTCTGAGTACTGAATGGGTCTTACTGTAAAACTGTGATGGAAACACAGAAAACGGCTTGTCTTGTACTGAAAGAGTTCTATGAGAGAACAGCTTTTCTTTTCTCTCCTCGATAGCAGTTTCCAAAAACAGAACAGCAAGATATGGTCTTCCTTTGAAAAGACCGTTTACTAAAGAAGAAAGAACTACTAAAATGTCACCCAACAGGACATTTGCAAAAACCTTCCAAAGTATCTCAGGAATGTAAGCAGAGAAATAAAACCAACAGCCCCACCTACGAACACTCAGGGGTCTGGCTATTTTCTTGTTTATCTCATCATCCCACTTCACACTTAAAGAATCAAGTCAAGCTTTACAACTGGTCCCAACTGTCCACGCTTCTCAGCACTTTTTCCTTTTTATCTCTCTTTTACGCAAGCATGATGTTTAAGTCAAATGACTTCTTGGCATTTCCTAAACATCTCCTGTACTTTCTCAGCTCCACTCCATTTTTGTTTCTTTTTCCCAGAATTAGACCATTTCCCCATCGCTCTCTGATAAAATCTTTCTCAGTTTCAAGTCCTCAAACAGCACCCTCTGCATGGTAATCTCAGCATTCCTGCTAGGAACTAGAATTAATAATAACTTTCCCTGTGCTGCTAGCGTACTTTTTAGTTAACTGCTCTGTGCTTCATCTACACAGCCGCTACCTTTAAGGGTTCTTTTAGAGACTATCTTGGGTTTTTTTTTTTTTTTGAGTTAATATAAGAAAAGTGCTTAAGTCAGTGTGTATATATATTCATATATACACGATTCTATTATAATCCCCACGAAGGATATCTTTATTATTTTATCCTCTTAATGCCAAAATAATACATTGCACAGAGCAGATCGTGGACCTAAGTGTCTTGTTTTGGGAGCGGGGGCAAGGACATGTCTAGTATCCTTTCTGCTTCTTTTACAACAGCTTTCTTGAGTTTTTCCTTTGGGAGACCACATTTCCCCAACTTAGTCATGTCATTTGTGTGAGGCTAACACCATTCCTGGGCTCTAGGGCTGGTGCGCTGCCAGGCCTATCCAATCAGAGCCTAATATCTCCCTGGCCTTGGTGCCTGGTTCACAGAGCGGTATGTGCCCAAGTTGCATCAGTTAGATTCAAGCCCAGGAATTTTGCTGGAACAGCAGGAAACAGAAGGCTCTTTTTACTCTAGAGTTGTGAAAGCTAGCTGAATACAATCCTAGACCTGCTAGTGATCACCTTGCCTCCACAAGAGGAGAGCCTAACTTAAAAAAAAAAAAAAAGTCAATGCAGAGGAACATAGACTCAAAAGAAGGAAAATGACAATTCGTGATCACAGCTCTTGAAGACCTGGGTCCAATCATGCCTGGAGGTTATATGCCCTGGGTTTTCAGGGATATGAATCAAAAAATTCCCTGTTTGCAGAAGTCAGCACAACTGGACTAAACCAACAGCTAAGAAGTCTCCTGAATACAACCAAACACTTCGAGGGACAGAGTAGCAGGGGCTGGGGTTTGGGGACCATGGTTTTGGGGGACATCTAAATTAACCAGCATAACAAAATTTATTAAGAAAATGTTCTGCATCCACTTTGGTGAGAGGTGTCTGGGGTCTGAAAAACTTGCGAGCAGCCATCTAAGATGTATCAATTGGTCCCAATCCACCTGGAGTAAAGGAGAATGAAGAACACCGTAGACACAAGGAAAATACGAGCCCAAGAGACAAAAGGGCCACATAAACCAAAGATGTCATTAGCCTGAGACCAGAAGAACTAGATGGTGCCCGGCTACCACCAATGCCCACCTTGACAGGAAACACAACAGGGAGTCCCTGACGGAGCTGGAGAAAAGTATGGAGCAGAACTCAAATTTACATAAAAAGACGAGATTTAATGGGCTGACTGAGACTAGAGGAACCCTCGAAGCCATGGCTCCCAGACACTCTGTTAACCCAGAACTAAAAACATTCTCTAAGCCCGCTCTTCAGACAAAGATTAGACAGGACTATAAAACATAAAATAATACTCATGAAGAGTGCGCTTCTTAGTTCATGCAGACACATGAGACCAAAACAGCAGTTCCTGTCCGGAGGAAGGATGAGAAGGCAGGAAGGGACAGGAGCTGGTTGGGTGGACACGGGAAACCTGGGGTGGAAAGGGGGAGTGTGCTGTCACATTACAGGGATTGCAACTAGTGTCACATAACAATATAAGTATAAATTTTTGTATGAGAAATTAACTTCAGCTGTAAACTTTCACCTAAAGCACAAAAAAAAGCCTCTTTGCTTAAGCCTATTATTTACCAGCAACGAAGAGTACTAATCAAAAAGATGATATAAAAAGATGTTTTTTAATTGAGTTTCCTTCCATCAGAGACCAAAGATTACTTAGGTTTTCAAGTCACAAACATGAAAAAAAAATTGATAGACCCCCTTTTTCCTCCTCAAGAGTTTGAAATTTGGCCAGGCCTTAAGAAAGAGGAAGATGGGGAGATCTACGTCCCTTCCTCCTCTTGGGACATCAGTGTCACGACTTCCCCCAGAAACTTGATAGTAATCATCTCCTTTTTGATGCTTACTGAGCATTTTCATGTTTATTTTTTCTTCAGTTCCACCAGTAGATAGTCTGAGCAATTATTTGTGTTTTCTTAGTACACAGATAAGGACACTGAGACTTAGAGAGGCTGAATACATTTTCCAGTCACATAGCTAGAATCTGGTTGAACCCAGATGTGTCTAGCTAAAAGCATACCACATGCATTCCCCAAACTGAGTTGGTAAGTACTAAGATTTCAACTTTCCCATGAGAGGCGCAATGCTTTCTAAACTTTCCTTCAAGATATCAGGCAGCAAAACAACTTTTTGAAGTTAATTTCAAAGCAAAGATATCCCTTTGATAACTAAAGTGTGCCTAACCCAAGCCATGATCTTTTCAATCGCCTTACATGCATGCAAAAACTGGACAATGAAAAAGGAAGACAGAAGAAGAATTAATGCATTCAAACTGTGGTGGTGGCAAAGAATACTGGATATACAGTGGACTGCCAGAAAATGAATACATCAGTCTTAGAAGAAATCCAACTAGAATGAGCCTGAGATACGAAGATGGTCAAACTTCAGCTTGCTTATATTAGACATGTCATCAGGAAAGACCAACCACTAGGAAAGGACATCATGTTTGGTAAAGTAGAAGCTAATCAAAAACAAGGGAAACTCTCAATGAGACACAATAGCCGCGACAACAGACTCCAACATACCAACGATCATGAGGATGGCGCAGGACAAGCCAATGTTTTATTCCTTTATACATAACGTTGTCGTGAATCGGAGCTGACTCAACAGCAACTAACTAATTATTAAATGAGTAATGCATTCTCGTATTTTAAATTATAAAAGGATACAGTAAAAATTCTCGCTCTTACCCTGTACCCCACCTACCCAAATTGAAACCGACCTTCACTCACAAACAGATAACCACTTTTATTAATGTCTTGCATATCCTTCCAGAGTTTCTTAGGCAAATTCAAATATTCATTTTAATTCCTCCCTTTTTACATAAAAGGTAGGATGCTTTACATACGCTTCTGCATCATGCTTTTTCACTGAAACAACTACACATAAAACTTTCATAAAGTATCAGGTGGTAGGGGTGACTGAAAAGGTTGAGGTGGGGAGACTCTGCCCTTTGCAAACAGCAGCAGTTGTAATCACTGCCGTTTCTAGAGGAGGTGAGCTGAGAACCACCACAGCAGATCAACCCAACGGGACTCGAGATTATCATTCCCAAGGGAAAATTCAAGACCAGAACAATGAGCAAGTCCTCAGTTCCAGATGGATCAGGAAGTACAAGTAATCTCAGGATAGCAATTAGCAGCCAGGATTTGTGAGCTACGTGAAACACTGCTTGTTCTTCCTCCTTCCTCTCTAACTCTTGCAAACCCGTGAGAAACACATGCATAAGACAGGAGCTTTTGGATTCACCCAGTTCAATGAAAAACTTGAGTGTTTCCATTTCCTGTTTCTTCATAGTAAAAGATAGCAAACCCAAGATACGGTGAGACCACAGAGGGGACCAATGCTTGAAAAAAAGGATAGTAGTAATAAAAAAAAAAAAATCCCTAGAGTAACCTAATTCTAAATTCACACTAAGAAGAACAGACTAAAGAACTGACTTAGAAATGAGTTTCAACTGTAAAGGGTGATAAGAATTTTCAAACTAGAAAATCATAAATAATAACCATTAGAGGGGAGGCCCCTACAGGGCAGAAAGCCAGAGCTTTTCATCTCGACGATGCCCTTCCCTATGATCTGAATCCGTGGGTGGTGTAAATGGTTGACGCACTTGGCTGGTAACTGAAAGTTTGGGCGTTTAAGTCCACCCAGAAGCACCTTGAAAGGAAGGTCTGGCAATCTACTTCTAAAAAACCAGCCACTGAAAACCCTGTGGAACTCTGTTCTACTCTGATACACATGGGGTCTCCATGAATTGGAATTAACTTGAAGGCAGCTGGTTTGGGTTGATAAATGAACAGAACATATTAAAACATCACCAACTCAAACTAACAGATGAGGCAATTAGCCTAAATTAGCAAGAAGATTGAAAAGGAATCTCCAAAAATCCATGTTTATTACTTCTATATACAAATCTAACCAGACTACATTTCTCAAGGACAACTAAAAATAAGCATTTAACTTTCCCCTCCTCCCACCTACCATCTTGCCTGCACAATGGAACAGTATTTGTGAAGAACAGTATTCTTTTGGCAAAACTAGCCTGGACCTAGATAGACTGAGCCAGGAGGATAAACTATACCTTGATGCCTGTGTGACCCTGCAGGAATAGGATAAGAGGTAACTTCAACTAATTTTTTACTTTCCAAGTAGCTAAATCTATAGCTTTTCACTGCAGCTAAATCTATAATGTTTAAAGTTTGACAGCAATGCTCCCTTTCAATTTTTTATTCTGGTTTCAAGATGATACCAGGATTGCACCATTCTTCTTGAAGACTGAAAAGGCTAGAAAATAGACTATAGGTCAGGAAGTATATATTCCAGCCTTCTTATGAATACACTTTAAGTTCAAATCCAGACCCTGCAACTAACTAGCAGTAAGTTGATCATAAGCAAGCTCTTAAACCGCTCCTTGTCTTTGTTTCTACATATAGAAACAGATATTCACACCTAACTTGGATGGCTACTAGAATGATAAAAACATCTTGCAAAATGGTTTAATTTTGTAATGACGGACACAGGATACTATGCATTTGTCAATGCGTTTGTTTGGCACAAAGCATGGACCAAATTAACGTTAGTTTTTTTCTCCCTTACTTTGCATTTTCTCCTGTATACATGTGATAACATTCCATTGATATTTTTAGTTGGATATGTTTATTCAGCTAGAAGGCAGCATAGTACAGGAATTAAGAATGAAGAACTCAAGTCAGGCAGCCTAGGTTTAAATATGGGCTATGCTACTCACATGCCCTGGTATCTAGGGCAAGTTATTTAATCTTTCTGTGCCTCAGTTTATTCACTAATGAAATGTGGAGCATAATAGTAACTTAACTCATAGGGTAATGGGGAATATTACAAGCACTTAAAACAATGTCTGGCACACAGTAAAAACGTAATCTTAAATAAAACTTTAAAATGAGTAAAAGAAAAGTATTTTCACTTTTATTTAAAAAAAAAAAACACTTATAATTTACTTTGTATGTTGCTGTACAAGTAGCAAATTGTACGAATTACCCAAAGGGTACATTTTTCAAACATCATGGGGTGAGAACTAAATTGAAATTTTTAGCATTGAATTAAATTGAAGAAACTCAGCAAAAGCAAAGGATGACATAACAGCAGCAATATGTCAATGTCAGATTTAAAACAGGTGATTAAATATGTTAACCTGATAAACTTTAGCTGCCGTCTGTAATGTTTTATATTTGATCCATGTAAGGTTTTCTTGAAAGACAAATTAAATTATAAAACTCATTTGGACTACAGAGTATTACGTCAATGCTGAGAACTGTGTATCCAAGATAAAAACTAAATCAGAATGCTCAATATCATATATCATTAAAAAAAATATCATTAGGGAACTGCAAATTAAAACAACAGTGAGATACTACTACATACCTATTAGAATGGCTAAAATTCAAAAACACTGACAACACCAAACACTGGCAAGGATGTGGAGCAACAGAGCCTCATTCAGTACTGGTGGGAATGCAAAATGGCACAGCCACTATGGAAGACTATCTGGCAGTTTCTTTCAAAGCTAAATTTAGGCTTACGCTGTGATCCAGCAACTGTGCTCCAAGGTGTTTACCCTAAATGAGTTGAAAACTTACGTCCATATTAAAATCTGCATACAAATACTTAAAGCAGCTTTATTCATAACTGCCCCAACCTGGAAGCAGCCAAGATATTTTTTAATGGGTGAATGGATAAACAAACTATGGTATACTCCTACAATGAGGTATTATTCGGCCATAAAAAGAAATGTGTTCAGCTACAAAAAGACATGGAGGAACCTTAACTGCATACGGGTACCTGAAAGAAACCAGTCTGGAGAAGCTACAAACTATATGATTCCAACGATATGACATTCTGGAAAAGGCAAAACTATAGAGACAGTAGAAAGATCAGTGGTTGCCAGGGCTCCAGGGATTGGGGGAAGTGAGGAACACAGAACATTTTTAGGGCAGGGAAGCTATTCTGTAGGTTACTGTAATGGTGGACACATTTCTGAAAGCCCCTAGTGCCGTACAACAAAAAGCATGAACCCTAAAGTACACTATGGGCTTTAGTTAATGATAACGGATTGATGTTGGTTTATCATCTGTAACAAATGTATCATACTGGTGGGCAGAGAGGAGAGGGAGTATGTGGGCACTCTGTGCTTTCTGCCCAATTTTTCTGTAAAATTAAAAAAAAATTTTTTTAATCACAAGGAATTAAAAAAAAAAAAATCATGTATCTTCATTGACATGAATTCTCAAACTGTTTTCCAGTAACCAGTCTTCTCCAAATATGTTTTTGATTCTCTTACATTTCTTGCATAGCCTCTTATGCCCTGTCTTAAGTACTAAGTAAACACTTACAAGGAGCCCTGGTGGCGCAATGGTTAAAGCACTGTGCTGCTAACCAAAAGGTCAGTGGTGAGAACCCACCAGCTGTCCTGTGAAAGAAAGATGTGGCAGTCTGCTTCCGTAAAGATTTTCTGGCTTGGACACCCTATGGGGCAGTTCTCTCTGTCCTTACAGGGTCACTATGAGTTGAAATCAACTTGGTGGCAATGGTTTCGGGTTTGGAAACACTTATACTTCGGAAAAAAGAAAGCTTCAAGAGTATTAGTTTTAAAACACAGAGAGTCTGGCTTTGGGAAGCAGTTGAAGAAAACCGGGACAAAGGGTGTTATAAATATTGATGAGCAAATTCCTTTCACTTAACAATAAGAAATAAGGATTAATAGCGCAATTTATATTTCAAGTGGGAAACAAACCAGGAAAATATGTAAGACAAAAAAACAATCACTTTCCAGGGCTTAGCGTTTAGTGATAAAGACCAGATTCATATCACCGGATGAAAAATAACACATATACACGCAAACACACACACACACAAAGGAAAATAATATGCAAAGGAAATAAAATAATGGACTTTCCTGACATGAGTTCTCTGACCCAGGCCAGAAGGAGTTCTGTAGTTACTTTTAAAGTGTTTAAAGGTGGCACCACTCCAAAGGAAAATGAAATTAGGAAATTACCCACCCAAGTAAGTTATCTAAACGATCAGGTCTTCTCTTAAAGCAATATAAACTCACTATGATTCATCCAAATGGAAGTCTTTTTTATTAAGAGAATGATGGGCACATTGCTACTTTCCTCCATAATTCCCTTAGGAATCAAATGTGGCAAAAAAGAAAGAAAACCAAGTAGAACAATTCTATATACGCCATTTAATAATCAGAAATCAGCAAAATTACTACCACCCATGGCTTGTTTAAGAATGTTTTCATAGAAAGGTCACCGAACATGGCTTGTTCAGCCAAGTTCACTCCCTTTAGAAGGACCCGTAGGGTTGCTATGAGTTGGAATCGACTAGACGGCTACGGGTTTTACAACGACTGTCTGTGTAAAAGGCTGGAGGCTTTGATACTAGCCAGCTCTATGGCTGGACAATTTATACCCAATGCTCAACCTGTGTTAAACAAACAATATTCCCATTTTCTAGAATGGACAGGAAGTAAGGGAGTCTCCTCAACTCCATTTAGAAACAAGATTTTATGGTTTATATTTGTCTGTAAATGGTGGTCCTGATGGTTTGGCCATTTACTGCTCAGCTGGCTCTTTTGAACACATGATGGAAGGTGCCCATGTTTATGAAACCACTAACATCAATTACAACAATGTACAAAAATGACACTTAATCACTGCATCACCAGAGCTCCTCCATACAAAATTTAGCACTCATTTTATATTATTCCTTTCCATAAATGGGTTTTATCCCTGGAATAGGCCTGTAATGAATAATAAATGCTCCATCAATAAAAAGGTAGGGCCATTAAGATTCTTTTCATCTACCCGTGTGTGAAAAAGACTGTACCAAGAGAAAAATTTATTCTATTGGGAGGAAAAAATTAAGAGGAGTATTTAGTCTCCTTCATTTTTTTATTGGTACATATATATACAAATATAATACAACTTTTGCCAACTCAACTTTTTTTTAATATGTACAATCCACTGATGCCATTATGTTAATTATGAAGTATCTTCACAGTTAATACAAATTGAGGAAATATGCTTTAATGCCATCATAGATTCCTAGGAAAACAGACTAAAAGAACTTCAAACAAGTGGGTATAGTAAAATTAGTATACATTATCTCTCTTAGACCCACAAAATTTGTAACACCCATTTGGTCTGATTAAGCTTAGCTTAAAAGTACACAGATACACAAACTGAAACACAACGCCTCCTTTTTGTGTCAATGGTGCTCTCAGACTCATATTTTTTAAAGGCTGTAACTACAAAGAGCAGTCATGGTTATTATTTAAGTTCATTACCCATTCATGAGACAATGGGTCCCCACTCTGTCCATTAAATTTGTGAAATATTTATTTTGTCTATTATGGCTTCTCAAGGATCCTTAGGGGTCTTAAGTGGGTCCCACTGATGTGAGCACTAAAGAAGGACTGAAAATGGTACAGTCTTTCTGCAGCTATTTTCCCTCCAAAATTCCAGCAGCCTCCAAATCATAAAGATTCACCAGCAAACACTCGTATGTGGGGTAGAATAAGGCCATTGAGAGTCTTTCTTCCATTCATTCATTCAACCAACATTTACTGAATACTTAACACATGCCAGGCATTATTCTAGTTCCTTTGGGATATTACCAGGGAAGAAAACAAAAATCCCCTGTCTTCACGGAATTTATAATCTGTTTTTTTTTTTTTTTTTTACATATATGTGGAGGACAGGTAATAAACAGTAGATGTATTTTATAAAATTTATAAGTCATATAGTATGTTAGAAGGTAAAATGTACCATGGAAAATGAAAAAAGTAAGGTAGAAAAGGGGAGTCAGAAGACTGCTGGGCGAACCACTTCACACCCACCAGAAGAGCTATAATCACAGAAACAGATAATAACAACTGTTGGCCAGAATGTGGAGAAATTGGAACCGCATACATTGCTGGTGAAAATATAAAATGTGCAGCTGCTTTGGAAAACAGTTTGTTAGTTCCTCAAAAAGTTAAACATAAGAGTTACTGTATGACCCAGCAATTCCACCTCTTAGGTATATACTCAAGAGAAATGGGAACATATGTCCACATAAAAATTTATACACGAATGTCCATAGCAGCATCACTGATAAAAGCAAAGAAATGGACACAACCCAAATGTTCAGGAACTGATGAATGGATAAGTAAAACATGGTATATCTATACAAGGGAATATTATTCAGTCATAAAAAGAATGAAGTCCTGATGCATGCTACAACATGGACGAACCTTGAAAACATGCTAAGTGAGAGAAACCAGCCCCAAAGGACCACATATGGTATGATCCCATTCATATAAAACATTCAGAAATGGCAAACATATAGACAGAAAGTAGGGCTGGGGGGATTGGGAGGAAATGGAGAGTGACTGTTAATGGGTGTGGTTTATTTTTTATTTTTTTTAGGATGATGAAAATGTTTCAAATTGACTGTGGTGACGGTTGTACAACTCTGTGAATATTTTAAAAAATTGAATTTTAAAGTTTAAATGGGTAAATTGCGTGGTTATGTAAACGATATCCCAATAAAGCTGTTAAAAAAGAAGAGCACTAGGGAGAGGACAGGTTCAAAATAGGAATGATCAAGAGAGGCCTCATTAAGAAGACAACGTCTGAACGTGGACTTCATTGAAGAAGGTGAGGTAGCTGGTCAACAATGAAGAACTATGGGGGAAGTCTCCCTTTGTTTTCCATTTCAAAATATCAGAGAGGCTATCAAAACCTCATTCAAGACAAAACGGACAACAGGAATGGATCTCTAACTATTAAAAAAAAAAAATTACATAAATTGAATTTGTAGCTTAAAAACTTTTCAGAAAAGAAAGAAATCTCCGGACCCACATGGCTTAACTAGTGAATTATACCAAACATCTAATGAAGAAATAACACCCAATCTAAACAACCTCTTCCAGGAATAGAATAGGTGGAAACACTTCCCACCCTTGATATCAAAACCAGACAAAGAAAAACAAATAGACCAATATTGTGAATCCTCAACAAATATTAGAAAATAAAATTCAGCAACATATTAAAAGAATAATACACCATAACTAAAAGGGGTTTATCCCAGGAATGCAAAACTGTTTCAATATTCAAAAATCTATAAATGCAATCAACCACACTAAAAATCTTAGAAAAACCACATGATCACATCAATTGATGCACAAAAATTTTTGAGAAACTCAACATCTATCCATAATATATATTTCCAGAAAATCAGGATTTAAAAGACACTTCCTCAACCTGATAAAAGACCATCTACAAAAAAAACCTACAGCTATCATATTCAATAAATGTTTTCCTCCTAAGACTGGGAACAGGGCAAGGATTTCCACTCTCACTACACCTATTCACTACTGTATTAGAAGTCCTAGGTAGTGCAATGAGGTAAGGAAAAGAGATAAAAGGCATACAGATTGGAAAGGAAGAAATAAAACCATCCCTATTCACAGATGCTATAATTGTCTATGTAGAAAATCCTAAGAAATCTTCACTAGACAGGTGAGTGAGTTTAGCGAGGTAGCATAATACAGTTGTATTTCTGTATTTCTATATCAGTGAATAATTAGAACCTGAAATTTTTTTAATAAAGAGAGCAACGGCAGCTCCAAAAAAAGAGAGGAATACTTAATTATTTCTAAATAATATCTTAGGTATTATTAGGTAAATCTAATATGCTGAAAACTTTAAAATACTGATAGAATAAATAAACCAAAAACCAAATCTATTGTCATTGAGTTGTTTTCTACTCATAGCAACCCTGTAAGACTGAGTAGAACTGTTCCATAGGCTTCCAAGGAACAGCTGGTGGATTTGAACTGCCGACCTTTTGATTAGCAGTGAAAGACCTAAATAGATAGGTAATGCATTCGTTCATAGATTGGAAGGCTCAACATAGCGATGATATAAATATATCTCAAATTAAGGTATAGATTTAATGCTATTCCAATAAAAGTTCCAGCAGGATTTTTATTTATTTTTTGACAACATAGAAAAACTGATTCTAAAACTTACATGAAAAGCCAAAGGAACTAGACTAGCTAGAACAATTTTGAAAACGAAGAACAAAGTTTGAGGAATCATACTACTTGATTTTAAGACGTATAAAGCTACAGTAATCAAGATGGTGTGACAATGGTGAAGGAAGAGATACATAAATAGAAGATAACAGTGAGTCCACAAATAGACTCACACAAATGGGGCTAATTAATTTTTGACTTTTAAAAACATGCAAAGGGAATTCAACAGAGAAGATAATCTTTTCAACAAATGCTACTGGAAAGCTCTTACACATGACACCAAAAGTATGACCCTAAGACAAAGATGCAGACTAAGACAGACTAAGAAGAAAGGTCTGATCTACTTCTGAAAATTAGCCAATGAAAACTCTATGGATCACAACAAATATTGTTTGATATACTGCTGGAAGATGAACCCCCTAGGTTGGAGGGCATTCAAGATACACAGTGCTGTAATAATGGACCAACCATCATGAAGGTGGCGCAGGATAGGGGAAACATCTATTGTACATGGGGTTGCCATGAGTTGGAGCTGACTTCATGGGGACAAACAACAATGTAAGAAGGGAGCGTGCCTATCAGGACATCATTAGGAAGGTGCAAGAAAATGCACAGGATTGAGAAGAGGCACGTGCTAGAGGATATGTAGAAGGGGGTAAGTAAAAGTAAAATAAAATAAAATATATTGACACTAAGGGATAAAACACATCACCTTATTAGAAGAATCTGGGTAGTGTTTTCCATACGTAGGAAAAAAAAAATTGAGCAGAGATATAATACAGAGTATTGAGAATCTTTCAATTCCCTGGACATCTATACAAGATACTCATTTTCTATTTGATTAATATTTATCTTTTCAACAACAACAGGAATTCCTATGCTGGACTTGATTCCAAATAGTAAAAATGTAGCTGTGGAAGTACAAGGAATAAGAATTGTGGGGAAAGTCAATGGGTAATCTTAGAATTAAGATACTGTTATTGTTTGGCGCTGGCGAGTCAGTTCCAACTCATAGAGACCCTATGTACAACAGAATGAAACAGTGCCTGGTACTGCGTAATCATGCTTCAGCCCATTGTTGCAGCCACTGTGTCAATCCATCTCACTGAGGGTCTTCCTCTTTTTCGCTGACCCTTTACCAAGCATGATGTTCTTCTCTGGGGACTGATCCCTCCAGATAACATGTCCAAAGCATGTGAGACAAAGTCTTGCCATCCTCGCTTCTAAGGAGCATTCTGGTTGTACTTCTTCCAAGACAGATTTGCTCGTTCTTCTGGTAGTCCATGGTATATTCAATATTCTTCGCCAACGCCACAGTTCAAAGGCGTCAATTCTTCTCCAGTCTTTCTTATTCATTGTCCAGCTTTCACATGTATATGAGGCAATTGAAAACACCGTGGCTTGGGTCAGGTACACATTAGTTTTCAAGGTGACATCTTTGCTTTTTAACACTTTGAGGAGGTCTTTCACAGCAGATTTGCCCAATGCAATTCATGTTTTGATTTCTTGACTGCTGCTTCCATGGGTGTTGATTGTGAATCCAAGTAAAATGAAATCCTTGACAACTTCAATCTTTTCTCCATTTATCACGATGTTGATTATTGGTTCAGTTGTGAGGAATTTTGTTTTCTTTATGTTCATGTGTAATCTATACTAAGAGGCTGTAGTCTTTGATCTTTATCAGTAAGTGCTTCAAGTCCTCTTCACTTTCAGCAAGGAAGGCTGTGTCATCTGCATGTCTCAGGTTGTTAATGAGTCTTCCTCCCATCCCAGTGCCCTGTTCTTCTTCATATAGTCCAGCTTCTCAGATTATTTGCTCAGCATACTGTATAAATCTGGTGAGAGGATACAACTGCCTCTTGATCTATGTACCAGTTCCTGATGAGCATAATTAAGTGTTCTGGAATTCCCATTCTTCACAATGTTATCCATAACTTGTTATGATCCATGCAATCGAATGCCTTTGCATAGCCAATAAAACACATATAAACATCTTTCTAGTATTCTCTGCTTTCAGCCAGCATCCATCTGATATTAGCAATGATACACCTCATTCCCTGTCCTCTTCTGAATCCAGCTTGAATTTCTGGCAGTTCCCTGTCCATGTACTCCTTCAACCTCTTTTGAATGATCTTCAGCGAAATTTTACTTGGGCGTGATATTAATACTGTTAGATAATTTTTGCATTCGGTTGGATCACCTTTCTTTGGAATAGGCATAAATATGGATCTCTTCCAGTTGGTTGGCCAGGTAGCTGTCTTTCGGATTTCTTGGCATAGATGAGTGAGCATTTCCAGCACTGCAACCATTTGCTGAAACATCAACTGATATTCTGTCAATTCCTGGAGCCTTGATTTATACCAGTGCCTTCCGTGTGTTTGGACCTCTTCCTTCGGTACCATCCATTCCTGATAATATGCTACCTCCTGAAATGGTTGAACATCGATCAATTCTGAAGACTAGATGAGTTGTGGAATGAAATGTTTCAATAAGCAGATGTAATGCTAGAAGCACTCACTCTTCTATGCCAAAAAATTTGGAAGATAGCTACCTGACCAACCAGCTGGAAGAGATTCATATAAATTCCATTTCAAATAATTGTGTTCATATGGAACCTGTACATAGACCAAGAGGCAGTAGCTGGAAGAGAACAAGGGGATGCTGTACTGTTTAAAGTCAGGAAAGGTGTGCATCAGGGTTGTAGTACTCTTTCACAATACTAACTCAATCTGTATGCTGAACAAATAATCTGAGAAGCTGGGCTATATAAAGAATGCTGCGTCAAGACTGGAGAAAAACTCACTGCAATCTGCGATATGCAGACAAGACAGCCTTGCTTGCTGAAAATGAAGAGGACTTGAAGCACTTACTGATGAAAATCAAAGACTACAGCCTTCAATATGGATTACACCTCAACATAAAAGAAAACAAAAATCCTCACAACTGGACCAATAAGCAATGTCATGATAAAGGGAGAAAAAATTTAAATTGTCAAGAATTTAATTTTACTTGGATCCACAATCAATGCCCATGGAAGCAGCAGTCGAGAACTCAAATGAAGTATTACTCTGGGCAAATCTGCTACAAAAGCCCTCTTTAAAATGTAAAAAAGCAAAGATGTCACTTTGAGGACTAAGGTGTGCCTGACCCCAGCCATGGTATTTTCAATTGTCTCATGCACACGCAAAAGTTGGACAATAAAATAAGGAAGGATGAAAAAGAATTGATGCATCCGAACTATGGTGTTGATGAAGTATACTGAATATACCACAGACAGCCAGAAGAATGAACAAATCTGTCTTGGAAGAAGTACAGCCAGAGTGCTCCTTAGAAGTGAGGATGGTGAAACTTCGTCTCATATAATTCGGACATGTTGTCAGGAGGGACCAGTCCTGGGAGAACACCATGCTTGGTAAAGCAGAGTGTCAGCAAAAAAGAGGAAGACCCTTAATAAGATGGACTGACACAGTGGTTGCAACAGTGGGCTCACTGTGAGGATGGTGCAGGATCAGGCAACATTTTGTTCTGTTTTTTTTTTTACTCTTATACAAGGTTGCTATGAGTAGGAACTGATTTGACAGCACCCAAGAACAATAACGGTATTAAAAATAGCCAAGAAAGGAAATAGGAAGTGTAGTTTAGATACACAAGCTACCTTGTGAACTTCATAAGACCAGGGACCTTGTCAGGCTTTTCCAAATCATGACATGCTCTCAATAAAACCTTACTGAATAATCTAGGATTGTGGAAAGTACATTTCATGAAATTCAGAGAAAATTTAATATGCCCCCATGATGAGGAGCTCTGAAATTGAAAATAGATCAAAAGGATGAAAGAACTTTAAGAAAGGGTGAAAAGATCATTGTGTAAAAATACGATTAGGATATGTATATGGAGCCCTGGTGGCTAACTGAAAGATTGGTGGTTCAAACCCTCCCAGCGGCTCCCCGGGAGAAAGACCTGGTGATCTGCTCCAGTAAGATTACAGCCTATAAAACCCTAGAGGGCAGTTCTACTTTTGTGACGTGCGGTTCCTATGAGTTGAAATAGACTCCATGGGACCTAACAAGAAGAGCCAGGGAATAGTTGGAAAAATGGGAGAGGCATTTCAGGTCAATATAAAAGAAATCCCTCCTCAACAAACACAGCCAAGATTTAGGAGTTCGGAAAGGAGCTGAATGACTGTTTTTAGGTTGCTAGAGATGGGGGAATTCCTGCCATGGAGCTAGAACCTCATGACTGGTATGGTCCTTTACAACTCTAAAATTCTCCATTGTAATTGAAAACTCAGAATACATTTTACAGAATAGTGTTTGGTTTTATCTGGGAGAATATTAAGAGTACCAGACTTCTGGAATTTTATGTTAAAATGTGCTTTTTAAGTTGGTTTGGAAATATACTTATCACATACACATATATAGAGGCTTTTTTTCCTATAGAAAAACGCTCAAATTCCAAGTAATATAAAAAGCAGTATTTGGGACACCACCACTCTGTAAGTTAGAGATTGTCTGAAGATAGAGGCAATATTGCATTATTATTCCAAGTTATAAAAGGCATTCTCTGTAAGACTTGCTAAACCTGGATCCACCAAAAAATCAGAACTTGTGAGGAATTCTTCACTTAGCCTCCGTGAGGCTAGTTTTCTGACTTTTGCTTTGATGGCTGGTCAGAGTCTAGCCCTTGGGTTTGAAATAAGGAAAGAAAGCCATAAGAAAAGCACTTATGTTACAGCTAAATCACTTCCTTGGTTTCCTGCTCCTTTCTGGTAGAATTGTAGAGAGTGAATTTGTGTGATTTGTCAGGAGCCACGTGCTAGCAACAGATATCAAGATTAACCATGAGGTTCATGAATGTGAGGCATTTTAATTGATACACTACTGGATAGAGTTAAGTTTACAGTGGACTAGAATCACAGTGTATTAACATCCAATTATTAGAAGGAAACGCATGCTATCTCAAATGTGCTTACTTAGTATAATTTGAGTGCTTTCCCTTCCCTCCTTCCTGTCTTTGCTCAGATGAAGCCTTCCTAGTAAAGCTGCTCTGACCACCCTATTTTAAACGTAACCTCCCTCCCATGTTCTCTATCCCAATTTCTTGCTTTATTTTTCTCTTATCAATTTCTAATATACTACCTAACTTATTGGGTTTACTTTCTGCCTCCTATCCCTACTAGAATGTAAGCTTCTCATGAAGGAAGTTTTACCTCTTTTGTTCTCTGTTGTATCACATATAGTAGGCGCAGATGTTCAATAAACTTTTTTTGTTGAAAGAACAAATTAAATGCTGTCTAACATGTAAGCAAGGAGCTCTAGGTGGACCTGGATTTACTGTGTGGCCTTGGCTGGTTACGTAACTTCTCTCTACCATAATGAAATGGGAAAAGAGGGAGTTTGTCTTCCCTTCCTCCAACATGGCGTGAGGGTGAATGATACCTGGAAGTACCTTCATCGTCTTAATGGAATGAGATAGGTAAGGCTATCTTATTATTGCAACCAGATCAGTCCTTAACAAGTATCACGTGGGGCAAATCCTCTAGCTTTGCCCTACCTTCTAGATCTGGAGAACAATCCCAAGCAGCAACATTAAGCCTCCATGGTTACAGAGAATATTACCTTTAATAAGATCAAACATAATTTTGATTCTTGCCAACCATTTTTCTACGTGTACACTGCTGAAATCAGGCTAGTCAAGTAGAATCCAAATAATTCCCCAGGCCAAATCCTTCTTACAATGAAATCTCTAGTACTGGAAGCAAACCTGTGTATTAGAGCTGCCTTTTTTTTTTTTTTTTTTTCTTCAATGATCAGTCCTTACTGATCTGGGGATGAAGTAATCATTTAGAGAGGCAGCATAGTGTAATGGTCAAAGTATTGTTGTGTGCTGTCAAGTTGATTCCAACTCATAGTTACCCCATGTGACAAAGTACAACTTCCCCATAGGGTTTTCTTGGCTGTAATTTTTACAGAAGTAGATCGCCAGGTCTTTCTCCTGTGGTGCCATATTGCTTGGGTTCAAATCTTGGCTTTGCCTCCTACCAGCTATGTTTCCTTGAGCAAGTCATTTGAATTTTCTGGCCCCTGTCTTCTCATCAGTAAGATTGGGATGATAGAGCACTTAAACTTCATAGGGTTGTTTTGATGATTAAATGAGTCAATGTGAATAAAACTCTTGGATCAGTCCTTGGCAAATAATAAGCATTCAACAAAAATTAACCATTATTATTATTAGGGAAAGCAGAGTTTCTTTAGTAAATTAAAGATTTTACCGGATGAAACCCTACAAGATTCCTTGAACACTGATACTTTTAACAATGTTATCTAAGAATCTAGACAGACATTCTTTTCCCATGATGAACAATCCAAATAAAAGTCAATTTTAATGAAGATAAGTTGCCTGGATTTTCTTTAGGAGTACAACTTACTTTTTCAAATAAGATTAAAAAAAGGACAGAGAGGTTTCCTCTAATTATTTTATTGCCTTCTTAATAGTTATGCATGGATGTAATTGTAAAGTACATGTTTTTGGTTAGTTTTTGTCTTTTCCATTATGATTTTTTACATCTTCAATTCCTCTAATAAAGACCTAAAACACCCAGAGTTGTATTTTTATAGTAGATATTCAATACACAGATGGTGCAGAGGCCAACTGGCACCCTTCTGCCTACCACAGCAGCCCCCAACATAGCCACAGGGCCCACGCCCTCAGCCCTACCACTGACCAACCCCTTTCCTAGTCTGGATTTCTGTTTAATAGAAGTTTTAATTGGTAGTAGGTCGGATACAACACTGATTTATTAATGCCATTGTAATAACAGATTTACAATTGTGACAGGAGTAAGAATGTTTTGGTAGTCCTTGAGTCAGCTGTACTTTGGAATGCTCTTCTGAGCCCGAAGGTTGCCCTGTTCTGCAAGGCAGACTGAGACTGTGTCCTGACTTCAGTTCTCCAGCTCCTTTTAATGCAGGAAGTTACCCACATTATCAACTCTGGTTAGTATGGCTATTAGGTTCTAGGACAGGAGAATATCTCCCTTTTCCATCTACCTGCCCAGGTGCCCCTCAGCTTTACCTTTGTCTCCTGATTGAGGGGGTCCATCTTTGGTCCCACTTGTGTTCTATACCTCCCCTATTTTTAGAACTCACAATGTCAATTATGCCTTTTTTCCTAAATATTTTTTTTCCTGTGGTTTTTGTAGGGGAGGGAACAGTTTCTTCCACTGAATGTATAAATATGCTTGCATCTCCCAAACTGAAGAATACAAACAAATGCACACCCTCTCTAAACACAGTAAGTCCTCTAACTTCTGATTAGTCTCTCTCCATTACCATCAGGACCAGACATCTTGAAAATCCATCCTGTATCTGCTGCTTCCCCTTGCTCTCCACAATCATTCCTTGCCCACTGCAACCTCCCTCTGCATCCAGCACTCCACTGAGGTTACAACAAGCTCTGAATCACCGCAGTTAGTGTTCTATCATTTGTATCCTTTTCAACATCTACAACATTTGATATTCCCGATTACTCCTTTCTTAAAATACCTCTTGTTTGATTTATAAAAGTCTTTGACTTTTTGTTTTCTATTTTGTCTACTCTCTTGGTTAAGTGGTAGAATTCTTTCTTTCCATGCCGGAGACCTAGGTTCAATTCTTGACCAGTGCACCTCAGCACAGCCACCACCTGTCAGTAGAGGCTTGCGTGTTGCTATGATGCTGAGCAGATTTCAGTGAGGCTTCCAATATGATGGATTAGGAAGAAAGGCCCGGTGATCCACTTTCAAAAATGAACTAAAACCCTATGGATCACAATGGTCTGATCCAGAACCAGTTAAGGGGGTGGCACAGTACTGGGCAACTTTTTGTTCTGTTGTGCATGACAGTGCCAAGAGTCAGGGGCCGACTCAGCATAGACCATTAAAACATGCTCATTGACTTTGTACAGATATTGAGAATATTAGACTGTGGTACAATAAGAAATTTTGATAAAGAGATCCTTTTGGACAGTAAACATGGAGAAAATTGAACTTATATCAAGACATAAATGCCTTTCCAGCTTAAACAAATGTCACTGACACTCCATTGAATCAGTCTTAATTCTTCGCCTGAGATTTAAAGCCAACTTCCCCCATGAGTCTATATGAAAGATATTTGTTGTTGGAGCCCTGTTGGTGCAGTGGTTAAGAACTCAGCTGCTAACCAAAAGGTGAGCAGTTCGAATCCATCAGCCGCTCCATGAAAACCCTATGGGGAAACTCTACACTGTCCTATAGGGTCACTATGAGTTGGAATCAACTCAATGGCAATGAGTTTGGTTTTGGTTGTTGTTGTTAGGTGCCATCAAGTTCGTTTTAAATCTTAGTGATCCTATGTACAACAGGACGAAACACTGCCTGGTCCCACATCATCCTCACAGTCATTCTTATGCTTGAGTCCATTGTTGTAGCCACAGTCTCAATCCATCTCACCCAGGGTCTTCCTTTACCAAACATGATGTCCTTCTTCAGGAACTGGTCCCTCCTATTAAGTACATGAGATGAAGTCTTGCCATCCTACCTTCTAAGGAGTACTCTGGCTATACTTCTTCCAAGAAAGATTTGTTCATTCTTCTGGCCATGGTATGTTCAATATTCTTTGCCAACACCATAGTTTAAGCCATCAATTCTTCTTTGATCTTCCTTATTCATTGTCCAGCTTTCCTATGCATATAAGGTGACTGAAAATACCATGGCTTGGGTCAGGTGCACCTTAGTCTCCAAAGTGACGTCTTTATTTTTTAAAACTTTAAAGAGGTCTTTTGCAGCAGACTTGCCCAATGCAACATGTCATTTGATTTCTCGGCTGATACTTCCATGGGCATTGACTGTGGATCCAAGTAAAATGAAATCCTTGACAATTTGAATCTTTCTCTGTTTATCATGATGTTGCTTATTGGTCCAGTTATGAGGATTTTTGTTTTCTTTGTGTTGAAGTGCGATCCATACTGAAGGTTGTATCCTAGGTTTCCATCGGTAAGTGATTCAATTCCTCTTCATTTCAGCAAGCAAGGTTGTGTCATCTGCACAACACAGGTTATTAATGAGTTTTCCTCAATCCTGATGCTGTGTTCTTTTTCATATAGTCCAACTTCTTGGATTATTTCCTCAGCATACAGATCAAATAAATATGGTGAAAGGATACAAACCCGATGCACACCTTTCCTGACTTTAAATCATACAGTATTCCCTTGTTCTGTTCAAAAGACTGCCTCTTGGTCTATGTGCAGGTTCTAATTAAGTGTTCTGGAATTCCCATTCTTTGCTATGTTATCCATAAGTTGTTTTGATCCACACAGTCAAATGCCTTTGCACAGTCAATAAAACACAGGTAAACATCTTTCTGGTATTCTCTGCTTTCAGCCAAGATCCATCTGACATCAGCAATGATATCGCTCATTCCACGTCCTCTTCTGAATCTGGCCTGAACTTCTGGCAGTTCCCTATTGATGTACTGCTGCAACCACTTTTGAATGATCTTCAGCAAAATTTTACTTGTGTATGATATTAATTAAAAAAAAATTTTTTTTTTTTTTTATATTGTTCGATAATTGCTGCATTTAGTTGGATCACCTTTCTTGGTAATAGTTATAAACATGGATCTCTTCCAGTCAGTTGGCCAGATAGCTGTCTTCCAAATTTCTTGCACTGACGAGCACCTCCAGCGCTGCATCCATTTGTTGAAACATCTCAATTGGTATTCCTTTAATTCCTGCAGCCTTGTTTTTCCGCATATTTTTCAGTGCAACTTGGACTTCTTCCTTCGGTATCATCGGTTCTTGATCATTTTCTACCTTCTGAAATAGCTGAATGTCGAGAAATTCTTTTTGGTACAGTGACACAGTGTATTCCTTCCATCTTCTTTCGATGCTTCCTGGGCTGTGCAATATGTTCCTTGTAGAATCTTTCAATATTGCAACTTGAGGCTTGAATTTTTTCTTTTCTTTCCACTTGAGAAATGCTGAGTGTGTTCTTCCCTTTTAGTTTTCTAACTCCAGGTCTTTGCACATGTCATTAGGATACTTTGGCTTCTCAAGCAACCCTTTGAAATCTTCTGTTTAACTCTTTTATTTCATCGTTTCTTCCTTTTGCTTTAGCTACTCTACGTTCAAGAGCAAGTTTCAAAGTCTCTCCTGGTATCCACTTTGGTCTTTTCTTTCTTTCTTGTCTTTTTAATGACCTTTTGCTTTCTTCATGTATGATGTCCCTGATGTCATTCCACAACTTGTCTAGTCTTTAGTCATTAGTGTTCAATGGGTCAAATCTATTCTTGAGGTGGTCTCTAAATTCAGGTGGGATATACTCAAGGTCCTAAATTTTGGCTCTTGTGGACTTGCTCTAATTTTCTTCAGCTTCAACTTGAACTTGCAAATGAGCAATTCATGCTCTGCTCTGCAGTCAGCCCCTGGCCTTGTTATGACTGATGATTGAGTTTCTCCATCTTTTCTTTCCACAGACGTAGTCAATTTGATTCCTGTGTATTATATCTGGCAAGGTCCATGTGTATAGTCACTGTTGATGTCACTGAGAAAAGATATTTGCAATGAAGAAGTCATTGGTCTTGCAAAATTCTATTGTGCGATCTCTGGCATCATTTCTACCACCAAAGCCATATTTTCCAACTACTGATCCTTATTTGTTTCCAACTTTCACATTTCCATCACCAGTAATTATCAATGCACCTTGACTGCATGTTCGATCAATTTCAGACTGCAGAAGTTGGTAAAAATCTTCAATTTCCTCATCTTCAGTATTAATGGTTGGTGTAAAAATTTAAATAATAGTTGTATTAGCTGGTCTTCCATGTAGACGTATGGCTATTATCACTGACAGTGTTGTACTTCAGAATAGATCCTGAAATGTTCTTTTTGATAATGAATGTGACACCATTCCTCTTCAATTTTTCATTTTTTTTAGATAGTAGACGAGATGATTGTCTGATGCAAAATGGCCAATAGCAGCCCATTTCGGCTCACTAATGCCTAGGATATCAATCTTTATGTGTTCTATTTCATTTTTGATGACTTCCAATTTTCCTAGATTCATACTTCATACATTCGATGTTCCGATTATTAATGGATGTTTGCAGGTGTTTCGTCTCATTTTGAGGTTTTCATTGGCCAGTTTTTTCAGAAGTAGACCACCAGGTCCTTCTTCCCAGCCTGTCTTAGTCTAGAATCTCTAGACTGAATCCTGAAGGTATTTGAAATACAGGTGACATGGCTTCCAGCATCACAGCAACACGCAAGCCACCACAGTACAACAAACTGATAGATGCAGGGGTTTAGAGGTACTAAATGATATAATTCTTAAGGTTTAACAAACCCACAAATTAAATTAACAATAAAAAATTTTCAAACCAATAGGCTATGGCTCCCCTAGGACAGAGACCATTTATTTGTTCTAAGATATGACGGAAATTTAAAATTAAACAACAGTTAAGGCAATGCTTTTCTTTCATGTACCCATTTATATCTTACCCACAGAACAAATACCTTAAAAAAAATTATCAATAAGAGAGTGCTACTGGAACTAGGTGGATAAATATATAACAATATATATTTCATGGATCATAAATAGATACTTATATCCACAAAGCTGATGAACATTTCCACTGCTAGTTTCCCAATATTTCATCTTCTCTCCCACACATCAGTCTTTTATATGAATTTATAAGTATACGAATATAAATATATTTAATAAATATATATATTAAAAAGACTATATTAGAATATATTTCTAATATTTTTTTATATACTAGTCAAAGTGAGGAGAAAAAGAAGGCAAATCTTTCTTAAATGAAATAATTTCATTTCAAATATGGATAATCTTTTTTTCTAGAAAAATCTGCAAGACACAATTTTCCACGTTTTGAAGAATTTAGGTATTTACTTTGTGTATATGATATTCATACCTGCTGAGGTTTCTCGAAATTTGTCACTCGTCTTCTTTTTCCTCCATTTCCAAGGCTTAAAGATTTTACCAATGGTGGATAGTTTTCCCTTTCTCTTGAAGGGAGGTGTTTGGGAACCTGCTGTGGGGCCATCTGAGTTTGCTAGAGAAGCTTTGTCCAGTCCGTCAACTGTATTAAAGAAAAAATAATGTCAGACAAGGGCTGTAGTAAAAGTTTGAAACAACATTATCTATTTCTTCATGGGTTGTTAACAGTAAGCACAACCACTCTAATTGTAATCTCATATGAACTTCATTTTGTCCCATTTCCCAACTAGCAGGAATCCCCTGATATCAACTGGTAAATAAATTGATCAGAAATTATAGTCACTGTATTCATTTTCAGGAAAAAGAAAGGAGAGACCGACATGGAAGGGCCTGAGAAAGGTGTACTAACTCCATCTGCGACAACTGTATCAATATTTTGTGTAGGAATACAACATTCTAAATATCCCTAAAATAGGATGTTCTTCTAGAGACTGTTTTGGCATTCTCAGTAATAAATATTACAGTTACGGTTTAGTTAAAATCATATATTCTCCTTCACAAAATGAAATTTAGTGCCAAGAAGCTACATTTTAACTACCTTTTTGTTCCAGCAACAAAAATTTTTCAACTACAAATAAACTGATAGCTAGCACTACCAGTAAGATAAACATAGGAAATGTGGGCACTGTGTATGAGAGAACATATTATTACATACCTTAATCATTTTATTCACCAAAGGAAAGGCACAAAACCTTAAATTGCCCTGTAGTATGTTCAAAAGAGCAGGGAGATAGCAATAACTTATATTACCCCAACTATCAAAATTAATGGCAAAAACCAGAAATAGACCAGTGTTGGACATAAAAAACCTATACAAAGAGAGCTACATAACACTACTGGAAGAAACCAAAAGAAAAACATACCATGCTCATGGGTAGGTAGACTCAACATTGTGAGGATGTCAATTCCACCCAAAACCCATTGTTGCTGGGTCATTTCCGATTCATATTGACCCTACAGGACAGAATAGAACTGCCTCATAGGGTTTCCAAGGAGTGCCTGGTGGATTCAAACTGCTGACCTGTTGATTAGCAGCCGTAGCACTTAACCACTACGCCACTAGCAATCTATACATACAACGCAATTCCTATCTAAATACCAACAGCATTCTTTATGGAGATGGAAAAACTAATCACTAACTTCATATGGAAAGGGAAGAGTCTCCAGATAAGTTAGGCATCACTGAAGGAGAAGAACAAAGTAGGAGGCCTTGGACTACATGACTTCAGAAACTACTATACAGCTACAGTAGTCAAAACAGCCTGGTACTGATACAACGACAGAAGCATTGACCACTGGAAAGAACTGAGAAACCAGATATAAATCCATCCACCTACAGTTACCTGATCTTTGAAAAAGGCCCAAAATCCATTAAATGGGGGAAAAGACAGTCTTTTTAACAAATGGTTCTGGCAAAACTGGATGACCATCCATAAAAAACAAAAAACAGGACCCATACCTTACACCATACAGAAAAACTAATTCAAAATGGACCAAAGACCTAAATATATAACCAAAAACTATAAAGAATAAGGAAAAAAAAATAGGATCAATGCTAGGGGCCCTAATACATGGCATAAATAGGATGCAAACCATAACTAGCAATACACAAGCACCAGAAGATAAACTAGGTAACTGGGATCTTCTAAAAATTAAACACTTACGGTCACCACAAGACTTCACCAAAAAAGTAAAAAGCGAACCTACAGGCTAGGAAAAAATTTGTGCCTATGACATATATGACAAAGGTCCAATCTCTTCAATCTATAAGAAAATCCATCATCTCTATAACAAAAAGACAAATTAAAAAATGGACAAAGGACATAAACAGACATTTTACTCGAGAAGACATTTAGGCACCTAACAGACACATAAGGGAATGCTTGCGATCACTAGCCATTAAAAAAAAAAAAAAAAAATTTGGAGGAATGCAAATCAAAACTACACTGAGATACCATGTCACCCCCATATTACTGGCACTAATTAAAAAAATAGAAAATAACAAATGTTGGAGAAGCTCTGGGGAGATTGGAACTCTTATGTGCTGCTGTTGGGAATGCAAAATGGTACAACCATTTTGGAAAACAATATGGCACTTCCTTAAAAAGCTAGAAATAGAAGTACCATAGAATCCAGCTATCCCACTCCTAGGAATAAATCCTAGAGAAATAAGAGCCACCACACAAACAGACATATACACACCATGTACACTGCAGCATTATTCACAATAGCAAAGAGATGGAAACAACCTAAGTTCCCATCAACAGATGAATGGATAAACAAACTAAGGTACATACACACAATGGAATACTACACGATGCTGTTGTTGTTGTTAGGTGCCATCGAGTCAGTTCTGACTCATAGCTACCCAGCGTACCACAGAACGAAACACTGCTTGGTCCTGTGCCATCCTCACAATCATTAAGGATAGTGGCTTCTTAACATCATCGCCTTGTTGGTGTAGAGTTTAGAAGAAAATCTTTTAAAAGGTTTGACCATCACGTGTAAAGGACAGCAAAATTCCTTGATAGCTTTGAAAAGCAGTCATCTTCACAGTTTGTGGCCAAAATTTAGTATTTTAAAAAATATGAGGTATGATTTTTAAAATAAGGAGGGCTAGAGCTGTGAGTCAAAAATCCACTAGAGGGAATCTAACAACAACAGTGTTAACACTTCATTTTTAGGGAATCCTTGACACAGCATACAATTGTTGTTGTTAGGTGCCGTCGAGTTGGTTCCAACTCATAGCAACCCTATGTATCACAGAATGGAACACTGACCGATCCTGGGCAATCCTCACAGTGGTTGTTATGCTTGAGCCCATTGTTGCAGGCACTGTGTCAATCCATCTCATTGACGGTCTTCCTCTTTTCCACCGACCCTGTGCTTTACCAAGTGTGATGTCCCTCTCCTGAGACTGATCCTTCCTGACAACATGTCCAAAGTATGTAAGAGTATGTAAGTCTAACCACACTTGCTTCTAAGGAGCATCCTGGTTTGTACTTCTTCCAAGAAAGATTTCTTCATTCTTTTGGCAGTCCACAGTATATCAAGTATTCTTCATTGACACCACCATCCAAAGGCATCAATTCTTCTTTGGTCTTCCTTATTCACTGTCCAGCTTTCGCGTGCATATAATACGATTGAAGACACCATGGCTTGGGTCAGGTGCACCTTCATCTTCAAGGTGACATCTTTGCTTTTCAATGCTTTAAAGAGGTCCTTTGCAGCAGATTTGCCAAATGGAATGGGTGTTTTGATTTCTTGACTGCTGCTTCCATGGCTGTTGATTGTGGATCGAAGTACAACGAAATCCTTGACAACTTCAATCTTTTCCCTGTTTATCATGTTGTTGCTTATGGTCCAGTTGTGAGGATTTCTGTTTTCTTTATGTTGAGGTGCAATCCATACTGAACGCTGTGGTCTTTGATCCTCATCAGTAAGTGCTTCAAGTGCTCTTCACTTTCAGCAAGCAAGGCTGTGTCATGTGCATAATGCAGGTTGTTCATGAGTCTTCCTCCGATCCTGATGCCGCATTCTTCTTCATGTAGTCCAGCTCTTGGATTATTTGCTCAGCACACAGACTGAATAGGTATGGTGAAAGGATACAGCCCTGACACACACCTTTCCTGACTTTAAGCCAAGCAGTATCCTCTTGTTCTGTCTGAACAACTACCTCTTGATATATGTACAGGATCCTCATGAGCATAATTAAGTGTTCTGGATTCCCATTCTTAGCAATATTATCCATAATTTGTTATGATCCACACAGTTGGATGCCTTTGTATAGTCAATAAAACACAAGTAAACATTCTTCTGGTATTCTCGTCAAGCAGCCAAAGCAAAAGGAAAAAATAATGAAGTAAAAGAACTGAACAGAAGATTTCAAAGGGCAGTTCACAAAGACAAAGTAATATAATGACATGTGCAAAGAGCTGGAGATAGAAGTACACACTCAGCATGTCTCAAGCTGAAAGAACTGAAGAAAAAATTCAAGTTGCAATAGTAAAGGTTCTATGGGGAAAATATTAGACGACGCACAATGCGTCAAAAGAAGATGGAAGGAATACACAGAGTCATTACACTAAAAGGAATCAGTCGATGTTCAACCGTTTCAAGAGGTAGTATATGATCAGGAACCGATGGGACACAACAATAAAAAACAACAATGAATCTCTGAAACATCTCACAACACTGATGAATCTGAAGGGCATTATGCTGAGTGAAATAAGCCAAACACAAAAGGACAAATACCACTATTATAAAAACTCAAGAAAAGGCTACATATAGAAAGAAACAATCTTCGATGGTTACGAGGGAGGGGAGGGTGAAAGAGGGAAAAACATCAACTAGATAGTAGATAAGTGGTAGCTTAGGTGAAGGGTAAGACAGTACACAATACTGGGGAAGTCAGCACAACTTGACCGAGGCAAAGTTATAGAAGGTTCATAGAAGCATCCAAATTCCCTGAGGGATAGAGTTACTGGACTGAGGGCTGGGGACTACAGTCTTTGGGGGGAATTTGCTCAATTGGCATAATATAGTCTATAAAAAAAATGTTCTATATCCAACTGTGTCGAGGAGCGCCTGGGGTCTTAGAAGTCTGCAAGAGGCCATCTAAGATACATCTACTGGTCCCACTCTGTCTGTAGCAAAAGAAGATAAAGAAAACCAAAGACACAATGGAAAGATTAGTCCAAAGGACTAATGGGCCACAAGTACCACAGCCTCCATCAGCCTGAGCCCAGAACTAGATGGTGCCCAGCTACCACCACCAATTGCTCTGACAAGGATCACAACAGAGGGTCTTGGACAGAGTGTGAGAAAAATGTAGAACAAAATTCAAATTGACAAGAAATGACCAGAGTTACTAATCTGAGAGACTGGAGAAACCCGAGGAATATTGTCCCCAGATACCTTTTTAGTTCAGTACTGAAGTCACACCTGAGGTTTACCTTTCAGCCAAAGATTAGATGGGTCTATAAGACACACAATAACACACCTAGGAATGTGTTCATAATTCAGTCATTTATATGAGACTAAATGGGCACACCAGCCCACAAATGAAGATGAGAAGGCAGGAAAGAATAGGAGGAAAACTGGACGAATGGAAATGGTGAACCTGGGGTGGACAAAGAGAGAGTGTTGACACATTGTGGGGTTGGCAATCAATGTTATAAAACAACTTGTGTATTAATTCTTTAATGAGAAGCTAATTTGCTCTGTTAACTTTCACCTAAAGCACAATTAAAAATAAAATATTTGTTTAAGCTGGGTGGAATAGAAGAGAAACCCTCTAAGTTGAGGAATAAAAAACCTGAAAATTCAGAAAAATCAACAACACCCCCCCCCCAAAAAAAGGAAAGAAACAGACCACTGTCACCAAAAGGAGAATAGATAAATCAACTGTGGTATTATTTATTCAATGAAATTCCACTCAGCAATAAAAATTAATGAACAATTGATACATACAACAACATGGATATATCTCAAAAACATCGTGCTTAAAAAAAAGGCCATGCACATGGTTCCATTTATATTAAGTTCTAAAATAAGCAAAACTAATCCATGAAAAAAAAAAAAGGAAGAAAAGAAAATCAAAACAATCTTTGCTTCTTGGAGTGGCGAGAAGGCAGCATGGCTAGGGACTACGAGATCTAAGTAAGGGCATGGTGGTGGGATTCCTGAGTTTCCTTTCTGCCTCATATATCCTAGACTTGTAGCTGAAGAAGCCAGAAACCCAGAAATGCTAATGGGAACAGACCAAAATAGCCTGAACAAAAGCCTGCTCTCTCTAGTCAAACAACCAGCAAAGGGGAAGTCTTGAAAGTCAGAACACTTGCAAACAATAACTGCTCTACTCCTGCTAAACACCACAAAAGAAACTGCTGGCCATCTGTCTTAGTCATCTAGTGCTGCTATAACAGAAATACCACAAGTGGATGGCTTTAACAAAGAGAAATTTATTTCCTCACAGTCTAGTAGACTAGAAGTCCAAATTCAGGGTGTTGGCTCCAGGGGAAGGCTTTTTCTGTCTGTTGGCTCTAAAAGAGGGTCCTTCTCATCAATCTTCCCCTGGACTAGGAGCTTCTCCACACAGGAACCCTAGGTCCAAAGGATGCGCTCTGCTCCCGGTGCTTCCTTCTTGGTGTTATGAGGTCCTCCACTCTCTGCTTGCTTCCCTTTCCTTTTACCCCTTCGAAGAGAAAAGGTGCTGCAGGCCATAGCCCAGGGAAACTCCCTTTACATTGGACCAGCGATGTGACCTCAATAAGGGTGTTACAATCCCATCCTAATCCTCTTTAACATAAAATTACCATTACAAAATGGAGGACAACCACACAATACTGGGAATCATGGCCCAGCCAAACTGATACACATATTTTTTTTTTAGGATATAATTAAATCCATGACACTATCCAAGCCAGCAAAAGCAGAGTGGGGAAACTAGACTTCTACCCTCGGGAGGCTATAAGGAGGAGCCCTAACGTTTCCATCAAAGTAATATCAGAGAAGGCCAAGTAGGGAGCCTGGGCCTTCATTCCTGCCAGCTGGGCTGGTACTGAGGTGCACATGATGGTGTCCATCATGAGGAGCCTGGACTTTCACCCCAATATGGCAGTATGAGGAGTTCCTCCTCCTCCCCACTAGGGTGGTATCGCATGAGGCCTAGGACAGTCAGGCCTTTCACCATCAACCAGTGCTAATGAGAAAACCCCCACCACAGCATCAGTGAAGACCATGTGCTATTGTTGTTAGGCACCATTGAGTTGGTTCCAACTCATACCAACCCTGTGCACAACAGAACAAAACACTGCCTGGTCCATTACCATCTTCACAATCATTGTTATGCTTAAGCACATTGTTACAGCCACTGTGGCAATCCATCTTGTTGAGCGTCTTCCTCTTTTTCGGTGATCCTCTACTTTACCAAGCACGATGCCCTTCTCCAGAAACGGATACATCCTGGTAACATATTCAAAGTATGTGAAACATAGTCTCACCATCCTTGCTTCTTCTGAGACAGATGTGTTGGTTCTTTTGGCAGTCTATGGTATATTCAATATTCTTTGCCAACACCACATTTCAAAGGGGTCAATTCTTCGTCTATCTTCCTTATTCATCATCCATCTTTCACATGCATATGAGGCAAAGACCATGTAGAAAGCCAGAAATCCCACCAATCACCCAGCAGTAATGAGAGTCCCTCCTCCCCAGCCTTTGTCCCACCTCCTCCACCTCAGGTGTCAATGGAGGCCAAGGGGAGAATCCGGATTTCTACCTCTACCTGGCAGTAATGAGGCCCCACCACTCCCGTGCCTCCCCACTAGAGAGGTATCTGACAAAGTCAGTTAAAACAGAAGATCTCAATAAGATCTAGAGTCTCATAACATAATATAAAAATCTCCAGGTTCCAATTGAAAATTACTCGTTATTGCAAGAAAGAGGAAGATTTCAAACTGAATCAAAAAAGACAATCAACAGATGCCAATACCTAAATCGTTACAAGCACTCCTTTCAAACAAGGATGAGAAAACCAACTCTTCTCACTACTGAAGTCTAGTCTAATTTCAGGTGTCATCAAAAAAAAAAAAATTTTTTTTTTTTTCTTGGTAGAGATATCCAGATGCTGTCCATCACCAGGTAAACTGAGATACAAGTTCTGCAGTGACCGATCCTTCTGTATGTGGGTCCCAACTTCACCTTACCCCACATCAGCCATAGCACACCAGGCAGAGGGAGATAGAGGATAGGCTGGTTTTGAAGCTATGCCAGAGTAAAGAAGTAAAATCCTCACGTGCGTCACTTCTTCTCCTGCCCAACTGCCTTCATTGAACAAGGAGCAAACCCAGTGAGGAACCGAGTGTATGATTTATTGTGTTCTTTTTGGAGACTTCACACTGATCTCTCATTAAGGGGCTTAATCTTGAGCAATTCAAAAGCTGTGAAATATAAAAGGGCTGATTATTGCAAGCATAGGAACTAAAGTTTCCATCCCAAATGCCATCTCCGGGGTTACACACATCTATTTCTCATTTTCCTACAATGCAGTGGGATTTAGCTCCCAACCCACATATCCAGTTTCCCAACATGCCATAAAAATTTGCTTTCCATCTGAACCAATGAAGCACAGTCAATTTTCTTCCTGAAAGCAAAAGCAAAATTAAATAATTCCCTAGGTGATACAAGGTAGCAGGTGGGGAGATTGAAAGAGATACTTGATGAGTGAAAAATAAAAGCCTTAATGTTAAATTCATAGCTGCATTAGAAATTAACTGCCATTGTCTTTATTTATTACACATTTACAGTTCTAGTCTTTACTCTGGGAAGAGCCTCGGCCAATTCCAACAGCCACAGCAGCACACATGTACACATCCTTTTCATGACAGAATGAATTCACCTGTGAGTTGTGCAATTGCTGGGCTACTACTGTTAGCCACCAGTTCAAAACCAGTTGCCATCAAGCTGACTTGTGTCGAGACCATTATCCAAGGATTTGAGAGTAGAACTGCGTTCCACAGGATTTTCAATGGCTGATTTTTCAGATACAGGTCATCGGACCTTTCTTCTGAGATGCCTCTAGGTGGACTTGAGCCTTCGACCTTTTGGTTAGCAGCTGAGCACCTTAACTGTCTGCATCACCCAGGGACTCCTACAGTTAACCACACTTGCAATTAAAAACCGTATGTTGGCATAGTTGCTCAAACTGGCATCATAATTCTTTTAAATCATGAATGTAAAGGGGACTGTCACCCACTTTTGAGCAGCATGAACAGATCATTAAATCTCTTCTTTTTTCCATACACCCAGGATACTGCCAGGGCCACTAATATTTCTATAATTTTCTTCTTGGATCACTAAAATCACTTTGAAATTTTCTTCCTAAAATTCTTGACCCACTCTCATGTTATCAAAACTGACTTTCCTTTTCATACTTGAAACCAACATTTTGAAATCTGACATATGTAGAAATACAAACCGGTACTGGCTATTCAAATATAAAAATTCTGAAAGACACAGCTATGTCTACTTTCTCACTGAAACAGGCCCACGCCCAACAAGACTTCCTCACACCAACAAATGGTAAAAATCCAATGTGTACACGCAGGTTTTAGTTCTCATTTAAACAGAAATTAGTCAATTAGTGCAAATGTGACCATATAAGCCACAAATAAATAAGTCTAGAAATTATCATATAAAATGAATTATAGGCTTGGAGAATCTTTCCTTCATGTGTATTGAGGTCGGAGAAAGATAGGGATTCTTAGAAAAACAGTAAATCTCCTCAGTAATATAACAGTTTGTAGTATTCTTTTAGATATTCACCTTTCCCCAGACATAATTATTCCAATCACTTTGAAAAGTGAAAGAAATGTGGCATAATATTTAACCTCACAAATTTTGTACAGGAAAGATCATTTAGTAGAAAAGAATCTCATTAAAGAGCTCTTTGTACTGATTCTTTGTGCAGACTGCATGGCCACCCTCTGAAAAATGGAGGTGGCAAAGATGGTCTCAACTTTTCTCTAAATATCCTTAAAATATCTGAAGGTTAATACAAATATATTTTTGAAGCCCAATACTAAAAACAATTAGAAATCATGTGTGGTAAACGGTGCTTTGACACTTTGCCATAATAAGTATATACTCATAATGTTATTCATAGTGATTTTATTATACCAAGAAGTGTAAACCTCTTAAAAGGGTACTGCACAAAGACATCTAATACTTAAAACAAAAAACTTTATTTCCGTAAAATGTGGTTTCTAGGCTTTTTTAAAAAATTTTGCCTGTGTTAATCTATTATCCTTACATAATATCATCACTATGGATTTTTCTTTCTATTACAGTTTTTAAGTTTCCATTATAATTCTGCTATTGTCCCCTTTAAAAGTCACAAAACATATGGCAAAGAAACATTACAGCAGTGTTTAGGAAAGATTTAACTTTATTTCCTACACTTGGATGAGGGTTCTCAACTGAAACAATGACTCATGATACATGTTATCATACACAAAGGCATACGCACATTTTCTGGGCACAGAACCAAGTAGACAATAAGGTCAGAATGAACCAATGCTATGAGCCATTCAGTATGAGATTGGATAATGGTTTCTAAGGCAGCCAAGTAGCTGGCCTTGTCTTGAGTTATCTAAAAAAAAAAAAAAAAAATCCCCCCCAAACCAAACCCATTGCAATTCAAGTTGATTTCAACTTGTATCTACCCTGTAGGGCAAAGTAGAACTGCCCCCCATAGGGTTTCCAAGGCAGCAAATCTTCACAGAAGCAGGCTGCCACATCTTTCTCCCATGGAGCAGCTAGTGGGTTCGAATAGCCAACCCTTCGGTTAACAGCTGAGCGCTTAACCACTGCACCGCCAAGGCTCTCTCTGCGTTATTTAAAGGAGATCCTTACTCTCTTGTCAATCAGAGATTATATTGGGTTGGATGAAACCTCTTCCTTTTTTTAGTAAGATGAATAGCCAACGGAAGGGGAAAAAACAAACAGGGGAATCAAAATGTGTAGAATTACAGGGCAGCATGGATTAACAGTTCTTAAAGCTCTTGTACATGTGCATTTGGATTGAACAAATAAGTAAATGGATGATGAATGATGGATGGTGGGAGCCAGATTTCTCACTGTTGGAGAAGGAGGTTACAGACAAACTAGAATGAAACATGTGGCACTGGATTAGAGTTGGAGACCGTATGAACTCATGTTTGGCCCAATACAGATACAGACGGGTAGATACAGAAGCAATTATAAATATGTGTATATACATGGCTTAATATACACATATGTATTTCCTAGCTTTGTCCAAGCAGAGGGTCCAGAAGCAATGCCACCCCAGCACCTACAATTTCTAATAGTATTCTCTAATAAAAGGCACCAGATCTCCTTACAGAAATGGATGCTTCTAGAGTTGATGTTGTTAGGAGCTGTCGAGTTGGCTCTGACTCATAACAACCCTATGTACAACAGAATGAAACACTGTCAGATCCTGCGCCATCCTCACACTAGTTGTTATGCTCAAGCCCATTGCTGCAGCCACTGTGTCAATCCGTCTTGTTCAGAGTCTTCCTCTTTTTCAATGACCCTCTACTTTACCAAGAATGGTGTCCTCCAGGAACTGATCCTCCTTATAACATGTCCAAAGTATGTGAGATGAAATCTCATTATCCTTGCTTCTAAGGAACATTCTTGTTGTACATCTTCTAAGACAAATTTGTTCATTCTTTTGGCAGTCCATTGTACAGTCAATATTCTTCTCAACACCACAATTCAAAGGCATCAATTCATCTTTGATCTTCCTTATTCTTTGTCCAGCTTTCACATGCATGTGAGGCAATTGAAAACACCATGGCTTGGGTAAGGTGCACCTTAGTCTTCAAGGTGATGTCTTTGTTTCTCAACACTTTAAAGAGATTTTTTGCAGCAGATTTGCCCAGTGCAAGGTGTCCTTTTCTTGACTGCTGCTTCCATGGGTGTTGATTGTGAATCCACATAAAGTGAAATCCTTGAAAACTTCAATCTTTTCTCCATTTATCATGATGTTGCTCACTGGTCCAATTGTGAGGATTTTTGCTTTCTTTATGTTGAGGTGTAATCCACACTTAAGGCTGTGGTCTTTGATCTTCATCAGTAAGTGCTTGAAGTCCTCTTCATTTTCAGCAAGCAAGATTAGGGCAGAGAAAATACTAGATAAGCCTGGAACATCTCATAGTGCCAGAAAGTAAGGAAGTACTCAAAAAACAAACCAATGGGAATATGTCAAAGAATACAGGAGCCAATTGAAACAGCTCCCAAAGGGCAATGGCGGAACCATTTGAGCCATAAAATAAATAACATAGTGTTAGATTGGTGGTCCAGTGGTTAAGAGCTAACCAAAAGGTCAACAGTTCAAATCCACCAGCTGCCCCCTGGAAACCCTCTGGGGCAGTTCTCCTTTGTTCTATAGGGCTGCTATGAGTCAGAATTGACTCAATGGTAATGGCTTTTTTTTTTTTTTGGTGTAGTGTTAGATTATAACTCAAAGTATAAAATATCTATGAATTCATACTGATATAAATAAATGAGTGCATAAAATAAATGTGGGAGAAGAGACAAATCTGTACAGAAGAATCCCAAATAATCTATATAGATAGGTGCTTAACTCCCTCTCCTTAAGTGTGGGCAGCATATAGTGACGTCTTTCCAAAGAGTACAGCATGGAAAGAGGGAAAAAAGAGGGATAAATGCCCCATTAGGCAGGCGATCAAGGTTATCATCATCAGCGATAAGCAATGTTGATAACATGTAACCTTGATAGGATGTGATGAGAATGGCATGTCAAAACCCATCAGAAAAACATCATACAAAGCCAAATTGAGGGACGTTTACAAAATGCCTGAGCAGAACTCCTCAAAACTGTCAAGGTTATTAAAAACTAGAAAAATCTGAAAATTCACAGATCAAAGGAGGTTAAGGAGATATAATGACTAAATGTAATGTGGTACCCTGAACGGAATCCTGGAACAGAAAAAGAGCATTAGGGAAAAACTAGTGAAATCCTAATGAACTGTACAGTTTAGTCAATAACGAAGTACCAGTGTTGGTGTCTTGGTTGTAACAGATGTATCGTACTGCTACAAGGTATTAATAATAGGAGAACCTAAGGTGGGGCTATATGAGAACTCTCTGTATTATCTCGGCAACTTTTCTATAAATCTAAAACTATTCTAAATAAAGTTTATTTTTAAAAATGTGACATTAGTGAGCACGGAAGTAAATGCGGAGGAGGGTTTAGGAGATTCTCAGGGGCTGGGACATGAGTTCTAGAGAGAACTCAAGAAGGACTGTCTTATAAACCCATTGCCTTCAAGTCGATTTGACTCATAGTAACCCCATAGGACAGGGTAGGACTGCCCCATAGGGTTTCCAAGACTGCAATCTTTATGGAAGCAGACTGCTGCATCTTTCTCCAATGGAGTGGCTGGTGGGTTTGAATCGGAGTGCTTAACCACTGTGCCACTAGGGCTCCATATACCAACAGTAAAAATTTCAGTTCAAAGGAGTTTTGGAAGGTAATATGCTTCTGAGCTGCCCATCTTTCTCCCCAAAACCTCCCTTTAGTAATACTTTTAATATCTAGTATTTTAACAGTAAAAGAACATTTACAGGTCATCAAATTGCTGTTTCAACCCTTTTTGGCACGTGATACACCCATATAAAGTAAGTGGTATTCAGCATCTTGCCAAAAGGTGGACAATGGGCCCATTTGCAGCATGCTGTAGGAAGAACTTACCGCAATTATCGTGAGACCACAGAGAGAGAGATCTCAAACTTAGCCCCCAACACCACACACACACATACACCCCCCACACCATGCCGGGATTAGTATCAGGTGCTACTAGTCAGAATCGCAAATCTGGGAATAAAAAGGTTCCCTATATTATATTTTTAAATCATTGAAGCCGAAATATTTTCAATAGTAAAATTGTATTTGGGAACCAAAAGTAAACTTAAACACCTGTAACTTATTTCCTGACCATTGAAGATGCATTTTTTAACTCATCCACGCCCCCGCCCCCACCGAAATCATCGGGATGGGAGAAGAATGGAATAATTCAGAAACCCTGTAACTCATGCTTGTGTAAAAGGTCTAATGAGAAAATGAGAGATACCCAAAAATGAACTATTCATTGACTCACCCTGGGATTCATTCTCTCCTGAAAGCTGACATTACTGAGCATTTCATTAATAGCAGAATAGTAGCTAGTATTTATTGAAGGAGCTTTAGTATTGCAACAGTTAAGCGCTCAGCTGCTAACCAAGACGTTAGTGGTTCAAACCCACTAGCAGTTCCACTGGAAAAAGAACTAACGATCTGCTTCTATAAAGATTAAGCCAAGAAAACCCTATGGGGCAGTTCTACTCTGTCACATGGGGTTGCTATGAGTTGGAATCAATTTGATGGCATCTAACAACAACATTTATTATTTACTCTGTGCCAGGCACAGTGCTAAGAAGTTTACCTGTATTAGTTATCTTATACAATTCTCATAATAATTGAGATAGCTATCATTATTAGTCCCATTTTTGAGAGGAGAAAACCAAGACTCAGCAAGATTAAACCCTTGCTCAGTATCTGGTATATAGTATGGATACATGTATTTATATTCATATAATGACAGAACGATTCAGATGTATTTATTGACTCAATAAAAAATGAGTAGGTATGGTTCTCAAGTAACACAGCCAGCCAGTGGCAGAGTTTGGATTAGAAGTCAGGTCTGTCTGCCTTCAGAGATGGTACTCTTAGCCACCATACCACAGAGCCTCCTTTAATTCTGTACCAGGCACTCATCATATAAAGTTTCTGGGGGAATCACAGAGATAGTAAGATACGATTTTTGCCCTTAAGAAGCTCATAGAACAGTTACGGAAACAGACGTGTTCCATGGCCAGTGATGCAAGCCAAGTGGCCATGGGTGTTAGGATAAGGGCGGAAGCAGAATAGCCAAGGGAGGAGCAATAATTTCTGGCTGGGTGACTGTGGAAGGTTCCTAGGTAGTGCAAATGGTTTGCACTCAACTACTAACCTAAAGGTTGGTGCTTTGAACTCACCCAGCACAACGAATAAAAGGCTTGGCAATCTGCTTCCATAAAGATTACAGCCAAGAAAATCCTACGGACTTGTACTCAGTAACACGGGAGGTCACCAGGAGTGGGAATCGACTTGATGGCAACAGGTTTGGTTTTTTCGGTTTGGGTGACTGGGAAATATTTCACAGGGAGTGAGAGACTTGAACTGGAACCTTAAAGAGAAGTAGCCTTTCCGGTGGAACTCAAGGAGGGGTGGCCTGAAAGTAAACAAATCAAGGAGGGCTGACCTTTTAAAGTAATGTCAATAAACATTTTCCTTATCACAGTGCTGTGCTCATAATATTCACATGATACATACTTATGAAAAAAAGAAAAACAAAGGTATAAAGACATGTCCTTGAACATGTGAAATGATTAAGTGGGAAAATTTAAAAAACCAACTAGAGAATTCTTGAACTTTGTACGTATAAATATGTGCTACTACTTAAAATCTGAGAATAATATAATTTTAGAGTTGGAAAAGATCTTTGCTAGCACAGAAGTTGCTTTTAATCAGTTGATAGTTCCTTAAGAAAATAACCAGTATTAAGATAATGAAAAAAAAAAACACAAAAATCCATTGCTGTTGAGTCAATTCTGACTCACAGCGACTCTGTAATACAGAGTAGAACTGCCCCCTAGGGTTTCCAAAGAGCAGCTGGTAGAATCTAACTGCTGACCTTTTGGTTCACAGCTGAGCTCTTAACCACTACGCCACCAGGGCTCCATTAAAGTAATAATCATAGTTTAAAAATATTAAAAAAAAAATTATCTGACCACTGCCTTTTAAAATCCAGAGTTGCTTTTTTGTAAGAGTAAAAATAATATATTGTCAAAAAGAAATCAAACGAAACTAAAAGAAAAAGAATAAAATGAGAAAAAACTTTGCTATAATAGAGCATAACAAAAGAATTTTAGTTCCCTGGAGGAAGACTGCTGTTATAACATTGCTTTTCATACTTGCCTCCCAATTTGCCAATTTTCATTCCTCCCTCACTCGAAAGAAACTATAAACTTATTTAAAGGGTTTTGGGGTAAGAGCAACACTTTCCACTGTCAATAAAAATAATACTGTGGAGCTGTCATGGATTGAATTATGTCCCCCCAAAAATGTGTGTATTAACTTGGTTAGGCCATGATTCCCAGTATTCTGTGCTTATCCTCCATTTTGTGATCGGAATTTTATGTTAAAGAGGATTAGGGTGGGATTATAACACCCTTTACCACGTCATCTCCCTGATCCAAGGTAAAGGGAGATTCCCTGGGGTGTGGCCTGCACCACCTTCCATCTCTCAAGAGACAAAAGGAAAAGGAAGTTAGCAGAGAGTGGGGACCTCATACCACCAAGAAAGCAGTGCCAGGAACAGGGCGCATCCTTTGGACCTGAGGTTCCTGTGCTGAGATTCTCCCAGACCAAGGAAGACTGATGCCAAGGACCTTCCTCCAAAGCCCACAGAAAGAGAAAGCCTTCTCCTGGAGCTGTCACCCTGAATTCAGACTTCTAGCCTAGTGGACTGTGAGAGAATAAACTTCTGTTTGTTAAAGCCATCCACTTGTGGTATTTCTGTTATAGCTGCACTAGATGACCAAGACAGCAGCATTTTTTTTTTTTTTTTTAATGAGGCATATCATATATACAGGAAACCAGTGCATTTTGTACATGTAATCACCACCCAGTTCAAGGTATAGGGAGTCTCTGGGTGGTGCAAATGGTTAACACGTTCAGCTGCTAACCGAAAGATTGGGAGTTTGAGCCCACCCAGGGGACCTCAGAAGGCTCGGTGATCTACTTCCAAGAAATCACTGAATGCTCTGTGGAATGCAATTCTACTCTGACATGCATGGGGCCATGAGTCAGCATCAACTCCACGGCAACTGGCTGGTTGGTTGGTTGGTTGGTTGAAGGGATAGAACGTTTCCAGTGATCCAGAAAGCTTCCTCCTGCTTCTTCCCAAGCAACACCGGCCCTCTTTCCTCCACTCTCCTAGATAACCACTGTTGGGGCTTTGACTTCCATTGCTACTTGTTTTACCTGTTCTTGAAGTTCAGCTAAGTGGAATCATACAGCAGGCACTTCTGTGTATGTCTTCCTTCACTGAACATGATGTCTGTGAGATTCAGCTATGGAATTATTTTTAGTTATTTTGAAATGAGTATTTCAAAGCAAAACAACATAGTTACAAAATCAAAAATATGTTATCTTAGCAAGAGCTCGGATGATAGAGTACTTGAAAATTATGAGCTTTATGCACAACTCTGCTTTTAAGAAAGGATATGATTACTGCTTTCTTTATCTGGAAAATGTAAATAGTATCTCCTTTCCCTAGGAGGCTTCTGGGAAAGTTAATCTACCTTTCTGCCATCTTTTGAGGTTGCCTTGAAGCCGTGCTAAATTATAAGATCACCTAAGCAAGATGAAAGGTGGAGAAGCAATTCATTTTCTTCCATAAATAATGACAGCTTTTTGTATAGTAAAACCTGTGAGAGCCAGGACTCAGTGGGACTGCCTTGTTCTTCCCGGGTCTCAAAAGTTTTCTGCCTTTGACAGGGTGCAGTCTTACCACTTTCCTATCGCCCTCTATTAGTGGAAAACATTTGCGTTTTCCTTCTCTGACAGGTTCTGCCTTACACAGGTTCTAGCTTTTGCAGGTTTAACTGGATATTTTTACTCCGTATATTAGAGCAGGCAGCAGTTACAAACAACATAATTTACAGAAGCACTACATTATCCATCGTGAGACCAACAATCATGTTTAATTTAAGAGCTCCATATTATCCTGTTATTGCTGATGTTAGGTGCCTTCAAGTCAATTCTGACTCATAGCAACCCCACGGAAACCCTGGTGGCACAGTGGTTACGTGCTATGGCTGCTAACCAAAAGGTCTGCAGTTCGAATCCACCAGGTGCTCCCTGGAAACTCAATGGGGCAGTTCTACTCTGTCCTACAGTGTTGCTATGAGTTGGAATCAACTTGACGGCAGCAGGTTAGGTTAGGTTACTCTGACCCTATGTGACAGAGTAAAACTGCCCCACAGGGTTTTCTAGGCTATAATCTTTTATGGAAGCAAGTCACCAGGTCTTTCTCCCATAGAGCTGCTGGGTGTGTTTGAACTGCCAATCCTTCAGTTAGTAGCTGAGAGCTTAACTCTACACCACCACTGCTTCTTTAATAACCAAAGATAGGGCTTTAATCCTTGGAAGCTGGAGGCGGCCTTTAGCGATAGCGTAATTTCATCATTTTATATACTAGGAAGCTGAGACCCAAGGAGGTCACGGGGCTTCCCAAACTGTTAACTAATGGCAGAAACAAGAGTCTAGGTCATTAGGTCCCTGTGTTTTTTTCCTATTCTACCAGGCCGTCTTCTTTAGAATTTGATAGCTAAACTCATGGTGAACCAGTAGCACTTCCTGTTGTTGATAGCTGTGGTTGAGCTGGCTGCCAGTGGACTGTTGTGCTCCAAAGGATTTTCTTTCTTTTTATTTTTTCCCATAGGGTTTTCAATGGCTGATTCTCAGAAGCAGATTTCCAGGTCCTTCTTCCTAGTCTGCCTTAGTACGGAACTCTGCTAAAACCTGTTCAACACCCTACCAACATGAAAGCCTCCACCAACAGACGGTTATTGCCTGAGCATGAGGTGCGCTGGCCAGGAACCAGGTCTCTTGAGCGGAAGGCAAGAATTCTAGCACTGAAACATCACTGCCCTCTAAACAACAACAAAAAAAAAACTAAACCCGTTACCATGGAGTTGATTCTGACCCTATCAAAAAAAACCAAACCTGTTGCTGTCAAGTTGATTTCGACTCATAGTGACCCTGTAGGACAGAGTAGAACTGCCCCATAGAGTTTTCAAGGAGTGCCTGGGAGATCTGAACTGCTCACTTTTTGGTTAGCAGCTATAGCTCTTAACCACTAGGCCACTAGGGTTTCCAGCGACCCTATAGTAGCTCTAAAATTACAGAAAGACTGTATACACAGCAAAAAGCAAAGAAGACATTACACAATTAGAACAGGCAAAACTCCAGGTTATTGTTCTGGGTTTTGACCACCCAACTGGGATTGTGAACTATAAGCCAAGGAGAGAACTGGACCCTAGACCCCAATTTTTCATCACTGAAATTAGGAGATTTGGTTAAATCATCTCCAGGCTCCTGTCCAACTTAAATAATTCTGTGATTCTTCATATTGTTTTCTGCTGAGCACACTGACCTCATAGGTCACATTAAGTCTGTTCTAAAAAAAAAAAAAAAAAAAATTTTTTTTTTAAGTACTTTAAGAATATTGCCCCGTTAACTGTCACCACAACCCTGTGAAGTAGGTGCTATCTATTAGCACTCCCATTTTATAGATGAAGGAGTTGAAGCACAGAGAAACCAAGCAACTTGCCCAAGGTCACACAGCTGATAAATGGGATTTAAACAAAATGGGGAAAGGTGGCACAAGTCGGAGTAGGGCTCTATTTTAAGAGAAGGCAAAATATGAACCCTAATGAGTAACAACCCAATTCTACACTGCATCCTGCCTTAAGCTAATCCAAAGAGTTAGAGCAAGTACAATGCCCAGGGTCATCAGAGTTAATTTCATGCTGGTTGTAGGCAGAGTTTATCTTCACTGATATTGACAACAATTATTTGATTGTACAGAACCCTTATTTACAATAATATTAACTTTAGAAGTTTACTATCAGTTTTTTTAACTTGTTTTTCTAACAGAGGCAGCCACTATTTTTCAACCCTCAAAGGGAAAAGCTACTAAAAATTTTCCTCTGCCTGCAAGCATTGACCGAGAATTCCTGAGTTTGAGCTTGTGGATGACAGGCCAGCAGAATGAATGTATTTGTGCAGCTGTGTGATGTCCTGATTCACTGACAGGAACAACATCCCCTAGACTTGCTACAGGATATTTAATGGATTCAATAAAGTCACTGGTATTTGGGGTTTAAAGAAATTCTGATTGAGTAAGAATAGCCTCACTTTGCAAATAGAAAGTTAATTGTAATGTAAACGAAAGCATAAGTTTCTAATATCACTGTTGGAGCCCTGGTAGTGCAACGGGAATGGTTAAGCACTAGGCTGCTAACTCAAAGGTCAGCGGTTTGAACCCACCAGCTGCTGTGCGGGAGAAAAGACCTAGTGATCTGCTCCAGTAAAGATTATAGCTTAAGAAACCCTAAGGGGCAGTTCTACTCTGTCATACAGGGTTGCTATGAGTCAGAATTGACTTGACAACACACAACAACATGACTGTTATAGCTATAAGCAAAGGGTTCTCTCTATAAACAGATACACTAGCTCTGCTTAGGGGTAGTATAGTAAAACCTGTGAAAGCCGGAACCTGTGTAAGGGGGAAACCTGTCAGAGAAGGAAAACTCAAATATTTTCTGCTTGAGTGACAGGAAAGTGATAAGACTCCACGCTGTCAAAGGTGGAAAACTTGTGAGACCTGGAAAAACAAGACAATCCTGTTGAGTTCCGGCTCTCACAAGTTTCACCGTAAGAAGTTTGCTTGTTGTTGCTGTTGTTGTGTTTCGTAGTGACCTCATGTGACAGGGTGGAATTGCCCAGTGTTTCTGAGGCTGTAATCTTCACAGGAGCAGATCATCAGGTCTTTCTCCCTTGAAGCAGCCGGTGGGTTAAAACCACCAACCTTTTGGTTAGTCCCGAGGAGGACGTAACAATTGCGCCTCCAGGGCTCCTTGCTTACACAGATGAATAACAAGAAAGGAATCAACCTAAAACCTTCCTCCCTATACCTAGTCGCCTCCTACAACAAATCCCAGAGTCTAGGGTGGAGAGCAGAAACCCCGATGGCGCAGTGGTTAAGTAACCCACCAGGTGGTCCCCGGAAACTCTACGGGGCAGTTCTACCTTGTCCCATAGGGTCACTGTGAGTTGGAACTGACTTGATGGCAACGGATTTGGGTTTGGTTTTGGATTGGGATGGGGAGCAGATGTGTGGAGTGTGCTTGTGAAAAGGAGGAAAAAGTCGAAACATCTCCAGTGGACAATCTGCCAAGTGGGAGAATATGTCACCTCATCCATTTCAGGGTAACGAAGCACCCTGTTTATGTTGAGCACTCACATGGGAATGAAATTTTAGGAAAAACTGGCAGATCTTATGTAAAATAAACTGTAAAATAAAATTGAATGAAATAACACAATTTTTAAGTAGCCAAATTTTGCCTCAGAAAAAATGATGAAAAAATTCCCATACAGCATGGATTTAACAGAAATATTACTGAAATAATACATTAAGTCTAGACCAATTTCTTTAAGTCAAAAGACTGGTAGATACCTAAGAGTCCTGAGTCCTCATACGATATGGCTGACCCTGTCTGCATGTCTACCAGTCCTCCTGGTCATCACACCAAGTTCCAAAGGCTGCTATTTGTGAAGATGCTAGACTGGTGGCCACACATAGCATTCTGGACACGTCCCCAAAGCAGGAATAAAACTTGCAGGCATATACAATGGAAAGCAGGAAACTGGGAGACAGACCCCACAGAGGAGAAGCTATGTTAATTAGTCATAAGGAGCCCCCAACGCACCTAGATTTATATGCTTGGAGTTCAATTAAGGCGTGACTGCAACTATCCAGGCATCTGAACTTGGAGAAAAAACCAAAAAAACCAAACTCAGTGCCGTCGAGTTGGTTCCGACTCATAGCGACCCTATAGGACAGAGTAGACCTGCCCCATAGAGTTTCCAAGGAGCGCCTGGTGGATTCGAACTGCCGATCCTTTGGTTAGCAGCCGTAGCATTTAACCACTATGCCACCAGGTAGTGGTGAATATGGATGGAAATGATGAATGGATAAAGGGACACTGAGAAGGAGAACTGAGGAGGCTAAGGAATTGCCTGGAGAAGTTACAGAGAACTGCATGGCCTGAACCTTTACCACGATGTGTAGGATGTCAAGGTGAGAAATAGACTTCGAGGAAAGACCTTTGGCTTGTGGTTAGACACCATCAACTTCAGGTGTTGGCAAGACTTTCAGGAGAAAACGTACAGCAGGCAGAAATACATTATTGGCACACTAGCAGAAGCTGCAGAAACCCTGGTGGCGTAGTCATTAAGAGTTACATCTGCTAACCAAAAGGTTGGCAGTTTGAATCCACCAGGCGCTCCTTGGAAACTCTATGAGCAGTTCTTATAGAGTCGCCGAGTGGGAATCGACTCGATGGCAAATGGTTTGGTTTAGTTTAACAAAAATTGCAGTTGAAGTTATTTGGGGGAGTCTTCCAAGCAAACGAGTCCCTGGGTGGTGCAGCATTTAATATGCTTGTTGCTAACTGAAAGGTTGGAGGTTGGAATCCACCTAGAGGCATTTCAGAAGGCCTAGCAACCTACTTCTGAAAACTCAGCCATTGAAAAGCCCTATGGGGCACAGTTCTACTCTGACACACATGGGGTTGCCATGAGTCAGACTCAAGTCCATGGCCACTGGTAATGGTCCAAGCAAAAGTGGCAGTTGAGGGCCAGGCATAAACCCTTAGAAAATGACTGACTACATTTAGGAGGCAGTAGGCTGTTCTACTCTGTCACATGTGGTTGCTATGAGTTAAAATCAACTTGATAACACCTAAAAGCAATAATAACAACAGGCTGCAGGCAATAATGAAACCCTGGTGGTGTAGTGGTTAAGTGCTGCCGCTGCTAACCAAAAGATACGCAATTCGAATCCACCTAGGCGCCTCTCGGAAACTCTATCCGGCAGTTCTACCCTGTCCTATAGGGTCATTATGAGTCAGAATCAACTCGATGGCAATGGGTTTGGTTTGGTTGTTTTTGGTAGGCAATAAAGAACTTTGGATTTTTTTTTTTTTTGCATTAATGATACAGCATAGGAAAAGGTTTTACTTGTGTGTTTTAAATTCACTAAGCATGGGGGCACTCAGGCATGTTGATGACGGAGGGGATGGAGCCTGCAGAGAGGAAGAGGTTGAAGATCCAGGACAGAAGGGCTGCAGGATTGATTCAGCCAGGATGGTAGACTAGGTGCATGGGGATTGAATTCCCTCAGGAAAACAGCAGGACCTAGGGTGGAAGGAGGGGGCCAGAACTTCATGTGGTGAATATGAGGAAGTGAACAGGAAGTCAAGAGATGACAGCAGCAAAGAGATATGGAGGGAAGCTCAGCAGGATGGCATGTACTTTCAAATGAAGAGTTCACAATCCTGGAAGCAAAATGGGTGGGAAACAGCAGTGGGGAGCTAACTGAATGTCTATGCTGTCTTTGACATGATAGGTGAAGAAGAACACAGCCCCCACTAGAGAGAATTACCAGGCAAGCTGTGTTGCCAAGAGCCAAATTTCATAGAAAAAGCAAGAAAGAGGAGGAAGTAGAAGTCCACAAAAACATGAGGATGTAGAAAAATTTGCTTACTATGGAATGGAGTCATTCATTCATAATTTATTGAGCAACTACTATAGACAATGTAATGCAATGGGGCTATAACGGTGAGCAACAATGGCTCAGACCTCTGCCCTCAGGAAGCTTACAGTCTCTGAGGGAAGCTGACATCATTCAAACAACTGTAAAATATAGAACTACAGTGTGTAATGGGATCACGTGAGACAGTGGTGGTTCAGGGATAGAATTCTTGCCTTCTATTGCAGGAGCAGAGCCTGGTGGTACAGTGGTTAACCAAAAATGTCAGCAGTTCGAATCCACTCCTTGGAAACCCTACGGGGCAGTTCTACTCTGTTCTGTAGGGTTGCTGTAAGCTGGAACTGACTGGATGGCACTGGGTTTTTGGTACTGCAGGAGACCCGGGTTCAATTTCCAGCCAATACGCCTCATACACGGCCACCACTCATCCGTCATTGGAGGCTTGCATGTTGCTATGATGCTGAACAGGTTTCAGTGGAACTTCCAAACTAAGACGGACTAGGAAGAAAGGTCTGGGAATCTACTTCCAAAAATCAGCCAATGAAAGTTCTATAGATCACAAGGGTCTAATCTGCAACTGATCATGGGGATGGCGAAGGACCGGTAGTGTTTTGTTCCATTGTGCATGGGGTCACCATGAGTCGGGGGCCCATTCAACAGCAGCTAACACACCAGAATGAGAGCAGGGGAGGATGTGGGGGCTGAGCATTAGTCCTCATGAGCGGCATGGGATGACATGGTCTCCAAGTCCTGAGCTAACTAACATTCAGTGAAAAATTGTTTGAGGACTACAGAGATTTAGTCGAGTTTCACAACGCTACTTAAAGGAGGGAAATACCCTGTTCAAATCAAACAAGAAACCATTTAAAAGTCACTGAAAAAGCAAAGGATTAACATTCCTTAGTTTGTGCACCTCGTTCTCTTGAAAGAGAGAGCAATAGAATTCCATTAGCTGTTTTTTTCTTCAAGATAATTTTATAATAATGATGCATTTAGTGCTGACTTTGTATGTTTTTTCTCCAACATAGTCACTAAGGAGATCCCACTTACAAGATGTTCTATTTTGGTTTCTCTCTTTAAAATGACATGTGCATCTAGCAAGCATTCCAGAGAATGAGTTGTTCCAGCAGGACTTGGGCACCCCACCCCCCAAAAAGCCTCTGAATCCAATGAGACCACCATCAAGCCAATAGGCTAATTTCACAATTCTCTTCTGATATAATTTTTATTAGGATTTTCAATACTAGCCTGGGGAGTAATGTTGAATATGTACTAGAATGATGAACAAAGCCTGTAACTCTCACAAAACAATTTGTGTATAAATTTTTGAATGAGAAACTAATTTGCACTATCAACTTTCACCTAAAAAGCATAATAAAATTAAAAATAAACAAATAAAGCTTATAACTGAACTTTAGAAGGAGCTAGTTGCAACTCACCTACTTTACCAGAAGCCATAAAAATAATTTTTTATTGCTGTTGTCGTTAAATGAGTAGGAAAAAGGAAGAGTGCCTCTTAAGGCAACAAGTATATGAAGAAAAAATAATGGTCCTCCCCACTAGATTAGGTGTCCCATGAGGGCAGGACTGAATGTTTTATTCTTGGTGGTGCCTCCACACTGTGCCTAGGCCACAGAAGCTTCTCGATAAATATTTACAAAATGGATGACAAAGTCATGGATAAGTGTTTGGAAATAACTTATACGACCTAGGTTGTGATTTATTTTAGCAAGTCTTTGGATTTTTTCACACAGTGAAAATGGTGTCCAACGGTGCCTTCCTGCAGAATTCCATATATGTTGAAACAAAATAGAGCAAACACTGAAGTTCGAAATGCGGACAATTTCAACACCAGCAGGAAAGATGATGAGCATTCAGAAGAATGGGAGGGACACTGTTGACAAATTTTCCAGGTGAGCAAACACTTAACTGCTGCTTGACTAGGTAATTTTCAAAGGACAACCCATCAAAGACAAATGGAAAAACAGCTGGAATCATTCATATGTCAAATAATCTTTTAAGGATTTTCAATTTCCACACACAGTGATGGATGGTGAAAATTGATTTTTTTTTTTTCCCCCAAGAGCTCCTCCCTGCCCCCATTCACATTTCCTTCTTCCTTCTCTAAGAAGCATGTCAGATTCTTTCTCAGTCTTCATCTTCTTTCTCTGAACTGGGAAGTCAAAAAGGCCATTTAGTTTTATGGTTAAGAAACTGGAAAAGGCAAGTCATCTAATTTGGAACTAAATCCAGTATTGCTTTGGTTTTTTTCTATTCCTTTTAGGCATTGCACATGAGAATCTGAATCTCTCAGAAAACCATGAGAAACCACATTTTTAACTTGATATTAAATTCTTTCATAATATAGCATTGTTATGGATGTTTAGCTACGTATCAATACTTTAGGCTTTCTATTCACTAAATACACCAGAGAGTGGCAGAACCACCAGGCCCTTTGTGTCATAGCCCAGTGTTGTGGTGGCTAATATTTGACTATATAGGGTAATATGCTCAATTACTAGGAGTCATTATTCAAGACTGGCAACCAGCATTAAGTTTTTGTTCCAGCCTGAACAGAGCACACCACCTCTCCTATCTCAACTTCAACTGAGAATCAAATAGCGTCTTTTCTACCACTCTCCTAAGGGGAGCAAACACAAATGGAGGGATGACTGGCATTTTCTTTCCTCTACACTTAAGCTTCCACTGAAGTAAAAAAAAAAAAGTTTTTGTTTTGTTTAATCCTTTAGCTATTTGGCACCCTGGTAACACTCTGTGCATGCTTAAAAAATAAGAAATAATTAGTCATTTTAAGTATAAGCACAGACCCTTGAGTGTTGTAAAGGAAAAACAGGCGTTGGAGCCAAAGAGACTTGAATTTAATAATCTGTTCTTCCACTTCCTAGATGGTAACCTTAGGCAAGTAATTGCACCTTTCGGAGCCTTTTACGTCATCAGCAGAATGAGGTGATGATGGGTTAACAGAGATAATACATGTCAAGTGTGTTAATGCTTCCGCCAATATTCAAGAAAGGTCAGTTCCTTCCACTACTTCTACTCTCCACTCAAGCAAAGTGGAAAAGAGGCTGATGAAAGGTTTTGGGGGGAATAAAGATAGAGAGTGGGTTGCTTATGAGACACAGCTGGAGCAACAGGGCAGTGAAATACTTTTGAAAGATATTTTCCTGGTCTTCCAGAGATCTATAACTCTCCGGGAAAACAAAAACATCCCCCCAAACAGTCTCCTGCTTAGGGCTGCTTGCATGCTCCACTGGTCTCAAGACAATTGCTAGGAGCTGCTGAGACCACTAACACTCAAGGGAAATCACCATTACATACAGCAGAAATACCTTGGACTAAGAAAGGGACAAAGCAAGGAGGTGGACATCTCCTCTAAGAGTAAGAGTAGCTAGAGTTGGACTTGGCTCTACTTCCCAACAGCTGGGAAGGTGCTGAATTTATTTTTACACTTGAACCTGCAAAAAAATAAAACCAGCTTTAAAAATATTTAGTTGAAAAGACTGGTTTCTTATTGGATTAATATATTTATTGCACTTTGAAATCATATCTATCGACAGAGTCAAGAAGAAAATGGCAATGGCACTCAGTGAATGGTGCTGAAGATTGGGTACGGGACTGTTTACATCTAGTCAGGCTACAAGTTACGGTTGCTGTTGGCTTTTTGAAAAGTCTGCACTATATTAGATGTTGTTACAGCTGCCAAACACAGGAAGTTGCATGTTACTCCTGTTTCCAAATATGCCTAATGTCAAAATCTGAAGAGAATAAAGAGTTCCGTTTCATGATTCTATTACCCCAGATCCTTTAAAGTGAAGGGCGCATTTAAATTCAACATAGATGACTAAGTCCTGAAGGACTCTTGTTTACTGAGAATCATTATCCATTGGATTGGCTAAGCAACCATTACAAAGGCACTCTGTTTATTCTACATCCTTCCCTTTTTGAGACCTAACAGGAAGCTTGCACTCTTTCTTTTTGCTCCTAGGACTGGAGTGAAAAACTCATTGCCGTCGAGTTGATTCCGACTCATAGCGACCCGATAGGACAGAGCAGAACTGCCCCATAGAGTTTCCAAGGAGTGCCAACCTTTTGGTTAACAGCCGTGGCTCTTAACCACTACACCACCAGGGCAATGAAAATAAGGTTGGAGTGGCCCTGCAAAACCACAAGTAATTATTAATTAAATCCTTATCTGTCATTGCTACTGTATATAGTAAAACTTTAGAGCCCTGGTGGTACAGTGGTTAAGAGCTCAGGCTGCTTAACCAAAAGGTCAGCAGTTCAAATCCACCAGCTGCTCCTTGGAAACCCTGTGGGGCAGTTCTACTCTGTCCTACAGGGTCGCTATGAGTCTGAATCCACTCGACAGCAGAAGGTTTTTTTTGTTTTGTTTTGTTTTATAGTAAGACTTCATTTTTAGGCCTTAGGATATTGAATTTTGAATTTGAAATATCAGCATCTTGGACCCAAGTGAAGTGTTCTCACTTGAAAAACACCAAGGTTTTGTGACTTCGAGCCTTCTTTAGATGGAGTGTTTAATGTAGTCTCTGTAGAACGCCTTAAAAAATTAAAGTGACAGACTCACAACCAAAGGAGGTGAAGGCTTGGCTAAGAATTGCTGGGTGTCCCCCCTACCCTCCCTCAGTCCCCACACACCATTATTTGGGTTCAGATCAGGCACAAAAGAATTGGGTCTTAAATGCCGCACTTTTGGGATGTTTTGTATCTCTGCAACCTCAAGTTCTAACCTTCTCCAAGGAAATTCCGGGTCTAAAAGATGTCTATAAAATGAAGTACCATCCAAGGATACTGGGGAGTTTTAAATCCTTTTAACAGAGGATCTAGGATCACTAGATTCAATGTACCCAAATCTTAACTTGTGTGTTTAAACGGCTTGAGGGACCTGCTACATTTAAATTAAGTAATTTTGAGCCTAAAAGAGGTGGCTTTGCTTTTGGAGTGCTATCTTCATGTTACATAAAATTATCTTGTGACAAGGTGAGCAGTCCGCCTAAACTGACCATTCCAGTTAAAGGATTCCTGTGAAATTTAACAAGGGATAGGAGGCCATCGTCAAAAGCCTTCTAAGTGTTTGGCTATGTGTATGAAATATAATACTAATGCTTTTAGTCACACACAAATCATCTTTGAATTACTAACCTGACTCAACAGGGATGCTACACTTTCTGGCAAGAGCATTCTTGTTCTGGCTTTGCTTTGACAGGTGTTTAAACACCATCTTTCTTCAGCATCCCTATTCATTTTCTTTCTTATTTTAGCAGCTCTTTGTGAAGGGATATGTCACTCTGCTGGATCTCAAACACATGTAAAACAATGAAAGCACACACAGTGAGAAGAACAAACACAGAAAAGGACAAAGGTTTAAGTAGTGACATTTGGAAGAGCCCTGGTGGTGCAGTGGTGAAGCTCTTGGCTGTTAACCAACAAGGTGGTGGTTCACACCCACTAGGTGCTCTGCGGGAGAAAGATGTGGCAGTCTGCTTCTGTAAAGATTACGCCCTTGGAAACCCTATGAGGCAGCTCTACTCTGTCCTATAGGGTCTCTATGAGTTGGAATTCAACTCAATGGCAATGGGTTTTTGGTTTTGGTCAACATTTTCTCTGAACAATTGGACACCTGGAAACAAAACATTCCTTCAGATACAGTACTTCACATCCAAGGACCTCAGGGAAGATTATAAAACCAGTCAGGTGGCACATACATAGTTTCTGACCCCACTGGGATTAGAATCTTGATAAGCATTTTTGCTTTGTTTCTCAGTACTGCTCGATCAGTTTGATGCTCTAGTCACAAAAAAAAAAAAAGCAAGATACTGGTAATTACTCTTTCCACAATTATGGCACAAATATAAATGTTTACATAGACAATTTTCTAATTTACCCCATATACTGTTTATTTTCTATGCTTCACTTCCTAAGTGCCACTTCCTAGTGGCACTGGTTAACTCACATTGCTGAAAATCACCTTCAGTGTTTCCTCTTACTAAACTCATATCCACTGAGTACGTGGTACTGTTGAGGGTGCTGAAAGAGGCTGTAATATGTTAAGGAGTGAAATGGAAGAAACCAGAAAAAAGACAAATGGATCCAATGTGCTGATGGGCCATTGCTAATAGATCCTAGCTTGTACATTTGTTGTAAGAACCTTTACTGACGTTGTTAGATGCCCTTGAATCAACCTCTGACTCATGGTGACCCCATGCATAAGAGGGTTGAACTGTTGTAATCCAAAGGGAAAAGGTTTCCACTGGCTGATTTTTTTTTAATCAGTTTTTTTTTTTTTTTTTTTTTGCCTGGAGTTTCTTCCTAGTCCCTCTTAGACTGGAAGCTCTGCTGAAATCTGTTGTACGTCATAGCCACACATAAGCCTCCACTGACGGATGGGTACGAGAGGCTACGTTTGAGGTGCACTGGCCTGGAATCAAATCTAGTCTCCTGAATGGGAGGCAAGAATACAGCTACCGAACCACCAATGCCCTCTTGAACATTTAGCACTATCTGTAAAATTAGTTATTCATAACTGAAACCCTGCTTCCAACCTCATCTCTACCTCGCCCAACCTAAAGGATAAAAACAAAGGGTTTAAAGGCTTCTGGCATGCTTACTTGATACTGACTTTCTAATTTAAAATATCTTCATCTGTAAAATGAGATATACGTGTGTTCTAATATTCTGTGGTTAAGACAACCAAAATGGATTCAGTTTTCAAAAAGTGTATAGTTCTAAATTCTTTTTAAAATCTTGTGTTTGGTTTTACTCTTTTCTTGTCTTCTTTAAAAAAAAAATTGGCTAAGTACTTTCTGAGTGACAGAACATTAGTCGTGCACATGTGTACACAATTCCATTAGAAACCTTTAGGAAAATGAAACACAGCTCCATCGGACCCACAGGAACACACAGCATGAGTTAGTGAACTTGTTCTGGCTTATTCCAAGTTTCCATCCTCACTCAGCTTCTCCATAAACAGCTTGGCAGGTCAGCACAAGTTAACTTTGCAGATGCAGAAGAAATTTTGAAAATCACAAAATTCCTTGAAGTAGATGAAATTGGCAATAACAATCCTGAAATAACTTGTTAGACTGCCCTTCTCAGTTCCATGAGCTACCCACCTGTTGTCAGAAACATTTGTACACCAGAAGGACGAAGGCAAAGCTCAGCATGCCCTCCCTTAGAGCACCCTCCTCAGACAACGACCTCCTTAGACAACAAACACCGATCTGCTATGGGGAGGCTGAGAACTCTTCAGAAAAAGCTCTTAAGAGGTCCCAGTTAAGACTGAATGGAATTTACTTCACACTGGGCAATGTACCGCAAATAGGCACGGAATTGAAAGAAAAGGCCCCTGACGTACACTCAGAGGCAAAAATAAAAAGCCAAACATTGTCCAAAAGAGAACATATGAAAAGAATTTTTAAATAAATGGTTGCTTCCTTTTGGAGTCTTCAGAATTGGCTGCCCGTATTTCTGAAAGGGAAAAGGGATCAGCCTCCCTCTTCTAAATGTATTTTGCTAAAATCTTTTTTATAGTGCCTCTTTCCTTCCACTCATTATTAAATACCTGTTTTCATCTAGTGCCACGTTCTTTAACTTCGATTCATCAGTTAAGTAATTAGCATGCAGCCCCCCCGAGACACCATTCACAGTGGACTTCCTGAAAGGGCAACTAGTTGAATTCTGTGTCCTTTCCTTGAATGGTAACTGCCATTCTGCCATTCTACTGATAACCTCTTTACCTTCAGATGTAACTATTTAGTGCAAACCGGGAAATTAATTATTTTTCAGCTTATAATATTTATGAAATACACATAACAGCAAAAAAAAAATTTTTTTGGCAATCAGATTCTGCCAAAACTGTGCTTTACAATAGGAATACTTGTGAGTAAACAGTAAATATTAATGATCCAATTCATCAAGGCGTTGAGAACAGAACAGCAGAGTCTTTGAATACTTTAAAACTTGGACCTCAAGTCAAGAGAAGATACACATTGTTGGTGAAGAGAAAATTTTACCTAAAGTCACATTAGTCACCTTTCAAATACTGCTAATCTATAATTTATGTTCCAGAGGGTATTTCTCATCTTAAGAATACCCTAGGATGTTTGTTGAATATACAAATTCTGAGATTCGTCTCTTAAAGATTCTGATTTTGCTGGTCTAGAAAAAGGAGTCTAGAAATAAAACTTTTTTTTTTTTTTTAGTAAGCATATGAGGCAATTCTCAGAATCAGGTACATTTGTGAAGTATCAACCTTCGATTTGAAATACTCCAGAATTCCATCAGGACAAGACCTCATCAGGACAGCCTGTCCTTAAAATAAAAATGTACAAAAACACAGGAAAACAACAATTATTCTATATCCCAGTTGCCAGTGAGGAGATTCCAACTTATGACAACCACATGCGTTGCAGAGTGTAACTGCATTCCAGACAGTTCTCAAGGCTGTGACCTTTTGGAAGCAGGCTGCCAGGCCTTTCTTCCGTAGAGCCTCTGGGTGGGTTTGAACCACCAACCTTTTGATTCATAGTCTAGCACTTAACCATCTGCACCTCCTAGGGACTCCATAATTATTCCGTATAGACCTTTAAAAAAAAAATGAATTTTTTAAAATGTCAGCATATTAAATATTTTAAAGTTAGTCTGTTTACCTGTAGAACTTTTGAACTTTTATAAAAAGTTTTTTAGACTATAGCAACAAGCCAGTTCAAAGTTGAGTCCTTCCTTGACAATCATCCAAGAAAGTCTTCTGAAATTAATTAAAAACTATTGGCTAAAAAGAAAAAAAAATATAGTCTTCAACATCAGGGGAAAATGTTCCATCATGATTAATTACAGGCAATAGCAGGTGTTTGTGCATATTACAGCAAGTTTACTTTGCTACCTGATAATCCAGCCAAGCTATCAATCAAGTATGAAGCCAGAATAGGGACACTTCCTAATACAAGGTCTCAAAAAAATGTCTCATAAGCTTTTCTCAAAAAGCTGCCAGTGTGTTCTGCCAAAATAAGGGAATGAACCCAGAAAAAAAGAACCCATGGGACACAGCAATTCAAGAATCCATGGAAATCCAACACAAGAGGGAAGTAGAAGGAATCTCCAGGACAATGGTGAAGAGAGATGGGACACGGACTTAAGAAAAAACCAAACTCGATGCCATCGAGTGGATTCTGACTCATGGTGGCCCTATAGGACACAGCAGAAATGTCTCACAGGATTGTCAAGGCTGTAACCTTTATGAAAGTAGGCCGCCATGTATTTCTCCCTAGGAGTCACTGGTGTGTTCAAATCACCAACCTTTTGGTTAGCAGCCAACCACTTAACCACTATGCCACCAGGGCTACTGAGCAGGCTTAGAGGGAATCCAAACTGGAACAAGGCAGACTACAGATAAACTTAACGATGAACTTGAAAGGATAATTCAAGTGTTTGAACAGACAGTGAAGAGATTTACAGAACTAGAGAAAGGTTTAGGGACGAGTACATGTGAAGCATATAGGATGCTTAGCAAACAAAAACACCTATAGGAGAAGAAAAACACACCAGGGAGAAAGTTATGGAGGAAAGAGAAAGTAATGATGGTGTACCACACAACCTAGCTGTCATTAGCTTTTGGCATAGGTAAAGCAATGTAAACATGGAATACTGGCCAAATCAAAAGTATAATATAACAATGTTGGGAAGATGGGAGAATGGGTAGGGCAGGGTAGGGCTGCAGAGGGGAACAGAAGAGAGGACTATAGCGTCATCTTCCATTCTCTGAGGTCAGTAGATAATGTGTCAAGCTGAAAATCAAAAGTAGCAATGTAGGCATGCTATTTAGAGATTAGAGGTAAATACTAAAAAATTAATTCCAAAAACTCTACATTCCATGGATGCTAATTTTCTAGTCAGTTCCTAACAATCTACTAATGTATGATTTGACCAAATGTAGCTATTTGTTTATTCAACAAATAGTTTTTGCCAGGCACATATCTAGGAATAAGAGATAAACTGGTGAACACGACAGACATCGGCCCTTAGCTCATGAAGCTTATCTTCGAGTGAAGTCAGAGCTTAGATGGTGGCAGTAGAGAGAGAGAAGTGAGTAAACTTGAAACACATTCTGGAAGAAAAATAGACAGAACCTGCTGATGGAGTGATGTGGAGGGGAAATGAAACCTCCGAGGACAATTCCTAGGTTTTGACCAGAATAAGTGAGTGGTTGGAGGTATCGCAAACAAGATAATCTGAGTGATAAATTCAATAAAGGAATGAAAACAGTGAACTATAACTGGGAGGTGGGCAGGTTATCCTAGAAAGGGGTAGTCAGGGAAGGTCTCTATGAAGGGGTACTGGAAGAGTTGAAACAAGGAGCCAGCTCTGTAAAGGGCCAGGGCAACATATGAATGAAAAATGCTATTTATATAAAAGCAGGTTAACTTCGACATCAATTTCCATCATTCTCAAAAAAAAAAAAAAATACCACCGTCAACTTACTATGAGAAAATGACTTAATAATTTTTACTGGCTGGCCACTTGGGAACAAATTAAGTCAGACCTTGTTATGTACTGAATTGTATTATTCAGAAATATGTGTTGGAATCCTAACCTCTATACCCTTGCATGTAATCCCATTTGTAAATAGGGCTTTCTTTGTTATGTTAATGAGACTATTATCAGTGTAGGGTACGTCTTAAACCCAATCACTTTTGAGATACAAAAAGGGCAGATTAGGCACAGAGACAAGGCAGCACAAACGGGAAGGCAGAAGCACTTGAGAGAATCGCCAAGTAACCAATGAATGTGAGGGCTACAGAAGCTGAGACCAGGACCCTCCTCCAGAGCTGACAGCCAGAAAGCCTTCCCCTAGAGCCAGTGTCCTGAATTTGGACTTTTAGCCTCCTTAACTGTTAGAAAATAAACTTCTGTTCTTTAAAGGCACCCACTTGTGGTATTTCTGTTACAGCAGTACCAAGAAACTAAGACAGATCTTAACTCATATTAAAATAAAAAATAAATTTCTCAATCTGAATTAAGTATGGACTTTGGTTAATAATAATCAGCTGCTGGAGAGTTGACTCTGACTCATGACAACCCCATGTGTGTCACAGTCGAACTGTGCTTTATAGGGTTTTCGATGACTGATTTTTTAGAAGTAGATTGCTAGGCCTTTCTCATAGGCACATCTGAGTGGACTCGAACTTCCAGCCTTTCCATTAGCAGCTGATTTACCGTTTGCATAATTATAGTGTATCATTATTGGTTCATTGGTTGTGAGGAATGTAACATGTTAACAATAGGAGAAACTAGGCAGGATGGGTGTAAGGGAACTCTCTGTACTACTTTTGTAACTTTTGTGTAAATCTAAAACAAAAATTCATTAAATTAAAGAAAAAAAAAAAAGACTTAGAGTGTTCAGGCAAACAGGACTCAGCAACAGCAAAGGTCCAGAGGTAGGAAAGAGCCAAGCTTGTTTGATGAGTAAAAAACCCAGTGCAGGTGCAGCGTACTATGGCAGATGTGTGGAGGGAGCAAGGTGGTAGGAGATGAAATTAGAGAGGTCGGCAGGGAAGGGATCATGTAGGCCTTGAGGGCCATCAAGTGAAATCTAGGTTTCATTAGAAGTGCCATGGGAAGACATAGGAAAGCTGTAAGAGAGGGACATGGTTTATGATTTAAAAAATTTTAGCTGTTGGGTGGACAATGGGTTATAAAAAGGTAAGAACAGAAGCAAGGAACCCTAGTGGCACAATGGTTAAGTGCTCAGCTGTTAACTGAAAGGTTGGTTGGCAGTTCGAACCTACTCACTGGGTCTACAGGAGTGGCAATCTGCTCCCATTGAGATTACAGCCAAGAAAACCCTATGGGGCAGTTCTACTTTGTTACATGGGGTCACTATGAGTTGGAACTGACTCAATGGTACATAACAACATAACAAGAACAGAAGCAGAAGCCCATCTAAGTCCACTGCAGTTATCTCTACAATGGATGGACAGGGCTTGAGTGGTGGCAGTAGAGAAAGAGAAGCGAGTGGACTTGACACACATTTTAGAAGAAAAATGGACAGGGCGTGCTGATGAACTGATGTGGAAGAGAAAAGGAAAACCCAAAGATGACTCCCAGATTTTTGGCTAGGATAAGTGAGTGGCTGGAGGTAATATTTGGTGAAATATAAAGTCAGGGGACAAAATGATTTGGAGGAAAAATCCAGCCTTCCATTTAGACAGGTCACCTGTGACATGCCTATTAGGTATTCAAGGTTGTAGTTGCTGGCCAGTTGGTCCTGAGTCATGAAGGGGACCTATCAAATAGGCAGTTGTATATCAGACCCTGGAGCTCAAAGAGGGGTCAGAGTCATAGATAAAATATGGGCATCATCTCACTCCCATTCTTCTAGCCACCCCCTCAGGTCAGGCGCTCATTTACTTGTGTTGGATTATTGCCGTCTACTCTTGGTTCTGCCTTTAGACTCTCTCCACCAAATTCATACAGCAGGCAGATCCACTCTGCATATGGCTGGCAAATTCATCCCCTTGAAGCTCTTCTGATAGCTTGTACCAGTTTAAACTACCACAAGTCAATCATCTCCTGGGAATCATTCTTCTTTAATCTTTGCTAAATTCAAAGTGAACGATGACATCCAATTTTTTTTTTTTATTTCATGATGTAAAGTTAATTTCATACATCAATTGATTACTTTTATTTCTTTTTTGTTTTTTTAATGTGGGCAAGTTACTTAACTCTCGTGTGTCGGTTTTCATCAATACCCCATGTGGGTATTTTGAGGATTAAAACCCATAATTCAAATAAAGCACTTAGAACAGTTCCTACGTTTTGTGAGTTCTGCTGGATGAGTGGTTAAGAGCTATGGCTGCTAACCAAAAGGTCAGCAGTTCGAATTCAACAGCTGCTTTTGGAAACCCTATGGGGCAGTTCTACTCTGTCCTATAGGGTTGCTATGAATCAGAATTGACTCAATGGCAACAGCTTTTTTTTTTTTTAATAGTGAATACACAATTTTAGCCACTAGATATTTTGAAAACATCTGTTCATGCTCTTTAACCCATTTTTCTATTTGGGTGTTACCCTTTTCTTATGGATTTTCTCATTTTTTAAAAAAAATCTTACTATATTAATCATTGTTTACTGCATATATTGTAAATTATTTTTCAACTTTATGGTTTCCCTTTTCATTTTGCTAATGGTTGATTTTTTTCTATGTAGAAATTTAGATTTTTTATATGACCAAATCTGTCCATCTTAAGGAGCCCTCATGGCACAGTGGTTAAAGCATTCAACTGCTAACCCAAAGGCTGGTGGTTTGAATCTACCAGCTGCTCCTTGGAAACCTTATGGGGCAGTTCTACTCTGTCCTATAGGGTTGCTATGAGTTGGAATCGATTCAATGGCAAGGAGTTTTTTTTGGATCCATCTTAAGTCAGAATAAATTCCAGGGCTGACATATTCAAATATAAGTAAAACAGCAGAAGAAGGCATGTTTTAAAATAATCTTTGTTTGTAATAAGGAAAAAGGATCAAAAAACTTGACTCCACAAAAATTTAGCGTTTTTATATGACACACGCACAAAAAAAGGCATAAACAAAGAGGTAAGGAACACATGAAAAAATATTTACTATATATGACAGGCATAAGGCTAATCTCCTTAATATATAAAGCTTTTACAAACCTGTAAAAACAGAAAACATAAAAATAAGGAAAGGCTATAAATAGGTAATTCAGAGAAAAAAAGAAATATAAATGCCCTGCCTCACTTACAATTAAAATGGGACATAGAGATTTACGGAAATTACAAAAATTATTGGTGCACAGCATTGTGGTCATGTACAGTTGTAGAGATCATTCACTGCGCAAGAGCACCTAGGCAAAGGCGCTAGTGGGGGCTAAATGTCCCACTTTTTAAGCCATGTACCTGCAGACATGCCTCCCCCAGAAGGAGTGACTTCTACTTCTCAAAAAAGCACCAGATGGGCTAAGAGTAACCCTGATGTGCAGCGTTGGTGAGAAAGTGCAGAAACAAGAATGCTCATATAGTGAGCAGATGAACTGATAACAGCCTCTTTGGAGAGTAATTTGGCAAAGTCTACCAAAACAAAATACACAAATATTTTCACCCAGCAATTCCACTGCTGGGATTTTACTGGCACTTATAATCCAAGAGGAAACCCTGGTGGTGTAGTGGTTAAGTGCTACGGCTGTTAACCAAGAGGTCGGCAGTTCAAATCCGTCAGGCGCTCCTTGGAAACTCTATAGGGCAGTTCTACTCTGTCCTATAGGGTCGCTATGAGTCAGAAACAACTCGACAGCAGTGGGTTTATAGTCCAAGATGCGTAAATAAGGATGTTCATTTCATCATTGTACACACACACACACCCACAAACCAGAAATAATATAAAGCATCATTAATAGGGTTCTTTTAGGGGAAATTATGATATATCCATATACCATGATATTGTGTTTGTTTACAAGATTAAAGAGATCTATATGGAAATATTTTCAAGTTATATTACATGGAAAAACTCAAAGTATAAGGCAGTATGTAGAATGTGTCTTAGCAGAGTTCTGAAAAATATATATACCTATATACATGAATGGAAACTGTCTAGACTGGAAAAAAAAATGTTCCTGCTGGGTTATAATTTGGGAGTGGGACCGAGGTTCCAGGACGGAGTAAAATTCACTTTTAACCCAACCCTCTTTGTAATCTTTGATTTTTGACCATGTGCATGTTATTTTCATTAAGAGAAACAAACTATCCTGTTATGCCTTTATGATTTCTTCCTATGCCAGGTTTTCAAATAAATGGATAAATATCCTGCCCAAGACCAAAATTTTGAAACCCAGAAACACCAATAAATATAGGCTCTATCACAACCTAGGTGTGATCCTGCACACATTATTCACTTGTTTCCTTGTCCCCTAAAAATGGTACAGTGGCTTTGTCTGCCCTTTCAACCCATGACCTTAGGCAAAACAGCCAAGAGCCACACTGCAGCTCATGAAGGAAGGGCCGGGGTGAGAAACACTGGAAGAAATAGATACTAAATTCAGGCTCCCCTTCAGATAATAGAGCCAGAAAATGTGCAATTGTAGGAGTCGAAAATAATACATACTGCTCATCCCGATAATCATTAGCTTAGTCAGTCACTGACTGATTCACTCATATACTCAACAAACACTCACTATGTCCAATCTGCCAGGCTCTATTCTTGGACTGGAGCCACACTATTTGGGGGCATACCTGTTTAGCTTGTGCTTAGAAATAATGGGTTCAACCCTCAACAAAATACTAGCAAACCAAATCCAGCAACATATTAAAAAGATTATATAACATGGTCAAGTAGGATTTATCCCAGGAAAACAAGGTTGGTTTAAATACCTGGAAATCAACTAATGTAATATTAATACCATATTGATTAACATTAATTAATTAATATTGATTAACATCAATCAATATTAATATAATAATGGACAAAAACCATATAATTATCTAATCAAAGGCAGAAAAAGCATTTGGCAAAATCCAACACACTTTCATGATAAAAACGTTCACAAACTAGAAACAGAAGGGAACTTCTTCAACCTGATAAAGGGCAGCTATGAAAAATCCACAGCTAATATCATACTTAATGGTGAAAGACTGAACGCTTTCCCCCTAAGATCAGGAATAAGACAAAGATGTTTACTTTTGTCGCTTCTAGATAACATTGTAGTGAAGGTTCTAACAAGAGCAGATAAAAGACATTCAAATTGGAAGAGAAAAAAATGCAAGATTGCAGGGTTCAAGATCAATACATAAAATTTTTTTTTCATTTCTATACGGTAGCAATGGACATTCTGAAAAGAATGTAGTTTCATTTACAATAGTATCAAAAAGAATAAAATACTTAGGGATTAACAAAGCAAGTGCAGAAGTTGTATACTGAAAACCACAAAACATTGAAAGGTACTAAAGAAAGCCTAAATAAATGAAGAGGTCCATGTTCATTAACTGGAGGACTCAGTATTGTCAAGATGACAATACTCCCCAAATTTATCTACAGATTCAACAAAACCCCAATCAAAATCCCAGCTGGCCCTTTTTTTTTGCAGAAATTCACAAGCTGATCCTAAAATTCACATGGAAAATCAAGGGACCCAGAAGAGTCAAAAGAACCTTGAAACAGAAGAACAAAATTGGAGGACTCACATTTCCCGATTTCAAAACTTACTACAAAGGTATAGTAACCTAGGCAATGTGATACTGGCATAACAATAGACATATAGATCAATGGAATAGAATTAAGAATCTAGAAATGTACCCTTATATTTGTGATCAATTGATTTTTTACGTGTGCCAAGACAATTAAATGGAGAAAAAAGGAATCTTTTCTACAAATAGTTGCTGGGACAACTGGATATCCACATGCAAAAGAATGAAGTTGGACCCCTACCTGCCACCATACACAAAAATTAACTAAAAAATGTCCTGTGGACTTAAATGTAAAACAGAGCAATGAAACTTGTAGAAGAAAACATAACTGTAAATCTTCATGACCTTTAGGCAACAGTTTCTTAGATTCAACACCAAAAGTACAAGTGACAAAATAAAAAAAATAGATAAACAGGACATCACAAAAATTTTTGTGCTGGAAGCCATACTATCAAGAAAGTGAAAAGACAATCCAGGGAATGGGAGAAAATATTTGCAAATCATATATCTGATGAGGGAGTTGTATCAAGAAAATAAGAACTCTTGTAATGCAATAAAAAAGCTAAACAACTTAATTAAAAATGGGCAAAGTCTTTTGGTAGAACTTTCTTGAAAGGTAATACACAAATGCCAATAAGCACAAGAAAGCATACTCAATGTCATGAGTCATTAAGGAAATGCAAATCAAAACCACAAAACAATACCACTTCATACCCATTAGGATGGCTGTAGTGAGAAAGAGTAAGAAGTATCTGCCCAGATGCAGAAAAACTGGAACCCTCATATGTTGCTGGTGGGAATGTAAAATGGTGCAGCTGCTTTGGAAAACAGTCTAGTACTTCCTTAACATATTAAACAAAGTTACCACATGACACAGCAATCTCATTCCTAGGCATATAACCAAAAGAACTGAGAACACAGGTCTACATAACAACTTGTACCTGGACGTTCATAGCACCATTATTCATAATAGCCCAAAAATGGAGATAACCCAAATGTCCATCAACTGATGAATGGACAAATAAACTGTGGTGTGTCCATACAGTGAGAATTTATTCAGCAATAAAAAGAAATGAAGTACGGATACACTCTACCACATGGATGGCCCTTGAAAACATTACAGTACATGAAAAAAGCCAGTTACAAAAGGCCATATATAGTACAATTCCGTTTGTATGAAATGTTCAGAATTGGCAAATTTATGAAGGAAGAAAGTAGATTAGTGCTTGCTTAGGGCTGGGGAGGAGCCCTGGTGGTGCAGTGGTTAAGTGCTTGGCTGCTAACTGAAAGGCTGGCAGTTGGAACCCATCTGTCGCTCCTTGGGAGAAAGATGTGGCACTCTGCTTCCATGAAGACTTACAGCCTTGGAAACCCTATGCGGGCAGTTCTGCTGAGTCCTATAGGGTCAGTATGAGTTGGAATCAACTCCATGGCAATAGGTTTTGGGGTTTTAGGGCTAAGTGGGTAGAACTGACTGTTAATGGAGTACGTAGTTTCTTGTAAAAAGTTTCTTGTAGAGAGGACAAAATTGTTCTAAGATTAGATGGTCGTACAAAACTAACTATATTAAAAAATGAATTTTACAATTAAGTGGGTGAATCATAAGGCATGTGAATTATATTTCAAATACAGCTGCTTTTAAAAAAGGAAATAATGGGTATCGCTGCATGTTTTCAGAAATAATCATTAGTGGTCTTTCTAGGAAGCAGAGAAACAGATGCAGCCCTGAGATGAAAGGCTCAAGAGAGTCTGAAGCCAGGACAGTGCGAAGCAAGCTAACTTCTGACCTATAATGATGATTTTTACAAAAGCTCAAATCAAATAACAATTATGAATGACTGGACTCTGCTATTGTTTCATTAGACTCAAAGAGATGCCTCCAGTCCTCCTCCCCACTCACCATTTAAGATGAGAATTGGCTTTAACACTGTAATCCCTAACAGGTGCTCAAGACTGAAACAACTAGTAGATAGCTGAGATCAAACAGAAAAAGGATCTTCACACCATTTGTAAAGCCAGAGTCAAACAGCTAACAAGGAGCGAACAAAATACCGGGATTTGGGAGAGATGAGGGTTCGACTCTCTCAGACTCAAAGAACACGTATGTCAACAAAAAACTGACCAAATGTTTTTGCTTTTATTGTTGTTTAGAATCTGAGGGCAAAACTTCAGGGAACTAGAGTAAGTTACAGTAGTAGACTTACAGAGCTCAAGTGGATATCATGAGAAAATCACTCCATTCTTACAATACTACAACGTCAGTCAATAACCCATTATCATTCCTTAACTGAGCTGAGGACCTGCAATGAAAAGTGTAACACCATCTGTGAGATCGTTCTTGGAAATATCTCTATGGTCAAGCATAAAGGATCACTTTTTGTTTTATAAATCATTTGATCTCTTGCTGTGATTAGTCATTTTATTAGGAATTACCTTTTTTTTTTTTTCTGGGTAAGAGCTAAGACAGTCACATTTTAGGATTGTACTCTGGTTTACAGGCATCATTTATATAATATTCCTTGATTTTTGTGAAAGTAAAACTGACATTTCTAGTATTAACTCTAGTGATATTTTATGCCAAAAGAATTAAATTAAGGACAACACTTTCTATATAACCGTTGTAGTACTGATTTGGAAACCCTGGTTGCATAGTGGTTAAGTGCTACAGCTGCTAACCAAAAAGGTCAGCAGTTCGAATCCACCAGGCGCTCCTTGGAAACTATGGTGCAGTTGTACTCTTTCCTATAGGGTCACTATGAGTCAAATAAACTCGATGGCAATGGGTTTGGGTTTGGTTTTTTAGTACTGATTTAATGCTAAGCGCTAACCAAAAGGTCGGCAGTTCGAATCTACCAGGCGCTCCTTGGAAACTCTATGGGGCAGCTCTCCTCTGTCCTATAGGGTTGCTATGAGTCAGAATCGACTGGACGGCAATGGGTTTTTAATGCTATGCATTGGCAGTACAGAAAAAAAATATATATAACTCTTCTTAGTGCCTCTTGAAAGGAAATAAGTCACACAGCTTTAAAATAAAACAAAGGAAACCAAGGCTTATTTGCACAAAGTAATTTACTGTATTTAAGAATCTAATCAACAACTAATGAAAACAACACACAAACCCAATAACCCATCAACACGAAGCCTCTTTGATGTTCCAGAACACTCTATGTCATTAACAGTAAGGGAAAGTATACTTTTTTTTTTTTTGGATTCTAATTCTCTCACCTTTGCAGAGTTCCTAAGCCCCAGCAATGCTTATGATATTTCAGGGAGTAAAATTTTGCGATATAAACAAGCCCATCCAGAGAGGGACTGGGGTGTGTGTGTGATCATTGTATGTAGCCAGACATCCTGAAGTAGATTTGAAAACCTTCCTCTCTGCCCTGTCATTTCCTTTTACCAAGATCCTGTTGATGTTTACATAATTTTAAAAGTGTATCATATATCCCAATCAATAACATAAACGGCCCTCTAAGGTTCTTTCTTCTAAATCGTTGATAGAAACATATCAAAATGGCACCTTTTAATTTATTTTCTCTTATCCAATCACGAGTAAAGCCACCAAAAAAGTTGTTTCCCTACATCTCTGGGGAAATGCCAGACGTAGTACCTTCCTTCCCTTTTTTGTTTAAGAAAATGGAAAAGAGAAACTTCTAAAACAGGACATTATACACTACGTTTTCCATAAGACAGACTTTAGCCCTCAGTAGTTAAGTTCATGAGATATGTTTCCTTAAATTTTACAGTTTATGTGTCTAACATAAACAAAACAAGTATCACTTGAAACAGTTACGTATTTTCTTGTAGTTGGTTATTAAGTATTGAGCGTTGACGATCTGCACTTCTACTGCGAATAACAAACCATAAATCAGTCGACAAGCTTGAAAGAATTCAGTTCAAGTCTGTTCAGAAGCCAAGCGTAAATACAGAAAAGCCTGTAGGCAGGTTTATCCTGCTCTCTAAGTTTCGCGTTTTACCAAAACACAGTCAAACGCAATCGGCGTTTCTCGTAAATTTCTGGCTCAGAAGGAATTCTGAAACAAACTCAAACGAGGCATCCCGTACAGAAATGGGGCCTGTGCCTTTAAGGTAAAATCGGCTGGATCCCAAAAGGCATTCCACTCCTCCACTACAAAGAGTTTAGGGAGTGTTACCTCTCGGGTTTCCCGGAGGGACTTCGCGGGTCAGAGCAGAAGCCGACCGGTCGCGAGCCCTCGGTTTTGCGTTTTGGGGAGCCAGCCCAGGGCCCGCGCCACGGGAGCGCATCCTGTGAGCCCCGGACTCACCGCTGCTGGGCTGTGGGGACAGCGTGGACACCGAGGTCTGGCCCATGTTTGGGGTCGCAGGGCCAGGTCCAACAATCACGCGGTTCTTTTGGTCCCTGGATCATGGGTCCGCTCCCAGGAAGACTTGCAAGCGCGCATTTCCCGGCCTGTGCGGCGCTGCCCGCCGGTCCCCTCGCCTCTCCCTGGCGCGGGTCTCCCAGCCCGGCCGGCCGCAGCCGGCGCGGCGGATCCTGCCCAGCGGATGCCTGTCATTCCTCTATGCAGATTAGCTGGGGTCAGGGGTCACGGGGAGGAGGGCGGGAGCCCGGGCTGGTCCAGCCGCCGCCGCGGGGCTGGGGGACTGCACCCCTCAGGGTAGCCGAGAGTTCAGGGTACTCCCCTTTAACTTAAAAGGGTCAATGTCAAATGGTCCTTTACGGTTGGGAGAAAATGAATTAAAGTACTTAGTCACGGTACTTAATTTAAGAAAATTTGTTTCTTTAAAGTTAGTCCTTTCCCATATTCTGTTCGCAGTATGGCCGCACTGCTGCTTGTCTTTGGTGTGCGTTTTGCTTTAAAAATTATCTTCCTTTTAACAAAACACCATTAGTGGCCTCAGTTGTGTAGCAAATCTGAATGATGGATCTATGTGTGCCATAAGGAGTTACTCACTTTGTTCTCCACCACCTAAAACTCTGGGATGCTCACCTCTCCTACATTTCAAAAGAATTATTGTGAGGACATGTGGTAAGGTGTTTAAAATAAACGAAAAGTAAAAACAACAACAGCAATTTATAACGTCTCTTGAAAGTTGGAATCCTACCATAATATTCTATTATGGAGTTCCCTGGGAGCACAAAGAGTTAACACACTCTAAACGGAAAACCAAACCAAACCCATTGCCATCTAGTGGATTTTGACTCATAGTGACCCATAGGACAGAGGAGAACTGTCCCCTAGGGTCTCCAAGGAGCACCTGGTGGATTTGAACTGCCAACTTTCTGGTTAGCAGCTGAACTCTTAACCACTACACCACCAGGCTTTCCTAACACACTCTACTACTAACCAAAAGGTTGTAAATTCAACTCCATCCAGAGGCACCTCATCAGAAAGGCCTGGACATCTACTTCTGAAAAATCCAAGGCTTCCAATCTGTTTGAAAAAAATTCCATCATGGCCGTCAGCATTGCACACCAACCAAATCTGTTGCCCCCCTAGGATTCTGACCCCAGTAGGGAACAAACCTATGAGTTGAAATGACTGGACAGCAACGAGTTTGGGTTTTTTTTTTTTTTGGTTTAGGGAACAAATAGAGGTGCCCTGCTCAAAGATGGTGGCTGACTGCTCTGCTTTTAATGTTTCAGGAGCCTAATGTGGGAGACTGGATTATTGGCAGGACTTTGCAGAGCGACACACACGCGAAGTAGCGCGGTTGGCTGCCATCTTTGAGGGAAGCACCATTGTTTGTTTCCTACTCAGAGGTTGTTATGTAAGGCAGAGGCTGCCCATGTTTACAACGGCCACGACTGAACCTCTTCAATCAGCTTGAAGCCCTGGAAAAATCAGCCATTGAAAACCTTATGGAGCACAATTCTACTCTGAGACACATGAGGTCTCCATGAGTTGAAGTCCACTCGACAGCAACTGGTTTTATTTTCGGTTTGGTTGTAATATCCTCTTAAAAATCTCAATCTTCTAAATATAAATAATCTTTGAATTTACAATTGATGATTAGTAGTATGATGTGTCCTGTAAATGTAACACAAAAAAACCAAACCTGTTGCCGTTGAGTTAATTCCAACTCATAGCGACCCTATAGGACAGAGCAGAACTGCCCCATAGAGTTTCCAAGGAGCGCCTGGTGGATTCGTACTGCTGACCTGTTGGTTAGCAGCTGTAGCACTTAACCACTATGCCACCAGGGTTTCCAAAAAAGCTATACAGTAGATACTTTAATACCATAAACATAAAAATCCTTTTTTTCTGAAGTTTACATTTTTAAGATAATAAAGATTGTTTTCTATTTTGAACATTCGTTTGTTTCATCATAGTTAAGTAAGCTGCTGTATTTTTTTCACTCTCCTTTGTGAGGAAGGAGTCCCCGGGTAGCGCAAACAGTTTGCTTGACTACTAATCAGGAAAGATTGCCAGTTTGTATCCACCTAGTAGTGCCATGGAAGAAAAGCCTGGTGATCTACTCTAAGATTGGTTGTTGTGTGCCATCGAGTTGATTTCAACTCAGAGACCCTAAGATTTCAGCCACCGAAAACCCTGTGAAGTGCGGCTGTATTCTGAAACACATGGGGTCACCATGAGTTGGACTTGATTCTGTGGCTTTTTTTTTTTTTTTGACTGTGAGGAAGGAGTCCCTGGGTAGTGCAAATGGTTAACACACTCAGTGTGTTAATCAAATGTCTGGAGATTTGAGTCCACTCTGAGTCACCTCAGAAGAAAAGCCTGGTAATCTATTTCCAAAAAATCAGCCATTGAAAACCCTATAAAGTACTGTTCTACTCTGACACACATGGGGTCTCCATGAGTCGGAGTTGACTCAATGACAACTAGTTTTTAAATTTCTTTACAAAGTTGAAAAATGTTTTGGGAACACATCTCAACCTAGGGTGTTCAGCAGTGAAAATAAACAATCATAATGGCATGACCCTTCCATTTCTTTCTGTAATTTTAAGTTGCCTTTAAAAAATAAAACAAATAACAGCAACAAAAAATGTTAAATGCTCTTGCAACGTAAGTGTTGAAGGAAGGAACATCTCATTCTTCCTCCCATTGCTACAGCCGAATTAACAGGAAGGTCACTGATTAGAAGAAATTTACAGTGAGTTTTGCATGTTAAAAATACGTAAGTCTCAAGTTTTTTTTTTTTTTTTAATTCACAAAAGCTAAACGTTGAGGTGCAATGTTATTTTTGCTATCATTACTTCTTTTCCTTGAGCAACAATAGTGTATTGTTTTTTATTTCTTCTACAAATTCTCATTTCAAACATCAAGGGTGTACTCTACAGTTGTAGTTTTTCACAATTTACTTAATATATCTATATTTACCTTATTTAAACCCTTTCATGATTTTCTAGTTAATATAATCTTAGCCTCATCTGGGATTCTTATAACCCCCCTATCAGGTTACCCACTTTTCTCTGAAACTTCTCCAGCTCTATTACATTATCCTTGAAGCACGTCAACCAAAACTGCAGGAAGCGTGCACTAAGGTTTTCGTATAAGGGTGGGACAGTGGTTCTGTTTCCAGAGTTTCTGATGAGGCTTGGCATTTAAGTGGCCTTTTGATCAAAGCTAACAAGGTATACTAATAAACACAGAAAAACTCTATTGAAATTCTTAAATTTCATTTCTAGATCTTAACATACAGGTTAGAATTTATCATTTAACAAGACTATTTTAAGGTAATTTCCCTCCAAATTGCCTTACTCTTGCCTCATTAGAATTCATCTGCTATATTTTTAGCTCATTCACAGAGTTTGACTATGACTTCTGGGTGCTAATCCCACGGGTTTAACTCTAGAAACGTTTAATGCCATCTGAAAAATATGGACATTTACAAAATGCTAAACCAGATTAGTTCCAATACTGGACCCTGAGGAAGCATCTATTTATACTCCTTCAGAGTTTGTTCCATTTGTCCCACCCTTTGTTCTGTATTTCTAAACCGATTTCTAACCCAGTGATATGCCGGTAAATGCTTAACAACCCATTCTGGGTGTAGGGGTAGAAGGTGGGGGAGGGGTAGGGTGGGATGACTGATATGTAGTGTTTGCTGATTTCCATGATTTAAATATCCCTACAATGGCCAATTCAAGCTATGGACTAGCTAGCAAAATTGCTATCAAGAACTTACAAAATTCCTGCAAATTTAACAATCGGCCCGTGAGCCTGTAGGAGCTGCCTTCAGCAAGCACACCATTACTTTTATCTTTTATAATATGCAGTCACCAAATCAAACCATGACTGACTTTGAGGAATAAGTTATATTAAACCTTTCTAAAAATATAGATATGATGGTATCTGGTAATTTTTCCACTTAACAGTCCAAATATTTTTTCAAGCCCTGAAAGAGCTTCTGTGATTTATTCATTTATTTCCGAAAAGAAATTAAGTTGAGTGGATTAGTTAGACAGGATTTCCTCTTTCAGAAGCCAGTTTGCCTTTGACAAAGAGGTTTTACTTATTGAGTTGTTCAAGCATTCTCCTCTACAATACAGATTTCACTCTCTTGTCTGATAGGGGAGTTATTAAGCTCACCCACTGGGGCACCCAAAGTTATATTTGTACTCCTTCTAATGGATGGAAGCCACTACATCTGTAAGACAAAAGTTAAAAGCAGACGTGAACCTAAACCAGTAATCTGGACTATTGTGAAAAATCACTTTCTTACGAGGTCAAAGTCCAAATTGCAGATATACAATTTAGTGCCTAAAGAAGACAGTTTACAATTATTATAGTCACTGCTACTTAGGTCACAGACAGCTTTTCCTGGGTGGCCAAACCTAATTAAGCTTGGCGTGGTGAGTAAGGAGACCTTCCTTCCTCAGAACCTACCTGCCCCTTGCACACTGATCCTCGGTCCCTGCCTTACCTAGGTGCTGCCAGCTGTGCTAGGGCCCCTGTTGCAGCATCAGCAGTTGGAGGTGGGGATTATGGTGGGAGAGAAAGGTTAGGCAGAATCCCAAGAGACGAGATGGCTCATGGGTACAGTGGTGGTCCAGGGAGCAACAGTGACTAATAGTGGCCATGTACAAATAGATGAAGATTATCTTAATGAGTACCCTTATTTCTGGACTTGGCTTTGAAAAAGCAGACTTCGTGTTGACACCACATGAGTTAGAGTAAAACCATGCCCCATCAGGTTTTCAATGCTGATGTTTTGGAAGTAGGTTGCCAGAAATCTTTCTTCTGAGATACCTCTGGATGGACTGGAACATGCTGTTTGGACCACCCGGGACTCCTGGCTGTGAGTGAATGATATTTCTCTGGGTAATGGGAATTGCAGCCCTAGAAAACCCTTTCTGAGTGAAAAGGAATTCAAAATTAGCAACTTTCCAAATAGGATTTATAAAAATTTACCAGTTTGTTTTAGAGACACAATGATCAGAAGAGACAACCAAAAACTTAAAGAGAAGCTAAAAGCATCATTTTAGCCAACTGTTTTCTTTCTACTTTTTAAAAAATTTTCTTTCTACCTACAATGATCAGATTCATTAAAAAGCAGAAAATTGTCTATTTTCCCCTCCTTTGAGCTGTCGAGTCGGGCTCATAGCGGCCCTATCTATAGGACAGAGCAGAACTGCCCCATAGAGTTTCCAAGGAGGGCCTGGTGGATTCGAACTGCCGAGCTTTTGGTTAGTAGCCATAGCACTTAACCACTATGCCACCAGGGTTTTTGATGGAGGTACTAGAAGGCAATCTTAAAAAGCTGGACGACTTTTATCACAAGAAGTTCTAACAATGAGGTGAAAGAATATGTAACTCAGAAACTAAAAACTGTTACACAACTTTTTTTAAGGATTCAAGTAGCTTTTTACTAGTGAACATCTGCCCTTTTTTCCCCCCTTCAACTCTGCATTACTCCAAAACTTGGCAGCATTTTGTAAGAGGTATCTTGTGAGAGGCAGCTTACTTAGAAAAATAGGTCTACTACTAAAACAGAAGTTTTAATGGATCTTATTATTTCAGTTGAAATTCTGTATATCTAAGTAGGTTTACTTTCAACAGAGCAGCTGTAACTCCATGCCTACTAAAATATACCTTTTATTTGGACAATTCTGAGAGACATTAGTTTTAACATGCTAATCTAAACAAAGGAGGGCTTTAAAAAATGACAACTTTGGACCTTCTAGTCATATTAAGTATCAATGGCAGAGAGAACCACATTCCACAGGAATTAGAACAGGAAATAAACCTGTAAGGCAGGCTTTTCTTTCCTATTGTTCTCATATTTTTATATGATTTGTTTCCCGAGTCTTCCTTCTTCTGCTTGCTCAGGCTGAAAGGATTATAGTAAAATACCTTGCCCCAGCCTCTCCCCAAGTGAGTCTCTGTAGAGGGTGTGGTGTGTCTCACGTGTGCTTACTTAGTGATTGAGTGAGGCAGTTAGAAGATTTACTTTGGAAAACAAAGCCCTCAAGAGGCGGTGCTGGAATTTCCTTTTCCAAAAACCTTCCCTCCTCCCTGGGAGGAAAAATTTGTGTAAATTGCTGCACTATATTTCATAATCAAAATAAATTACTCATCCACAGTATTTAAATCTCTGATGCTGTTGTTATTAAACGCCATTGTGTTCCCTCAATTCGGGGCAATTCCATGCACAACTGGATCGAACTGTTGTGATCCACAGGGTTTTCATTGGCTGGTTTTCAGAAGTAGATTGCCCGGCCTTTCTTTCTAGTCTGTCTTAATCCGGAAGCTCTGCTGAACCTGCTTAGCATCACAGCAACACGTAAAGCCCCCACTGACAGAGCAGTGGTGGCTGCACTTGACAGGCATTATTAGCTGGGTATTGAATCTGGGACTTTGGAACGGAAGGCGAAAATTCTACCACGGAACCACCACTGCCCCCAAATCTCTGAGAGCTAGCATAAAATTAATAATATTTAATTTATTACAGAGAACATCTATAGACATCTTTAATAATTCCTGCCAATTTAAAGGAAGGTCCAGATTACTGTTTTATTAGCCACCACGTCCATCCCTAGAACCTAACAAAATGTCTGGCACGTAAAGAACACTCAATAAATATGTGATAAATAAAAGAACGAGCATATACATTACTCCTAATCATAGCAATTTAAAGTACGGGCAGAAAATTTACCCAAAAACATATGTATGATTTTGGAAATAGTATACTGAGTCCATAGCAAGAGAATGTCAAGTCTGTCAGTGATTGTAAATTTCTTTTACACGTCCTTCTATTAAAAAATCATCTAGTCATTCAACTAGAATTGACTGATGACCTCCCATAAGCCTAGCACCTCTGGTGCATGGGACATGAGGATAAGCGAGGGGTAGGCCCAGGGGCAGATTATCCAATAGGCAAAGTAAACACCGATCATCTGTAGTCAACAATTTCACATGTTTTGCACCCCATCAAAGACTCTGCTCTGGGTATGGCTGGTATCTGTTTCTCTCCCAACCCCGCAGCACCTTCCTATCAAATCAAAGATTCTTTTCAAATTTACAATCCCTGACAGGGCAGATGACCCAGTAAGCAAGGTAAGAATGGGCTAACTTGTACTTACTTACAATCTGTAGTGAACCAGTTCACATGTGAAATTCTTTGATGTGGTGAAAGTCACATGAAATTGTTCACTACAGATGATCTGCTAAGCAAGGTAAGTACTGTACTTACCTTGCCTATTAGATAATCCACCCCTGGATAGGCACTCCCTGGTGCTGTTCACAGTACATACACGGTAGAGGCTGGGTGTCGTGGCTTACAAATAAATGATTGTAACAATCAGTACTATTCTAGATGTTTGTTCCACCAAGTGGTTAAGAGTACACCGTGGGCTAGTAATGTTTCTATATGTTATTAACTAATAAATTTACATCTTACCAATGCTATTGTTGTTAGGTGCTTTCGAGTTGGCCACGACTCATCTCGACCACAAGCACAATGGAATAAACACTGCCCAGTCCTGCATCAGCCCCATGATCAGTTGTGGATAGGACCATTGTGATCCATAGGGTTTTCAATGGCTAATTTTCAGAAGTAGATTACCAGGCCTTTCTTCCTAGTCCATTTTAGTCTGGAAGCTCCACTGAAACCTGTTCAACATCATAGCAACACACAAGCCTCCAATGACTGATTGGTGTGGGAGTAGCTGCACAGGAGGGGCACTGATTAGGCATCGAATCTGAGTCTCCTGCATAAAAAAAAAAAAAAAAAAAAACTGCATAGAAGGTGAGAATTCCATCACTGTACAACCAGTGCCTCATGTATTGCCAATACTGAGTCTATACTTCATGCAGAAGACACCTCAAGATTGCAAAGTACTTTTTAAATCAAAGAAAGATTACATTCTAATAGTATGCTGTCAGTATGAGCTGTATTATTTCGTTTGCTTACTGCTTGCAGCTTTTTGAGGAATAGTTTACAAACTCTAAAATCTACCCATTTTAAGAAAACAATCCCATGAGTTTCGATAAATATATACAGTAGTGCAACCCACTACCACAATGGAGTTTCAGAACACTTTAAGAACCTTAAAGAGCCCCATCTGCAGTTAATCCCCATCCATTCCTGGCATCAGGCAACTGATCACCTGCTTTCCATCCCTATGATTTTGCCTTTTATAGAATTGCATATAAACGGAATAATACCTTTGTGTCTGGATTCTTTCACTTAATGTTTTCGAGATTCACTCATGTTGTTGCATGTATCAATATTTTGTTCCTGAGTAGTATTCCATTATATGGATATACCAAAGTTTATCTATTCAGCAAAATGCATTGAAACCTTATTTCATTATATTCCTATTCTCTGAAAATACACAGGATCTACATTATATTAAAAAAATTACAGTATATTATACATATGATAGTTCTATACTAATAAGAATTCATTTATTTGTTCATGATTCACTTGACAAATGTTTATTATGTATCTCCTTTGTACCAGCCTCTGTTTTTGATACTTGGGATACAGAATTATGCAAAAAGTCAGAATATTGGCACTCTTAGAGTTTACATTCTAATGAAAAGGCAAAAAATAAAAAATGAACATAAAAAAATCCATAAATTTTATACCAATTTGGAGGATGAAATAAAAAGAAAGATTGGATTAGCATGTTGTGCTCAGGGAGGTCCTCTGAGAACATAATGCTTAAGCAAAGACCTGAAGGAAGTGATGGGGAAAACTGAAGTCCTCCAGGGGAAGAATATTTCAAGCAGAAAAACCAGTTAATATAAAGATAAGAGTATGCCATATGTTTGAGGAACAGTGAGGAGGCCAGTGTGGCTGGGGAGATGAGTAAAGGGGAACTATAAACCATGTAGGGCCTTGCAGATGACCATAGGACTATGAGTAAGATGGAAAGGCAATGACAGTTTTCAGCAAAAGAGTGGAGTAATTTGCCTTATCACTGTAGCTTTGAAGAACAAGGTTGGAAGCAGAGAGACCAGGAGAAACAATAGGAATAATCAAGGCTAGAAATGACGGAGACTTGGACCAGAGGGGCAGCAGTTGGAGTGGTGAAATGTACCTGGATTCTGGATGCATTCTGAAGGAGGGAGCAACAAATACTTCATTAACTGGATGTGAGGTGTGAAAGAGGTGAATTAAGCATGACTTCAAAATTTTTGGGAGCCCTGATGGTGCAGTGGTTAAGGCTTGGCTGCTAACCAAAAGGTCAGTGGTTCAAACTCACCAGCCACTCCAGAGGAGAAAGATGTGGCAGTCTGCTTCCATAAAGATCACAGCCTTGGAAACCCTATGGGGCAGTTCTACTCTGTCCTATAGGGTCGGTCTGAGTTGGAATCGACTTGACAGCAATGGGTTTTTGGTTTTGGTCAACATTTTCTCTGAGCAATTGGAAGAGTTGAATTGTCATTAATTAAAACTGAGAACAATCAGTGGTATAGGTTTGGGGTAGAAAATCAGAAGTTTAGTTTTCAGAGGTCCACTAGACATCCAAGTGGAAACTGAAAATAATTTTGTGTGTCACCAAGGGGGAAAAAATAAAATACATACCTTAACACATTCTAATGAAACTGAGTATCAATAATAAAAAGAAAATCATAGAATTACATAGAAAAGATAGATGCCATTTTAAGGAATCACAATTAATCCAAGAAGAAACTATAATTTTTTTTTAAGTGATATGGGTAAATAACTGTCAACTTAGAATTCCATACCCAGTTTAACAATCTTTCACTAAATCAAACAATCATTCACTAAAAATAGCTAATTACTAAAAGAACTTGTACAATAGGATGTTTTTTGGCAACACAGAAAAAGAATCCAGAATGTAAGGGTGGGGTGCAAGGAACAACTACGAGTATAGACATTGATCAAATGATGGTAAAATTAATAAACTATTGGTTGTATAAAATGTAAAAATAGTGAATTCTTAAGCTATGTTAGGCAGAAAGCAAGAGGATAGAAATACTAAATAATTACAGACTTTGTTAGAAAAATTTATTGTTTCAAATAATAAGAAAAATACAACAGTAATCTTCAAATCAGTAAGTAAAAGCAAGGTCATAAAGAAAGTTTCATTAATTGTTACGGATTGAATTGTGTCGCCCAAAAATATGTCAACTTGGGTAGGCCATGATTCCCAGTATTGTGTGGTTGTCTACCATTTTGTGATCTGATGTGGTTATCCTATTGTAAATCCTAACCTCTATGATGTTAATGAGGCAGGATTAGAGGCAGTTATGTTAATGAGGCAGGGCTCAATCTACAGGATTAGGTTGTAACTTGAGTCAATTTCTTTTGAGATATAAAAGAGAGAACTGAGCAGAGAGGAGAGGGACCGCATACCAACAAGAAAGAAGAGACAGGAATGGAGTGCATCCTTTGGACTCAAAATTCTTGTATGGAGAAGCTCCTAGACACAGGGGAAGACAAATGACAGGGACCTTCCCCCAGAACCAAGAGAAAGAAAAAGCCTTCTACTGGAGCTAGTGCCCTAAATTTGAACATCTAGCTTCCTACACTATGAGAGAATAAATTTCTGTTTGTTAAAACCATCCACTTGTGGTATTTCTGTTATATTAGCACTACCTAACTAATACCTTAATCCAAATAACAAAAAAAGTGAGTGAAAAACAGAAAAAAAGTATGCTAAAAAGATGACATAAATTAAGATGTTCAATATAAGTCCAAATCAGTAATTGCAATAAATATGAAAGCAAAAAGCTTTCTTATCTAAAAAAGAGACTAAAAGATTGGCGGGAGCAGAAATACAATAAATCTCTCTATATGTCACTTTTATGAGACACACCCAAAATAGCAAAATGCTGAAGATAAAAGTATGGAAAATGTATACCAAGCAAATACTTACCAAAGGAAAATTTTTTATATAAACATTAATAACAGATAAGTTAAAAGTTAAGGCAAAACAGGCAGAGCGGAGCAGCGATAGGAGATGCCCCACGCGTTAGCGTGAGGAGAGGTCAGTGGTGACATGGAGCGAGTCAGCTTTTAAAAATTGAAGTTTTGGAGGTGGGGCCAAGATGGCGGACTAGGTGGACGCTACCGTGGATCCCTCTTGCATCAAAGACTCGGAAAAACAAGTGAATCGATCACATACATAACAATCTACTAACTCTGAACAACAAACACAGATTTAGAGATGGAGAACGAACAAATACGGGGAGACAGCGATTGTTTTCAGAGCCAGGAGCCAGCGTACCAGTCAGCGGATTTTCTGGAAAAACTCGTTTCCCAGTGATGGCTCGGAGACAGCAGTCCATATCAAACCACATAAAGAAGCAGACCATGACAGCTTCTCCAACCCCCAAAACAAAAGAATCAAAATCTTTCCCAAATGAAGATACAATCCTGGAATTATCAGATACAGAATATAAAAAACTAATTTACAGAATGCTTAAAGACATCACAAATGAAATTAGGCTAACTGCAGAAAAAGCCAAGGAACACACTGATAAAACTGTTGAAGAACTCAAAAAGATTATTCAAGAACATAGTGGAAAAATTAATAAGTTGCAAGAATCCATAGAGAGACAGCATGTAGAAATCCAAAAGATTAACAATAAAATTACAGAATTAGACAATGCAATAGAAAGTAAGAGGAGCAGACTCGAGCAATTAGAATGTAGACTGGGACTTCTGGAGGACCAGGGAATCAACACCAACATAGCTGAAAAAAAATCAGATAAAAGAATTTAAAAAAATGAAGAAACCCTAAGAATCATGTGGGACTCTATCAAGAAGGATAACTTGTGAGTGATTGGAGTCCCAGAACAGGGAGGGGGGACAGAAAACACAGAGAAAATAGTTGAAGAACTCCTGACACAAAACTTCCCTGACATCATGAAAGACGAAAGGATATCTATCTAAGATGCTCATCGAACCCAATTTAAGATTGATTCAAAAAGAAAAACACCAAGACATATTATCATCAAACTTGCCAAAACCAAATATAAACAGAAAATTTTAAAAGCAGCCAGGGAGAAAAGAAACGTTTCCTTCAAGGGAGAATCAATAAGAATTAAGTTCAGACTACTCAGCAGAAACCATTCAGGCAAGAAGGGAATGGGACGACGTACACAGAGCACTGAAGGAGAAAAACTGCCAACCAAGGATCATATATCCAGCAAAACTCTCTCTGAAATATGAAGGAGAAATTAAGATATTTACAGATAAACACAAGTTTAGAGAATTTGCAAAAACCAAACCAAGGCTACAAGAAATGCTAAAGGAGATTGTTTGGTCAGATGACCAATAATATCAGGTACCAGCACAATACAAGGTCACAAAAGAGAACGTCCTGGTATCAACTCAAATAGGGAAATCACAAAAACAAACAAATTAAGATTAATTCTAAAAAATAAATAAATAAATAAAATACTACACGTAACAGGGAATCATGGAAATCAATAGGTAAAAGATCACAATAATCAAAAAGAGGGACTATTATAGGAGGCATTGAACTGCCAGATGGAGAGGGATACAAGGCGATATAGAACGATACAAGTTAGGTTTTTACTTAGAAAAATAGGGGTAAATAATAAGGTAACCACAAAAAGGAATATCAACTCCATAACTCAAGAAAAAAGCCAAGAAAAATGTAACGACTCAACTAACATAAAGTTAAACATTATGAAAATGAGGATCTCACAATCTACTAAGAAAAACGTCTCAGCACAAAAAAGTATGTGGAAAAATGAAATGGCCAACAACACACATGAAAAGGCATCAAAATGACAGCACTAAAAACTTATTTATCTATAATTATGCTGAATGTAAATGGACTAAATGCACCAATAAAGAGACAGAGAGTCTCGGACTGGATAAAGAAACACGATCCATCTCTATGCTGCCTACAAGAGACACACCTTAGACTTAGAGACACAAACAAACTAAAACTCAAAGGATGGAAAAAAATATATCAAGCAAACAATAAGCAAAAAAGAAGAGGAATAGCAATATTAATTTCTGACAAAATAGACTTTAGACTTAAATCCACCACAAAGGATAAAGAAGGACACTACATAATGATAAAAGGGACAATTGATCAGGAAGACATAACCATATTAAATATTTATGCACCCAATGACAGGGCTGCAAGATACATAAATCAAATTTTAACAGAATTGAAAAGTGAGATAGACACCTCCACATTTATAGTAGGAGACTTCAACACACCACTTTCGGAGAAGGACAGGACATCCAGTAAGAAGCTCAATAGAGACATGGAAGACCTACTTACAACAATCAACCAACTTGACCTCATTGACTTATACAGAACTCTCCACCCAACTGCTGCAAAGTATACTTTTTTTTCTAGTGCACATGGAACATTCTCTAGAATAGACCACATATTAGGTCATAAAACAAATCTTTGCAGAGCCCAAAACATCTCGAAATATTACAAAGCATCTTCTCAGCCCACAAGGCAATGAAACTAGAAATCAATAACAGAAAAACTAGGGAAAAGAAATCAGATACTTGGAAAATGAACAATACCCTCCTGAAAAAAGACTGGGTTATAGAAGACATCAAGGAGGGAATAAGGAAATTCATAGAATGCAACGAGAATGAAAATACTTCCTATCAAAACCTCTGGGACACAGCAAAAGCAGTGCTCAGAAGCCAATTTATATCGATAAACGCACACATACAAAAAGAAGAAAGAGCCCAAATCAGAGAACTGTCCCTACAACTTGAACAAATAGAAAGTGAGCAACAAAAGAATCCATCTGGCACCAGAAAAAAAAATAATAAAAATTAGAGCTGAACTAAATGAATTAGAGAACAGACAAACAATTGAAAGAATTAACAAAGCCAAAAGCTGGTTCTTTGAAAAAATTAACAAAATTGATAAACCATTGGCTAGACTGACTAAAGAAATACAGGAAAGGAAACAAATAACCCGAATAAGAAATGAGAAGGACCACATCACAACACACCCAACTGAAATTAAAAGAATCATTTCAGATTACTACGAAAAATTGTACTCTAACAAATTTGCAAACCTAGAAGAAATGGATAAATTCTTGGAAAAACACTACCTACCTAAACTAACACATTCAGAAGTAGAACAACTAAATAGACCCATAACCAAAAAGAGATTGAAACGGTAATCAAAAAACTTCCAACAAAAAAAAGTCCTGGCCCAGACAGCTTCACTGCAGAGTTCTACCAAACCTTCAGAGAAGACTTAACACCACTACTACTGAAGGTATTTCAAAGCACAGAAAATGACGGAATACTACCCAACTCAGTCTATGAAGCTACCATCTCCCTGATACCAAAACCAGGTAAAAACATTACAAAAAAAGAAAATTATAGACCTATATCCCTCATGAACATAGATGCAAAAATCCTCAACAAAATTCTAGCCAATAGAATCCAACAACACATCAAAAAAATAATTCACCCTGATCAAGTGGGATTTATACCAGGTATGCAAGGCTGGTTTAATATCAGAAAAACCATTTATGTAATCCATCACATAAATAAAACAAAAGATAAAAACCACATGATCTTATCAATTGATGCAGAAAAGGCATTTGACAAAGTTCAACACCCATTTATGATAAAAACTCTTACCAAAATAGGAATTGAAGGAAAATTCCTCAACATAATAAAGGGCATCCATGCAAAGCCAACAGCCAATATCACTCTAAATGGAGAGAACCTGAAAGCATTTCCCTTGAGAACGGGAACCAGACAAGGATGCCCTTTATCACCGCTCTTATTCAACATCGTACTTGAAGTCCTAGCCAGGGCAATTAGGCTAGACAAAGAAATAAAGGGTATCCGGATTGGCAAGGAGGAAGTAAAGGTATCACTATTTGCAGATGACATGATCGTATACACGGAAAACCCTAAGGAATCCTCCAGAAAACTACTGAAACTAATAGAAGAGTTTGGCAGAGTCTCAGGTTATAAAATAAACATACAAAAATCACTTGGATTCCTCTACATTAACAAAAAGAACACCGAAGAGGAAATAACCAAATCAATACCATTCACAGTAGGCCCCAAGAAGATAAAATACTTAGGAATAAATCTTACCAAGGATGTAAAAGACCTATACAAAGAAAACTACAAAGCTCTACTACAAGAAATTCAAAAGGACATACTTAAGTGGAAAAACATACCCTGCTTATGGACAGGAAGACTTAACATAGTAAAAATGTCTATTCTACCAAAAGCCATCTATACATATAACGCACTTCCGATCCAAATTCCAATGTCATATTTTAAGGGGATAGAGAAACAAATCACCAATTTCATATGGAAGGGAAAGAACCCCCGGATAAGCAAAGCATTACTGAAAAAGAAGAAGAAAGTGGGAGGCCTCACTCTACCTGATTTCAGAACCTATTATACAGCTACAGTAGTCAAAACAGCCTGGTACTGGTACAACAACAGGCACATAGACCAATGGAACAGAATTGAGAATCCAGATATAAATCCATCCATGTATGAGCAGCTGATATTTGACAAACGACCAGTGTCAGTTAATTGGGGAAAAGATAGTCTTTTTAACAAATGGTGCTGGCATAACTGGATATCCATTTGCAAAAAAATGAAACAGGACTCATACCTCACACCATGCACAAAAACTAACTCCAAGTGGATCAAAGACCTAAACATAAAGACTAAAACGATAAAGATCATGGAAGAAAAAATAGGGACAACCCTAGGAGTCCTAATACAGGGCATAAACAGAATACAAAACATTACCAAAAATGATGAAGAGAAACCCGATAACTGGGAGCTCCTAAAAATCAAACACCTATGCTCATCTAAAGACTTCACCGAAAGAATAAAAAGACCACCTACAGACTGGGAAAGAATTTTCAGCTATGACATCTCCGACCAGCGCCTGATCTCTAAAATCTACATGATTCTGTCAAAACTCAACCACAAAAAGACAAACTACCCAATCAAGAAGTGGGCAAAGGATATGAACACACATTTCACTAAAGAAGATATTCAGGCAGCCAACAGATACATGAGAAAATGCTCTCGATCATTAGCCATTAGAGAAATGCAAATTAAAACTACGATGAGATTCCATCTCACACCAACTAGACTGGCATTAATCCAAAAAACACAAAGTAATAAATGTTGGAGAGGCTGCGGAGAGATTGGAACTCTCATACACTGCTGGTGGGATTGTAAAATGGTACAACCACTTTGGAAATCCATCTGGCGTTATGTTGAACAGTTAGAAATAGAACTACCATACAACCCAGAAATCCCACTCCTCGGAATATACCCTAGAGATACAAGAGCCTTAATACAAACAGATATATGCACACCCATGTTTATTGCAGCTCTGTTTACAATAGCAAAAAGCTGGAAGCAACCAAGGTGTCCGTCAACAGATGAATGGGTAAATAAATTGTAGTATATTCACACAATGGAATACTACACATCGATAAAGAACAGTGACGAATCTCTGAAACATTTCATAACATGGAGGAATCTGGAAGGCATTATGCTGAGCGAAATGAGTCAGAAGCAAAAAGACAAATATTGTATAAGACCACTATTATAAGATCTTGAGAAATAGAAAAAACTGAGAAGAACACATACTTTTGTGGTTACGAAGCGGGGAGGGAGGGAGGGAGGGAGAGGGTTTTTTATTGATCAATCAGTAGATAAGAACTGCTTTGGGTGAAGGGAAAGACAACACTCAATACAAGGAAGGTCAGCTCAATTGGACTGGACTAAAAGCAAAGAGGTTTCCGGGATAAAATGAATGCTTTAAAGGTCAGCGGAGCAGGGGCGGGGGTCTGGGGAACATGGTTTGAGGGGACTTCTAAGTCAACTGGCAAAATAATTCTATTATGAAAACATTCTGCATCCCACTTTGAAATGTGGCGTCTGGGGTCCTAAATGCTAACAAGCGGACATCTAAGATGCATCAATTGGTCTCAACCCACCTGGAGCAAAGGAAAATGAAGAACACCAAGGTCACACGACAACTAAGAACCCAAGAGACAGGAAGGGCCACATGAACCAGAGACCTACATCATCCTGAGACCAGAAGAACTAGTTGGTGCCCGGCCACAATCGATGACTACCCTGCCAGGGAGCACAACAGAGAACTCCTGAGGGAACAGGAGATCAGTGGGATGCAGACCCCAAATTCTCATAAAAAGACCATACTTAATGGTCTGACTGCGACTAGAGAAATCCCGGCGGCAATGCTCCCCAGACCTTCTGTTGGCACAGGACAGGAACCATCCCCGAAGACAACTCATCAGACATGAAAGGGACTGGTCAGCGGGGGGTAGAGAGATGCTGATGAAGACTGAGCTAATTAAATCAGGTGGACACTGGAGAGTGTGTTGGCAACTCTTGACTGGAGGGGGGATGGGAAGATAGAGAGAGAGGAAGATGGCAAAATTGGCACGAAACGAGAGACTGAAAGGGCTGACTCAATAGGGGGAGAGCAAGTGGGAGAAGGGAGTAAGATGTATGTAAACTTACATGTGACAGACTGATTGGATTTGTAAATGTTCACTTGAAGCTTAATAAAAGTTAATTAAAAAAAAAAGTTAAGGCAAAACAAAAGCCATAAAGGAACATAGTAGGTAATGATGAAAATGAATAAACTACCAAGAAGTTGTACAGATTATCAAATATGCTCTAGTATCAGAACCTTGAAATATATAAAGCAAAAACTAACAGAATTACTGTTCCACAGTAGGCCCCTGGCCTTGTTCTGACTGATGATATCAAGCTTTTCCATCATCTCTTTCCACAGGAGTAGTCAAATTGATTTCTGTGTATTGAATCTGGCGAGGTCCATGTGTATAGTCACCGTTTATGCTGGTGAAAGAAGGTATTTGCAATGAAGAAGTCGTTGGTCTTGCAAAATTCTATCATTCGATCTCCACATTGTTTCTATCACCAAGGCCATATTTTCCAACTACTGATCCTTCTTTGTTTCCAATCGCCAGTAATTATCAAAGCATCTTGATTGCCTGTTCGATCAATTTCAGACTGCAGCAGCTGATAAAAATCTTCTATTTCTTCATCTTTGGCCCTAGTGGTTGGTGCATAAATTTGAATAATATTTGTATTAACTGGTCTTACACGTAGATGTATGGATATTATCCTATCACTGAAAACGCTGTACTTCAGGATAGATCTTGAAACGTTCTTTTTGACGATGAATGCAATACCATTCCTCTTCAAGTTGTCATTCCCAGCATAGTAGACTGTATGATTGTCTGATTCAAAATGGCTAACACTAGTCCATTTCAGCTCACTAATGCCCAGGATATCGATATTTATGCATTCCGTTTCATTTTTGACAATTTCCAATTTTCCTAGACCATCAATTGCTGATACGCAAGTTCAAGCTGAAACTGAAGAAAATCAGAGCAAGTCCATGAGAGCCAAAATATGATCTTGGGTATATCTCACCTGAATTTAGAGATGATCTGTAGAATAGATTTGACGCATTGAACACTAGTGACCGAAGACCAGACGAGTTGTGGAATGACATTAAGGACATCATCCATGAAGAAAGCAAGAGGTCATTGAAATGACAGGAAAGAAGGACCAAGATGGATGTCAGAGGAGACTCTGATACTTGCTCTTGAGCGTCGAGCAGCTAAAGCAAAAGGAAGAATTGATGAAGCAAAAGAACTGAACAGAAGATTTCAAAGGTCCTCTCAAGAAGACAAAGTATTACAATGACATGTGCAAAGAGCTGGAGATGGAAAACCAAAAGGGAAGAACACGCTCGGCGTTTCTCAAGCTGAAAGAACTGAAGAAAAAATGCAAGCCTTGAGTTGCAGTAGTGAAGGATTCTATGGGGAAAATATTAAACGATGCAGGAAGCACCAAAGGACAGTGGAAGGAATACACAGAGTTATTGTACTAAAAAGAATTAGTCGATATTCAACCATTTCAAGAGGTGGCATATGATCAGGAACTGACGGTACTGAAGGAAGAAGTCCAAGCTGCTCTGAAGGCCCTGGTGAAAAACAAGGCTCTAGGAATTGATGGAATATCAATTGAGATGTTTCAACGAACAGATGCAGCGCTGGAGGTGCTCACTCGTTTATGCCAAGAAATATGGAAGACAGCTTGCTGGCTAACTGACTGGAAACGATCCATATTTATGCCTATTCCCAAGAAAGGTGATCCAACTGAATGTGGTAATCATAGAACAATATTGTTAATATCACATGCAAGCAAAATTTTGCTGAAGATCATTCAAAAATGGCTGCAGCAGTATATTGATGGGGAACTGCCAGAAATTCAGGCCGGATTCAGAAGAGGACATGAAACCAGAGATATCACTGCTGATGTCAGATGGATCCTGGCTGAAAGCAGAGAATACCAGAAGGATGTTTACCTGTGTTTTATTGACTATGCAAAGGCATTCGACTGTGTGGGTCATAACAAATTATGGATAACATTGCAAAGAATGGGAATTCCAGAACACTTAATTGTGCTCATGAGGAAACTTTACATAGAGAAAGAGGCAGTTGTTTGGATAGAACAAGGGGATACTGATTGGTTTAAAGTTAGGAAAGGTGTGCGTCAGGGTTGTATTGTTTCACCATACCTATTCAATCTGTATGATGGGCAAATAATCCAAGATGCTGGACTATATGAAGAAGAACGGGGCATCACGATTGGAGGAAGGCTCATTAAAAACATGCGTTATGCAGACGACACAACCTTGCTTGCTGAAAGTGAAGAGGACTTGAAGCACTTACTAATGAAGATCAAAGACACAGCCTTCAGTATGGATTGCACCTCAACAAAAAGAAAACAAAAATCACCACTGGACCAATCAGCAACATCATGATAAATGGAGAAAAGATTGAAGTTGTCAAAGATTTCGTTTTACTTGGATCCACAATCAACAGCCATGGAAGCAGCAGTCAAGAAATCAAAAGACGCATTGCATTGGGTAAATCTGCTGCAAAGGACCTCTTTAATGTGTTGAAGAGCAAAGACGTCACCTTGAAGATTAAGGTGCCCCTGACCCAAGCCATGGTATTTTTAATCGTATCATATTCATGTGAAAGCTGGATGATGAATAAGGAAGACGGAAGAATTGATACCTTTGAATTGTGGTGCTGGCAAAGAATATTGGATATACCATGGACTGCCAAAAGAACGAACAAATCTGTCTTAGAAGAAGTACAACCAGAATACTCCTTAGAAGCAAGGATGGCAAGACCGCGTCTTACATACTTTGGACATGTTGTCAGAAGGGATCAGTCCCTGAGAAGGACATCATGCTTGGCAGAGTACAGGGTCAGCGGAAAAGAGGAACACCCTCAGTGAGGTGGATTGACACAGTGGCTGCAACAATGAGCTCAAGCATAACAACGATTGTAAGGATGGCTCAGGATCGGGCAGTGTTTCATTCTGTTGTGCGTAGGGTCATTATGAGTCGGAACCGACTTAACGGCACCCAACAACAACAAATTTAGAAGTTAAGGGATAAAATGTATAAAATTACCTCCAAAGATACAGAAAAAGCATTTGGGAAAATTCAACTGTCAAAATTAATGACAAATAAAAGCTCTTACCAAACTAGAAATAAAATAGAATTTCCTGAGCCCTGATAAAATCGAACAAATAAAAACTTGTAACAAACACTAAAAATTTAGAAGAATTTCACATCAAAGTCAGGAACAAAACAAGGATGAATACTCTTACTCCATTCATCAATCAGGGACTGTCTTAATCAATGCAAGACAGCAAGACAAAAAATAAGCACATAAGAATTAAAAAGCAAGAAGCAAAATTTTTGTTTGCAGCCTAAATGACTTTCAACATCAAACAAAGAAAATAGACAAATTATTAGCACCAAAAAGAGTTTGGTGAGGTCTCTAGATGTGTGAGAAGCAAATAAAAATTAATAATATCCTTATATACAAATTTAAAAATACAGTAGCTAAAAACATGTCATTTACAGTGTCTTTTTTTTTTTTTTTTTTTAGTCATGCTGCTGTAACAGAAATACCACAAGGGGACAGCTTTGAGAAAGAAAAATTTATTCTCTCATTCTCTAGTAGGCTACAAGTTCAAATTCAGGATGTCAGCTTCAGAGGAAGGCTTCCTCTGTCAACTCTGGAGGAAGGTCCTTGTCAATCCTTCCCTGGACTAGGAGCTTCTCCACACAGGAACCCTGGGTCCAAAGGAAACTCTCTGCTCCCAGCTCTGCTTTCTTGGTTGTATGAAGTCCCCGTGTCTCTATGCTCACTTCTCTCTTTTATATCTCAAAAGAGATTGGTTTAAGACACTATCTAATCTTGTGGATCTCACCAATATAACTGCCACTAATCAATCTCATTATATCATAGCGATTGGATTTACAACACATGGGGAAATCACATCAGAAAACGAAATGATAGACAATCATACAATATTGGGAATCATGATCTAGCCAAGTTGACAGATATTTTTCAGGGACACAATTCAATCTATGACATACAGTAACAACAAAAAGCTGTAAGGTTCTTGGGAATAAATCTAACAGAGATACACAAGACCTTTAAGAAAATTACAAAACGTGAACGAACAACATACAATATATTAATAATTGGAAAGAATAAACCATGTTCTTGCATGCATAGACTATATGGTGAAAATGTTCTTTCCAAACTTGTCAATAATGAAATCTTAATTCCAATAAAAACTCCTACAAGGGCTTTTCATGAAACTTGTCAAGCTGATCATAAAATTCATATGGAAAAGTAAAGAGCCAAGAACAACTCAGACTATTTTATCACGAAGGCTGAAGAGAAGAGATGAACCAGACATCAAGGTTCACATTATGTGGTATTGGCTCAGGATAGAAATAGGTAAATGGAATAGGATAGAGAACCCAGAAACAAACTCATGTATATGAGGAGTATTGGTATATAACAAAACCAAAACCAAACCCACTGCCCTTGAGTAGATTCTGGCTCATAGTGACCGTACAGGACAGAGTAGAACTGCTCGATAGGGTTTCCAAAGCTATAATCTTTATGGAAACTGATTGCCACATCTTTCTCCCTCAGAGTGGCTGGTGGGTTTGACTGCAGACCTTTCGGTTAGCAACCTGGTGCTTTAACCACGCATCACCAGGACTCCTTACACATACATAAACGTATGTAGCCAAGAAAAATATATACCAACCTCAGAATAATAATTTCCTCAGAGGATAAAGAAAGAATGAATTTGAAGAAGGGTCAGAATCGACTGGACGGCAATGGGCTTTTTTTTTGGTGGCGCAAACAAAAAGATTGGCAGTTTGAATTCACCAGCTGCTCCTTGGAAACCCTATGGGGCAGTTCTACTCTGTCCTAAGGAATTGGTATGAGTCTGACTCTTCTGGATGGCAATGGGTTTGGCTTTTTTTTTAACACCATCTGGAGGAGCCCTGGTGGTACAGTGGTTAAATGCCCCACTGCTAACTGAAAGGTCAGTGATTGGAACCCACCAGACTGCTCTGTGGGAGAAAAATGTGCAGTCTGCTTTTGTAAAGATTTACAGCCTTGAGGACTCACAATAGAGGGCCCTAGACAGCTGGAGAAAAGTGTTGGACAAAATTCTAACTCACAAAAAAAGACCAGACTTACTGGTGTGACAAACACTGGAGAAACCCTTTTAACTCTGTACCGAAGTTGCTCCTCAGGTTCACTCTTCAGCCAAAGATTAGGCAGGCCCATAAAACAAAATGAGACTAAAGGGGCACACCAGCCCAGGGGCAAGGACAAGAAGGCAGGAGGGGGCAGTTAACCTGGCAATGGGGAATCCAAGGTCGAGAAGGGGAGAGCGTTGACATGTTGTGGAGTTGGCAACCAAAGTCACAAAACTGTGTGTATTAATTGTTCAAGGAGAAACTAATATGCTTTGTAAACCTTCATCTAAAGTACAATAAAAATATTTACAGCCTTGGAAACCCTTTGGGGCAGTTCTACTCTGTCCCATAAGGCCGTTACGAGTCAGAATTGACTTGATGGCAGTGGGTGGGTTTAACACCATCTGTAACTTCTTATTTCTTTAAAAACTATAAAAATAAATATGACATAACGTTAACCTGAGTTAAATCTGGGTTTTGTTATGCTATTTTCTGTATGTATGAAATAATGAAATATTTCATAGTAATAAAAATGTGTACTCTAAAATATAATACGTTCCAAAGTTGAATGCATATTTTACATTATCCTCCACTTGCGTATATCTCTTCCCTGTCTTCATCCATGTGAAAATGAAGAGTTTGCTCAGTAAGTTAAGAGAATACTCTGTAACGTTGGATGGGAAAAGTAATTGGAATGTAGATGAAGACAATTCAAGATGAGAAACAGGACTACCTCATGGGACTGAAACATCACTACTAGGAAGGTGAATTTAAATTTTTTTTTTTAATTCAGAAAAAATACAGACGCATTTTTAATTTAAAATATTTCCATAATTAAACGATTCAGCATTCTATGACTAAACACAGACATCGAACTTATATCCACTCCTTATTTTTATTCCTATCTCTCTGTAATATTTTTTATTTGCAGCACAGTGGCCTCCTTAAAACTCCAAATGACATCTTAAGGGAATCACAAACAAAATAGTTTCTCACATTTAAGAGTCTTAACTTCAACCGTAGCTTTATGCCCCTGGTATTTTAACAGCATCTAAACCTGTATGATTAGCTTCTAAAAACACAGTTTTGTTACAACTTAAATCTAAACTTAAGAAAGGTCTCCACGTGGAATAACCCTCCAGGAAAAGTTGTACATATTGGAGAGGTTTTGTAATATAAAATGAATTTTAGTAACTTTGAGTTGCTTCTCAACTAAGGAAAGTTGACAAATTCTTCAAACAGGTGATAAAGATGGAAGTAGAGGAGGGAGGGCCGTGTGGCTTACAGGTGTTCTGATTTCATCTTTTATCAAAACAAGATTTATTCAGGGAGAAACATATAATCACACGATTAAGAAGTGTAAAAAAAAAAAAAAAATGGGCTAGGAATACTGTCATTTTAAACTCTACAAATCACCATCCAAAGCCATGACAATCTTTTACTGAAGGCTTTCATTTCCTAGGTTCTCAAGTGGAGGGCTTTCAATGATAGGGAATGCACAGGGAAACGTTTACAAGTTAGACAGGAGTCCAATGTACAATAAGAAGCCATCTTCACCTGCAAGGTTTTTTCTTTAAATTTAGAGATTATTGTTATGCTTTAAAGGACAGACACAGACATTCTTTTTTTTTTTTAATTGTGCTTTAAGTGAAAGTTTACAAATCAAGTCTGTCTCTCATATAAAAACTTATACACACCTTGCTAGGTACTCCTAGCTGCTCTCCTCCAAATGAGACAGCACAAGCCTCCTCTCCATCCTGTATTCCCCATGTCTATTCAGCCAGCTCCTGTCCCCCTCTGGATTCTCATCTCCCCTCCAGACAGGACCTGCCCACATAGTCTCATGTGTCTACTTGAGCCAAGAAGCTCGCTCCTCACCAGTTATCATTTTCTGTCTTATAATCCAGTCCACTCCCTGTCTGAAGAGTTGACTTTGGGAATGGTTCCAGTCTTGGGCTAATAGGAGGTCCGGGGACCATGACCTCCAGGGTCCTCCCAGATTCATTCAGACAGTTGTCTGGTCTTTTTACAAGAATTTGAGATCTGCATCCCACTCTTTTCCTGTTCCATCGGGGATTCACTGTTGTGTTCCCTTTCAGGGCAGTCATCGGTGCACATATTCTTAAGCAAGAAAAAATGTGGATTTTCTTTGCTAAAAGTATTCCAGAATCCAGATAAAGCCCCAAAGACTCCAATGTTTCTCTAAGACTATTTTGTTTCTACTTTATGGGTGTTGCTTTTGTGAACCAATGGCATATGCAGAGTTTAGTTTTTTTGAACCAATAAAAATACAATATTCAGCTATATTTATTAATAAAACAATCAACATCTACATGCATTTCCCAGTTGGGTCTATGATTTTAGAGTAATAATTTTTGCTTTGTTTCCAAGTCAAATATCACCTTATTTGATCTAGAATTTTTCATCTTATGCAAAAGCAATATGAATATTTTAGTTGTATTCCATTTTTTATGTCAATATAAAAATATCTAATACCTTACTCTGAAAATTGATATTACCATCTGGAGAGTGGGACTTTCTTTCCCAGCTTGCTGATGCCACTGTTATTTACAATTCATGGCTTATTTTCCTTCCCTCTTCTATTTTGATGGCAAAGGGTTCTTCTATTTAGGTTTCCCTAAAGTCTTGGTTCTCAAACCTCTGTTTGTCTTCCTCTTCTACTACCTAGAAGACTTATCCTCCTTCAGGTTTGTATTTTCTATGTCTACTTAGGTTGATTGACTCTCAATATCTGGCCTCTACTTCTCTGGATTTAAACCTGTCTTTAGGAACCCTGGTGGCCCTGTGGTTAAGAGCTTGGCTGCTAACCAAAAGGTTGGCAGTTCGAATCTAACAGCTGCTCCTTGGAAATCCTATGGGGCAGTTCTACTCTGTCCTATAGGGTTGCTATGAGTTGGAACTGATTTAATGGCAAAGGGTTTTTTGGTTTTTGGTTTTGTGTTCTAAGGGATATGTCAGCTTAAGACATGAAGTTGTCTGGAGGCCTAATCTATGTATTTCCATAGCAACTTCCTCCACAGACTCTACCTCATGGCTGTATCCTCATCTGTCTTCCTCACTGGACTAAATGTCATTTGGAGGCCATATCTTGTTTACCATAACAGCACCAGCGCAAGTTGTGAATATGGATGGGTAAATGCTCAGTATTTATTGAATACATGAATGAATGAATGAATGCACCTGAGTTGTATCGATGTACCTCTTAGATGTGTGGGTACCAGAGGAAACAGAAAAGGGAAATTGAGGATACTGTAAAGCACTGCAGGCAGGTTTTCTGTCAGGCCTATCAGCAAGCAGTGGTGTCAAAAGGATATCATTTACAGGTGAGTACTTATGTTTTTGATGCAGGAATTGAGAAAATATAGAATCCGAATATTGCCATAACCTCATTTAATACGTATCTACTAAATAAATACATTTAAATTTTCAATGTTCTCATTTAAAACTGTTCAGTTTCTCTTCTGAGGTGACTTGCCCATGTCTTGTTAAAAATCAATTTGGTTAAAACATTGCATCACTAAAGCTAAGCAGGGATGCTAATAACTTGGAAATAAAATTAAGAAACTGGTCCCCATGCCCTCTGCCTCCTCATGTTCACAGCATTGTATAATTGCTTTCCGTTAAGGGTAGGCAGGACCTGTGACTTGCCTCTAACTATTAGACTATGGCAGAGGTGATGAGCTGAGAGTAATTACATGTATGTGATTACATTACACAAGATTGTAGCACCCTCTTGCTTGGAGACACTCTCTTGCTGGCTTTGACGAAGCAAGCTGCCATGTTGTGAGTTTTCCCATGGAAACGACCAAACCAACTGATCAACCAACTCGTTGCCATCAGGTCAGCTCAGATTAATGGTGACCCCATGTGTGTCAGAATAGAACTGTGCTCCATAGGGCTTTCAATGGCTGATTTTTCTGAATTAGATCACCAGACAGTTCTTCTAAGGTGTCTATGGTTGGACTTGAACCTCTAACTTTTCGGTTAGCAGCCAAACATGTTAACTGTTTACATCACCCAGGAAAAGACCATGAGGCAAGAAACTCAGGGCAGCTTCCTGTCCACAAACAGCAAGAAACTGAGCTGCCAACAACCATCTGAGCTTGGAATTGTATCCTTCCTGAGTTGAGCCTTAGATGAGACTGCAACCCTTGCCAACACCTCAATTACATCTTTGTGAGACTCTGGGATCCTAAGCAGAGGACTCCGCTAAGCTGTACCCTGGCCTCCGACCACAGAAACTGTGAGATGATGTGTCTTGTTTTAAGCTGCTAAGTTTGTGGTAATATTGTTACCACATGGGGTAGCTATGAGTCGGAATCAACTCAGTGGCACCTAACAACAAGAGGGAGTAGTATATCCAAGAAGTCTAACTGAATTAAGAGAGAAGTATAGAATAAAACAGATAGAAGAGACCATAGCAGCAGAGGAAAGAAGGCAGAGAGTTAACCTAATACTTTCCCCATTGAGGAGTTGTAAGAGGGCCAGACCCAAAAAATAGACTATAGCCAATGGCTGAGGAGAAATATAATTTACATATAACAAGTTGTGGCTTTAAGAAAAATATATCGTATTTAATTCAAGAATATTATGCTGGTGTAGCTGAAACATTCATCACACCCAGCATATCCCAGGAGCAATTCTTAGGAAGTTATTTAACTCGGTTAGAGCCCGAACTGTGAGTCTAAACCCCAAGGACTATAACAAGTGATCCATTCTCAACTCTCAAACAGTTATCAGGACCCACATCTGCAAACCTTAGTCATCCAGCTGTGGGTAGCATGCATTATATTTTTCTAATTATTACTCCACATAATAAACAGAGACTAAAACCAAAGAAGAGTAAACATGCTCATTTTATCTATTCCTATCTATCCATCCACCACCTGTCTGTTAATTTATCATACTGTGGTGGCTAGTGTGTCACTGTGATGCTGGAAGCTCTGCCACTGGTATTTCAAATGCCAGTACGGCCACCCATGTTGGACAGGTTTCAGTGGAGCTTCCAGAATAACACAAAGTAGGAAGAAAGTCCTGGCAATCTATTTCTGAAAATTAGCCAATGAAAACCCTATGTATGACAACAGAATATTGTGTGATATAGTCTTAGACGATGAGCTCCCTAAGTGGAAAGCATTACACAACAGCATCAACAATGGATTCAAACGTGCCAATGATCACGATGATGACACAGGACTGGGCAATGCTTCATTCCATCCTGCATGGGATCATCATGACTCAGAGCCAACTTGACAGCAAATAAAAACAATTACATACATACATACATAAATGTAATACACATAGAGACACGCACGCACATATATGTGTATATATACACGTTCTATCTGCTACCAGGAAGCATCAAAAGAAGATAGAAGAATACACAGAGTCACTGTACCAAAAAGAATTGGTTGACGTTCAGCCCTTTCAGGAGGTAACATATAATTAAGAACCGATGATACTGAAGAAAGAAGTCCAGGCTGCACTGAAGGCATTGGCGAAAAACAAGGCTCCAGAAATTGATGGAATACCAATAGAGATGTTTCAACAAATGGATACAGTGCTGGAAGTACTCACTCATCTATGTCAAGAATTTTGGAAGACAGCTACCTGGCCAATCGTCTGGAAGAGATTCATATTTATGCCTATTCCAAAGAAAGGTGATCAAACCAAATGCAGACATTATTAAACCATATCATTAATATCACATGAAAGTAAAATTTTGCTGAAGATCATTCAAAAGTGACTGCAGCAGTGTATCGACAGGAAACTGCCAAAAATTCAAGCCAGATTCAGAAGAGGACATGGAACCAGGGATATCATTGCTGAAGTCTGATGGGTGCTGACTGAAAGCAGAAAATACCAGGAAGATGTTTACCCGCGTTTTATCGACTATGCAAAGGCATTTGACTGTGTGGATCATAACAAATTATGGATAACATTGCAAAGAGTGGGAATTCCAGAACACTTAATTGTGCTCATGAGGAGCCTGTATATAGATCAAGAGGCAGTTGTTCAAACACAACAAAGGGATATTGCATGGCTTAAAATTAGGAATGGTGTGTGTTCGGGTTGTATCCTTTCACCATACTTATTCAATCTGTATGCTGAGCAAATAATCCAAGAAGCTGGGCTACATGAAGAAGAATGCGGCATCAGGACTGGGGGGGAGAATCATTAACAACCTGCATTATGCTGATGACACAACTTATCTTGCAGAAAGGAAAGAGGACTTGAAGCACTTGCTAATGAAGATCAAAGACTATAGGCTTCAGTATGTATTACACCTCAATATAAAGAAAACAAAAATCCTCACCACTGAACCAATAAGCAACACTATGATAAACGGAAAAAAGACTGAAATTGTCAAGGATTTCATTTTAATTGGATCCACAATCAACACCCACGGAATCAGCAGTCAAGAAATCTAACAGCGCATTGCACTGGGGAAATCTGCTGCAAAAGACCTCTTTAAAGTGTTGAAAAGCAAGGATGTCACCTCAAAGACTAAGGTGTGCCTGACCCAAGCCCACAGTGTTTTCAATCACCTCCTATGCATGTGAAAGATGGATGATAGATAAGGAAGACTAAAGAAGAATTGATGCCTTTGAATCGTGGTGTTGGAGAAGAACATTGAATATACCACGGACTGCCAAAAGAACAAACCAAACTGCCATGGAAGAAGTGCCAAAAGAACAAACCAATCTGCCATGGAAGAAGTATAGCCAGAATGCTCCTTAGAAGCAAGGACGGTGAGACTACATCTCACATATTTTGAACGTGTTATCAGGAGGGATTAGTCCCTGGAGAAGGACATCATGCTTGGTAAAGTAGAGGGTCATCAAAAAAGAGAAAGACCCTCAATGAGATGGACAGACACAGTGGCTGCAACAATGGGCTTAAGCATAATGACTGTGGCAATGGAGCAGGACCGGGCAGTGTTTCATTCTGTTGTACATAGGGTCGCTATGAGTCAGAAGCAACTCCATGGCACCTAAGAACAACAACGAACATATGCATTTGAAAGCTGGACAATGAATAAGGAAGACTGAAGAAGAATTGATGCCTTTGAATTATAGCATTGGCAGAGAATACTGAATATATATCATGGACTGCCAGAAGAACAAAGAAATCTGTTTTGGAAGAAGTACAGCCAGAATGCTCCTTACTTCTGATATGTGATCAGGAGGGACCAGTCCCTGGAAAAGGTCATCATGCTTGATAAAGTAGGGGGTCAGTGAAAAAGAGGAAGACCTTCAAGGAGATGGACTGACTCAGTGGCTACAACAATGGATTCAAACATAGCAATGATTGTGAGGATGGCGCAGGACCAGGTAGTTTTTCATTCTGTTGTACATAGGGTCACTATGAATGGGAACCAACAAGATGGCACCTAAGAACAACAACACCTACTACCATTGGAAGATAAGCTCCATGACAGGAAATTTTATTTATTTATTTATTTAACGCCTTATCCTTTGGCATGTTGGTGGTAATCAATAAATATGTGTTGAATGAATGAAGAAGCTCATTTTTTTTCCTTTCATTTGGTTATCTATAAAAGAGGGATGATAATAATAGTACCAGCCTGAATTCATTGTGAGGATTAAGTGATAGAATCCATGTGAAATGATTAGAACATGGCCTTGAATGTAGTTACTATTCAATGAAACTCAGCTAATATGAAAGCAATGTATCTAAATATACTTTATTTACGGAACCTTTAAGAAAAATAACCTGAGTGCCCTTAATTCACTGTCAAATACAGAAGAACTTCATGATTAAGGAGATTTGACTTCACATTAATGTTTAAGTTCATGCTGACGTCTAACCTGGACTTCAAGAATTTAAAGTAACTTTGAAGTAAATTTGGATGTAGAAACACATCCCCAGTGTTAAATGTGATCTTTGCTATGGAAATGTATATGAAATTGTGCTTTTTGTATATCATAAACTCAGAAACCATCTTGTCCAGGCTCTAACCCAAGCAGAAATTCCTTCTGACACTTCCCTTCCAAGTAGTTGGGAAGCTACAAGTCTTTCCTAAAATAAGGAGAGATGCAGGGCAATTCATTCAGTTGCTGGAGTCCTCTTACCACTAGACGGTTTATGGAACCCAAGTCTGTCTTCAAGTAACATTCACGAAACATTCATAGTTTTTTCCTCTGTAAGCTTTCCAAGGGCAGAGTTCAGATGTATCTGACCTGTTTCCCTAGCATCTAAAACACTGCCAGACACATAATATGTGGAGAAACGTGAATGAATGAGTGAATAAACAAACAAGTTTTATTCCAGTAATTGTTACGTGCTGTTGAGTTTGCTCCAACTCATGTTGTTGTTGTTGGTAGGTGTCGAGCTGGTTCCAAATCCTATCAACCCTGTGTACGACAGAACGAAACACTGCCCGGTCCTGTGCCATCCCCATTCTTCTTCATACAATCCAGCCTCTCAAATTATTTCATCAGCATACAGATTGAATAAGTATGGTGAAAGGATACAACCCTGAGGAACACCTTTCCTGATTGTAAACCACGCAGTACCCCTTGTTCTGTTTGAACGACTGCCTCTTCACCTATTTACAGGTTCCTCAGGAGCACAATTACTGTCTGGGAATTCCCATTCTTTCAGCCAGAGTCCATCTGACATCAGCAATGACATCCCTGGTTCCGTGTCTTCTGAATCCGGCTTGAATTTCTGGCAGCTCCCTGTTGATACACGGCTACAGCTGCTTCTGAATGATCTTCAGCTTCAGCAAAATTTTACCTGCATGTGATTTTAATGACATTGTTTGATAATTTCTGCATTTGGATTGATCACCTTTCTTTGAAATAGGCATAAATATGGATCTCTTCCAGCCGATTGGCCAGTAGCTGTCTTCCAAGCTTCTTGGCATAGATGAGTGAGCGCTCCCAGCACCGCATCCATTTGTTGGAACATCTCAGTTGGCATTCATTCTGACAATTCCTGGAGCCTTGTTTTTCGCCAATGCCTTCAGTACAGCTTGGACTCCTCCCTGCAGTACCATCAGTTCCTGATCACACGCTACCTCCAGAAACGGCTGAATGTTGACCAATTATTTTTGGTATAGTGACTCTGTACACTCCTTCCATCTTCTTTTGATGCTTCTTGCATTGTTTAATATTGTCCCCATAGAATTCTTCAAAATTGCAACTCGAAACTTGAATTTTTTCTTCAGCTCTTTCGGCTTGAGAAATGCCAAGTATGTTCTTCCTTTTTGGTTTTCTATCTCCAGTCTTTGCACATGTCATTATAATACTTTACATTGTCTTCTTGAGCTGCCCTTTGAAATCTTGAAAGTCAGCTCTTTGACTTCATCATTTCTTCCTTTCACTTTAGCTACTCGATGATCAAAAGCAAGTTTCAGAGTCTCTTCTGACATCCATTTTGGTCTTTTTTTTTCTTTTTTAAATTTCTTTTTCATAGTTAATTTTTATTGTGCTTTAAGTGAAAGTTTACAAATCAGGTCAGTCTCTCATATAAAAATTTATATACACCTTGCTATACACTCCTAATTGCTCTCCCTCTGATGAGCTAGCATAGTACTTCCCTCCTCTCTCTCTCCTTGTGTCCATTCAGGTAGCTTTTGGCCCCCTCTGCCCTCTCATCTCCCCTCCAGACAGGAGATGCCAACATAGTCTCATGTGTTGACTTGATCCAAGAAGCTTGTTCTTCACCAGTCTCATTTTCCATCCCTTATTCCAGTCCAATCCCTGTCTGAAGAGTTGGCTTTGGGAATGGTTCCTGCCCTGGGCTAACAGAAGGTCTGGGGTCCATGGCCTCTGGGGTCCCTCCAGTCCCAGTCTGACCATTAAGTCTGGCCTTTTTATGAGAATTTGGGGTCTGCATCCCACTGCTGTCCTCCTCCCTTAGGGTTTCTCTGTTGAGTTCCCTGTCAGGGCAGTCATTGGTTGTGGCCAGGTACCATCTAGCTCTTCTGGTCTCAAGCTGATATAGTTTCTGGTTTATGTGGTCCTTTTTGTCTCTTAGGCTCATAATTATTTTGTGTCTTTGGTGTTCTTCATTCTTCCTTGTTCTAGGTGGGTTGAGACCAATTGATGCTTCTTAGATGGCTGCTTGCTAGCATTTAAGACCGCAGACGCCACTCCCCAAAGTGGGATGCCTTTCCTGTCTTTTTCATGACCTCTTGCTCTCTTCATGTATGATGTCCTTGATGCTGTTCCACAACTTGTCCGGTCTTTGGTCATAAGTGTTCAACGGGTCAAATCTATTCTTGAGATGGTCTCTAAATTCAGGTGGGATATACTCAAGGTTGTACTTTGGCTCTCATGGACTTGTTTTAATTTTCTTCAGTTTCAACTTGAAATTGCATATGAGCAATTGATGGTCTATTCTGCAGTAGGCCCCAGCCTTGTTCTGATTGATGATATTGAGTTTTCCATTGTCTCCTTCCACAGATGTATTCGATTTGATTCCTGTGTATTCCATCTGGCAAGGTTTACATGTGTAGTTGCCATTTATGTTGGTGAAAAAAAGTATTTGCAATGAAGAAGTTGTTGGTCTTGCAAAATTCTATCACTGTGATTTCCCACATCCTTTCTATCACCAAGACCATATTTTCCAACTACGGATCCTTCTTGTTTCCAATTTTCGCATTCCAATCACCAATAACTATCAATGCATCTTGATTGCATGTTTGATCAATTTCAGACTGCAGAAGTTAGTAAAAATCTTCAGTTTTTTCATCTTTGGCCTTAGTTGTATAAACTGGTCTTCCTTGTAGGCATGTGAATATTGTCTATCACTGACAGTGTTGTCCTTCAAAGTAAGTCTTGAAATGTTCTTTTTTTGAAGATGAATGCAATGCCATCCCTCATCAAGTTGTCATTCCTGGCATAGTAGACCATGTGATTGTCCAATTCAAAATGGCCCATACCAGTCCATTTCAGCTCACTAATGCCTAGGATATCAATGTTTATGTGTTCCATTTCATTTTTGATGATTTCTAATTTTCCTAGATTCATACTTCATACATTCCATGTTCTGATCATTAATGAATGTTTGCAGCTGCTTCTTCTCATTTTGAGTTGTGCCATATCAGCAAATGAAGGTCCTACAAGCTTGACTCCATCCACGTCATTAAGACTGACTCCACTTTGAAGAGGCAGCTCTTCCCCAGTCGTATTTTGACTGCCTTCCAACCTGAGGGGCTCATCTTCCAGGACTATATCAGACAATGTTCTACTGCTTTCATTAGTTTTTCACTAGCTAATTCTTTTCTGAAGTAGTACAGTGGGTTCTCTTTCTAGTCTGTCTTAGTCTGGAAGCTCAGCTGAAACCTGTCTGCCATGGGTGACCCTGCTGGTATTCGAATACTGGTGGCATGGGTTCAAGCATCACAGCAACAGGCAAGCCCCTACGATATGACAAACTGACAGATGCTCCAACTCATAGCAACCTATGTATAACAGAACAAAATATTATCTGGTCCTGGATCATCCTCACAATCATTGCTATGTTTCAGTCCGTTGTTGTGGCCACTGTGTCAATTCATCTCACTGAGAGTCTCCCCCTTTTTTGCTAACCCTCTACTTTACCAAGCATGATATCCTTTTCCGTCAACTGTTGCCTCCTGATGACATGTCCAAAGTAAGTGAAACAAAGTCTTGCCATCCTCACTTCTAAGGAGCATTCTGGCTGTACTTCCTTCATGACGGATTTATTCATTTTTTATGGCTTTGTTGCTGTTAGGTGCCATTGAGTTGGTTCTGACTCACAGCAACCCTAAGTACAACAGGATGAAATGGTGCCCCTTCCTATGCCACCCCTAAATAGTAGGTATGTTTGAGCCCATTGATGTAGACATTGAGTCAATCCATCTCATTGGGGGTCTTCCTCTTTTTCACTGACCCTCTACCAAACATGTCCTTCTCCAGGGTGTGGTCCCTCCTGATAACATGTCCAAGGTAAGAAGACAAAGTCTCGTCATCCTTGCTTCTAAGAAGCATTCCAGCTGTACTTCTTCCAAGACAGATTTGTTTGTTCTTCTGGCAGCCCATGTTATGCTGTTGTTACATGTAGTCAGTTCCAATTCATAGTGACATAGTATATTCAATATTCTTTGCCAACACCATAATTCAAATGTGTCAGTTCTTCTGTATGCTCTTGCTGAGTCTCCTTTATTCTATCCACCTTCAATTATTCCCCATGAGATCATTAATCATATTAGTTACCCTCTTTTGAATGTTCTTCTCTTTTTCTAAAGTAAACTGAAATTCATGTAACATAAAATCAAGCCATATTAACGTGGCATTTAGCACATTCACAATGCTCTGCAACCATCACTACTATCAATTTCCAAATTTTTTTCTAAAATATTTGGACTCATCACCAGGAAGGATGATGATTTTGCCATGAACTGAGGAGGGGAAAGTTGTATGTATTGCAGCTTTGAAGGAGACTACCCAAAAAGATCCCCATGGTCATTTTATAGCCACTCCCCCTGTCTGCTCTCAGCTCAATCTGCCACTATTTTCTTTTCTATCTCTACAGACTTGCCTTTTCTGGATGTTCTGTGTAAACAGAATCATACAATATACTGTCCTTTGCATCTGGCATCTCTTACTTTGCATGTTTTTTGAGGTTAATTCATGTTATAGCATATAGTAGTAGTTCATTGCAGAATAGCATTCCATTGCACTGATATGCCACATTTATTTCTTCACTCATTACTTGATGGACATTCGAATTGTTTCCACTTTTGGCTGTTAGAATAATGCCGCTATGAGCATTTACATACAAGTTGTTTGTGAACGTATGTTTTCATTTCTCTTGGGTATAAATCTATGAGTTGAATTCCTGGATTGTATGGTAACTCGAAGTTTAACTTTTTGAGGAACTGTTGAACTGTTACCCAAAGCAATTGTACCATTGTCTTAGTCATCTAGTTCTGCTATAACAGAAATGCCGCAAGTGGATGGCTTTAACAAAGAGTTTACTCTCTCACAGTCCAGTAGGCTAGAAAACCAAATTCAGGGCACCGGCTCCAGGGGAAGGCTTTCTCTCTCTATTGGCTCTAGAGGAAGGTCCTTGTGATGCATCAGTCTTCCCTTGGTCTGAGAGCATCTCAGCGCAGCAACCTCAGGTCTAAAGGACACACTCTTCTCCTGGCACTGCTTTCTTGGTGGTATGAGGTCCCCCATGTCTCTCTGCTCACTTTTCTCTCTTATATCTCAAAACAGATTGGCTTAAGACACTATCTAATCTTGTAGATCTCATCAATATAATTGCCACTTATCCATCTCATTACATCATAGTGATAGGATTAACAACACATAGGGCAATCACATGAGATGACAAAATGGTAGACAATCATACAATACTGGGAATCATGACCTAGCCAAGTTGGCAGATATTTGGGGGAAACACAATTCAATCCATGACAACCATTTTACATTCCCACCAGCAATGTATAAGTGTTCCAATTTCCCCACATCTTCATAAAAACTTCTGAGTGTTTTCAGATCTACTCCGAAAATCAGCCAGTGAAAACCCTACGGATCACAATGGACTAACTCTGTTGTACATGGGGTCATCACGAGCAGGGGTTTGATTCGATGGCAGCTAACAACAACAATATCTAGTTATTACAGCAATAGTTAGCTGTCCCCCCACTGGTTTGAAGTGTCACCCTTATGATATACTAAATTCCCACATGCACGTGTGTCTATTTCTTTCTAAACAGTTTCATCAATGAGTTTTAGTTAATGTAGCTTCATCACACAATTTAAAATCTGGTACACTTAGTTGTCCCCTATCAGTGATCTTTTTCGAAGTTCGTCTGGCTGTTCTTTCTTAACTTATTTTTCCATATGAACGTTAGCATAGTTTGTCTGGTACTGGAAAAAAAATTAATTTTTTGTTGTTATTTTTACTGAGATAACAAAATACAAATGAATCCGTGGAATATATTTTCTGGTTACAGTAAAATAATTATTTAAGGCAGATACAGTTACAGAAGTAGGTATCATAAATGCAGCTAGCTGAACATATTGACAAACAAGTGCATCTCTTTATGGGGCTTTACCCATTAGGATCCACGTGACAGGGAACAGACAACAGGTCACCATTGATAGTGTTCACTAGGGTAACTTATTTCCGTACGTAAACTACTCCAGAAAAATAAACTGGGCACTTGGGGAAGCTGCATTAATTCTTTCAGAAAATTAGTAACTCTGTCTTCAAAGCACTGTATTTTGTTTTTACTCACTCCCATAGTCTACTAAGGTAAGAGGTTTAGCAACAGGGATGCAAAAGGGTTTCATGTTCTCACTGTGGGCAACAGGATGGAGGTTATAGACAGAAGATTCAGAACTTGGCCAAAAGGAGTCAGAGCAGCTGTCATTATCAAAATCTCATTGCCATCAAGTTGATTCTGACTCATGGCAATCCCATGTGTTATAGAGTAGAAGTGCTGCAAAGACTTTTCTTGGCTGTAATCTTTACAGCAAATTGCCAGTCCTTTCTTCCATAGCACCATTGGGTGGGTTTGAACTACCAACTTTTAGGTTAGTAGCTGAGTACAAACCATTTGTGCCATGCAGGTACCTTCCTTCATAATATGAGGATGGAAGACCAAGTTGGTTTGTAACAGCATTACCAAAAGGCAGAGTGTAACCTGCAAGCAGCCTCAGTTTCTAAGCACAAGTCAGCTTCCTGACGTGTCCTGTGACCGACCTTGTCTCCAAAGGGCCAAAGTTTAATTATCAGGGACACCTCAGAGACAGCTGGGTCCAGTGGCATCCAGGATAAATGCTCCCGTAGTGAGGCAACAATCATACCGAGTGCAGTCAAGCGCACCTCTCTTGCTTTGGGAGACTTGCCAATGGGAACACGTGAAGGGGAGGAGGAAGCTGCTGCAGGGAGCACCTGGTGGTTTTCTCCTGTCTGCCAGACAGTTTCTGGCCTCAGTCTGGTAGGAAAGAACATCAATGTTCCTGAGAGGGTGCTATGCCTGCCCGTGGCTCATGAATTATCCAACTTAAAGTAGCTGCTAAAAAGTACCCAAGTTTCATAATGCTGTAGAACTATTCACACACACAGCCTTTTTCTCCAGAGTAGATGAAGATTCCCCCTGTGACAGCCAAGACTTATCTCCAGGTGGGCGTTCTGCGCTATTTCAGCCCCTGGGTATGAAAGTCAGTGCTTCTGGTAAACTCACCTTCAGCTCTGCATTTTTTTTCTAGCCTTTTTAACCAAAACCAAATCCACTGCCGCCAAGTCGATTCCAACTCATAGTGGCCCTGTACGACAGAGTAGAACTGCCCCATAGGATTTTCAGGGCTGTAAATCTTATGGCAACAGACTGGGACATCTTTCTCCCGAAGAGCAGCTGGTAGGTTCGAACCGCCAATCTTTTGGTTAGTAGTTGAGCGCTTTAATCATCTCACCACCAGGGCTCCTATTTAGCCTCTTTTTACCAGTTGGTTATTCAAAAATTGTGACGGCTGCTCACCATCACTTAGAAGCACAGCTGGAGTCCCAAAACTAAGTTTTTGTAATAACAACTGTAAACTGACCCAGCTTAAAGAGAATCTATCAGATGGGGAAACAGAATAATTCACATATGTGTACTCCCAAACATCCACAGGTACATTCGCATATCCCATGGGGAAAAACAGGGCCTGAGTCACTCTGAAGTGGGAAACCCTGGTGGTGTAGTGGTTAAGACTTATGGCTGCTAACCAAAAGGTCAGCGGTTTGAATCTACCAGGTGCTCCTTGGAAACGCTGTGGGGCAGTTCTACTTTGTCCTATAGGGTCGTTATGAATCGGAATCGGCTCGATGGCAAAGGGTTTGGTTTTTGGTTTTTGAAAAGACTTTTGTTTGAGAAATGCTGGCTCAAAGGCCCTTTAGTTAAAATAATCTGGCAGACACAGGAAAAGAAGCATCCGTGTTTTAGCTCAAGGCTCCTATCTGATGCAATTAGGTAAAGTTTCTTCTCCTCGGAAGAACTTTTTTTTTTTTTTTTTAATTGAAGGTTATAGACTTAATCTGGGGCAGTGGTGGTTCACGGTAGAATTCCTGCCTTCCATGCAGAAGATCCAAGTTTGATTCCCAGCCAATGCAACTCATGCGAAGCCACTACCTGTCAATGAGTCTTGCATGTTCTGATGATTCTGAATAGGTTTCAGCTGAGCTTCCAGACTAAGATGAACTAGGAAGAAAGGGCTGGTGATCTACTTCTGAAAATCAGCCAAAGAAAACCCTACGAGTCACGACAGTCTAATCCACAACCAATCATGGAGGCGGTACAGGACCAGGCAGTATTTCGTGCCATTGTGCATGGGGTTTCCATGAGTCAAGGGCCAACTTGCCAGCAGCTAACTTCAAGTAAACTCTAAGTCCTCTCCCTTGTACCTACACACACACACACACACACACACACACACACACACACACACACTTTAAGTATTAATGAGAATCGACAAAGTTTACCAACACTTTAGAGGCAAGCCAAGCCTCTTTCTTGAATCCCTTAAATTTTTTCTGATTCAGTCCCACTTCACACATTCCCTACCCACTCCATCCTCACCTCCTGGGCTTGAACATCACTGATTACATACACACTAAAAGGATTATCATTGCTTTGGAAGGAAAGGAGAGTGTCTTCCGTATGGTGGTTGGTCAGGCACAGGTTAAGGGCAAGACATGAAGCTGTAAGACCTAAGCGACTTCATTTAGCAGCTCATGTGCACACACATGCACACATTTCGGGAGCAGAAGCAGCTGTAAGAATGCAGAGAGAGTATCCCCACTCTGCCTCAGGAAAACGGGAACTGACTGATACCTTGCACTGTGCTACATTTAGTATATTAATGGGTATTAAAATATATTAATGTTAAACCTGTTGCCGTCAAGTTGATTCTGACTGATAGTGACCATACAGGACAGAGTAGAATTGCCCCACAGGGTTTCCAAGGAGTGTTGGTGGATTTGAACTGCTGACTTTTTGGTTAGCAGCTGAGCTTTTAACCACTGTGCCACCAGGGCTCCATATTAATGCTACTAGCCAAAAAACCAAACCTGTTGCTGTTGAGTTGATTTCAACTCGTATTGACCCTATACAGAGCACTTATAAACAAATCCAGTCGCTCTTCGTTACTTCCTACCTTAGACCGACAGGCCCTGAGTGACTTTTGATCCCGTCACCACTGTGCAGCCAGCATCTCTTGTCTTTCCTCATCCCACTGATCACAGCTACTTTGCTTTTTCTTTTCCTCCCCTGCCACCTTCTCCAGATATTCAGATCCATTTACTACCTATCCTTTTATCCTTTAGGTCCTTTTGAGAAATACATCTAGAATTATGATGATGAACTCACATTAATAAAGCAAATTTACGCCTAAGTGAACTCTCGGGTAAATGCAAACTAGGCTCCAGCAATCTTCCCTTTATCTCAAAATAACCACCATTGTACCAGGCTGTCTTCTCCAATTTACAGTAGATACATGGAAGATACAAGGAAGTGCAGCACATGATACAGTTCTTAACTTGACATTATCTTTTTTGTTTGTTTGACTATTCTGTTACGCTGGAGCCCTGGTGGCACAGTGGTTAAGAACTACAACTGGTAACCAAAAGGTAGGCAGTTTGAATCCACCAGCCACTCCTTGGAAACCCTATGAGGCAGTTCTACTCTGTCCTATGAATTAGAATTGACTTGCAGCAACGGGTTTTCGGAGACCTGGTGGTGAAGTGGTTAAGAGGTTGGCTCCTAACCCAAAGGTCAGCAGTTCAAATCCACCAGCTGCTCTTTGGAAATCCTACGGGACAGTTCTACTCGGTCATATAGGGTCGCTATGAGTCACAATTGACTCGATGGCAACAGTTTGTTTGTTTTTTAATTCTGTTATGTGCTTTGTTCATGTCTCCACATAAAAAATAACCCCCCTAAATACTCAAAATAGACACCAAATGTAACTATCCATCAGTTCCCCCACTGCTGCTGCCCTGTCCAAGCCACCTCACGTCTCTCTGGGGCCTGGAGCATCCTCTTAGCTGCTCTCCCATTTTCCACTATGATCTCGCTACAGTATTTGCCACACTTGTTAGTTGCTGTCAAGTTGGCTCTGACTCACAGCGACCCCATGTACAAGAGAATGAAACGTTGCCTGGTCCTGTCATCTTCACGATTGAGGGTATGTGTAAGTCCATTGTGGTGGCTATTGTGTAGTGCCTTCCAATCTAGGGGGCTCATCTTCCAGCACTACACAGGGCAATGTTCTGTTGTGATCCATAGAGTTTTCATTGGCTAATTTTCAGAAGTAGATTGCCAAACCTTTCTTCCTAGCCTGTTTCACTTTGGGAGCTCTGTTGAAACCTGCCCACCATAGGTGACCCTGCTGGTAGTTGAAATACTAGTGGGATAGCTTCCTGAATCACAGCAACACGCAAGCTACCACAGTATGACAAATGGGCAGAAGGTAGTAGATTTGCCACACAGGCAGGGTCAGTTAGACCTGGCCTCTCTCCTAAACCCGTCCCTTCACTGGTTTCCTATTGCACATTTTTTAAAAAGATCCTAAATCCTGACCACGGCCTACAAAGTCTCCTGACCTGGCCCCTGGCAGGCTTCCTGCCCTCAATGTCCATCCTGATCTCTTTCCTTCAGCCACCCCTCTCCAGTCACAATGGCCTTCTTTGTGGTCCTCAAATGCAATAAGCATATTCCTGTCTCAGGGCCTTTTCACTTGCTGTTGCCTCTGCGCAGAACTCTGTTCCACTCAAATACCTGTGCAGCTTCCTCCTTCCTTACTTCATCCTAGGTCTTTGATCAGGCAGCAAATTCTCAGGGGGCCTTCCCTGCCTACGCTACATAAAGTTGCACCTCCCATTGCTCTATTTCCCTTTTTTTCCTCCTCCAAGTCACTTAACTGATATTAAACATTTACCTGTTTCAAGTGAATTCAAGCTCTCTGAGGGCAGGGTTCTAGCCTGTCCTGTCACCATTGTATCCTAGAGAGACTAGACTAAGGGCTAGCACACTGTTGTTGTTAGGTGCCACTGAGTCAGTTCAGACTCATAGCAACCCTATGTACCACAGACACTACCCTGTCCTGTGCCACGCTCACAATCATTATGTTTGAGCCCATTGTTGCAGCCACTGTGTCAATCCATCTCATTGAGGGTCTTCCTCTTTTCCGCTGACCTCTACTTTACCAAGCGTGATATCCTTCTCCAGGAACTGATCTCTCCTGACAACATATCCAAAGTGTATAAGACACAGTCTCGCAATCCTTGCTTCTAAGGACCGTTCCGGTTGTACTTCTTCCAAGACAGATTTGTTTGTTCTCTTGGCAGCCCATGGTATATTCAATATTCTTCACCTACACCACAATTCAAAGACGCCAATTCTTCCGTCTTCCTTTTCATTGTCCAGCTTTCCCATGCGTATGATGTGATTGAAAATACCATTGCTTCGCTCATAAGCAACCTTAGTCTTCAAGGTGACATCTTTGCTTTTCAACACTTTAAAGAGGTCTGTTGCAGTAGATTTGCCCAGTGCAATGAGTCTTTTGATTTCTTGACTGCTGCTTCCATGTGTGTTGATTGTGGATCCAAGTAAAACGAAATCCTTGACAACTTCAATCTTTTCTCCATTTATCATGATGTTGCTTACTGGTCCAGTTGCAGGATTTTTGTTTTCTTTACGTTGAGGTGTAATCCATACTGAAGGCTGTGGTCTTTGATCCTCATCAGTAAGTGCTTCAAGTCCTCTTCACTTTCAGCAAGCAAGGTGCTATCATCTGCATTACACAGGTTGTTAATGAGTCTTCCTCCAATCCTCATGCCCCATTCTTCTTCATATAGTCCAGCTTCTTGGATTATTTGCTCAGCATACAGATTGAATAAGTATGGTGAAAGGATATAACCATTATGAACACCTTCCCTGATTTTAAACCACGCAGCATCCACTTGTTCTGTCCGAACAACTGCCTCTTCATCTATGTAAAGGTTCCTCATGAGCACAATTCAGTGTTCTGGAATTCCCATTCTTCCCAGTGTTATCCATAGTTTGTTATGATCCACACAGTCGAATGCCTTTGCATAGTCAATAAAACACAGGTAAACATCCTTCTGGTATTCTCTGCTTTCAGCCAGGATCCATCTGACATCAGCAATGATATCCCTGGTTCCATATACTCTTCTGAATTTGGCCTGAATTTCTGGCAGTTCCCTGTCAATATACTGCTGCAGCCACTTTTGAATGATCTTCAGTAAAATTTTGCTTGTGTATGATATTAATGATATTGTTCAATAATTTCCACATTATCACCTTTCTTGGAAATAGGCATAAAAATGGGTATCTTCCAGTCAGTTAGCCAGGTAGCTGTCTTCCAAATTTCTTGGCATAGACAAGTGAGCCACTTCCAGCTGCATCCATTTGTTGAAACATCTCAATTGATATTCCATCAATTCTTGAAGCCTTGTTTTTTGCCAATGCCTTTAGTGCAGCTTGGACTTCTTCCTTCAGTACCATCAGTTCCTGATCATATGCTACCTCCTGAAATGGTTGAACGTTGACCAATTCTTTTTGGTATAATGACTCTGAGTATTCCTTCCATCTTCTTTTGATGCTTTCTGTGTCGTTTAATATTTTCCACATAACCTCGTTAAACCTGTTGCCGTCGAGTTGATTCCGACTCATAGCAACCCTATAGGATAGAGTAGAACTGCCCCATATGGTTTCCAAGGAGCACGTGGTGGATTCTAACTCCTGACCTTTTGGTCAGCAGCTGTAGCTCTTAACCGTTACACCACCAGGGTTTCCATTTTCCCCATAGAATCCTTCAATATTGCAACTCGAGACTTGAATTTTTTCTTCAGTGCTTTCAGCTTGAGAAATGTAGAGCATGTTCTTCCCTTTTGGTTTTCTATCTCCAGATCTTTGCACATGTCACTATAATACTTTACTTTGTCCTCTTGAGCCACACTTTGAAATCTTCTGTTCAGTTCTTTTACTTCATCATTTCTTCCTTTTGCTTTAGCTGCTCGACATTCAAGAGCAAGTTTCAGAGTCTCTTCTGACATCCATTTTGGTCTTTTCTTTTTTTCCTGTCTTTTTAATGACCTCTTGCTTTCTTAATGGATGATGTCCTTGATGTCATTCCACAACTCCTCTGGTCTTCAGTCATTAGTGTTCAACGGTCAAATCTATTCCTGAGATGGTTGCTAAATTAAAAAAAAAAAAAAAAATTAGGTGGGATATATTCAAGGTCATACTTTGGCTCTCGTGGACTTGTTTTAATTTTCTTCAGTTTCAACTTGAGCTTGCATATGAGCAGTTGATGGTCTGTTGCGTAGTAGGCCCCTGGCCTTGCTCTGAATGATGATATTGAGCTTTCCCATTGTCTCTTTCCACAGATGTGGTGGATTTGATTCCTGTGTATTCCATCTGGTGAGGTCCACGTGTGCAGTTACCATTTATGTCGGTAAAAAAAGGTATTTGCAATGAAGAAATTGTTGGTCTTGCAAAATTCTATCATGTGTTCTCTGGCATCGTTTCTATCACCAAGGCCATATTTTCCAACTACCGATCCTTCTTCTTTGTTTCCAACAAAGAAGCACACCGTAGGTATGAATAAATGAATATCTGTTACATTGCTTCCAAACAGGTCATTGGTTAATAGGGTTTTTGAGTCAGACTGGTCTTGGTTTGAATCTTGCTGTTACCTATTAGCTGTTTTTTGTTTGCTTGTTTGGTCAGGTGCTATCAAGTCACTTCTGACGCGTAGGAATCCCATGTATAACAGAATAAAACACTGCCCGGTCCTGCGCCACCCTCAGAATTTTGAGGCCATGCTTGAGTCCATTGTTGCAGCCACTGTGTCAAACCTTCTAGTTAAGGGTCGTCCTTTTTTTCAATGACCCTCTGCTTTACCAAGCATGATGTCCTTCTCCAGGGACTGGTCCTTCCTGGTACTATGTCCAAAGTATGTGAGACGAAGCCTCACCATCTTCGCTTCTAAGAAGCATTCTAGCTGTACTTCTTCCAGGACAGAATTCTTCATTCTTCTGGCAGTCCATGGTATTTTCAGTATTCTTTGCCAATACCATAATCCAAAGGTGTCAATTCTTCCTTGGTCTTCCTTATTCATTGTCCAACTTTCACATGCATACGGGGCAACTGAAAATGCCATAGCTTGGGTCAGGCGCACCTAGTCCTCAAAGTTACATCTTTGCTTTTTAACACTTTGAAGAGGTGTTTCACGGCAGATTTGCCCTACACAATGCACCTTTGGATTTCCTGACTGCAACTGCAACGGATATTGATTGTCTATCCAAGTAAAATGAAATTCTTGACAAATTCCATATTTTCCCCATTTATCGTGATGTTGCTTACTGGTCCAGCTGTGAGGATTTTTATTGTCTTTATGTTGAGCTGTAATCCATACTGAGGACTGTAGTCTTTGATCTTCATCAGTAAATGCTTAAAGTCCTCTTCGCTTTCCCTAAGCAGGGCTGTATCATCTGCATAATGCAAGTTGTTAATGAGTCATCCTCCAATCCCGGTGCTGCATTCTTCTTCATATAATGCATCAATAAGTAAAATGGCAAAGAGGGGCAGTGGAACTTATTTGAAAGGAGCTGACAATTTAAACACAAAAGAAATATATACGGGAAATCAGCTCAGAAAGGTACAGAAAAAAATCTACACTAGGTAACACTGGAGGAGGCAGGGCTAAATTTGCCAGTGGAGAAAAGCTGTTGACTTGCATGTGAATTTCAGTGCCTTCCAAGTAGATAGGTAGATGATAAAAAACAAAGCAATTCTTTTTTTCTCTCTCTATCCCATGAATTCTATTCCTAGGCAGTCCTCTGCTTGCCACTGAGAAGGCAGAAAGATGGATTTCTCCTGCCTTCTCTCAGGTTTGGTGGGGTCCCATTCTTAGTTTTCCAGTGTAGTCCCAGTGTACTATTGTGAAGACTCAGAGATGGTGCTGACAGCATACCTCATAGCTCAGGCCTCTGTAATCAACAGGACAGACCTCCCTGGGGGTCAGTTTGGGTCTGTCTGCTTCCCCTTCCAGTGGGCACTGGGGGCTTCTTAGCAAGTTTTTTAACCTCTCTAAATCTCATCTGCCAAATGGGGGTAATATTAGCTATGTCACAGAGAAAGACATAAAATGCCTATTACAATAAATGTCACTTAGTAACTGTCCAATAAGTTGTAATTATTTCCAATAATGAATATAGATCACCAGCAACCAGTTACCACAGAATGCTCTCTATCTTGATGGGGACCTAGAATAATTCTGCGTTGTGTGTTTTTTACCCCTTAGAAAAAAATGTAATTGCTGAGAGCAAGCTGAAGACTAAATCTTTAGAGCCTTGATAAAGCAGCATTTTAAAATTCTTCAGAAGCGAGCCTTACCCTCGGTGTGGGTACTTAAGAAATGTTGACTGTTAATAATACTAATCACAAAGCTGTTATTTTAGCCTTACAAAGAATAAGAAAATGTTATTCTTTGTAGTTAGGAAACTAAGCTCTAGCATTGTCGTTAGCATGCTGAGCATAACTTCATGTCAAGAAGAGAAGGAGGCTCTCTTACATATTTTTTCAGGCTGTTCAGATATTAGTGCTTGGGGGAAATTCTGTAAGAAACATGTTGAGCAGTCTCACGTTCTCCCATGTACTTTGTTTAATTTAAAGCTGAGGTCAGAGTGCACCTGCCCTTCTTGACATTTTAAGAAAAGTGGAATTCTAATTATATTCTCTGTTTGTTCCCAGAACATAGGGAACGGAACTGTAGGTAAGTAACAGATCATGCAAAATGGAAGACCTTCTTTTCAGCTGTATTTGAAGCATCAGGTTATTTCTAAGAGCCACTGTATTATATTAAAATAGTGTATGTGTGTGTGTGTGTGTCTGCTAAATGAAGTCAATTAATTCCTATAGGTCTGTCACTCATTACATTATGGATATTTGGAAGTTACTTAATTTAGTTATTTTAAAAAGATAATCTTAAAGGAGTTTTGTTATATTACTGTCATGTAATATATGCCTATTCAGAGGTTTTAAAGTGGGTTATTATTTTGTAATTTAAAAATAACTACTTAATGACATATATATTCTAATAATGAAATAAAACTTCGTATTTTGGCCTCTTTAAAAGCCCCCATATAAGTCTAATCTGCATCTCTCTTGGACTTAGCCTATGACGTCAGACATACTAAAAACCGAATCTGTTGCTGTCAAGTCAGTTCTCATTCTCGGCGACCCCCTGTATGTCAGGGTAAAACTCTGCTCCACAGGGTTTTCAATGGCTGGAGTCTTTCTAAAGCAAACTGCCAGACCTTTCTTCTGAGGCACTTCTGGGTGGATTCAAACTGCCAACCTTTCAGTTAATAGTGAAGCACTTATCCATTTGCACCACCCAGGGACTCTTTCAGACATATCAGACGCCCATTAAACGCCTGTGAAAGGACTAGAGAACATATATTTTGGTATAAAAAGTTTGCAAAAAATATTTCTGCCATTGTTCCTGATATGATTGTCTCTACATGAATATTTTCCCAAGTTTTATTCTTGCTTTTCCTTCTAAAATATTGTTTTAAATGTTCAGGTAGTCAAACCTTTCAATCTTTTTACAGTTTCTAATAATGGTGTCAAATTAAGACATGATCTCCACGCTCTAATGATATAAAATACAAAATTTTTTCAAATATTCTTTTAGTACTTTTTTTTTTTGACATGTAAATGTCTAATTCATTGCATGTCTGTGTGTGCGTGCGTGTGTAACAGTGGTTTATTTATTCTTGTGTGTGTCGGGTAAATATATATGTGACAAAACACTTGCCATTTTCACATTTTTTACATGTACAATTAAATAACATGCAGTTCATTTTTGTGTAAGGTGTGAAGTAGTGATATATGTTCTTCTCCAAATTGTTATTTAATAATGTCAACATTTATTAAATAACCTGTTTATTCTCTATTGATTTAAAGGACAATGTTACCATAAAATAAAAGTATCATGTCATGTAAGTATATACTCAAAAATGGGAAGAATGAGGATTTATAAATGCTGGCACATCATTCTTAATATAATTGCCAACAATTTTCCCTCCTCATGAGAAATCCACTCCTCGGTAATACGACCTTGTCAAATGCATCCACATCTTTCTTTTAGCTTGGGAAACAGCACTTATAAACACTAAGTCTAACTTTAAACAACCCATACCTTCTCTTATGAAAACAAAGTAAGCCTAAAATATTTATGAGTCCAAGTAAATACCATTAAATAGTTGGATCTAACTATGTTATAATAAAACAAATTGATAACTGTACTACTGTACAAAGTTTCAGTGTATTTTAAGCATTCTTCAATAAGTTGACCTTAATTTTTCAAGACAATGTAAAAATTATGTATGTTTGATAGCTTGATGTATTAGCTATTCTATGTTAACCAGAAATCGAGCTGACTCTGTCTCATGGCAACCCCACGTGTGTCAGAGAAGAACTGTGCAACATAGGGTTTTCAATGGTGGATTTTTCGGAAGATCACCAGGCCCTCCTTCCATGGTGCCTTTGGATGGATTCAAACCTCCAACCTTTCAGTTAGCAGCCAAGCACGTTAACCACTTCCACCACACAGGGACTCCTCAGTAGAACTGCCCCATAGGATTTCCAAGGAGCAGCTTTTTTTGGTTAGCAGCTGAGGGCTTAACCACTATACCACCAAGGCTACTTATTCTACATTGCTTCCTTAAAATTGCATTTTATTTAGAATTCTGTTGTGTTACTTTTCTTTAATGAGAAAAAAATTAAAAACCCTGGGGGTAGGCAAATGATCGTTCTTTGATTTGAAATCATGTTGCCTCTGATCTCTTTTGCTATCCAGCAAGCAACACAATCTGAGGTGTATGTAAGTGCTCGTGTAAAAGAGAAACAAGTTGTAATGGATTCCTTTGTTCCAGTGCTTTATTAATATCAAGGCATCATGGAAACGGAACACTAAATTACAGCTTGTAAACTAAATGCACCTCTCAAATAAAACATTTAACACTCTTAAAAGCTAGATTAAAGATATCTACAGGCTTTTAATTTTAAACGGTAAGCAAAAGTGGAAATTAAATGTCTTTATCTAGATACAAACATTTATAACCCCATATGTACTGATGTTTATACTTATGCCTCTGTTTACCTCTGGTAATGTCAGCGCCTTGTAGAGTTAAATTTCAAAGTTATCTGAAGGTACACTGTCTGGCCTCAGTACCTATGATGCAGATATAGATGAAACAGTTTGCTATGATCAATTGCTACAATAGACTGATTGCTAAAACATTGTTATAACCAATGACTTGACTCCACAAAGAAATGTTACTAAAATGTACTGAATTAAAAACTGAACAAAATGCAAATATTATTTTTTAAGTATAAATTAACCAATTTTCATAAGTGACTTGTTCAAAATATGACCCATCTATTGATTTTTTAATATTTCTGAACTGCACAACTAAAATATTTCCCAAATACAAGTGGTATTTAATTCGGGTTATTTATTCCAGTCTAATTCTGAAGCCAATCAAGGAGACAGTGGATGGATTAATTGCAAAATATTCTAACTTAAAAAGTGACCTGTTTAAGCAGAAATTTGTATAATTGCTCACCAACGCTGTGTCTGTAAAATAATAAAAATGTACTCAATTCATTATTATATAGTATATGCAATATATAATATTGTTAATATAGATAATTTTAAAATAATTTAGGATGAAGTCATCTGAAATACAATATAACTTGAGCATTCTCCTCTTACTGCCATGAGCCATCTTGGTGATCGTGAATGATTCCCAAGCAAATTAACTGGGAACGGCAGCTGTATACAACCTGTCTTTAAGTAGCTCTTGGCCGCACATAGTTGGGACAAACATTTTTATCTAGTCATATGTATAAAGATCTAGGCATTCCTTAGTATTGCAAGAAGAAAATGTAGAATTACATACATTTCATCTAAGCAAATACCTAAGAATGTCACTTCTATTTTAAAAATGTCTAAGATTTTTCAAAGTAGTAGGAGTAATTAACAACAACATCAAAAAGAAGCAGGAAGTGTTCATTTTGCTGCTCAGTCAAGGGGATTACAAAATCCATTAACCTTTTGCTGTCAGTCATTAACCAGCCCTGGTAGGGCTGGCTTTCCTTCCAGCCTTGCTTCCTAGCATATCTTTCTTGCATGTCTATACCTTACCTAGGCCTTAAGCTACACTCCTTGTGTCTCTCATCAGGTCTTTTGTCTGAGGACCTTGTTCTATTCTCCTTGACCCTGAGCCTCCTGATTAAATTTACTCGTTTTACTCATTTCAGGCCATGTCACTTTTCTAGGAAGTGTTCTTGACCCAACAAATATTGTGTTAGATCCCTTTCCTGTTGGAATTCATAGGACCATATACTAATCTAGCCAGAAAGTAGAATATCAAATGAGAACCAATGGATTAAAACAAGGGTATTAATAGTGGCAAATTGTTACCCAGTCTGGGAACCAGAGTATCCTATCTTGAAGGTAGCCATAGTTGACTTCTAATTTAATTGCCCAGTAGTGAGAAAATATTTTCTGAACAAAATCAATCTTCAAAAGTTCTTAAAAACTTCTTTTGTGACTTAGTAAACACACAATGCTTGTAAATGTTCCATGTGCACATAAAAGGAATGAATATTGGATGGGTGCAGAGTTCTTGATCAATTAGATCAAGCTTGTCAATCATGTTACTCAAATCATCTCTACCCTACTCATGTTGGCATAATTACCATCTACCATCCCATAGAGATTTAGTAATCTCTCCCACTACTGTTCAGAATTTATCATCCCAAAACCCAAAAAAAATTTTCCCCAGCATGGTTGATTCTTTTTGAATGACTCAAACATTAGATATCAAAATAAAAAATAGGTGGCCTACATGGGCATAAAAAAGTATGAAATCAAAATAATGCTACTGTTTTCCTTGTGTTACTTGGCATAAATGTAGACTCCCAAAGTGATGGCCTGAAAATATCTCTTTTGATTATATAAATTTCTGCTATTGTTTGTTTTAAAATGTTATATTACTATAAGCACATCACACCCAGATGGTAAGTACTTCAGCGCACTCCACGGCAATAGTCCTTTGAGGAGGCACATCACTGGTGGCTCATAAAAGCAGAAATATGTAATGATTCAAAACTTATTCAAAAGATGAGTGGACACTTTTTAAAAAGCCACTTGCAATTATACAGATTCAACTTACTTTATCAACCTTTGGTTGAGGCTTTTGATGCTACATAGAATAATTTTATTTCCTGACGCTTGGGCAAAGAGAAAATTATAATTAAAGTGGTAGTGTCATTCATAGTTGTTGGGAATTGAGCTCCATACATCACAACCTCCTCCCTCCCTCCTGCCTCTCTGCACTGTTTGCTAAACATAGCACCCCCGAGCAGCACAGGAATGGCCTACCAGAACCTGCCCTGTGCTGACCCCCAGCCCGCCCTGTCAACCCCAGTATGTGCCACAAACAACCCATCCCAGCCTCTCCCCTTCAGGTGGACCTGCCCTGCTGTACCATAGCTGAGCTACTGGCCATGCCATTGGACAAGGAGGTGAAAAGTATTGTGCCCACACATGAGTAAACAACAAAGAATGCACAGCCCACCTGCTCAGACATAACCAAATAAAATAAAATAAAAAAGCAGGATGAAACAAATAAATTTACAATCAATAAATGAAGAAAATAACTACTGAATGCCCCAAAGACAATATCAAAATATATTTAAAAAAACAGGACAGGATGGTTCCTGTAGGCATACAAAATAAAACACCAGATGACTTTCCAGTAGAAGAAAAGGCACTGGAACTACTTGATCGGGAACTTGAACCTCTAACATTCAGAGCTACTCAAAAGATGAAGGAAAAGGCAGACAAAAGTGAGTAAAAAATAGACAAATTCATGGAAAAGGCAGACATTCATGGAAAATACAGACAAAACCATGGAAGAATTCAGGAAAATAATACAGGAACAAAATGTCAAAATAAATTTACAACTGGAAATCATACAAAAACAACAATTAGAAATTCAAAAGATAAACAAAGATTTCAGAGATGGGCAATGTCATAGAAGGTGTGAGGAGCAGGTTTGAAATAATGAAAGACAGTATCAGTGAAATTGAAGACAAATATTTGAACACTACTTTGAGGAAAAATCAGAAAAAAGAACAAAGAAAAATGAAGAAACGCTGAAAATGATGTGGGATACAATCAAAAGCAAAAATTCGTTAGTGATTGGAGTTCCAGAACAGGAGAGGAAAATGGAAAACACAGAGAGGATCATTGAAGAACTGCTGACAGAAAACTTCCCAAATATCATGAAAGATGAAAAGCTGACCATCCAAGAAGCTCAACAAACACCATATAGGATAGACCCCAAAAGAAAATCACCAATGCATATCATAATCACACTTGTTAAAATCAAGGACAAAGAAAGAATCCTGAGATCAGCTCAAGAAAAATGAAAAGTCACATACAGCGAGGAAACAATAAGACTAAGCTCTCTTCAGCAGAAACCATGCAGGCAAAAATGCAACGGGATGACATAATAAAACTTTGATAAGAAAAAATTGCCAACCAAGAATAACATATACTGCAGAACTCTCATTCAAATATGATGGTGAAATTTATCTGAAATTTCCAGATAAACAGAAATTAAGGGAATATGTAAAAACCAAACCAAACTTACGAGAATGATTAAAGGGAGTCCTTCAGTTTGAGAACAAACATCATCAGACAACAGCTCGAATATAGGATGCAAGATTGCACCAGCCAGATACCAACCTAGGAAATAAATTCTCAAGGACTATTCAAAACCAAAAGATTTACAACAGGGAACCAGAAAGGTTAATCTTTAAATTACAACAACGTCAGAACAATAAAAGAGGGAATAAACGATGTAGGTATAGAACTTTCTAATGGAAAGGAAGGCAAGGCGATACCAAGTAAGAACAGACTGGTTCAAACCTAGAAAGGTAACTACAAAGAAAGTTAACAAACCTACTCATCAAAATAAAGAAGAAAAATGTAAAGTCTCAGTAAAAACAAAATCTACAAAAACAAAAGAAAGGGAAAAAAATCCATGAACAAAAGGAATTCGGCACCGGAGAGTATGAGGAACAAAGAAAACATCAGCACCACAAAAAAAAAACACTACAAAATGACAGCAATAAACACACCTATCAATAATTACACTGAATGTAAATAGCCTAAATGCACCCGTAAAGAGACAAAGAATGACAGAATGAATTAAAAAACAGGATCCATCAATATGTTGTCTACAAGAGACACACCTGAAAAACGAAGATGTAATTTACTAAAATTCAAAGGATGGAAAAAAATATATCAAGCAAATAACTACCAAAAAAGAGCAGGAGTGGCAATACTAATTCAAATAAAATAGACTTTAAAACAAAATCTACCCTAAAACACAAAGAAGGGCACCATATAATGATTAAAAGGATGATCTATCATGAAGACATAACCATAATAAATATCTATGCATTCAATGACAAGGCTCCAAAACACATTAAAAAAAAAAAAAAAAAAAACTCTAATAGCACTGAAAAGAGAAATTGACAGTTCCACAATAATAGTAGGAGACTTCACACACACCACTCGCGGTAAATGGCAGAACACCTAGAATGAATCTCAAGAAAGATACAGAAGATCTAAATGACACACATCAGCCAAACTGAACTCATGGACATGTATAGAACAATCCACCCAACAGCTGCAAAGTACACACTCTTTTCCAACGCACATGGAATGCTCTCCAGAATAGACCACATCTTAGGCCACAAAGCAACCCTCAACAAAATTCAAAACACCGAAATAATACAAAACACCTTCTCTGATTACAACACCATCAAAGTAGAAAATTAACAACAAGAAGAGCAAGGAAAAAAAATCAAGTACATGGAAACTCAATAACACCCTGCTCAAAAAACACTAGGTAATAGGAGAAATCAAAGATGGAATAAAAAAATTCCTAGAGTTAAATGAGAATGAAAACACATCATACCAAAACCTTTGGGACACAGCAGAGGCAGTGATCAGAGGTCAATTTATAGCAATAGATGCACACATCAAAAAAGAAGAAAGGGACAAAATCAAAACATTAGCTACACAACTTGAATAGATAGAGAACAGCAAAAGAAGCCCACAGCCACCAGAATTAAGGAAATAATAAAGACCAGAGCAGAAATAAATGAAATAGGGAGTAGAAAAACAATAGAATCAACAAAACCAAAAGTTGGTTCTTTGAAAGGATCAACAAAATCGACAAATCACTGGCCAAACTGACAAAAGAAAAACAGGAGAGGATGCAAATAACCCAAATGAGAAATGAAATGGGAGACATTACAACAGACCAAACTGAAATAAAAAAAGAATCATAACAGAGTATTATGAAAAACTATATTGCAACAAATTTGAAAACCTAGAGGAAATGGACAAATTTCTAGAAACACACTACCTACCCAGACTAACACAAAATGATGTTGAAAATCTGAACAGACCTATAACAAGAGAAGAGATTGAAAAGATAATAATAAAAAAAAACTCCCAACAAAAAAAACCCCGGCCCAGATGGCTTCACTGGAAAATTCTACCAAACATTCAGAGAAAAGCTTACACCAGTACTACTCAAATTATTTCAGAACAAAGAAAAGGATACTTACAAATTCATTCTATGAAGCCAGCATAACCCTGATACCAAGACCAGGCAAAGACACCACAAAAAAGAAAACTACAGACCAACATCTCTCATGAATACAGATGCAACAATTCTCAACGAAATTCTAGCCAACAGAATTCAGCATCATATCAAAAAAATAATACACTACCACCAAGAAGGATTCATAACAGGCATGCAAGGATGGCTCCACATAGTTGTTGAGAAGCTATAAACAATCTAGATTGTAATTTGAGAGCAGAATTGATTATGTAAACTACTGATTATTAAGGAAAAATATGCAATTTAACAGGAAAATGGACAGAGTACAACAGCGGGATATTTCTAACCCATTAGAGGGAGCGATGTACAATAGACATTTGTCTGTACAACAGACACTTCCTTGCATGCAAAAAACATTGTGATTGGATACTCTTCATGTATTTGAAGGGAAAGTGTGGTAAATCTTCCTCTTAAGCATGTATTTTGTATTTTTTCTTGAGCAAATATATATTTGAAGGGATTAATGTTTAATATCTCCCATGAGTCTGTCAGTTTGTCATACTGTGGGGCTTGTGTGTTGCTGTGATGCTAGAAGCTATGCCACAGGTATTGAGATACCAACAGGGTCACCCATGGTGGACAGATTTCAGCTGAGCTTCCAGGCTAAGACAGACTAGGAAGAAGGACCTGGCAGTCTACTTCGGAAAAGAATTAGCCAGCAAAAACCTTATGAATAGCAGCAGAACATTGTCTGATATAGTGCCAGAAGATGAGCCCCCCAGGTTGGAAGGCACTCAAAAGATCACTGGGGAAGAGCTGCCTCTTTAAAGTAGAATGGATGGAGTCAACCTTTTTGGACCTTCATTTGCTGATGTGGCACAAATCACAATACGAAGAAACAGCTGCAAATATTCATTAATAACTGAAATGCAGAATGTACGAAGTAAGAATCTAGGAAAATTAGAAATTGTCAAAAGTCAAATGGAATCCATAAAGATCAATATCCTAGGCAACAGCGAGCTAAAATGGACTGGTATTGCCCATTTTGAAACAGACAATCATATAGTCTACTATGCCAGGAAAGACAACTTGAAGACGAATGGCGCTGCATTCATGTCAAAAAGAACATTTCAAGATCCATCTTGAAGTACAATGCTGTCGGTGACAGGATAATATCCATATCCCTATAAGGAAGACCAGTTAATATGACTATTATTCAAATTTACTCACCAACCACTAAGTCCACAGACGAAGAAATTGAAGCTTTTTACCAGCTTTTGCAGTCTGAAATTGATCAAACACGCAATCAGGATGCATTGATAATTACTGCTGACTGGAATGCGAAACTTGGAAACAAAGGATTGGTAGTGGAAAATATGGCCTTGGTGATAAAAACAATACTGGAGATTGCATAACTGAATTCTGCAAGACCAATGACTTCTGCATTGCAAATACCTTTTTATACAACATAAATGGTGACTATACACATGGACCTCACCAGATGGAAAACACAAGAAACAAATCAACTACATCTGTGGAAAGAAATGATGAAAAAGTTCAATATCATCAGTCAGAACAAGGCCGGGGCCGATGGCAGAACAGACCATCAATTGCTCGTATGCAAGTTCAGTTTGAAACTGAAGAAAATTAAAACAACAAAAGCCTAAGTATGGCCTTAATTTATATCACCTGAATTTAGAGACCACCTCAAGAATAGATTTCATGTGTTGAACACTGATGATGAAAGACCAGACAAGTTGTGGAATGACATCAAGGATATCATCCATGAAGAAAGCAAGAGGTCATTAAAAAACAGGAAAGAAAAGACCTAAATGGATGTCAAAAGAGACTCTGAAACTTACTCTTGAATGCCGAGAAGCTAAAGCAAAAGGAACAAATGATGAAGTAAGAGAACTGAACGAAAGATTTCAAAGGGGGTCTCAAAAAGACAAAGTACTATAATGACATGTGTAAAGACCTGGAGATAGAAAACCAAAAGGGAAGAACACACTCGGCATTTCTCAAGCTGAAGAACTGAAGAAAAATTCAAGCCTCAAGTTGCAATATTGAAGGATTCTATGGGGAAAATATTAAAGGACACAGGAAGCATCAAAAGAAGATGCAAAGAATACACAGAGACATACCACAAAGAATTGGGCAATGTTCAACCATTTCAAGGGGTAGCATATGATCAGGAATTGATGGTACTGAAGGAAGAAGTCCAAGATGCACTGAAGGCATTGGCGAAAAAAAAAAAAAAGGCTCCAGGAATTGACAGAATATCAATTGAGATGTTTCAACAAATAGATGCAGCGCTGGAAGCACTCAGTCATCTACACCAAGAAATTTGGAAGACAGATACCTGGCCAAGGTACTGGAAGAGATTCATATTTATGCCAATTCCCAAGAAAGGTGATCCGATGGAATGTGGAAATTATCAAACTATATCATTAATATCACACACAAAGTAAAATTTTGCTGAAGATCATTCAAAAGCAGCTGCAGCAGTACATCGACAGACAACTGCCAGAAATTCAGGCCAGATTGAGAAGAGGACGTGGAACCAGGGATATCATTGCTGATGTCAGATGGATCTGGCTGAAAGCAGAGAATACCAGAGAGATGTTTACCTGTGTTTTACTGACTATGCTAAGGCTGTGTGGATCATAACAAATTATGGATAACATTGTGAAGAATGGGAATTCCAGGACACTTAATTGTGCTCATGAGGAACCTGTACCTAGATCAAGAAGCAGTTGTTCAAACAGAACAAGGGGATACTGCATGGCTTAAAGTCAGGAAAGGTGCGTGTCAGGGTTGTATCCTTTCATCATACCTATTCAATCTGTATGTTGAGCAAATTACCCAAGAAGCTGAACTGTATGAAGAAGAACGGGGCATCAGGATTGGAGGAAGACTCATTAACAACCTATTTTATGCAGATGATACAACCTTGCTTGCTGAAAGGAAAGTGGACTTGAAGCACTTACTGATGAAGATCAAAGACCACAGCCTTAAGTATGGATTACACCTCAATATAACGAAAACAAAAATCCTCACAAATGTACCAATAAGCAACATCATGATAACTGGAGAAAAGATTGAAGTTGTCAAGGATTTCCTTTTACTCAGATCCACAATCAGCACCCATGGAAGCAGCAGTCAAGATATCAAAAGACACATCACATTGGGCAAATCTGTTGCGAAAGCCCTCTTTAAAGTGTTGAAAAGCAAAGATGTCACCTTGAAGACTAAGGCACCCCTGACCCAAGCCATGGTATTTTCAATAGCATCATACGCATGCAAAAGGTGGGCGATGAATAAGGAAGACCGAAAAAGAGTTGATGCCTTTGAATTGTGGTGTTGGAGAAGAATACTGAATATACCATGGACTGCCAAAAGAATGAACACCAGAATGCTCCTTAGAAGCAAGAATGGAGGGACTACGTCTTACATACTTTGGACATATCATCAGGAGGGAACAGTTTCTGGAGAAGGACCTCATGCTTGGTAAAGCACACAGTCTGCAAAAAAGAGGAAGACCCTCAACTAGGTAGATTGACACAGTGGCTGCAACAATGGGTTTGAGCACCACAATGATTGTGAGCATGGTGCAGGACCGGGCAGTGTTTTGTTCTGTAGTACATAGGGTCACTATGAGTTGGAACTGACTTGACTTGGCACCTAATGACAACACTGCTTAACATAAAATGAAAAATTAACTCAAAATTGATAGTTATCTTAGCATATAATCTCAGTTTTTTTGTATCTTTTATAAATGCAAACTACATTCTAGGGGTCCTTTCTTCGTTTCTTTCATTTATTATGGTCAGAACTCTTAAACACTTTATTAAAACATTGCAGTGAGTATCCATTCAACTCACAGTAAAAGCCAAAGTCCTGCCAGTGACCTACAAGGTGTTACATGAGCCCCCCTAAACTTCATTTTTTAGTTCTCATCCTCAAATCTCTATTCCAGTCTCATGGGCCTCTTTGCTGTTCCTTAGCATACAAACACATTCCTCATTCAGAGACTCCACATGCTATTCCCTCTGTCTGGAATGTTCTTTAAATTAAATCATTATCAGTGAGATGAACGATGTTTTTACAATTTTTCACCTTGATCAGTGTATCTAGATTGATATATTTAAGCCCCTGGTCAAGTTCCACATTCAGTAGTATCCTTAATTTCTGTTTCTCCTTAGATTGCAAATCCAAGCTCACAAGTATGGTCATTGGAAATGGTAGTGGTTTCACCAGATGGTATTGGATATTCAAGACAAATAAAGACTCGGGGTCTTCAAGGCCTGTGAGCTCACCCCTTCAGGAGCAAGGAAGAATGAAGAAAACTAAACATACAAGGGAACGATTAGTACAAAAGGACTAACAGACCCATCTACCACGGCCTCCACCAGACTGAGTCCAGTACAGTCAGATGGTGCCCAGCTACCAACACTAACTGCTCTGATAGGGATCACAACAGAGGGTCCCGGACAGAACTGGCGAAAAATGTAGAACAAAATTCTAACTCCCAAAAAGACCAGACTTACTGGCCTGACAGAGACTGGAGAAACACTGAGAGTACGGCCCCCAGACACCCTTTTAGCTCAGTAATGAAGTCACTCCTGAGGTTCACACTTCAGCTGAAGATTAGACAGGCCCATTAGATAAAATGAGACTAAAGGGGCACAACAGCCCAGCGGCAAGGACTAGAAGGCAGGAGGGGACAGGAAAGCTGGCAATAGGGAATCCAAGGTTGAGAAGGGAGAGTGTTGACATGTTGTGAGGTTGTTGACCAATGTCATAAAATAGTATGTGTACTGTTTAATGAGAAACTAGTTTGTTCTATAAACCTTCATCTAAAGTACAATAAAAAAATAAATAAAATGAATAAAATAAATTGTTAAAAAAAAATTATAGACCCAGGAATTTTGAGATTGTGATCTCTCCACCAAAGCACTGTCATTTGACAATTTTGACAGGGAATTTTACAAACGTTTTTTTCTGCTTCCCTTCTTTTAACATATAAATGCTCCTTATTTCTTTAACAACCTTTTTTATACTGCCAACTACAGGCAAGTCATGGTTTCTCGTATTTCCCCCCCTTTTTTTTTTAATTCCGGGAGCTGGTTATCAAGATCTCAGAAATACTATGACTTATGTCCCCTTTTGCTATAAGGAGGGCCTAAGTGGTTTCCTATCCACCTGTACTGAAATAATTCATCAACTATATATGAAATTGTGCTCAATATTATCAGTCAAGACAAAGCCAACTGTGATTGAAGAATAGGCCATCATTGCTCACGTAAGCTGAAGCTGCAGAAAATCAAAGCAACTCCAAGAGAGCCAAAGTACACCCTTGAATACAAACCACCTGAATTCACAGACCCTCTCAAGAATAGCTCTCATGCACTGAATGCTAATGACCAAAGACCAGAAAAGTTGTGGGATGACATCAAGGACATCATACATAATGAAAGTTAAAGGTCATTAAAAAGACAGAAAAGAAAGAAAAGACCAAAATGGATGTCAGAAGAAACTCTGAAACTTTCTCTTGAGTATACAGTACCTAAAGTGAAAAGAAGAAATGATTTAAGTAAAAAAGCTGAACAGAAGACTTCAAAGAGTGGCTCGAGAAGATAAAGTATTATAATGAAATGTGCAAAGACCTGGAGCTAGAAAACTAAATGAGAAGAATACACTCAGCATTTCTCAAGCTGAAAGAAGTGAAGAGAAAATTTAAGCCTCGAGTTGAGGGATTTTATAGGCAAAAAATTTAATGATGCAGAAAGCATCAAAAGAAGGTGAAAAAAATAAACAGAGTCACTGTACCAAAAAGAACTGGTTGCTGTTCAACTATTTCAAGAGGTAGCATATGATTAAGAACCAAGCGGACTAAAGGAAGAAGTACAAGCTGCACTGGAAGCACTGGTGAAAAACGAGGCTTCAGGAATTGATGGAATACCAATCGAGATGCTTCAAAAAACAGATGCTACATTGGAAGCACTTACTTGTCTATTTCAAGATATTTGGAAGACAGCTATATGGCCAACCAGCCGGAAGAGATCCATACCCATGACCATTCCGAAGAAAGGCAATCAAACGGAATGTGGAAATTACTGAACAAGATCATTAACATCACAAGCTAGCAAAATTTTGCTGAAGGTAATTTAAAAAAGGTGCAACCATACATCAACAGGGAACAGTCAGGAGTTCTAGCCAGATTCAGAAGATGACGTGGAACAAGAGATATCATTGTCAATGTCAGATGGATCTTGGCTGAAAGTAGAGAATGCCAGAAAGATGTTTACCTGTGTTTTAACAACCATGTGAAGGCTTTTGACTGTGTGGATCATAACAAATCATGGATAAATTGTGAAGAATGGGAATTGCAGAACACTTCATTGTGCTCATGTGGAACCTGTACATGGATCAAGCGGCAGTTGTACGAACAGAATAAGAGGATACTGCATGGTTTAAAATCAGGAAAAGTATGTGTTAGGGTTGTATCCTTTTACCATATGTATTCAATCTGTATGCTGAGCAAATAATCCAAGAAGCTGGACTATATGAAGAAGAATGGGGCATCAGGATTGGAGGAAGACTCATTAACACCCTGAGATATGCAGATGACACAACTTTGTTTGCTGAAAGTGAAGAGGACTTGAAGCACCTACTGATGAAGATCAAAGACCTTCAGTATTACACCTGAAAATAAAGAAAACAATAATTCTTACAACTGGACCAATAAGCAACATTATGATAAATGGTGAAGAAATTGAAGTTGTCAATTCTTCCTGGATCCACAATCAATGTCCATGGAAGCAGCAGTCAAGAAAGCAAATGAAGTATTACATCGAGCAAATCTGCCACTAAAGACCTCTTTAAGGTGTTAAAAAGCCAAGATGTCACTTTGATAACTAAAGTGTGCCTGACCCAAGCTATAGATTTTTCCATTGCCTCATATGCATGTAGAAATTGGACAATAAAAAAGGACGACCGAAGAAGAATTTACGTATTAGAATTGAGTTGTTGGTGAAGAATATCAAATACACCACAGACTGCTAGAAGAACGAAGAAATCTATCTCAGAGGAAGTACGGTCAGAATGGTCCTTGGAAGTAAGTATGCTGAGACTTGGTCTTGCTTACTTTGGACACATCATTAGGAGAGAGCAATCGCTGGAGAAAGACACCATGGTTGAGAAAGTTGAAGTTCAGCAGTAAGGAGGGAGACCCTCAATAAGATGGATTGACACAGTGGTTGCAACAATGGGTTCAAACATAGCAATGATTGTGATGGTGGCTCAGGACCAAGCAATGTTTCATTCTGTTGTACATAAGGTCTCTTGGAGTTGAAGCCGACTTGATAGCACCTAATAAAAACAAAATATGAAAATGACATTTTATCCTTGTCCTGGAATAATTTGATTGTTTTACCAGAAATGCCACTGATTTGTTTGAAATTGGATGAAAGTTTACTGGGTTCATAATACTTGTGGTAAAGAGAAGCTACGGTGGCCTCCATGATCACTGCCTCCTGGTGTTCAACCTTTGTGTAATCTCTTCTCAAGTGCAGTAGAATTAGTGATTTGCTTCTAATTAAAAGAAGATGGCAAGGGTACTTGAATGTCACTTCCATGATTCTGTCAACTTACATGGCAAAAGTTATGGGATGTTTTTCTCATGGTTATGTTGTATTATAAAACACTCTGATCTTGATAGCAGATTTATAGCTGGTAATGGACGATAACAGATAGCCCAATAGAAATAACCCAAGAAACAATTTTTAAAACAACAATAATGATGTAACACTAATTACCTAAAATTCACTGTTCATGTAAATGTACCCTGCTTAATAAATGGCAGCAGAAATGAGTGAACACATGGGCAATTTTAAGTACATAACAATTATCAAGAAAGAAACGGAAGTTCTGTGAAAACATAATTGATCTTGTATTTAATTGTAATATGTGAATGTAATATGTGAATCCAAAGGTTAAATCATATTTTCTTCGGAAATCAACCACCTATAGACTGCCTGCTAGACCACAGAGGACCGTGATTTACTGACTGCTCTTTGAGAAATACTGACATGTGACATTCAGAAAAAGGCCCCAACATATGTAACCCATAAAAACCAAACCCATTGCTGTTGAGTTGAATGCCAACTAATTGTAACCTTATAGGACAGAGCAGAACTGCCCCATAGGGTTTCCAAGGCTATGATCTTGACAGAAGCAGGCTGCCACATATTTCCCCTGCAGAGGGGCTGGTGGGTTCAATCCACTGACCTTTTGCTTAGCAGCCAAGCGCTTAACCACTGTGCCATCGAGCTCCTTAACATATGTGGCAATTAATATATAATAAAGGTGATACTTTAAAAGAATCAGAAAATTAATAATGTTGTATAGAACTCCATTAGTAAAAAAAATAAATGTGGATCCCTACCTCACTCCATACATAAAAAATACATTTCATAACAATGATTTAAACATATATAACAAAAGAGAACCCATAAAAGCATTAGAAGAAAGCACTGTTCAATTAAAAAAAAAAAATTACAAATGAGGAGAGTTTTTCTAAATGGGACAGAAAACTCAGGAGCTGTAAGTAAAAAGATTTACAAAGGTGATTACATAGAAATGAAAAAGCTCTGCATTTGTATCATTAATGATAAAGATATAATATCTTTACTATAAAGAGTTACGGTGGTGGAGTGGTTAAGAGCTTGGCTGCTAACCAAAAGGCTGGCAGTTCAAATCCACCAGCTGCTCCTTGGAAACCCTATGGGGCAGTTCTACTCTACCCTGTATGGTCGCTATGAGTTGGAACCAACTCGACACCACCTAACAACAACAACAAATCACTTAAAAGAACTCCAGAATAAAATGGGCAGAAGTCAAGAATGCTGAACAGATTGGTCACAGAAAAAAAGCACATGTGACCTGAACTAGATCAAAACAAACTAAAACAATAATTGTATATGATTTCTCATCTGTTGGCAAAGATTTAAAAGTCTGATAATATTAATTGTTGCTGAGGGTACACTGTTTGTGTGAGCAAAAATTGACAGAAATCTTTAGGAAGACAATGTGGCAGTAACTATCAAAATTTAAAAGGCATGTACCTTTGATCACATGATTCCACTTCGAAGAATTTATTGTAGAGGTATGTTTAAGTAACCAAAGATTTCAGAACATGTGTGCTTTGTATGGAATTTTGTAATAGAACACACATGCACACACAGAAACATCCTAAATGCTCCATCAGAAATAGACTGGTTAGCTCCAATGTCGCTGTAGCATTATTCACAAAAGCCAGAAGGTAGAAGCAATCCAAGTGTCCAACAGATTAATGGATAAACAAAATGTAGTTTAAATGTACAATGGAATATTATTCTGTCAAAAATATGGAAGAAGTTCCATTACATGCTATGACACGGATGAACTTTAAAAACATTATGCTAAGTGAAATAAGCCAAACACAACAGGACAAATATTGTATGATCCTAGTTATATGAAATATCTTGTTGTTGTAGTTAGGTGCCATCGAATCAGTTCCAGCTCATAGCGAAACTATGTACAACAGAATTAAATACTGCTCAGTCCTGCACCATCCTCAAAATTGTTGCTATATTTGAGTTCATGGTTGCAGCCACTGTTGAGAATCTTCCTCTTTTTCACTGACTTGACTTTACCAAGTGTGATGTCCTTCTCCAGGGACTGGTCCCTCATAATGACATATCCAAAATACGTAAGATGAAGTGTCACCATCCTCCCTTCTAAGGAGCATTCTGGCTGTACTTCTTCCAAGACAGATTTGTTTGCTCTTCTGGCAGTCCACGGTATCTTCAATATTCTTCTCCGACCCCATAATTCAAATACATCAACCCTTCTTTGGTCTTCCTTATTCACTGTCCACCTTTTGCATGCATATGAGGAGACTGAAAATACCACGGCTTGGGTCAGGTTCACTTTTGTCCTCAAAGTGGACATCTTTGCTTTTTAATCTTTAAAGAGGTCTTTTGCAGATTTGCCCAATGCAATAAGTCTTTTGATTTCCTGACTGCTGCGTCCATGGGCATTGGTTGTTGATCCAAGTAATATGAAATCCTTGACAACTTCAATATTTTCTTCATTTATCATGATGTTGTTTATTGCTACAGTTGTAAGGATTTTTGTTTCATGTTGAGGTATAATTCATACTGAAGGTTGTAGTTGTTGATCTACATCAATAAGTGCTTCAAGTCCTCTTTACCTGCAGCAAGCAAGATTGTATCATCCGCATATCGAAAGTTGTTCATGAGTCTTCCTCCAATCCTGATGCCCCATTCTTCTTCGTATCGTCCAGCTTCTCAGATTATTTGCTCAGCATACATATTGAATAAACATGGTAAAAGGATACAACCCTAACACACACCTTTCCTGATTTTAAACCATGCAGTAACCCCTTGTTCTGTTCAAATGACTACCTCTTGGTCTGTGTACAGGTTCTGAGTCAGCACAAATAAGTTTTCTGGGATTCCCATTCTTTGCAATGTTATCCATAATTTGTTATGATCCACACAGTTGAATGCCTCTGCATAATCAATAAAACAAAGGTAAACGTCTTTGAAACATCTTACGAAATATCTAGAATAGACAAATGCATAGGGACAGAAATCGGTTCTAAAAAAATTGAGAAAAAGATTTAAAATATTGGTGATTATTTTTAAATTTGTGATGACCCATTTATTTGTGGATATGAAATTCCATGAAGACACAGCCATGTTGTAGATCTGCTGCATATCTGTTTTGTTTGCTAGCCAGATGCAATGACCAAATATTTGTGGCATGAAAATCACCCAGGGTTTGCCTGGAGCAATACGCACATAACCAGCTGCAGGGCCATCAGCTTGACACCTTATAACACAGATGCTGTTGGCCTTTTACTCTCTGGCATGAGTCCAAGGTTCATTCCTCAATGGAACAGACAAGAGATAAATCATCTAACTGGCTTGGCTTTGCCATCCTCAGGCTCCTTTGTTGTGAGCACTTATCACACAATGAACACAAACTGATCAGTGGCATGAGTCACAGCTGGCAACAAGACCTCAATTTCCAGACAGAATCAGCTCTTCTTCCATAGCCTGTCAGCATATAAATGCCGTCTTAAGATGTATATACAATATCATAAATCAAAATAAAAAATATAAGTTTAATTTTCAGCAAAACTGCTCTCTCATTAAATGAATAGGATGATGTGTTCCTATTCTGGCAAGATCAGACAGCAGGAAAATGTTCATTGCAGGTCTTGAAGAGAACTGTACATTCTTAGGCTGCAACTTTCTAGAAAAGAACTTACAACATTTATTGGGACCTTCACTGAAAGGGACTGTAATTCAGTAATTATATTGTTATTGTTGGATTATCTCCAAGGAAGAAGGAATTCTGTTCCCAAAATGATCCCATAGAAAAAGGCCGATATGGAACTTGGAGGTTAAAAGTTTCCAGACCATTTGGTACACAAGTTTATCTTACTTTCTTAGTGAAGACCTACTGTAGTACAGCAGTAATGAGGTCTATAGACACATTTCTACTGTTTCCTAAAAGTAGAACAAAACAATTTCCATAAACGTTTCATGACACTGCCTTGATAGGTAAAATATTTGCTTCTAAAACCAAGACTGCTTCTACTCCAATCCTAAACCTATCTTAAAAGTCAAACGTTTAAAAATATTTAATTGCCTATATTTACAAATTCTAGCCCAACTATTTTAGTAAATGTGTGTATGCCAAACCAAAGCAAACCCATTGCCATCCAGTCGATTCCGACTCATAGCAACCCTATAGGGCAGAGTAGAACTTCCCCATAAAGTTTCCAAGGAGGGCCTGGTGGATTTGAACTTCCAACCTCTTGGTTAGGAGACATAGCTCTTCACTACTATGCCACCAGGGTTCCCATGTATGTGTGCGGTGGGGTCTAAATAGTCCTTTTAAAAATACATAAATATTTAGGTACAATACAGATAGCTAGGATTTGGAGCAGGACTGGGCAACTTTTCATTCTGTTATACATAAGGTTGCCAGGAGTCATCTGACTTGATGCTAACTAAGAAAAACAACAATGCAGGATAAGGTATAGAAAATGTACTCTGTCGTTGTGTGCCGTCAAGTTGATTGGGACAGAGTAGAACTGCCCCCACTGGGTTTCCTGGGCTGTAATCTTTATGGGATGGAGCCCAGTGGCTCGGCTTCTAACTGAAAGGTCAGTGGTTTGAACCCACCCAGTGGCTCCCTGGGAGAAAAGACCAGGTGACACACCTCCATAAAGATTACAGCCTAGGGAACCCTATACGGCAGTAATACTCTGTCCTATAGGGTCGCTATGAGTCAGAATTGACTCCAAGGCAGCAGATTGCCAAGTGTTTTATCTTGTTCAAGCCGCTGGTGGGTTTGAACCTCCAGTCTTCTAGTTAGCAGCTGAGCACTTAACCATTGTGCCCCCAATGCTCCTTATAGAAAATATACTTATTCTTCCCAAAATAGAAGCAGTGTAAAGCAAAATGTTATGTGGAACCCAAAGAAGCAAGCTTCTCTTAGGTGAGTTTTAGCCAGTGCTTAACATGAAGGGAAGGAGTTAGGAAATAGCTTAAGTTTCTCTTTCTGAAGGTTATGTGCTTTTGCTTCTCTGCTTCTGGAAGATTGTAAATTAAGCATCTGCTTACAGCAGTGAACCCGTAAAACCCGTTGCTCTTGAGTCAATTCCAACTCATAGCGACTCTAGAGGAAGAGCAGAACTACCTGATAGGGTTTCCAAGAAGCGCCTGGTGGATTCGAACTGCTGGCCTTTTGGCTAGCAACCATAGCTCCTAACCACCGCAGTAGAGGGGTCTTAAGTCAGGGACAAAATCAAATCAAACCTGCTGCCTTGATTCGATTCTGACTCATAGTGACCCCATAGGATGGAGTAGAACTGCCCCATAGTTTTCAAGGAGTGCCTAATGGATTTGAACTGCCAGCCTTTTGGTTAGCAGCTGTAGCACTTAACTGCTACACCACCAGGGTTTCCAAATCAGGGACAGTGAGGGTCAAACTGAGGTGGGATTGGGAAGCGGGGGCAGGCCTGAGAGGCGAATCATCTCGGTTGCTTTCCCTGGGTTTGAAGCTGATCCACACCAGTGTGTTTCTGGGTTAGCTCCATCACTACTTGTTTTCACATATTAGTTTCAATTCTCCAGAATAAATGGCATTGTACCATAACAGAGATAGACATGTTGTTGTTGTTGTTAGGTGCCGTTGAGTCAGTTCTGACTCATAGCGTCCCTATGCACAACAGAACGAAACACTGCCCAGTTCTGCGCCATCCTTACAATCGTTGTTATGCTTGAGCTCATTGCAGCCACTGTGTCAATCCACCTTGTTGAGCGTCTTCCTCTTTTCCGCTGACCCTGTCTGTATTCTGCCAAGCATGATATATAGATATATAACCCTAGAAATGGAATAAATTTGATCAAAAAAAAAAAAAAAAAAGACTGCAGAATAAAGAAACTTCCTTAGAGTTTCAGTCTTGCCCTTTTCTACTCACTCTGTCCCTTAAGGATGGTTTTTGGAGTTCGGGCACTTTATGGGAAGTTCAGCAGTTTTAAGATGCTATTATTTCCAGAAGGTACACAGAGTTCTAAGGATCAGGCTTCAAACTGGCCTTTGCTGATGAAATCCAGTCTGTGGGGTTTGGAATGAAGTTGGACCTTATGGGTCAAGAACCTGGCTGAATTCAAGACCTCGTCTTTTCCCTATTAGGGTGAGACAGTCTTCAGTTTAGTACAAGCTAAATGGCTTCCCCACAGGCGCAGCACCACCACGAGCTCTGTGGAGGAAGCCAGTAAGGGGTGTAAAAAATCCTTTCCTTGTATAAGCTTCAGTCTCAGAGTAAAGCCATGAATGGAATAGTTAGATAACCATGTAAAATCCTTTTTTATTAAAGGGGAAAATGAGCATCCAATTTTGGGGTGAAGTAGTTTATTTTCTGCTTCATGCCTTCCAACAATGAAGGCTGATGTTGAGGAAGGGAGAGAAGAAAAAGATTTGTGTTACAATGCATTGCTACAGATTGTGTTGCTTAAAAAAACAAACAAATGAACAAACCAACCAATCATGACTGGCTATACAGTATTTTTACAGAGATCTTATCATTGCAATTAATTTAAACATGTCATTAAATTAAAAAAAACAGTGTGTTAAATAAAAAAATCCAGTTGATTCTGATTCATGGTGATCCCATCTGTGTCAGAGTAGAACCGTGCTCCATAGGGTTTTCAATGGTTGTGACGTTTAGGAAGTAGCTTGCCAGGCATTCCTTCCGAGGTACCTCTGGGTGGATTTTAACAGCCAATCTATCAGTTAGTAGCTGAGCGTTCAATCATCTATGCCACCCAGGGGCTCCCTATGTTGCTTCTAAAAAAACTAAAAAAACTTTTTTTTTTTTACTAGCAACCATTAAAAATACTATTTGCACGAGACATTGGTTAGTAAGAAGATCTATGAGTGACTTCTTGTGAGAGAGTCTGAGAGTGCAAAAGTTCCCTTCATTGCCACCCAGGTGAATGGTGTATGATATTGACATGTTCTATTAAGTTTCAATTACCCAAAGGAACTTACTTTGCCTTATCAAGAGTGTTCTATAAGTGGAATTCATTCCTAGGATTTATTTATGTTATAAATAATGTACCAGAAATGATGCTTTACAGTATTAACTCATTCAGTTCTTGTAACAACTCCATGAAGGGTTAATGATAGTTGCTTACTAAATTATAGTTATTACACAATTTTTAAAATTCACTTTTAAGCTATAATTAGGGGATAGAGGTTTCTGGTAACAAAATCTGCATAAAATTATTTAGGAGTGAATATATTTCTTCAGAGATCTTATCATTGCAATTAAAATCTAAATTAATTTCAGTAAAAATTTTGGTATATTAAGATATATTTTTAAATGGCCTCTAAAAGCAGATGGAATTAATATGCCTAATTGTATCTTTCTCGATGTACCTTGTTTCTGCAACATTTGCATTCATACGAAACAAGGAGATTAAAAAAATTATAGTAAAATGAAGATCTTTAATTATTTCATCTTAATATTTATCTATGTTTATTTTCATAGCATTAAAAAGAAAGACTCAAATCACATCACTGGAGTGATTTTAGCCATGCACCCAAGATTTTCATCTTCCTTTTGCCACAAACATTACCTTAACAGAAAATACGAACCACAAGAAGATGAAAATATAAGAGCTGCAAGATATATAAGCCCCCAGCCCTGTGATACTGTTGACTGTTCTTCAGGGGTCTGCTTGGAGCACATGGTCTGCTCACTCTTGAGGTCTGTATTGCCACATGTCGCAGATGGCAACAGTTTACAGGTTGTTCTCAGCGATGAATAACACATTACCGAGAACACTCCAGATGAATCTGAGCAGCAGCCTGAGCACTCCTTTAATTTCAATTTCATTATCTCAGGGCTTAGCATTCTTGCCGGGAAGAGCACACTGCTCTGTTTTGGGCTCCCTTTCAATATGCTTCTCCTTGGAATGGTTTCCTTCCCTTGGCAGCACGCTCAACAAGTAAACAGCTCCCCAGTACTTATGTGCAGCGACATAACATGTCAAGTTAAAGGCCACCTACACAGTGAAGCATACCCATGCCCATGAAGCCAGTAAAATCTTCAACCTACTTCTGGCCACAGCTTTCACTATCTCTCTCAGCCTCCATCCCAACAGTCAAGGACATTTTTGTGGAGACACCATGATGGTCAGATCCCAAACTGTATTTCTCCATCACAGAGAGGTACTGGTTTGTTTGGAATACAGCCCGAATTACCTAATTTAATATTTAGCTGAATCTTTGCCAAATGCGGGGCTTGAAGTGAATTCAAATGCTGAAACTTCAATTGCTTTTAAAAATACCACTGAAAAGAAAATTTTAGGCTGGGTACCAGAAATATGTTCTGCTCTTTCCGAGATGGTAAAATTCTGTCCCTCTCAGCAGACATAATAGCCACCTTCTACTTTTATTTCTTTCCTGAGAGATGTTTAGGGACAGAGTATGTGATCAATATGATTTTCATATACAGTGAGACCTCTGAGAGCAAGAACTCGACGGGACTACCTGGTTTTCCCGGGTCTCGCAAGTTTTCTGCCTTTGACAGGGTGCAGTCTTACCACTTTTCTACCACTTGTTTTAGTGAAAAATATTTTGAGTTTTCCTTCTCTGACAAGTTTCTGCCTTACACAGTTTCTGGCTTTTGCAAATTTTACTCTAATAGATCTATACTGGTACTTGGAATTAGAGAATCTTATTACTTCTATGGGCATCTGTTACAGGTTGAAATGTGTCTCCTCAAAAAAGATGTTCAAATCCTAACCCTTGGCACCTGGGAATGTGAACTTATTTGGAAATAGGGTCATTGAGCTGTAACTAGTCCAGTCAATATGAGGTCACACTGGAGCAGGGTGGGCCCTATTCTCTTTATGGCTGATGTTCTTATAAGAAGAGAAAACAGAGACACAGAAGGGAAATGCCATGTGATCCACAGAGGCCAAGATTGGAGTTACGCTGCCATCAGCCAAAGAGTGCCTGGGCCTACCAGAAGCTGGAAGAGACAAGGAAGGATCTTCCCTTAGGAACTTCAGCGAGATCATCGCTCTGTTAATAACCTGAACTAGGACTTCTAGCCTCCAGAACTGTGAGAGAATACATCTCGGTTGTTTTGAGCCACCCCATTTGTGTGTGGTGCTTTGTTATGGCAGTCCTACAAATAAATACAGTAACTTTAAGGAAACTATAAACTTACATTCTCCCTCGTTTAATAATGTAACTAGCCACTGCTGCCTTTTATAATTATTCAGCATGTGCTTTGTCCCGCTGGGCATACAGGAATGAATGAGGCCATCTCTGCCTGTTATGGATTGAATTATGCCTCCCTTCCCCTCAGAACATGTATTGAAATCCTAACCCCTGTACCCATAGATGTGATCCTATTGGGGAGTATTTTGTTATGTTAATGAGGTCATATCAGAATAGGGTGAATCCTAAACCTAATAACGTTTGAATTATAAAAAGAGCAGAACAGACACAGAGACACACAGAGAGAAGATAGACACCATGTGAGGGATAAGCCCAGGAACGCCAGGATTGCTGGCAGCTACTAGAAGTTGCAATAGACAAGGAAGGAACTGCCCCGAGAACCACACTCTGAATTCTGACTTTTAGCCTCCTGAACTGTGAGAAAATAAATTTCTGTTCTTTAAAGCCACCCACATGTGGTTGTTTCTGTTATGGCAACACTAGGTAACTAAGACGCTGCTCCTGAGGGTTTGCAGTCTAACAAAATTCTTATACATTTAAACATGTGCCTCCTTTCCTACTGGCCAGGAAGTGAAGGGAAAGCACATGAAAAATAAAAAATTCAATCATCAAAACATAGACTGGTGAGGACTGGGTCCAGCACTGCTGAAGAAGTCAGACTTTGCTGAAGCAGGAAAGGCCACTGTGGTAGGCTGAATAACAACCTCCCAGGACATCCACGTTCTCATTCCCAGAACCTGTGGATATGTTACCTCACACAGCAAAAGGCACTTTGCAGATGCGATTAAGAATTTTGAGATGAGAAGATGATCCTGAATTATCTGGGTGGGATCAGTGTAATCACAACAGTCCTTATAAGTGGGAGGCAGGTGGATCACAGAGAAGGAGATTTGAAGGTCAAAGCAGCAAAGGTCATAGCCAGAGACAGAGATGTGAAGATGCTATGCTGATGGCTTTGAAGATGGAGCACCACAAGCCATGGAATGTGGGTGGTTTCCAGAAGCTGTTGAAGGCAAGGAAACAGATTCTCCTTAACCTGACAAACACAAAACAAAACCCATTTCTGTCAAGTCTGTTCTGACTCATGGCCCTATGGGTCAGAGTAGATCTGACCCATAGGGTTTCCAAGGCTGTGATCTTTACAGAAGGAGACTACCACATCTTTCTCCTGCAGAGCAGCTGGTGCGTTCTAACTGCTAACTTTTCTGTTAGCAGCCGAGTGCTTAACCACTGCACCCCCAGGGCTCCTTAGATTCTCCTTAGAACCTCCAAAAGGAAAGCAACTCTGCTGATGCATTTAAACTTCTGACCTCCAGAACTGTAAGGTATAAATGCGTGTTGCTTTCAGCCACTTGTCTGTGGTCGTTTGTTACAGCAGCAATAGGAAACTAACACAGTCACTTTTTATGAAACCAGAAGCTAGGGCTGGTCCCCAAACACAGGGACCAAACAGGTGGTAAGACAGATAAGTTTGATCCTTATGTTTCCAATTAAGTCTTTGGCAATGGCCTATTTTAAACTGGCTAATTCTTTGATCTCATCTCCTACCACGCTCCTTTGAATTCATGCAACTCTGCAATACTGGCCTCCAAGCTGTTCCTAAAATAAGTAATGCTTGCTCTATCTCAGAACCTTCCCACTTTATGCCCTCTGCCTAGATTTCTCTCCCTCAGATATCCAGACAGCTTTCTCCCTCACTTTGTTCATCTATCTGCCTTTCTGAGAAGGCTTCTTTGCCTACCCTTTCTGCAATAGCAACGTTCTCATCCCCTTTACCTTCTTTTATTTTGCTTCACAGCACTTACAACTAGCTGACTTCCCACCTCCGCAACTCACTGTGACCCCATAGGGGTGTTGCTGGCTGATTTTCAGAAGTGTATTGCCAAACCTTTCTTCCTAGTCCACATTGGTTTGGAAATTCCATTGAAACCTGTTCAGCATCACTCAGGCTTCCACTGACAGACGAGTGATGGTTATGCATGAGGTATATCAGCTGGGAATGGAACATGGGTCTCCCTCATGGAAGGCAAGAATTTTACTGTTGAACCACGCCTTCACAAATGTCTGTCAAACAACAGAACGAGTGAATGATTGAACAACCGAATGAATAAAGTTTTGATCTGGCTTGTAAACAGGCTCTAACACAATTCTAAAAGAGAAATTTTAAACTTGTTTTGAGTAATACCAACATTCTGAAATTAACATATTCCACCCAACATGATTCTTGAAAGAAAACTCTCTTTGGCTGTTTAAATTCTAATGTCTTTGTTACAAGTCATCCTTGTCCTTCTTTTGCTGACACGCCTTACATCTTTCTTGGAGTGACTGGTATGCATAGCATAGCCAGATATATTATTTTAAAACCAAACTGTTCCAGAAATAAACATGGGCTAAATTTTTCTCTATAAGGGTAAACAACAGGTCTTTGTCATTAAGGAAGAAATGTTTTAATATTTCTGTAATCAAACTGCCACCTCAATTCTGTCAGACATTTCTTACCACATGAGAACATCCTCTGATAACAATGCAGTTTTGTGCTCAATTTCAAACAAATCTGGGCCACTGCAGGGTTGGCAGGGGTGGGGAACGCTGTGTAATTATGTGCTTCCATTCTGTTTTCACAGAAAACAAGGTGAAATTCTTAGCATTTTTCTTTGACCTTGGGCCACTTCTTGAAACTTGAAACGGCACGAAACTTAAAGGGTTCCAGCAAACAAAATAAGGAAAAACATAAAGTGTTCACCTGAAACCACACCAAACTGATAAAAGAAGATTTTACAAAGCTCTGCTTACAAATCTCCCTGGTTTCGTAGCCTAGTCTCATCGAGGCAGAGTCATTTAGAAGAAATTCATATCACCTAAAGCACTACTGGAAACCCTGGTGGCATAGTGATTAAGTGCTACGGCTGCTAACCAAAGGGTCGGCAGTTGGAATTTGCCAGGCACTCCTTGGAAACTCAAAAGGGCAGTTCTACTCTGTCCTACATATAGGGTCACTATGAGTTGAAATCGACTCGATAGCAATGGATTTGATTTGAAAGTACGATTGCTAACAGCCCTGCTCAAACACTCTGCTTTCCTTCCTGGCTCTTATCACTCCTGCCATTGTAGTATACATTTATTTGTGTGTCTATTATTGTCTATTTGTTCCAATAGAATGGGAGCTTCATGAGAGCAGGGACTTCACCTGTCTTGGCACTGCTGTCTTCTCTGCCCCTAGAGAAGTGTTCGATACAGTATGTACTTAATTTGTATTCCTTGAATGTCTTTCATCTAAATTATACCCTTAAATTGTGGTAATTAAAGGAAATAAGAAAGACACTTCAAAGTAATTCAAACTACTGCTTCGCCCAGCATTTTTAACAATCATAAAATTCACATACTCAATAGTGGAATTAAATCTATTAAAGACTCACTGATACAATATAGAAATAATACCATGTATCTATATTTCCTTGCACAAAGTGAAAATGAAATCAATATGTAGCTTGGACTTACTTGGTAAGTTATCAAATATTATTGGAATGAAATAGAATATTACTCAATTACAAAGAGAAATGAAGTTCTGATACATGCTATAACAATGAATCTTGAATATATCATGCTGAATGAAATAAGTCAGACACAGAAGGATAGATACTGTATGATCTCACTTATCTGAAATAGCAATAATGGGCAAAGGAGCCCTGGTGGCACAGTGGTGAAGCGCTTGACTCCTAACCACAAAGTCAGAGATTCGAACTCACCAGCCACTCTGCAGGAGAATGTTGCGGCAGTCTGCTTCTGTAAAGATTTATACCTTTGGAAACCTTATAGGGCAGTTCTACTCTGTCCTATAGGATCACTATGAGTCAGTATCGACTCAACAGTAATGGGTTTTTTGGTTAATAATAATAGGCAAGTGTATAGAAACCAAGGATTTCTGGTGGCACAGTTGTTAGGAGCTCAGCTGTTAACCAAAAGGTTGGCAGTTCAAATCACTAGCAACTCCTTGGAAACCCTATAGGACAGTTCTAGTCTGTCCTATAGGGTCGCTATGAGTCAGAACTAACTCGACAACAATGGGTTTGGATTTTTGGTGTTTGTGTAGGGACCAAAATTATGGTTACCAGAGTGACCTCATTGCTTAGGGAACACTTTCCATCATCTGTTAAAGGTGATGGAAAAATTTAGAAATGGATAATGGTGATGATTGAAAAACATGATGCATGTAATTAATGTCTCCGAATTGTAGATGCAGAAAATGTTGAAATGGCAAATGTTTTCTTACATATATATTTACTACGATAAAAAAAAAAACTGAAAGGGGGAAAAAAAGTACTATTGGAATTAACTGCCCAGGTAGTGGTATAGTTTAAATTCTAAGTCACCAAGTAAATTTTTGATATATCTCAAACAAAATTCTGGCATAGATTTATCCACTTCAGTTGTATGTCTGTGACCACATTTTAAACAGGAGACAAATGAGGCACTCAGCAAATGTTCATAATCTAGCCAATAGTCCTAGATTTGCTCCCACCATGTTCTCCATTTCCTGGTTCATTACCCTATTTTCTCAGTTTCTGGCAGTGGTCTCCATCTTGAATTTCCGCCACTATACTTAACTCTTCAATCCAACGACAAACAGCTTTCCCTTCCTGGCTGGCTCAGCCAATTTAGTGAGTACCTTACCAGACCAACATATCTCTGAGGTCCTACCATCTCTGAAGCTCCTCAAGGACAGTTTGAACCAACACTCCCTACCCAGACAGACACAGAGTGAAATTAACCCACCTGAACTGTTAAAAAAAAAAATTTGGAGGCAAGAGTTAAAACGGCTTCCCTGGGTCAACAGCCAAAGAAAATTTCACAAGGCCATTTATAAGAAACAACAACTTTATGCAGAATCAAAAATTTAGGCAGTCACTCCTTATCAGTATGAGTTAGCAACACTCATCCAATCAGGATAAGTCAGCTTAGCATTCGGTAATCACTTTTCCCAAAATAAAAATAAAATTAAATGTGATTAACTAATCATTATCAGCATGAAGTTTCACCTTCAAGCTGAAGCTGAAGAAAATCAGAGCAAGTCCACAAGAGCCAAAATATGACCTTGAGTATATCCCACCTGAATTTAGAGACCATTTCAAGAATAGATTTGATGCATTTAACACTAGTGACCGAAGACCAGACAAGTTGTGGAATGACATCAAGGACATCATCCATGAAGAAAGCAAGAGGTCACTGAAAAGACAGGAAAGAAAGAAAAGACCAAGATGGATGTCAGAGGAGACTCTGAAACTTGCTCTTGAGCATCAAGCAGCTAAAGCAAAAGGAAGAATTGATGAAGTAAAAGAACTGAACAGAAGATTTCAAAGTGCCTCTCCAGAAGACAAAGTCAAGTATTATAATGACATGTGCAAAGAGCTGGAGATGGAAAACCAAAAGGGAAGAACACGCTCAGCATTTCTCAAGCTGAAAGAACTGAAGAAAAAAATTCAAGCCTCAAGTTGCAATAGTGAAGGATTCCACAGGGAAAATATTAAACGATGCAGGAAGCATCAAAAGAAGATGGAAGGAATACACAGACTCATTACACCAAAAAGAATTAGTCAATATTCAGCCATTTCAAGAAGTGGCATCTGATCAGGAACCGATGGTACTGAAGGAAGAAGTCCAAGCTGCTCTGAAGGCACTGGCAAAAAACAAGGCTCCGGGGATTTTCGGAATACCAATTGAGATGTTTTAACAAACAGATGCGCTCCTCTATGCCAAGAAATCTGGGAAACAGCTACCTGGCCAACCGACTGGAAGAGATCCATATTTATACCTATTCCTAAGAAAGGTGATCCAACTGAATGTGGAAATTATCAAACAATACCACTGATATCACATGCAAGTAAAATTTTGCTAAAGATCAATCAAATGCAGCTGCAGCTGCATATTGACAGGGAACTGCCAGAAATTCAAGCCGGATTCAGAAGAGGATATGGAATGAGGGATATCATTGCTGATGTCAGATGTGTCCTGGCTGAAAGCTGAGAATGCCAGACAGATGTTTACTTGTGTTTTACTGACTATGCAAAGGCATTCAACTGTGTGGATCATAACAAATTATGGATAACATTGTGTAGAATGGGAATTCTGGAACACTTAATTGTACTCATGAGGAATCTGTACATGGATCAAGAGGCAGTTGTTCAAGCAGAACAAGGGGATACTGCATGGTTTAACGTCAGGAAAGGTGTGCATCAGGGTTGTATTCTTTCGCCATACCTATTCAATCCGTATCCTGAGCATACAATCCGAAAAGCTGGACTATATGAAGAAAAACAGGGCATCAGGATTGAAGGACAACTCATTAACAACCTGTGTTATGCAGATGATACAACTTTGCTTGCTGAAAGTGAAGAGGACTTGAAGCACTTACTGAAGAAGATCAAAGACCACGGTCTTCGGCACAGATTATGCCTCAACACAAAGAAAACAAAAATCCTCACAACTGGACCAATAAGCAACAGCATGATAAACAGGGAAAAGACTGAAGTTGTCAAGTATTACATTTTACTTGGATCCACAATCAACACCCATGGAAGCAGCAGTCAAGAAATCAAAAGACACATTGCATTGGGCAAATCTGTTGCAAAAGACCTATTTATAGTGTTGAAAAGCAAAGATGTCACCTTGAAAACTAAGGTGTACCTGACCCGAGCCATGGTGTTTTCAATCATCTCATATGCATGCGAAAGCTGGACAATGAATAAGGAAGACCAAAGAAGAATTGACTCCTTTGAATTGTGGTGTTGGGGAAAAATACAGACTGCCAAAAGAATGAACAAATCTGTCTTGGAAGAAGTACAACCAGAATGCTCCTTAGAAGCAAGGATGGCGAGACTGCATCTTACATACTTTGGACACATTGTCAGGAGGGATTAGTCCCTGGAGAAGGACATCATGCTTGGTAAAGTAGAGGGTCAACAAAAAAGAGGAAGACCCCCAAGGAGATGGACTGACATAGTGGCTGCAACAATGGGTTCAAGCATAGCAACAATTGTGAGGATGGCGCAGGACCTTGCGATGTTTCATTCTGTTTTGCATAGGGTCGCTGTGAGTCAGAACCGACTTGATGACACCTAACAACAACGACAATGAAAGCAAAGCGCAAGTTACTTACTCATCTAATTGTAACTGTGTAAACTCAAGCCCCCTCATCATTTTCAGTTTAGGGTGCTTCCTGTTGGTCAACATTTTCTTGCTCAATAAACCCTGTTAACTCTAATTGAATCATTAATCAAATTTTTTTCTTTTGCTGGAACAAAGCTACATTACTATGAAATAAACTTTAAAAAAATTAGTGATATACACCCATTCCTCATTTATTCACATGGTTAGTTTCCAAAGACCACATTATTATGTGAAAATTGGCCTTATGAGAGAACTGGGGTCAGGCCCCATTTTCGGTGTCAGTGTCCTGGTTGCTCAACACCCATCAGATGCCACCCCCCCATGTGTCTCAGGATGGGCATGGTGTGGCAAGCCCCCCTTTCCCACCACATCTTCACCATCACTGCAGAGATGGCAGAGGGTTGGGGTGGTGGTGGTCAGGGGTTGCCTACTGCCTCTGGAGCAGCAGGGGCCCACCATCACCTGGCCATGCTTCAGGCTTCCGCGCTGGATCCCCATGCCTCGCCTCTCCACTGAGAGCTACTGGGGGTGCCCGATGGGCAGTGAGCCACACCAGGGGGGACAGAGGCACCTAAGATTGGGCATGGCCCTTACTCTCGCATAAGTGCCAATTTTCACCTGAAGACCTGGTCTTTGGAACTTAACCATGTGAAGAGTGGGTGTAATAGCTTGCGGTTGGGGCAGCGTGTGTTGGACGGGGAAGCTAGGTCTTCTAACCACTTATCCCAAGCTACTCTGGAGTTGGGATCCATTTATTTAAAATCTTATTACGAGACAACTCTGAGGAGTATCCAGGACACTAGGGTGGTGCATGGTAAGGCAGTTTAACACGTGCTGCCTTCTAGTTCACTGATTTAAAAATAATAATTCACTGGCTCTTTAAAAGTTTCCAAAGCAGTGCATGCTTACTGTAAAAACAAAACCAATAAAACTTTAAACAAAATAAAAGGGTATGAAGCAAAATGTAAACATTCTCTTTTCATTCCCCAGAGATTGAGAACTGCTAATAGCTTGCGGTACACTCTACAGACAATTGTCTATGAACACACAACATACTTTTATAAACACAAAACCAACTTTATATGCTATAATCATACTAACCGGCAATTTCAACAAGAGTTCATAATTATTTCTTTCTCATTTGAGTGTTATGATTAAGTTATGTCCCCTCCCCCCATCCCACATATAAAGAGGAAGGGACAATTTAAACACCCTGATAAATCTCAGTTCTTTTCAAAATGAATTTCTCCTTTGAGGGAAGGCCATTGGAAATGCCCAAAGAAAACGGATAAACAGTATCACCAGACTGAGCCTTTCTCAGGTTGAGGGCTGGGTCCTTTCTACTCCTCAATTCAAGCCCACGATTCACACACCTCATTCTTTTGGTAAAATCAAATCCCCTTTGAGAATGTTTTTCGTTAATGTATATGGTACTTCACTTTTAGTGAGATATCAAATTCAGTACACTTGTTACTACACTTCTTACATGTTCTCTCTTGCCCTGCAAGGAATCCCCACCGAAAATATACTTTTAGAATTTTTAAAAATTTGCTTTCATGGCAGTCAAACAGAAAACAAATCAAGATACATAAGAACTATTTCTAGCTCTGTAGGGGTTTTACCAACATAATTACATAGACAACTGAGTTTTGCATTCAAGTGCATTTCCCTCAAACTATATTTTTCTCCTTAAGTATTATTTTAATCTCTATAACGAGACAGTATAAATATATTATTGTGTTCTTATTATGGATTGAACGTGTCTTCCAAAAAGATATGTTGAAATCCTAACCCTTAGTACCTGTTTGCAGATAGGGTCTTTGAAGATATTATCAGTTAACCTGAGCTCATAGCACTGTAGGGTTGGTCCTAATCCAATTTGAGTGGTGTCCTGCAAACTCTCACCTAAAGCACAGTTTAAAAAAAAAAGAGAGAGAAGAGAGACAGAGAGAAGACAGCCTTGTGACAATGGAGGCAGAAGCTGGAACTGCAAGCCAAGGTACACCAAGGATCAAGAGCCTTCATCAGAAGCTAGGAGAGAGGCATGGGACAGATTCTCCCTCAAAGCCTCAGAAGAAATCAACACAGCCAACACCCTAATCTCACACTCCCAGCCTGCAGACCTTTGAGAGAATAAATTTCCGTTCTTATAAACCACCCAATTTGTGATATTTTGTTTTAGCAGCCTAGGAAACTAACATAGCCGCACAGAACATTTTGCAGCCTGGTAACAGTGGCACAAGCTGTCAGCCAGCCAGCATATATTAAGCACCTACTCTGTGCCATATGGAGCCCTGGTCGCGCAGCGCTTAAGTAATATGGCTGCTAACCAAAACGTCAGCAGTTCAAATCCACCAGCCGCATCTTGGAAACCCTACGGGGCAATTCTACTCTGCCCTCTAGGGTCACTATGGGTTGGAATTGACCCCATGGCAACAGGTTTGGTTTTTTTTTTTTGGTGTATCATATACTGTACTGGAGCCCTGGTGGTGTAGTGGTTAAGAACCTGGCTGCTAACCCAAAGGTCAGCAGTTTGAATCCACCAGTTGCTCCCTGGAAACCCTATGGAGCAGTTCTACTCTGTTCTTTATGGTCGCTATGAGTCGGAATCGACTTGACGGCAATAGGTTTGTTTGTTTTTTGGTTTTATAAACTGTACTAGGCCTTATGGAAAGCATAACTTTGCCTGAGCAGTTTCCTGGCTAGTGGGGAGGCTGGATGTGAAGGATCAATGAACACAACAGTATGTTTTGCCAGGAAAGCCTGAGGTATGATCTGCCCTGCACTGGGAGTAGGGAAGGAGCTAAAACACACACACGCACACACACAAACCGTTGCCGTCAGGTTGTTTCCAACTCATAGTGATCCTATAGGACAGAGTATAACTGCACCATAAGGTTTCCAAGGATTGGTTGGTAGATTCGAACTGCTGAGCTTTTGGTTAGCAGCTGTAGCTCAACCACTGCTCCACCAGGGCTCCAGGAGAAGGTGCTACACTTCCCAAAAGACATGCAGGAATTCACCAGGTGAAGAATGGGGAAGCAACTGTAGAGGCTGAGAATAAACCAAACCAAACCCACTGCCATCGAGTCAGTTCCGACTCATAGCAATCCTATAGGACAGAGTAGAACTGCCCCATAGAGCTTCCAAGGAGCATCTGTTGGATTCGAACTGCTGACCTTTTGGTTAGCAGCTGTAGCACTTAATCACTATGCCACCAGGGCTTCCTGGTTGACAGTGGCATGTAGCAAGACAGAGAAGCAAGAACACGCAATATTTGGGGCAAGGCGAAGAGTCTGGTGTGCTTGGGCCTGGGGCTGTGGGACCAGAGGGGGGTGATGATGCTGGTAACACAGATGGCAGCTAAGCAGGCAACAGCTTTGTGTGATATCCTAAGGAATTTTCATTTCACCCTTGAGGGAGTGGGCAGGAGCCATGGGAGATTTTTAATCAGGATGATGAGGTCACTTTATAAGACGTCACCTAGCTGTCCACCTCATTTATGTCAAGGACTAGGAAATAAACTGATCTGCTACTTAGTCCAAATAAAGGGGAAAAAAAAATCATGAACTCAAATCCAAACACTTGAATCACAGGAAAACTACTCAGGCCCTCATTTGGGGTCTGTGTATTATTATTTTGGACAAAAGGATAAGTCTGGATTATCTGGTTCCCCAGACCATAAAACATAAGGAACAGCACATGAAAAGGGAAGGAAATGGGAGCTGCCAGAACCAAGTGCACTGACCACAGCAAAAAGTGGCAGCAGCTGGTCTGAAGGTACAAAGAGCAAAAAAAGAATGAAGAGCAGGCTGAGCGTGGGGAACTCATGACCATCTTGTGACACAGCTGTGAGCATCAAATGAGTTAACATTCATAAAGATTCAAAATTCATGTAGGCGATCCATGAGCCCACTGCTATGGTACATTTGGCTGCTAACTCAAAGGCTGGTGGCTACAGTCCACCCAGAGGGACCTCAGAAGAAAGGCCTGGTGATCTGCTTCTGAAAATTAGCCATTGAAAGTTCTACAGAGAACAGTTCTACTCTGATGCACATGGGGTCGCCATGAGTCAGGGTGGCAGCAACCAGTTTAGTTTTTGGTTTAGAGTGAGTATAATCAACCCCATCATATAGATGAGGAAAGTGAGACCCCCAGATATGCCCAAGGCCTCATGCCAGCAGAGGGAAGAGGCAGAGCCAGGAACTGCATCCTTTTCTGACTCTGAGACTAGTCTTTTTGCACTGTTCCACAATATTCCAAATGTTAGAGTATGTTCAATCTGAGAAAGTAAGTAAATTTATGATATATTTTAAGAAAGAGCTGTAATCTAAGAATTGTTCTCATTCAAAATATAAATTAAAACAAAGTGTTGGTGGTTGAAGGAGTGAGCTTCCTCATAACTGCTGGCTTCCTGTGTCTTGAAGTGTTCTAGAGAGACACTGTAATTATGTCAACCAGCTGCCCTTCTGCACTGAGAGGGCCTGAGAGGGCTCTGGGTGCAGGAGAACTCATCCATGCCCTCCTGAGCTTTCTTTGCTGTCAACTCATGCCGAATCAAATATGCCAGAATAAAGCTCATGCAGTCTTCCTAGCGTCTCCTGCTGGCCTGGTCCGTCAACTAGGCATCTGCATTGGTCTCTAATCTGTTCAAATTCCCTACCCAACACTCAAGTGCCTATTCAGGAACTGGATCTCCATGCTTAATCTCTGTGTGAAAATACCAGGGCTTTCCTAAACATTCTACTCTTGCTCTTTCCTGGGGGTCTATACTGTCCTCCCATCTGCTGCTCACCTGCCATAGAAACACAGCCCATTCACATGTTTCATCAGCTACTTGATAAGCCTCTACTAGAGTTTCCAGCAGATGTCCACGCCCTGATCACCTGACTGCATAGCCTACTACAGACAGCTTCAAGTTAAAGGACTGGGATGGTTGTGTTCCGTGGATACTGTGACCAAAGCCATTTGGCTGTCCTCCCCTGAGAAAGCCTTTGCAGCCAGGACAAATATAACCACATTTCCCTGAAAAACAATATAGCATGTACCCTAAAGGCTAAATCATGTTTGACTTTCCTTCTGCGTAAAAGTCAATAGGAATCAGATTTGGCATAGCCCGTGCCTCATGGGTTGGCAAATAGCCAAGCATATACTAGACATACATTTTATACGTTAGTGCAACATTTTCCACGTGCAGTTAAGCTGTGCATGAGGCTGCTCTCTGAAAAAAAAAAATAATAAACTTCTCTGCCTTAGGTTCGTATTTGCAAAAGCAGAACTGATCATTTGGAGTGTTTGCATAATTCATTGGAGAACTGTGAGAAATGAGCTATATTTGTAAGCATTTTTGAAGATGAGGGGGATATTATTAAAGTATCTACAGCATCCTAAAGCATTCTAGCCTTGCATGTAAAACATAGTTTTGTGGGACCTAGTTGTGTTTTAAAATAACCCAGGTTCCCAAAAGTACATTAGGAGTTTTTATAGTTTTGAGGCTACATGGAACCCTTCCCTGGAACCGCTAGGGGCAAAGCACATGTCTGTTAGTATAAGAGATACCATTGTTTACAGGAGTTGCAACAAAAAACTGACATAAGCCAGGAAATTTAGAAGTTAAAGGTGGCGCTTCATTCTAAATGTATGTTACAGAGCTTCTGGTTTTCCATGAAGTCTGGATTTTAAAGACGAAGCTGGCTGTAATTTTCAACTATCTGGCTTTTTTCATCTAGAGGCACAGTCTTGCTGTGTTATTTAAACACATGTCTTTTAACTTCCTTAATTTCAAGAAGTGACCCGTAGCTTAATGAATGTCCTAAAATGCTTATTATTTGAGAAGCCAGGTTGGCTCCACGCATTGACATCTGTTCTGTAAATCCCATAGGACAGCATGATGGCTACTAAAGCCTCGCATCCCCAGGAAACCTAAAATATTTTCACTCTTTATTTCATGCTGATCGTTCTCAAAGGTCAGGGTTGGCAATCTTCCCTTTTATTAAAAATGCTCTAAATTAAGCTGCTTTTAAAAACGGATGGTTGCCAATGTCCATTACTAAGTAAATACCATCCAAATTTATAAAATACAAACAGAGGTATGCAGCAGGTGATAAAGGCAGTTTGGACTGGCAAAGTTTTAAGCAGTTCTCAGTTAATGACCACCACGTGCCTGTCAGTTTGTCGTACTATGGTGGCTTGTGTGTTGCTATGATGCTGGGAACTATCTCATTGGTATTTCAAATGCCAGCAGGATTGCCCATGGTGGACAAGTGTCAGCAGAGCTTCCAGATTAAGACCGACTAGGAAGAAAGGCCTGGAGATCTTCTTCTGAAAATGAAGATCTACTTCTGAAAATGAAAACCATATGGATCACAACAGAACACTGCCGAATACGGTGTTGGAAGATGAAATCCCTAGGTTGGAAGGCACTGAAAATATGCAGTGACTGCAACGATGGACTTGAGTATGCCAATGATTATGAAAACGGCACAAGACTGGGCAACATTTCATTTTGTTGTACATGGGGTTGTGACGAGTCAGAGCCAACTTGATGTCAACTAATAACAACAGTTAATGAATCATATAACACCTAGTGAGTACTACTCCACAGTAAACGGATGAAGAGAAATAGAGTTCAGTACCACTCCTAGGTAGGAGAATCAGTGAGGGATATTCTTTCATATGCAGGTCAACACAGGCCTGCAACAGGACATACTGGAGTGCTTTTCTAAATGGCACAAGATCTTTATGATTAATATGCTTTCATACGGGCAACAAACAGCTATCTTAATAACACACAGTGTTATTAAAAAAGCAGTGGAAAACCACTTTGAGTGGCTTCATTACATGTCCCGTAGGCTGACAATGGGTCTCACCAGCGGTGTGCAGTGGAATCCCACATGAAACATTTTTTTAAAATGTAGTTACCTCTTTCACCCATGGGAGATTCTGAATTAGTGGGTCTGGTGTGGGAATCTGTGCATCTGGAATGGCTCTTTCTTTCTCTCTTTACATACTATATTGTCTTAGTTATCTAGTGCTACTGTAACAGAAATACCACAAGTGGATGGCTTTAACAAAGAGAAATTTATTTCCTCACAGTAAAGTGGGCTAAAAGTCCAAACTCAGGGTGTCAGACCCAGAGGAAGACTTTCTCTCTCTGTCAGCCTTCTCATCAATCTTCCTTCAGAGCAGGAGCTTCTCTGTGCTGGGACCCCGGGTCCCAAAGGATGCTCTCCACTCTCGGCATTGCTTTCTTGGTGGTATGAGGTACCTCCTCTTGGCTCACTTCCCTTGCCTTTTCTCTTGTAAGATAAAAGTTGGTGCAGGCCACATCCCAGAGAAACACCTTAGAAAAAGTGTTACAATCCCACCCTAAGCCTCTTTAACATAAAATTACAATCACAAAATGAAGGACAACCACACATTACTAGGAATCATGGTCTAACCAAGTTGACACATATTTTTGGGGGGCACAATTCAATCTATGATATATATCTATACATATATGGCTGAAAACAGAATATCAGCAAGATGTTTACTTCTCTTTTGTTCACTACAAAAAGGCATTTCACTACGTGGATCTTAACAAATTATGGACAACATTGGGAAGAATGGGGATTCCAGAACACTTAATTGTATTCATGAGGAACCTGTACAGAGATCAAGAGGCAGTCATTTGAACAGAAAAAGGGGATACTGCGTGGTTTAAAGTCAGGAAGGTGTGTGTCAGGGTTGTATCCTTTCACCATACTTTTTCAATCTGTATGCTGAGCAAATAATCCTAGAAGATGGGCAATATGAAGAAGAACGGGGCATCAGGATTGGAGGAAGACTCATTAACAACCTGTGTTATGCAGATTACACAACCTTGCTTGCTGAAAGTGAAGAGGACTTGAAGCACTTACTGGTGAATATCAAAGACCCCAGCCTTCAGTATGGATTACGCCTCAACATAAAGAAAACAAAAATCCTCACAACTGGACCAATAAGCAACATCATGATAACCGGAGAAAAGACTGAAGTTGTCAAGAGTTTCATTTTACTTGGATCCACAATCAACACCCATGGAAGCATCAGTCAAGAAATTAAAAGACACATTGCATTGGGCAAATCTCCTGCAAAAGACCTCTTAAAGTGTTGAAAAGCAAAGATGTCACCTTGAAGACTAAGGCACGCATGACCCAAGCCATGGTGTTTTTAATTGCCTTATATGCATGCGAAAGCTCAACTATGAATAAGGAAGACTAAAGAAGAATTGATGCCTTTGAATTGTGATGTTGGCGAAGAATATTAAATATACCATGTTCCGCCAAAAGAATGAACAAATCTCTCTTGGAAGAAGTACAACCAGAATGCTTCTTAGAAGCAAGGATGGCGAGATTATGTCTTACGTACTTGGGACATGTTATCAGGAGGAATCAGTCCCTGGAGAAAGACATCGTGCTTAATAAGTAGACGGTCAGTGAAAAAGAGGACCTCCCTCAATAAGAAGAACTGACACAGTAGCTGCAACAATGGGCTGAAGCATAACTATTGTGAGGATGGCACAGGACTGGGCAGTGCTTCCTTCTGTTGTACATAGGGTCGCTATGAGTCAGTACCAACTCGATGGCACCTATCAACAATATATGTTTTATATATACACATTTAAAAAAAATCTTTTTAATTCCACAAATGATTCTGATGGCCTCCTCACTTAAGACACTACCTGTCTGTAGTTTGTTGTACTGTGGTGGCCTGCATATTCCTGTGATACTGGAAGCCATGTTACCGGTATTTCAAATACCAGCAGGGACACCCATAGTGGACAGGTTTCAGCAGAGCTTCCAGGCTAAGAAGAAAAGTGTGATGATCTACTTCTAAAAATTAGCTGATAAAAACCCTATGGATCAAACCATAATATTATCTGATAGAGTGCTGGAAGTCTACTAGGTAAGATGACTCTCAAAATACACAGCGGATACAACAACAGACTTTGACATCATAACAACTATGAAGACAGCTGAGCCAAGAGCAAGGGTATGTTTTGTTGTACATGGAGTCACTATCATAAGCCGGTGTTGACTCGAAGGCAACTAACAACAAGCTTGTCTTAAGGGACGTATGGCCACATCATTCAACTGGCCAATAAAAATTAATTCCTAATTTCTATGTAAGTAACGGCACAATAAAAAGTAATGGCACACCTCAGATTTATTTCAACTAATTTATTCATTTGCGCTCTTACAGAACATGTATCTTCTGCCAAGCACTGCCCTAGGTGTTAAGCTCACAAAGACGACATGTCCCTTCCCTTGAGGAGCATGTGGTCCAGTTGAAGAGGCAGACACTTGGCAGCAGCCCTGACACTTGCTATAATAGGGGTAGGAGAGCGATCTCTGAGGGAGAGGAGGGACAGCACTAACTCTACACAGAAGGCTGCAAAAGATTTCACAGACGGCACCTTGAGCTGGGTCTTATACAATGAGGAGGCTTTTCAAGATGATGATGGGGGACGAAGAGAACAGCCAGAGCCTTCCTTGTAGAAGGATCAGCATGTTTCAAGCATGTGTGTGTATGAGGTACATTGACAAGTACAGAGTGGCCAGAACAGGGGGTGCATGAGTGAAAGAGAGGAAGGAGAAGTGGCTAGGTGGGACAGGAAGGGCAGTTAGGGCGGAAGGTGAGGAACATCAGTGCACAAGTGATGCTGCTGGTGAAACCAGGATGAGGAGCCCCTGCAGCCTCTGGTGCTAACCCCTGGGGCCTTCTCCCAATACTAGATGCTGAGTTTAAATCCTCTGTCACTTACACTTTCTCAAGTGACCCTCACAGCTGTATGAGATAGTTAAGTCAAATATTATAAAAGATGGCTTTACTGAACCTTATTGTTTTTGTTAAAAGACATGTATCCAGTTTGCTGTAAAAAGCACCTTTTTTAAACCAAAACACCAGAAAAATAAATTATCAAATAGCCCTATGCTTTAATATGCCCTGGTGGCACAGTGGTTAAAAGCTCAGCTGCTAACCAAAAGGTTGGCAGTTCGAATCTACCAGTCGCTCCTTGGAAACCCTATGGGGCTCTGTCCTGTAGGGTCACTTTCTTATTGCCTCGATGGCAAAGGTTTTTTTTTTTCTTTTGGTATCATATCAAAGTGATCTGAAGCTCATTTTGGTGGTGTGTGTGCATGTGTGTGTTTAGAGAGGGAGAATAAAACAGAACCAGACCTACTTCTCTATCACTAAAAAGCAGGACACCTGTGGTGAGTCACATGACTACAGCAAATATAGCACCGGTTCTAATAGTGGCTCTGACCCAGCCACTTGGTAAAGATACACAGTTGGTGATGAGTAAATCACAGCAGTGCTATTTGGAGCTTAGTAACGTACTTCTTCTATGATATAAAACTTGACAAGGGATGGTTAGCATCTCTTACTAGTTAAAATTCACACGTAAGGTCTCACCAGAAATAGTTTTTCCCACTGTGATGAATCTTCACTGTTGATCCTTAATTTACTCAGGAGGTATCGGAGTGGAAAACAACCTTCCTGACAGGAAGCGGGCGACTAAGCCTCCCCATAACCACTTCCTTTGAACTGGTCACATACCCCAAAAGGATGAATTACAGAAAATCCTGTTCACTTTGGTCATATGCTGGTATGTTTTCAAGAGGCATTCTTTCATTTCTGCTCTATTCTTTCACTTCTCTCCTTGCAGGTCTAATTCACTCTCACAGCCTCAAATTCTGTCTGGAAGCAGATTAATTCCCAAGCACAAATCCTCAGTTATACTGGCCTGCTCATTGTAGGCGGAGGGAGAAAGACAGGTGAGAGAAGAAGAGAGAAGGAGGGAAAGGGAGAGAGAGAGAGAGAGGGAGGAAGAAAGAGGGAGAGAGAGAGTGGCTGCTTAATTCTGTTAAATTAAGTATTTACTGAGCGTCTGTAACAGTGGTTTTCACCTGGCTGTCCGTTAGAATATCCAGGAGACCAAAACCAAAACCAAACCCAGTGCCGTCGAGTCGACTCCGACTCATAGCGACCCTATAGGACAGGGTAGAACTGCCCCATAGAGTTTCCAAGGAGTGCCTGGCAGATTCGAACTGCTGACCCTTTGGTTAGCAGCCGTAGCACTTAACCACTACGCCATCAGGGTTTCCCTACACCACCAGGGTTTAGCTTTTAAATAAATATCAATGTCTGAACCCCTCTCTGGGGACTCTGGTTTAATTTGTCCAGGGTGGGGCCGAAGGATTGGCATTTTTTCAAAGCTCTCCAGGTGATTCTAATGGGGGCTAGGGTTGAGAACCACCACTCTAACTCCTTGGAGGGTATAAAAGATGCGTATGCCGTGGCATCTGTCTTCAAGATTCTTAAAATCTGACTGGGAGGAAAAGACTCAAATGGAGAGTAATCTCCCATACAGCACCATTAAGTGCAAAACTGTGTGGTGAGTTCTACTAGCCCTGGCAGAAGGCAAGGCTTGGAGACCTGTTGGGAAGATTTCCTCAGGTGAGGTAGGTACTGGGCCTTGAAACAGAGGTGAGATTTAAGTCAGTTTCCTTCTCTCCATGCCCATTGTCACCACCCTCAATCGGGAGCCTTTTAGGTGGATTTCATTCTTCGGAGCTTCCATCTTGCCTCTCTCCAGTTCTTTCTTCCCATTTTCACGGCTTGAAATTATCAGTCATGTTAGTCACGCCTCTGCATTTGTCGTTGTTAGATGTGGTGGAGTCAGTGCCAACTCATGGTGACTTTATGTATAACAGAATGCAATGTTGCCTGGTTTTGTGCCCTCATCACGATCATTGGTATGTTTGAGCCCATCATTGTGGCTATTGTGTCAATCCATCTCATTAGGCATTTCCCTTGTTTTCACTGACTTTCTACCAAACATAATGTCCTTTTCTAGTCATTGGTCTCTCCTGATGATGTGTCCAAAGTAAGCTAGTTGGAAGTCTCTCCATCCCTGCTTCAAAGGACCGTTCTGGTTGTAGTTTTTCTAAGACGGATTTGTTCATTTAAAACCCTTCAAAGGATCCTGAGAGCCTGGGAGAAGTCAAACTTCGGGGCCCTTCATGTTTGGCTGCAGCCCCTCACCCTACTCTGCTACCCTTTCTCTTCCCCCTCACCAGTCTCTGGAACCACTGGCCTTGCTTTTCAGCCTCAAACATCTCAACCCCTTTTTTACCTCCAGTCTGTGGGTTTGCTGGTCATTCTCCTTGAGACACTTTCCCCTGGCTCTCACGTGGCTAATTCCTTTCTACTCCTTAGGCCTCGGTCTGCATGTCACCTCCTCAGGCAGTATTCTCCTGACTACCCAGTCTAAGCCCTCCACTCCAACTTCATTCTCTAGCCAAATATCAGTTTTTAACTTGCCATGTATCTTTTTTATTCATAATGAACTTGGTGATTTCTCTGCCAGAGTGAAGGCCCATGATGGCAGAGGTCCTATCTTGTCCACTTGTATCCACACTAACAAGCACAATGCCTAATACATAGTGGGTGACCAGGGGGCATTTCTCAGCATTTGGATGAAAGAATGAAGGATGAGGAAAAGGTGGCATTCCAGGTGAGAAGCACACCAAGAACAAGGGCAAGGAAGGGGAATACACACACATTTGTGTATGTAGAATAGAGAGTAGAGCAGACTGACGGAAGTAGAGGATACATGGGCAATAACGAGAAACAAGGGTAAACAAGTACAGTTACTAGTAGCAACGAATGACAGGATTTGAACCTCAAACTTGTTGAAGTCTAAAAATTGCCAGGACTCAATAATTCAGGTATAAGAAAGGAAATCATGATTCTAAAGCCCAAACAGTAATGAAGCATAATTTAGTCACTATATAGTTATAAAATGAAATAAAGTCATGTTCTGCATAATGTCCATTCGGGCAACGTCCAACCACGTATATGTCTGTGGTCATATATACATAGTGAGAGAGAAATTTGATTCTTCATTAGAACTCTTTAAATTCATGTTTGCAAACATTTAACACAGGAAAAAAAAAAACAAAACCCACCCCATCATTCTTAACCCAGGGGGTAGAAGCAAGACCTATAAGAACAGGGTTCAAGACAGTGCTTCCATTTTAATCCCTGCATGGCTCCCATCCTGGGGCACAAACTACCTTTAAAGTTTGGTAACCCAGAACTGTGGAGCATCCAGAGCCTGCTGTGTGCTGGCCTCCGGGACAGGGCCCTTCTCTGAACTTTGCACCCGATGATGGCAGTGATAGCCAGGCTCATGATCATCTTGGCTATGTCCTTCTGGTAATAAGGTCACCCAAATATCAAGATTCTGGCCTTTGGGGTTCAACCTACTCATGCAGAGAACCGACTGTGACACACACTCAATGTGTGGGAAGTGCTCTCCGCCAGGACGAAAGATCGCTTCCACCAACCAAGCCTCAGGGTGAACTCTATACAGTATATAATATGTTGTTCACACAACGTCCAAGTCACATAACGTCCCTATATCACAGAACGTATTGTGGATGTTAACGCATGACTGTGTTTGGAACTAAACAGTTTATGTAAGGAAATCATAATGCAATTTTGGTTTTTTTTTTTAGGTATCTGATGTTGGGGAATCATCTTCTATAAAAGAATTATGCATAACTATCAAAATATTTCAGCAGATACTTAATATCAAAATGTAGAAAAACCTACTAAACTCTCTTTGAAACTATGTCTTCCCTTGACATACATATAAAAATTTATACGGATGAGATCACTGTTTAACAGCATAGTTTTCAAACGTTGTATTCACAGAATAATATCAAGTTTGAACAGATCTATGTAGAACGTCATGTATTAGCGCTGTGGGTGAAAAACCTATTAACACACGGGTGCGATGGAAAAGAGATAAAGGCCCTGTTAATCTGTGATTTCCCCCTCAAACCTTGGTCTCTTTAGAAGAAGACAAGGGAAACAGTAAAATTCTTCCATGTTTCAGAATGGCATATCTGTATCTTATTTAAATATCATTAAAAAAGTTGTGTGCCTATTTTCATAACTTCTGTTAGTGGCCCTAATATTACCACATCTTTCAAATAAAAATGTTCGAATAATTTATTATGACGGTAATAGACATCACAGGTGGACCCTATTCTCTACAAAGCACTCTATTTTACAAATTGTCATAAATGTATGAATGTTTATAAAACACTTCACAATCAGATTTTTTCTTACCCATACCCATACACTAGCTTCTATTTAATAGCGTATTCAGATAATTCATCTTTGACACTGAGATTTAAAAATGCATTTCTTTTTAGAAAAATTGCTCTAAATTAATTAGATGGCATATTCAATTTAATTTTAAAACATTTATTACATTTTTCAGTGGTAGAATTCTTGCCTTCCACGCAGGAGACCCCAGTTTGATTCCCAGCCAATCTGCCTCCTGCTCAGCCACCACCGTCTGTCAGTGGAGGCTTGCATGTTGCTGTGACGCTGAACAAGTTTCAGCTGAGCTTCCAGGCTAAGACAAATTAGGAAAAGAGGCCGGGCGACCTACTTCTGAAACTCAGCCAATGAAAACCTTATGGATCACAATGGTCTAATCTGCAACTGATCACGGGGGTGGCGCAGGACCAGGCAACATTTGGTTTCGCTGTGCACGGGGCTGCTACGAGTCGGGGCTGCCTCGACGGCAGCTAACAACAACATTATATGCCTACTACAGCCTAGGCATTGCTCTTTCTGTTGCAGAAGATACAAAGACAAAGGATTCTCATTCTCAAGGCAATACAGCAACATAGAAAAGGCTGGGTTGAAGTTACCTATTGTGAAAAGAGCTGGATTCAGGTTTATTTATTGTGAGCTCTTAGTTGTGTAACTTGGGAAAAATAGTATTTACCTATAGGGTGATTGCAAGTGGTAATGATGTAAACCCATTGCTGTTGAGTTGATTCCAACTCATGGCAACCATATAGGACAGCGTAGAACTGCCCCATAGAGTTTCCAAGGCTGTAATCTTTACAGAAGCACACTGCCACATCTTTCTCCCACAGAGCAACTGGTGGGTTCGAACTGCTCACCTTTCAATTAGCAGCCAGGGCTCCTCAGTAATGATGTAACATGTATAAAATACTTGATGCCTAGGATAAAATAGGTATTCAAAAAAAGTTAGCTTTCTTTCTTTCAAGACATTTAACATTTAAATATGATTTGCCAGTGGTTAAGTGTTGGGCTGTTAGCCAAAGCAGTTCAAATCTACCAGCTACTCATTGGGAACCCTATGGGGCAGTTCTACCCTGTCCTATAGGGTCGCTATGAATCAGAATCGACTCAACAGCAATGGGTAAGGAAAAGTATATAGGTTCTTTGTGCCTGATTTATAAAGTAGAAGTTTGAAATTAACTTTTTACATATAAAATCTCATATCGTCAGTTTTTAATAATCCATGTGAAATATTAGTTTAGTACATGGATCTATATATTACTCCTAATCTCACAGATCCCTCATACATCTGTCAGTTTGTCCTACTGTGGGGGCTTGTGTGTTGCTATCATGCTGGAAGCTATGCCACCAGTATTCAAATACCAGCAGGGTCACCCATGGCGGACGGGTTTCAGCTGAGCTTCCAGACTAAGACAGACTAGGAAGAAGGACCCAGCAGTCTACTTCTGAAAAGAATTAGCCAAAGAAAACCTTGTGAATAGCAGTGGAACATTGTCTGAGATAGTGCTGGAAGATGAGCCCCTCAAGTTGGAAGGCACTCAAAATACAACTGGGGGAGAGCTGCCTCCTCAAAGTACAGTTGACCTTAATGAAGTGGATGGAGTCAAGCTTTTGGGACCTTCATTTGCTGATGTGACATGACTCAAAATGAGAAGAAACAGCTGCAAACATCCATTAATAATCAGAACCTGGAATGTATAAAGTATGAATCTAGGAAAATTGGAAATCGTCAAAAATGAAATGGAATGCATAAACATCAATATGCTAGGCATTAGTGAGCTGAAATGGACTGGTATTGGTCATTTTGAATAGGATAAACATATGGTCTACTATGACGGGAATGACAACTTGAAGAGGAATGGCATTGCATTCATCATCAAAAAGAACATTTCAAGATCTATCCTGAAGTACAACACTGTCAGTGATAGGACAGTATCGATACGTCTATGAGGAAGACCATTAATATGACTATTATTCAAATTTACACACCAACAACTAAGGCCACAGATAAAGACATTGAAGATTTTTACCAACTTCTGCGGTCTGAAATTAATGAGCATGCACTGATAATTACTGGTGATTGGAATGTGAAAGCTGGAAACAAAGAATGATTGGTAGTTGGAAAATACGGCCTTGGTGATAGAAACAATGCTGGAGATTCCATGATTAAATTTTGCAAGATCAACGACTTCTTCTTTGCAAATACCTTCTTTCACCAGCATAAACAGTGACTATACACATGGACCTCGCCAATTGGAATACACAGGAATCAAATCGACTACATCTATGGAAAGGGACGAAGGAAAAACTCAATATCATCAGTCAGAGCAAGGCCAGGGGGCAACTGTGGATCAGACCATCCATTACTCGTCTGCAAGTTCAATCAAAACTGAAGAAAATTAGAATAAGTTTACGAGAGCCGAAAAATGACCTTGAGTATAGCCTACCTGCATTTAGAGACCACCTCACGAATAAATTTGATCCATTGAACACTAATGACCGAAGAAGACCAGATGACTTGTGGGATGACATCAAGGATATCATACATGAAAAAAGCAAGAGGTCATTAAAAAGACAGGAAAGAAAAAAAAGACCTAAACGGATTTCAGAAAAGATTCTGAAACTTGCTCTTGAACATCAAGCAGCTAAAGCAAAAGGAAAAAAAAGATAAATAAAAGAGCTGAACACAAGATTTCAAAGGGCAGCTTGAGAAGACAGAGTATCATGATGACATATGCAAAGTCCTGGAGATAGAAAACCAAATGGGAAGAACACGCTCACCACTTCTCAAGCTGAAAGAACTGAAGAAAAGAATTAAGCATCAAGTTGCAATACTGCAGGATTCTATGGGGAAAATATTAAACAACGTAGGAAGCATCAAAAGAAGATGGAAGGAATACACAGAGTAACTATACCAAAAACAATTGGTCGACGTTCTAACATTTCAGGAGGTAACATATGATCAGGAACCCACGGTACTGAAGCTGCACTGACAGCACTGGGCGAAAAACAAGGCTCTGGAAATTGAACGAATACCGATTGAGATGTTTGAACAAACAGATGCAGTGCTGGAAGTGTTCACTCATCTATGCCAAGAAATTTAGAAGACACCAAAGATGTCACCTTGAGAACTAGGGAGCACCTGATTCGAGCCATGGTGTTTTCAATCACGTCATATGCATGTGAAAGCTGGACAATGAATAAGCAAGACCAAAGAAGAATTGGCGCCTTTGAATTGTGGTGTTGGGGAAGAATATTGAATACACCATGGGCTGCCAAAAGAATGAACAAATCTGTCTTGGACGAAGTACAACCAGAATGCTCCTTAGAAGCAAGGATGGTGAGACTGCATCTCACATACTTTAGACAGGTTATTAAGAGGGATCAGTCCCTGAAGAAGGACATCCTGCTTGGTAAAGCAGATGGTCAGCAAAAGAGAGGAAGACCCTCAGTGAGATTTATTGACACAGTGGCTGCAACAATGGCGTCAAGCATAGCAACAATTGTGAGGATGGTATAGGACCAGTTAGTGTTTCATTCTGTTGTGCATAGGGTGGCTATGAGTCGGAACCAACTTGACGGCCCCTAACAACAACCATAATCTCACAGAAGTAACTGAATCGAAGCCCTTTGCAAAGCAGGTTTAAGTCCTCACTCCCTTTCCTTCTCTTCTTTATCTTCCATTGAGCCTAGTGTTCAATGAGATGCCCCAAAGGCTAGAAACAAGGAACAAGAGGAGGAGACAACCTGGACATAGAGGATGAAGGTATTTAATTCCTAAACAATTCAGCACTGGTTTTTAGAGGAATGAATGAATAGTTTCTTCCAGTTCCCCAAAATGGCTTCTTATATTAGGGAGCAGGAAGCTGAAAGGAGTTCAGGAGAGGAAAAGTTAGTGGAAAAGGTAAAGCAAAAATGAGAATGATGGGATTTTAACAGTGATTCCCGAATCTGAATTACTTGCCCTGTAAAGAGGCAAGTGCCCTGAAGAGTCTGTGATTCACATGATTAGGAAATGCCGCATTGTACATTCGACTCGACGGCACTGGGTTTCTGGGATATTCCATGTGGGGAATTCATAAAAAATATCAGCACAGAAATTATACTCTAATTTTTTAGCCTGTTAAAAAACCTGTTTAATTCTGCAGTTCTCAAATAGACTGAACACTAAATTCTTTGTTGGGGAAAAATTCCTTAATATCCTGAGGAATTTAATACACAATGGCACATAATTTCGAAAATGCTGGATTACTGATGTCCCCTTTCTGCCACCAAAATACATTCTTGAGGGATCTCCATATCTTTTTCCTATAGTTCTTTCTGACTCAAGCCATTTGACCAGCATTCCTATTTTACCTTATGGATATGGAAAAATCAGAATTCTTTTTGCTTTTAGAAAGATGAGCAGTTGCAACAAGAAAAACAGAACAAATTCCACTGATCTTAAAAAAAAAAAAAATCAGATGTTCTAGAAATACTTTGTTCTGCTCCTGTACACTCTTGAACCATGACTGTTGGTTTACTCCCAGGAGGCTAAAGTTGCTCTACTATTAGAGTAGAGACTAAGAATAAAATTTAGTGCCACTTTTTTACGTGGGCCTATCATTACTTTTTGCATTTCTGTTTAAAGAACTGTGATTTCTATGATAATACTGACATTCTGAAAACAGACATTCCAAAAGGCAGATCATTCATCATATTTTAATCTTTCACTTAGAACAGTATTTTCACATGAATCCCAGGTACTCTTAGAAATACTTATTTGATAAACCTTAAAATGCTGTACCAGCACAACGGGCTTGACAAAAAGTTCGAAGGAAAATATGGTAATTATTTACTTTGTAGTTAATAAAATATTCAATCGTAAATATTTTTACAATATAAGGGGCAGTTCAGAGGATAAGAATGAATTTCTTTTTTTCAGTTAAAAAGAAAATCTGCTCTAAATTTTCATTAAGTTTGTTGGAAGAGGTAGCAATATTGCATTCCCTACATCAAGGCTGATAAGCTCCCAAATAGTCCACACATGTGTATATAAATAAAGGATAGATTATACACATATTGGGAGTTCCTGGATGGTGCAAATGGCCAGTGTGCTCACTGTTAACCAAAAAGTTGATGGTTTGAGTCCACCCAGAGTCACCTCAGAAGAAAAGCCTGGTGGTCTACTTCCAAAATATTAGCCACTGAAAACCCTATGGAGCATAGTTCTACTCTGACACCCATACGGTTGCCATGAGTTGGAATTGACTGGTTTTTTATATACATTATATATATATATATGCTTTTTTTGTGTGTGTGTATGTGCATGTGTATATAAGTTATTATGTTTCTAAAAGTATGGTTATGGGTAATAAAATTACAGATAGGCCAAGGTCTCACAGAAAGTAGAGATTAGAAAAAAACTTAAATGGCATCAAATACATACAGTTTATAGATGTTCTAGAAAACATCCACTTTCAAAACAGATACACTTACATAAAAAACCTGCTTCATTAGATTTTTTAATCTTTCACTTCTCCCTTTAAAGTTGTTCAAGAACTTTGCCATGGCATCACGCACTGCTAAGGTAGATTCTCCTGTAAAAGCTTTGTACCAGCTTGTAATGAAATGTCTGTGCGTTTTCATTGTTTTATGCAGCAGCCTGGTCTTTACCCAAATTATTTCAGTGCTTAGGAGCATGTTTCTCTGGGCCTGGTCTTATCTCCATCTGTGTTGAAAGATGGAGCAATGGAAAGTCTCTTTTCTCTATACCACCCCAAAGAATCTCCCACAGGCTCTGTGGAGGCAGGGAAGCCTTAGCCTTTGTTTGGTTTACTGAGCTGAGCTAAATTAAGCATAGGTAAAACAGAAAAGGTTTTTTAATTTTTGGTGTAACAAACACCCTTTATTATCTCAAATCTGTGGTTAATAAGGAATTTTCTGTGTGTGTGTGTGTGTGTGTACCTTTTAGTGGATTAAAAAGCCATCAGTAAATAGCCACCATGGCTAGCATGCAACAAAGAAGGTATTTCAAATGCAACAATTTCAAGATGGAACTCATTATCTTTCCCCTAAAACGCCCCTTGTGTTCCCTAGTAAGGACAACAAACTATTGTCTTCGAGTCTCAAGCCAGAAATCTTAAAGGTCTTCTTTGACATTCCCTCTGGGTCCATATCTACTCACTGTGCTCTGCTTGACCCATATCTAATCCATCTCTCAATTCCATCTCCATTGCACCAGCCACATCAATTTCCAACTGCCCTCTTAGGACAGCCGCATGACCGATATCATTGCTTTTAACTGCTTACCTTTCTACCCCATCACCTGCACTGCTTCCAGAGGTATCTGCTAGAGCATAAATCTGTTCATGAAGCAATCTGGCTTCATTTTTTAATGGTTCTTTAAACAGCGTGCATTGAATTATTACTATATTCCAGCCATTGTACCAAAAGCTTTGCAGGTATTATCTTATTTACTCTCTATACCAATCCTGTGAGATAGGTACAGTCATTATCTCCACTTACAGATAAGGAAAGTAATGCATACGGAGTTCAAATAACTTGTTCAGGGTCACTGGGATAGCAGGTGGTGGAGCTAGAGTTTATCTCACTTTAGCTGATGCTCTTAATCCATTACAAGACATTACCTCACTCTGGCTCCCAAATAACCCTCTAGCCTCTTTTGCAGGGAGCTGGTAGACTGTGAACTTCTCAAATTCGGTGATTGTACATCAAGGGTCAAAAGCCTTTGAGCTAGCAGGATAGAAGGTACAGGTCTCCTGGAATCTGCCCCCTCCCCTCCAAATAGGTGTAGCCTTTATGGTCCACGCTCTGTAACTAAAGTATCGTGATCTCAAGCAAGGAAAAATTAGCCCAATAAGTGCTGCACAACTTTTGATAATACTCTGCTCATGTAGAATGTGCAATTACAAATACAAAGCAGTGCTTGCTAGACATTAATCCCACACCACTAATCAACTTTGCTTCAGCAACTCTTTGTACAACCCAACCATGAGCAGCACTTGATCAAGGTTAGATGGAGACACACATGCACTGGCAGAATACCTTGGGCTATAGTTGTCATCATAGGTTTATTTTCATAAGGACCATTCATCTGAGTGGTTATACAACTTACAAGAAGAATTAGTCATATGACAAAAAAAAAGAAGAAGAAAAGGTTAGATACTGTTAAAACTGCCCTGACATATTCCACACACACTGTGTAATAAATATTTTATTGTTATTCCAGGAAAAGAGCTTTTAAAGGAATACATAAGCCAGCAATTATGAGGAAGAGATGCTTCCTTCTTAGAGATAGTAGAAATGTCAGCTCTTTGCTGCTGAGGATGGACAGACCCACAATGGCATGACTGCTGAAATGCACACATGCACACCGAAACAGCCATCGGCCCAGGCTGTTCATCCTTCCTTCCTTGTCAATAATAGAAACTATATAAGAATGTCTCCGATGTGCCATTTGGTGTGATTTGAGTAAATCGGAGGTCCTCGGATTGTGTGTACCCACTGCTGTGTTTCTGCCTAACAATTATCCAGACCCTGACACAGAAAGCCTTGCCGGAAGAAGGCCTGGCTCGTTGGCACTGATGATCCAATCGTTTGGACTGGTGCACAGCACTAAACCGCTAGGCTCTGATCTTCAGTGCCTAACCCCAATTCTCATTAGAAAAATTTAGGCAGAAATTCAACATGATTATCTTGTTTAAATTAAATCGAAGAAATCACAGAGCTCCAAGTTAATTGGGTCTCTTGGTATAACGTTAAAGACATTTCAGATCTTTTTTGCTTGCTTTTTTGGCCACTAGTACTAGTATTATCTTAAATGCTTTGTTGTCAATACAATTTATTGAAGTGTGTGTGTGTATGTGTATGTATAATGGATGTTTACATTTCCCTGTTAAAAGAAGGCTACTTACACCATCAAAATAAATCCTTTTAGGAAAAAGTATAATACCATAAAAAGTGATCACTGACAGTAGTCACTCATTATAAGAAAGACATTATTTCTGAAATTATCAAATATTGTAATTTAAAAACCTATCCTTCAGTTCAAAAGTATACTTACGTATATTTGAGATTACATCTAAAATTTAAAATGATAAAGAGATGGTTGCTTTAAAAGCCACTCTAAACATTGTATAAATATTCTTAAACTTGCCAGGAGCAGAAGTATTTTATTAACGGTACTTAATGACATACACAAATATAACTACAAATTTTGAAAACACATATCCCCCAAAGCTATAGTTAACCAAAAAAAGAGATCATAACCCCTAGCATTTTTAAACCTACTGAAAAGGCTGTTACAGTAGTTTCTTTCTTTCTTTTTTTTAAATGGCCTTTAAATAAATACATGAGTCAGTTAAGGAGGCTTTTACTTGAATTAAAGTGATAATTCTGCCAGGACATTGGTATAATTAATTGTGGGTGGCAGAAGTTTTAAACGAGGCTAAATTAGGGATTCTATTTTATGTATACATGCATTTATTTTACCCACTCTATTGCTGTCTTTGGGTTGATCTTGAAATTGTGCCTTGTCATGAAATATCATTTCTACATGCTTTTATGACCAGCCCTATAGCATATTTTTTTAATGACCAAAATGGGGGGGGGGGGTATAATGCATGCATCAATTCAGCCTTCTCTTTCTGCAGCTACACACACACACACCTTTTCCTTCATACTTCTTTCACAACCTTACAATCTTTATCCCTAATATTATATTCTTCCCACTTATCTCAGTGCCTTCAATGTCAAAGACAAAATAATTTCAGAGTTTTATTCCTAGCAAATTATTTAATAAAAGAATCCAAAACACTGTGCCTTCAAAATCTTAGCTCATTTATGCTACCTGCGCTGAGGACAGAAATAGCTCAATCTCATCAATAAAGACGTTTTACTAAAAACGGGTGGTCTTACTGTGTTGCCTGTGTCTTAAATGATGTGTCTCAAAGCACTGGGGGGCATCACAGCAGAAGTGGTGCCAGCTGAGTCAGTGAACGGATGAGTGTCAGGAGATGGGAGAACCCAGACCACATTTGGGAAATTTCTGCATTTAGAGTCGAGAAGACTGAAATGTGGAGTAATACCACCGAGCGTAACCTCTAAAAGTTCAATACAGAAAGTGACAAAAGGAAAAAAGTTTCACGTGAGAAGTAACGCTATGCTAACCATTTAACTGACATTACAATACTTCAGCAGTCATGCTTGTCCAGCTGTCACGATATTAAAAACAAATGCATTTGTAAAAGGTGCACTAATGTCTGTACTCTGAAATTAAAATTGCAGAGAGTACTAAGAGATTTTCAACATTGCTTCCTAAGGTGAAGACAAAAGCATCAGAAGCAAGAATTCTTCTTAGGCTGTTACACGGTGAGTGCTGCTTGGCTCCTTGGCATGAACTCCATCTACCTTTTGCCATCCCTCAGTAATAGTGTTTTTTCAGAAACTATATGCATTTTTCACCCACTGTTCTGAGCACAAAAGGATCACATACCCCTCTCTCTGCAGCCTAAATAAAATAGCAGTGTAGCCTTCACAAAGGGGGATTTGGAATTACAATCTGCGACCCCAATTCCTAAACTTCAAAGCAAACAGCAATTGCCTTGTGGACAATGCGGTGGGGTTAACACATTACGCGTCTCCCGGGCTCCATCGTTTAAGTGCAGGACGGAAACGAATGAATCGGCAAACCTGCTGCAGCAAAGGATGCAGACTGCAAACAAACCCAGCAGCTAGGAGGAATTCGGGCTTGTTTCACCTACCGGCATTGTCCATGTCTCAGGAGTGGCGAGGAGAGCTCTGCAGCCTGGCAGCTGGGAAGCGCCGGCTCCTCTTCTCCTGTCTAATGAAGCACCCTGCCCTGCTGCTGACTATCAGCCCTTGCTGGCACACAGAGCATACTTCATGCACTGTCTGCAGGAGACACCGCCAGGAAATTTATATCTCCAAGGATGACAAACAGCCATTAGCTCCATTACGGGCCGATTAAGAGAGACTGAGCCTATCAAGTGGATACTTGAATCCACTGGGGTTTTCACCTCTGTTCTCAGCAAAGAAGAAGAAGAAAAAAAAAAAATCACTGCAATGTTGAGTGTGCTGCACTTTTCAGCAAAGAAGTACACATGCTCTGCAGAACACAGTGCTTTCCAAAGGGTATCAGAGCAAACATGAGCAGGAAGAGGCAACAGTCATTAAAAGGTAAAAAGGAAATCTTAAAAATAATGTAAATCATCATCTCTTTGGGGCTAGTCGAAATGGGATCCAAAATTTATCACAGAGATGACCAAGTGACTGGGTAACTTTTCCATTTAAAATTAAAAATTTTTTTTTAATTGTTTGTTTGTTTGGAAGAGTGGCAGGGAGTAGCAGATAAAACATTTTAAAATAAAGGTTATATTTAATATTTCTGCTCTAAATAAATGCTAAGAAGCTGAGGATTGCCATCACATTTTGGTTATGTTTTCCCAATCCTGGTCAGAACTTCTTGCCCACCTATCCTAACACAGACATTTAAAGGAATTTCATGCAATGTCACCAATACAAGAAATAGCTGTCCAAAGAGGTTGAAGGATTTTATAGCATGTTGCGATCTATAGCCACCTAAGTAATGAAAATTGGAGGATCAAGAAAAACACATTTACGGACACAGGAAAAAGCATTTCTCTCCTTTTCATTTGGCTATTTAAAGATGACCCCCAGAGACCAAGGGGCACAAGGTGACAGAGTGCAGAAGAAATCATGCCATGCCCTGTGGCTGATATGACATTAGAATCTGGGGACAACGCACTTCCATGTTTTCTGCGTTTTCTCAGATGTAATAAAAAGATTTACAATGGCCTCATTTGACCTCTGATACAAGGAAGCCACAGAAGAGTAAAGCTTGACAGGTTTTTTTATTCTGACAGGTTTTCCAAAGACAGCTCTTAGTGTTATCATATCCCCAAGGTTGTTAAATTTGAAGTGCAATCCACTTATTAACCATTTTGTATGCCATTGGAATTCCTAGTGACAACCCACTTGCAATTATTTATCACCTAGTCTCCCATCTCAACAGCTTTTAAGTTTAAATATTTTTGCTTTTAATGTATTTTCAGGTTTTCCTACACATTTGAGGTTTCTTTATGTTTAAGCAAAATACTTCATTTATGTTACTGGTACTAGCTTTCCTAAAAAAAAAAAAAAAAACTTTGATTTTGCTTAGTGATTTTGCCAAGATTCTATCTCCACTATTTTAATTGTGTCACACAATTTTGAGGTTTTTTTTTTTTTTTTTTATCCCTCTATCAATTTCGAAAAAAATCCTTTATATGTTTCTTAAAAATTGCTTGGATCCCATAAGACTGAAATCCTTGTGGTGTCCATACTTCATCTACTTGGCCTGATTAAAACTGCTAACTACCCAGAGTAAGTGTCATCTGCAGAAAATCTAGGGCAAACTAACTATTTTTTTTAGAAAAAAGAGGAATTAACAAGGATATAGGTAAGATAAAAGAGAGAGAGAGAATATATCATGAAGACTTGAATTCTGGTAAGGAACTAAGAAGTACCATATATTGGGAGAGCATATGAATATATGTACATTGGCTCTGTATGCAGTTCAAAAATGTGACTCTCAATTATTTTTATTAATACAGTAAGTCCCCAAATGACAAATGGACTGTGCTCTAAAACTTTGTTTTGTTGGTGATTTGAAACACATATTTTTTTCATAAGCACCAATTGGATTCCAAGAACAACTCATGAAACTCTAACTCATGATGTGATTTACAAGATCTACCACTCTTTATGGAAACCCTGGTGGCGTATTAGTTAAGAGCTACTGCTGCTAACCAAAAGGTGGGCAGTTCAAATCCACCAGGTGCTCCTTGGAAACTCTATAGGGCAGATCTACTCTGCCCTGTAGGATCACTATGAGTTGGAACGGACTCGAAGGCAGTGGGTTTTACCCTCCTTTATACACAATTCTAAAATCCAGAAAGTTCTGGACATCCTAAATTTTCTTTTTTAGGTTTGGTTCCAAAATGCATTTGGTGTCATGACCTTACTTGAAGTGATGTGAAGCTATTTAAAATTTACCCCACTTGGAGTAAATAATGTTAATGTTATAGATCACAGGACTCTGTTCCGATCCTGCTGGGGAGGATACATAATATACAGTGTCTGTGCTATACTCTCTTTCTAAAATGCAAAGATTCTGAATTTTGAAACACACTTGGCCCCAAGGGTTTCAGATAAAGGGCTGTGGTCTTTTAGTACATTTCTGCAATTAAAACCATAGAAAGTAATCCTTTATACTCTTTTGCCACAGGATTCCCTTACTTACTTAGGAACTCACTCACTATCCCTCACTCATTCCCTAATGATGATGCAAGAAATAACCAAGAGATGGGTAATGCAGAAGGAAGTCTAGAAATAATAAAACTAATGCTGAGTGTCTATCATGAATTGGACTTACTTAAAAACTCTGCATAAATTGCCAAAGACATATCTGCTTCCTGTCTCTTTGCACTCTCCATCAGCATTGCCCCTGCCCCTTCTCTACACCCTACTCAGCATCAGAAGAAGGCGATATAACAATGAAAAAGCAAAATGAACAAAACATTTCCCTCAAGCCTCAGGGAGAATTCACTCCCTCCTTTCGTTTAATTCAGATCTACAATTAATATGCTCTAGTTGGGGAGTTGCTGAATATAAAATGTTCAGAAGCCTTCTATAATTGTCTTAGAGATGTTATATGGCTTAGTGGCATCATCAGTAAGCCTGATGTTCTCTACCTCATGTTTCTAAATATGGATTTAGTTCTTGTTTTTATTAATCTTCCCACATGAATGTTGTTAGCGGCTATCAAGTCAGCCCCTAACTCATGGCAATCCCACGAACAACAGAATGAAACACTGCCCAGTGCTGCACCATCAGCTTGATTGGCTGCAGATCAGACCATTGTGATCAGAAGGGTTTTCATTGGCTGATTTTTGGACGTAGATTGCCCGGCCTTTCTTCCTAGTCTGTCTTATTCTGGAAGAGCATTGAAACCTGTTCAGCATCATACCAACACGCAAGCCTCCACTGACAGATGGGTGGTGAGCTGCATTGGCCAGGAATTGAACTTGGGTCTCCTGCATGGAAGGTGAGAATTCTACCACTAAACCATACTGCCCTTCCTTACATGTATACTCAGTTTTCTCCAGGAATTTGAACTGGTTCTTCCTGGTTCATTCATGGCTGAGGAAGCGAAATTGGAACAAACATGAATTTTTAAAATTTGGGTGAACTGGAATAATTAGAACGGGAAAAACTGCAGGTCGAAGCCCTGCTAGAAACCTAATCTCCCTCTTAGAAAACAAGGGCAGCATATGCACTGCATAGCAACCAAATCCCTTGCCTGTGGGATTTCGAGCAGAGTTGGAAACAGCAGTGCCCCGCTCAAAGATGGTAGCCGACTGCGCTGCTCTGAATGTGTGTGACTCTTCACAGTCCTGCCGATAATCCAATCTCAGGTGTCAGGCTCCTGAAAGGGTTCACTATACCTCTTCTGAGTCTCTCATTCCAGGGCTTTGACCCGTAATTTTTCTCATTCCAGTTATTGCTCTGGATCGCCCAACTAGTAAAAACCTGGGTCTGTTCCGCTTTCACTTCATCTGCCATGACTGAACCAGCTTGAACCATTTTGAAGCCCTAGCTTTCTTAGAACCAGGACAATTTGTTTGAAGCCAGCGTTAAGTTGAAGCACCTGCATCCAAAGCACTCTCGGTGCCATGTCATCTACAGCAAGAACCGCTCACCATCTGGTTTTTAAAGAGATTGTTTGAATGAGGTTTGTTGCAAGATGTTTGTGACTCCAGGTTTGACTAACGGAGGCAGCAATAAGCTAGGGTGCCAGTGGTGTCCTGCTCCTTCAAATTATCACGACATGCCTGGTACTCACCTGGTCATTATCACAGCCTTCTCCAAAAATCCCTTTTAGCATGTCTCTTTTCGATTTCAAAGAAGAGAATTTTTTACTTCCAAGAAAAATCCTTATTTTTCTAGGAAAATTTCACATTACTTCTTAACTTTCCTACGAAATAGTCTCACTTGTTTGGGACACAAGTGTCCCAAGAGCTGATGGAAATAATATCTTTTCTGACTGCAACTGAAGCCTAGGTGGACTAAGAGCAGTTCAAATGGATACCATGGAGAACAAGAGCCAGAAACGCTCTCTGAGGGGCTGAGTGGCTCCAGAATCAAAGGCTGGAAATATCATGATTTGGCTTTCAGAATAAGAAGACCAATCGGAATCCTTCTCTACAAACCAAGACTCTGTTCCTTAGGATGAAAAAGTTAAGAGAGTGAATTACCCAAGCATTCTTTGCTTGGCCCAGGAGATCTACTGGACACCTAGATCTACCTATCAGACCTTCTTGACTTTTTTTGCTTCCTGATTCAGCCAAAAAAATAAATACTGGGATACTAACTACCAATTACATGGTGATCAAGCTTACTCGCAGTTCTTTTAGGAACACGTTCTCCTTGAAATCATTTCTGAAAACATTTTGATCACTGCTTTTACAAGAACAGCTATTGGAAACAAACAGCTTTGATGAACAAAGTATTGGGATTTTTAAGTACTAAACCAAAACCTTGAACTGTTTAAAAGATAAAAAAAATGTCACAGGAGGAAGCTTTGCAATAGACTGTATTTCTAGGAAGATCTGGGCAAACAATACAAGACACTTATTATTTAATGCTCTCATATTTGGATTTACTTGACATGCCTATGTTTTAGATCATTCCTAACCATTCTCTTCTGAGATTTCTCTGCTATAGGAAGGGATCTCTGCAATTGCTCATTAACATTTGCTTATCTTGTTACAGGGCCCTGGTGGCACAGGGGTTAAGAGTTCACCTACTAACAAATAGGTCCGCAGTTAGAATCTACCGGCTAATCCTTGGAAACCCTATGGTTCAGTTCTACTCTGTCCTATAGGGTTGCTATGAGTTGGATTCAGCTCAATGGCAATGGGTTTATGGTTTTTAAATCTTCCTGTACTCCCAGGTTATGAACATCGACTTACAGCACAACATATACTTGCCCTTTACTGTTATGTAAATTTGCCCTCACTTTGAAATGACTGAAGCAACTCTTACTTCCAAAAACTTCATCACAATCACCTTCACTTGCTGCAAGTTCAGCTTTTAAATCACTGAAAAGGCTTCAAGACTTTTCTTGCCTAAATCAAAACCCGCTGCCATCGAATCAATTCCAGCTTATAGGGACCCTGTAGCAGTAAGGCTAAATAAGAACTATATGCACCTGTTCCCACTTACTTACAAATTCAACTTAAAGCCACAGTTAGGAATCAATCTCATTTGTAACCTGTAACCCAAGGACTGCCTGTACACAGTCCTTGGACTATACCTCTGTTCTCACAGACTCAAATAACATCTTCATGCAGAGGCCACGGAACTTTTTCAGTATACTCGGAACTTTTCCTGGCCTCTAGACCTTAATGAAGCTATATCCATTAGATACAGTCTTCTGACAAGTTCGAACTTTTGGTCAAGGTGGCTTGGGGAGTTTGCGATTGGACACCACCTATCGTGGGTTTAATTATGTCCGTCCCCCCCCGCCCCTCCCCCCCGCAAAATGTGTGTATCAACTTGATTAGGCCATGATTCCTAGTATTCTGTGGCTGTCCTCCATTTTGTGATTGTAATTTTATGTAAAAGAGGATTAGAGTGGGATCCTGACACCCTTACCAGGTCACATCCCTGATCCAATGTAAAGAGAGTTTCCCTGGGGTATGGCCTGTACCACCTTTTATCTTTCAAGAGATAAAAGATAAAAGAAGCTAGCAGAGAGGGGGGACCTCATACCACCAAGAAAGAAGCACTGGGAGCAGAGCACGTCCTTTGGACCCGGGGTTCCTGCATAGAGAAGCTCCTATTCCAGGGGAATATTGTCGAGAAGGACCTTCCTCCAGAGCCCACAGAGAGAGAAAGCCTTCCCCTGGAGCTGACACCCTGAATTTGGACTCCAGCCTACTAGATTGAGAAAATAAATTTCTCTTTGTTAAAGTCATCCACTTGTGGCATTTCTGTTATAGCAGCACTGGATGACTAAGACACTACCCTTCTGCTCCAAACACATGGCATGATAGATAAAATGATAGACAAGTCACAGCTGCGGTCAAAAAAAAACCAGATAACCATTTCCATTAATTTAAAAGAAGCCAAAAGCTCAAAACTGCTCAACTGAGGGCTGCTACTACAGAGGCTGGGGGCGGGTGATCGGTTTAAAAAACCTCCACATGAGAAAGGAGGGGTCCAAGCAGGCTCCCTGCTTGAACAAGGCTCCCCCACTCAAGAAAGGGAGTTGGAAAAAATGGCTGCTGACCTATTTACAGGAGCCGTAGCTTTATAAAGCCTAGATGGACGTGGGAAGAGAGAAATTCCCACAATCGAGAGTTAAATAAGCTGCATGCTATCTTCCTGGCTACTGGATCTACCATATCTGCCCCAAATAGAGCAGGAGCCCCAAGATTTCATTATAAGACCTGGTGGCACACTGTGTAAGCACTCGGCTACTAACCAAAAGGTCAGCAGTTCAAACCTACCAGCCACTCCACAGGAGAAAGCTGTGGTAGTCTGCTTCTGTAAAGATTTACAGTCTTGGAAATGATATGGGGCAGTTCTACTGTGTCCTGTAGGGTCACTATGAGTTGGACTCGACTCAACAATGGGTTTGCGTGCCAATTTTCTAGACGAGAAACAAGGTGGAAGCAACTACAAGACCATAAAATGTTAGAGAGGGAAGGAGAAAGAGAGTAAAAGCCAAAATCAAAGAAACAGACAAACAAAAATGACCTTCCATTCCAAATGAATGCACAAGCCAGATTACAAAATATTTTAATAACATTAATACTAAAGAGCAAGTAAATAAAATAACCAAAAAACATGATTTCAATCTTGACAATATCAATGTTATAGAAGCGAATGATAGATTTTTTAATATGTATGTTTTTTCAAACAGATAAGTGAACTATGACATCTGTGAAAAACAAGTAGGAAAATATGAAATAAAAACGAGTAGATAAGACTAGAAGGATATGGAAAATAACCATAGGAAATTTTGGAAATGAAAGAGATAGTCATTAGGAAAAAAAAAAAACAACAGATGAATATTTAAGTCTAAAGAGATTAAATGAACTGGGAAATTGAGTTAAGGAGCTCTCCGAGGATGGATTATGGAGAGATAAATAGAGAAGAAATATCTAAAGAGCAGTTAAGAGACAGACTCCTGAAGTTTACCTTTCTGCCAAAGATTAGACAGGCCTAAAAAACACATGAGGAACGTGCTTCTTAGTTCAATCAAGTATAGGAGATCTCATGGGTAATACCTGCCCCAAAACAAAGACAAGAAGGCAGGAAGGGACAGGAATCCTGGACGAAGGGACATGGGGAACCCAGGGATTGCAAAAATGTCACGAAACAAGTTGTGTATAAATATTTGAATGAGAAACTAATTTGCACTATAAACTTTTATCTAAAACACAATAAGGAAAACAGAGACAGAACAGATTGAGAACCTCTTTCGTGCACTAAGATTCCAGAAGAGAATGGAGGAAGTGGTGGAGAAACAATGCTTGAGGAGACAGCAGCGACAATTTTCACGAGCTGAAGGAACACTTGAGTCCTTGGATCAAAACTGCACTCTGAATAAATACAGTCTACACTTAGACACACCACTGTTTTTTTACACTTAGACATGCCACCGTGAGACTGCCCAGTATGAGGAATAAAGGCAAATCTTTAAGCTCCAGAGACAGGATAAATCACCTTACAAGGAACGAAAATTAGACTAACATAGACAGCAACTGTAGATACCAGAAGACAAGAGGCAGAAAGAAAATAATTGTCAACCTTAAATTTTATATTTAGCTCTACTATCATTCATGAGCAAACATATTCACATTGTCATAGATGCTGATACAGAGACTAGAAATTACTACAGGATATACTTTAATAAGAAGAAACGCAAACACAGAGAGAAGGCATAGGATGAAAAAATAATGTTAAGAAGTTGATAAAATATATTGGTGTATTTAAATAATTATTGGCCATGAAACAATAATAACTCTATTGTATATTTACAAAACAAGGTAAAACTGGATAACATTAACAAAATGGAAGGACGAGTATTCGATGAGTACTTAAAGTGTAAAAGGAGAATAAAACATTGAATAACTTTAGGGTTACATTCAGATACAATGAATAGCTTTAGATTTTAAGTTGGTAAGTGTCGAGGCACAGCCCCAGCAAGGAAAGACCCTCGCTGAAGAACTGACACGTAGCCCTTTCCAGATTCATACGTTCAGGGAAACTTACTGACACGGGCAAGCAGCTGCTCTCCAGTGGTGGCCAGCTGGAGTATTTTCTGCAACCGCCTAGCAAGGGACCCAAGCTTATATACCATTCCAGCTGGGACCAAGGCTCATTGTTTTTCTCCCATATCCTTGGGCAGTCAGTGTTCCCAGGGACTTCACGTCCAGGCCCAGATGTTTTCCTTCTTGTTGCTAAGGCATTCCTTGGCCTTGGCCGCTGGCCCAGTCATGCCACTCCCAGCCTTGTACCTTAGCCCGAGTCCATTCCGAATTCATCCCCAGCATGTTTCAGGGAAGAGCAAAGCTGACTCCATTAGTGAGGGGATGCATATAGCTGAATAGCGTTACCCTACAGTAGGCAAATTTATATTTACTTAGGTTCCTGGGTGGCACCAACAGTTTGAGCTGGACTACAAACCTAAAGGTTGGCAGTTTAAACACACTCAGCTATGCCACAGAAGAAAAGCTTAGAGATCTGCTTCCGTAAAGATTAGTCAATGGGGCTGAGGGCTGGGGACCATGGCCTTGGGGGACATCCAGGTCAATTCGCCTAACAGAGTTCATAAAGAAATGTTCTACATCCTAATTTAGTGAGTAGCATCTGGGGTCCTAAAAGCTTTTGAGCAACTATCTAAGATACATCTATTGGTCATAGCACATTTGGAGCAAAGGAGAATGAAGAAAACCAAAGACACAAGGAAAATATTAGTCCAAAGGACTAAGGCACCACGTGAACCTCAGCCTCCACCGGCCTGAGCCCAGAAGAGCTAAGTGGTGCCAGGCTACCACCACCGACCACTCTAACAGGGATCCCGGGCAGAGTGGGAGAAAAATGTAAAACAAAATTCAAATTCACGAAAAAAAAAAAAAAAAAAAAAGACCAGCTTTAACTGGTCTGATGGTAACTGGAGGAACCCCTGAGACTATGGCCCCCAGACACCCTGCTAACACCCTGCTAACTCATAACTGAAGCCACTGCCCAAGTCCACCTTTCAGCCAAAGATCAGACATGCCTATAAAACAAACAATAACACATGTAAGGAATGTGCTTCTTAGTTCAATCAAGTATACAAGACGAAATGGGCAACACCTGCCCAAAAGCAAAGACGAGAAGGCAGGAAGGGGAAGGAAAACTGGATGAATGGGCACTGAGAACCCAGGGTGGAAAGGGAAAGGGGGAGAGTGCTGACACATTGCAGGGATTGCAACTAATGCCATAAAACAATTTGTGTATAAAATTTTTGAATGAAAAACTAATTTGCACTGTAAAGTTTCACCTAAAACACATACACACAAAAGATTACAGCCAAGAAAACCGTCTGGAGCAGCTCTATTCTGTAACACATGGGCTCGCCATGAGTCAGAATCGGCTTGATGGCAATAAGTTTGGGTTTTTGGCTTATATTTTTAAAAAATTAAGGACAAACACTAAAAAAAAGGAGCTAATTTTGTTAGTTAGAATGATAGTCTCTAAAATGGATTGAATGCGCACCAAGGAAGGTGCAAGATGATCTACTGGTCTGAGGGAAGAAAATATTAGTACTTCTAACATTTATTTTTATATGAAAGAAAATATTAGGCTATAACATTTATTATACAGGTTTCCATGGCACTTGTATTTTTTCTATGTCAGGCTTGAAACATACAGTGAGTAGTTTCATAACATGAAGGTGACCCTGGTACTCTCACTTGTTTGCTGGCTGACAGCATAAAATGTGATATATGGTATTTTTGTATACAGGACATTATCGATATGGTTGATCTGATTAAAAAAAATTTTAATAGTAAGAACTTTATAAAACTTTGCAATACAATGGTGAATGACCACACAAATCTGTTGTACACACAGAGGTTTACAGTTATCTTTTGTACCCGAAAGAGTTGTCAAACTTAAAGATCAGTTGCACATTCTTCTTTTACAAAAAGCAAGTGCTCAAATTTATTGACTGTTTCTGCGATAAAGGAATGGCTGTCAGCATTGTGCTATCTGGTTGATGCTTAAAAAAAAAAAAAAAAAACACATTCTGTCCCCATTGGGGTAAGGATGATGCTTTATTAAAAAGTGAGAAAGCACAGCTTTTCAAAAGGAATTTATACACCAAACAGAGCATTGAGAATGGATGTTTGGAAATGTTTCCATCATCATATGGTTTTTGTGTCAAAATGGGTATATTTCATCTGTAAAAAACATACAACGCACTTTAAAAATTAGGAAGCTGAATTCTTTATCTGGCTTTAAAAACTTCCAATTTAAGTTTCAGTGGCTTTTCAATCCACTAGCTAAAAAATATAAGATGCAAAAAATACTGATTAGTTTTCAAGAATAGCCAATGTCAATAGGAGAGAAAGCAATTTACTAGCCAAATTTCAACCAAGACCTTTACATATAAGGTAGATAGTATTGAAGAAAGAGAATCACTGGCAAGGTCAGCCATTAATGCACTTGTCCAACAAGATGTGTTTTCAACTCTAATCATCATTAAAACCAGGTATCAAAGTAAACTCACTGAGAACCAAACCATGCTATTTTTTGAAGTATCAAACCAAGATTTTAAAAAGTCATAAAGCATACTCAGTCACTGCCCTCATTAAAAATATTAATAATTTGATAAAAAGGCATTTTGTCTTATTAATAAAATAAACTTTTAAGTTATTTTTGAAATATTGCTTATTTCATCTTGATTTTAGCCTTAAAAATATCTTATTTTTATGCTGCATAATAAATGTGATATAATATTACAATAGTTCATGTATTCTATTTCTAGTTAATAAATATGTACATAGTGAAAGAATGGAGCCCTAATGGCAGAGTGGTTAAGAGCTCGGCTGCTAACCAAAAGGTAGGCAGTTCAGCCTCACCAGCCGCTCCCTGGAAACCCTATGCGGCAGTTCTACTCCGTCCTATAGGGTTGCTATGAGTCAGAATCGACTCGACAGCAACAGGTTTGAACATGCTAATTTTTTCCTTTTATTCATGGGATGCACAAAAATAAGTTTGGAGATCACTCATTTGCCTACGAATTTTGTGCCCTGCTCTCCAGCCATCTGCAGCACAAACTCCTTCTACCAAAATTCTGTTTGTTCTCCTGACTCTACTCTGTTATTATTTAGGGTTCGCTGCGAGTACCATGGGTTATGTCAATATATCCTTCTCTCCCTGCTGGTCACTGAACTCTCAGTGACATTTACTCTTCTACTCAATTACTAGATCACCTTCCTTCCTACATTCAAGAAATTACATCATTCTCACCTTCCCCAGCAAACTAGAGACACAGGAAACTTCCATCATTCAACTTTCACTCACCAATACATAATCACTACTTGGCTTGTTAATACTAACGTTTTACTTAATGTATTTTTTATTTCATTTTGAGTAAACTTCTTTGTGTTTATTGTCATTACATATTTTTTTCTAGATTACACAAACCCAAAAGAGACCATTATCTTCATTTATTCTACCAAACCAAACCCTTTGCTGCAGAGTCTATTCTGACTCATAGTGACGCTATAGGACAGGGTAGAACTGCCCCACAGGGTTTCCAAGGCTTTAAATCTTTAAGGAAGCAGACTGCCACACTTTCTCCCATGGAGCAGCTGGTGGGTTTAAACTGAAGACCTTTTGGTTAGTAGCTGAGCGCTTTCACCACTGTGCCACCAGGGCTCCATTTATTCTAGAGCATGAGAATAAGGTGTCAGATGATCTGGCTTAGAGTCCTAATTTTACTCACTATCTGGGTACCTTATGCAAGCTCTTAATGCTAAAAGACAGTTGGTACCATGGTAAATGCAGGGTAACCCATCTCAGCTTTGCCTTCTGAGCAACCCTTGGCTTGTCCTTTTCCAGCTCTCTATCTTTCAGTCTCAACTCCTCTTCCAAATCCATTCCCTTTTTAAACACTCCCTTCAACTCTCACTAGATTTCATGTCTCTACTTCAAAGAAGTGAGACCATAGGTGCAAACTCTATTTCATAAATGTGACCTACCAAAGGTTTCCCCAACTTATGTCACCTAGGCCCCCCTCTTTTATCAGTATAACTCATAACTCCTATAGAACCAGCGTTCATTGGGCTACATTTTGGGAAAGGCTGATTAAAAAATGGGTATTTATCCTATACTTTGTCTGAATATTTCAGGCACTTAATGTCTATTGCTGTTGCTGTTACTGTGGTATAAAGACAGCAGATCTCCAAGAAAGCGCTCAGTAGGTGATCCTAAACAAAGGACTCCTGATTCAGTCACAAAAAAGGAAAGACCAGGAAAGTATTTCCCTTCAACAATGCAAAAGAAGGTTTATGAGAGAGGATAAAGTATCACTTGGGACCCTGGAGTATGGGGGGACAGCAGTTACCGGACAGTAGATCTCAAAGTGAATGTACTGGTGACTGGAAAACTAAACAGAAATGGAACAAGCAGAATGCAATTAAAGAGAACGTTGACACATTGTGAAAAATGTAACTAATATCACCGAGCAATGTATACAGAAATTGTCAAATGGGAACCTAATTTACTGTGTAAACTTTCAGCAAAAAAAATCAAATATTATTTAAAAAAAGAAAACTAAACAGAGCGGTGAAAGGAATAAAATCAAACTTAACAAGGCTGTCATGGATTGAAGTGTGTCCCCCCAATATGTGTGTCAACTTGGCTGGGCCATGATTCCCAGTGTTACGTGGCTGTCCACCATTTTGTGATCTGATGTGATATTCCTATGTGTTGTAAATCTTCTCTTTATGATGTTAATGAGGCAGGATCAGAGGCAGTTATGTTAACGAAGCAAGACTCAATCTAGAAGATTAGGTTGTATTTAAATCAATCTCTTTTGAGATACAAAAGAAAGAACTGAGCAGAGCGACAGGGGGACCTCATACCACCAAGAAAGCAGAGCCAGGAGCAGAGTGCATCCTTTGGATCCAAGGTTCCTGAGCTGAGAAGCTCCTGGACAAGAGGAAGAAGACTGATGACCACGACCTTCCCCCAGAGCTGAGAGAGAGAGAAAGACTTCCACTGGAGCTGGTGCCCCGAACTTGGACTTCTAGACTCCTAGACTATGAGAGAATAAATCTCTGTTTGTTAAAGCCATCCACTTGTGTTATTTCTATTACAGCAGCACTAGATAATGAAGACAAAAGTTATAGACAGATGATCCTCCAAGATTTAAAGTATGTTCAGTTATTCTAGTAAAACCAGTAAAACTGGGGATGCCCTAAGAAGCAAATCCTGATATTTAATGGGATTTCCTGGGTATAGGCATACATAGTATGCCTTAGTCCCAGAGCTGTACTCCAACACAAAACTGAAAGCATACTTCTAAGAAGAGAACTCAGCATTGACCTACCCTGCAAAAAATATGTCAGGAAGCTCTGGAGGTTACAATGAAGATCAACTAATCAAACACTCTACCAACCTCTGCAGGTCCAAGGTCCCAAGACGGCCTTTCCCTAGATGATTCTGACTTAGGGAGATCATTGATCTACTTTCTTCCTTCCCTCCTGGACCTGAAATCCACAGATGACACCCGTATCCAAGTCTCAGACTCAGGGACCACAAGAGCAGCTCGCATTTTTTGAGCATCGACTATTTACCAGATGTTATGCCTAACATAGGAGTCCCTGGGTGGCAGAAACGGTTAAGCGCTCAACTACTAACCAAAAAACTGGTGGCTCAAACCCACCCAGAGATGCCTTGGAAAACAGTCCTGGCAACCTGCTTTTGAAAGGGCACAGCCTTGAAAACTCTAATGGAGCAATTCTACTGTGTCTACACGGGGTCATCATGAGTTGGAATCAACTCCACAGTAACTGGTTTGGCTTTTGGTTTGGTGCCTAAGAGGAGGATTGAGCTTGGTACTATCATCATTCCCATGAGAACTGAGGCTTGGTGAGGTAAAGAAACTTGCCTCAAGTTGCACAGAAGGTTTGGTGGTAGATCTGGATTCAAACTCAGGTATTTTTTTATTGCAGCATCTTGTAATCTCTACATTCTACCGTATTCATCAGGAGGAGCAAGGCTCAATGTGTGGACTCAGGTTCTTTTAATAAAATCTGATTTTGTTGAACTCCTAACTTTGATGTCAAAGGATAATTTCCTTTAAGGCTGCAAGTTTCTGTCTCAATTTGCGTAGTAAAAATTTGAAGTGAATCTTTTGTGCATTGGCAAAAAAAAAAAAAAAAAAAAAAAGAACAACTCTTGGTGCTCAACTTCTAGCTACTCAATAGTGTTGGTATGAAAATAAACGTAGAATTTCCACTTGTGAAGAGCATCGAGATGCAAGCATCTTTCTATTTCCAAGAGATAGCTGCATTTAGAAACTACATCTGAAGGGAGACTAAATTATAAATCTATAGATCAAAGCAGAATGATATATGCTTACCATTATCCAGTTCAATTGATTTATCACTTCAAGGATTTTTAAAAATAGTTTTCAGGAACTTTACATACACTTTATTATGGCCAATGCTCAAAAAATTATTGAGTCAGCAGCAATACAACCAGGTCACTGGAATGTAGAGGAAAACATTGCCTGATTTTGTGCTGAGTAATTGCCAAAGGAGAACTCCTAACATCACGCATCAGCCAAAAGGTGACCCGTTGCTTAAAAGGCAGTTACAGCTGCTCGAGGATGAGTCTACTGTTATAAAACCAGCAAACAAAAGTAAAAACCTGGTTTATAGAATCTGCTCCAGGTATATATAGCCTGAATGAGGTCTCTCCGCCAGCCATCAATTAGCTGAAAGAGTGATGGGTGCCCAACCAGAGAGACAGTTCCCATCAAGGACAGATGGCTGGCAGGTGCACGCTGCCCGGTTTTAAGAAAGGGTCAGACTCCTATTTTCTTTTATGAACAATCAAGGGCTGCCGCCTGGCAGTCTAGTCAAACCTGGCCCACTGGCAAGATCATTTTAGCCAGGCCAACCCTTAAAAGGTTTATTCATTTATTTATTTTTAATTGTACTTTTTTTTTTTTTTACAGAACAAACAAGCTGCTCATTAAACAATTAGTACACATACTGTTTTATGACATTGGTTAACAACCCCACGACATGTTAACACTCTCCCTTCTTGACCTTGGGTTCCATATTACCAGCTTTCCTGCCCCCTCCTGCCTTCTAGTCCTTTTCCCTGGGTTGGTGTGCCCCTGTAGTCTCATTTTGTGTTATGGGCCTGTCTAATCTGGCTGAAGGGTAAATCTCAGGAGTGACTTCATTACTGAGCTAAAAGGGTGTCCGGTGGCCATACTGTTGGGGTTTCTCCAGTCACTGTCAGGCCAGTAAGTGGTCTTTTTTTTGTGAGTTAGAATTTTGTTCTACATTTTTCTCCAGCTCTGTGCAGGACCCTCTACTGTGATCCCTGTCAGTGGTGGTGGCCGGGCACCATCTAGTAGTACTGGACTGAGTCTTGGAGGGTCCATTAGTCCTTTGGACTAATCTTTCCCTTGTGTCTTTAGTTTTCTTCATTCTCCCTTGCTCCCAAAGGGGTGAGACCAGTGGAGTATCTCAGACGGCTGCTCACAAGCTTTTAAGACCCCAGACACTTCTCACCAAAGCAGAATGTAGAACATTTGCTTTATAAACATGTTATGCCAATTGAGCTGGATGCTCCCCAAGACCATGGTCCCCACAGCCCTCAACCCAGTAACTGGGTCCCTCAGTGAGTTTGGATGTGTCTGTGGCACCTCCATGAGCTTGCCTTGTAGCCTTGAAAGCTTTAGACAAGGCACGTGCTCTCAATTAGCTACAGTCCCCACCACTCCCTATTACCTTACACTGAGCTTCCCACACTTACATGATCTGCCTGGCCCTTGAAAGCAGTTGTGTCCAAATCAGCAGAATGGACTGATGACCCCTTGAGTCCCTTCCAGACTCCTGGTCTAAATGAAGGGTGGGATCTCTTAATTATCTGTACAGCATGGGAAGGTGGAAAGGTTTAGGGTGGACTGGAGTGAGCTGTTCCTACCAGCTGGCAAGGGAAGCACACTTTGCAACCAGAAAAGTTCCTGTATGGAATACCTCTTTGGGATTCATCAAACAAGGTGTCTTGGGCTCTGGGTGACTTCAATCTAAATGGCTAAACTTTTTTTTGTAATAAGATGTTTGTTAATTTGGATAATTTTTCAAACATGTATTGATTACCTGTACTACAATATACAGTCAATGAAAGCAAGGATCGTATCGGACTTCCTCAAGCTCCTAGAACAGTACTGAGTAGTCAACGCATGTTTGTAAAATGGATATAAAAAAACAAAAAACCAAACCTGTTTCTGCCAAGTCAATTCCGACTCATAGCGACCCTATAGGACAGAGTAGAACTGCCCCACGGGGTATCCAAGGAGCACCTGGTGAATCTGAACTGTGACCTTTTGGTTAGCAGCCATAGATCGCTCTTAACCACTACACCACTACGGTTTCCAGACTAGATATATGACCAGATAAATAATGGATAAATAAACAAACGTTGTGGTCTAGGTAAGGCCCACTCTCACTTTCGGTCATTTCACATTTCACCAACAGAAAAATGTCACCACACCTAAAACATACCACTTTCTTTCACCAGTTTCTACCTCCTACGAAAGTACACTTTTCTATCTATTAGCAGAAAAGTGGATAAGTATTAATACTTAGCCTTCAGATTAATTGGAAAAATAATTTTTTTTATGATTCTTCTTTTACCTCCTATTCAGGTACTCATTGAAGAAAGAAGTGAAGGCTAGAATTTTTTGCATCAGCCAGGTACAAATCTGTGTACAGATTACCCTTTGTACACAGAGGGTCATCAATAAATGCCTGATTGATTTAACTGGGGACTAATTATACTCAGCAGATTTTCCCCATCACCATCATCACTCTAAAGGCAAGATGAGATCCTAATTAGGTTTAATTACAAGGGGCTAATCCACTATGTTTACTATACATACCACATAACGATTGATATCTTAGGCATTAGTAAGCCTGGTATTGGCCATTTTGAATCAGACAATCATATGGTCTACTATGCCGGGAATGACAAACTGAAGAGGAATGGTGTTGCATTCATCATCAAAAGGAACATTTCAAGATCCATCCTGAAGTACAACATTGTCAGTGATAGGATGATATTCATACATCTACAAGGAAGACCAGTTAATACGACTATTATTCAAATTTACACACCAACCACTAACACCAAAGGTGAAGAAATTGAAGATTTTCACCAATTTCTGCAGTCTAAAATTGATTAAACATGCATTCGAGATGCATTGATAATTACTGATAATTGGAACATGAAAGTTGGAAACAAAGAAGGATAGGTAGTTGGAAAATACGACCTTGGTGACAGAAACGATGCTGGAGATTGCATGATAGAATTTTGCAAGACCAACAAATTATTCATTGCAAATACCCTTTTTCAACAACATAAATGGCTATTATACACATGGACCTCACCTGGATGGAATACACAGGAATCAAATCAACTAAATCACTGGGAAAAGATGACAGAAAATCTCAATATCATCAGGCAGAACAAGGCCAGGTAGAGGAAAATATTGACCGTGAGTACAAGAAGTCACATTTAACTATTAAGTGAAAATGTATGAGGCCTTTACAACTTACCTGGAAGCCACTACTGTGTTTCAGTACAACTGATCGAAACAAGGGGAAAATGCAAAATCACCGAGGAAACCTCAATCTGTTTAGATTTCGTAAAACAAAACGGCAAACAACCCACGAGTGGTACTTCTTTCATTTCCTGGAGGCTGAGGTGAGTAATGTCTTGCTGGAAGTCATTCCTCTTCTCCCTACAATGGGATTTCCCAAGAGAAAAATATACCTACCCCTCACTTAGGGACTCTCTCATTATTCAACATTTCCTATTTACAATAATAGTAAAAATCTACTACCCAACTATTTTGCTTATTAATGACATATGCCTGGCAGTAACGAATGCTGAGTTGACAGCGAGACTAATGCTGCTGTGATCGTTAAGGTTATGTGTCAACTTGGCTGGGCCATGATTCTCAGTGGTTTAGTAGTTATGCAGTGATGTAATCTCGCAGTATGTAATGATGCAGTCATCCTCCATTTTGTGATCTGATGTGGTCATCCTCCACTTTTGCATAATGCTGATTTTCCAATAATGACCTGATCTTTGGAACCTAACCATGTCGATAAGTAAGGAGTGGATGTAAATGTGCTCTTCCACAACATAGAGTGAGAACACAGAGGAGGAAAATATATACCAAGAGTAGAAAGAAAGATCCAGAGTAGAGAACAGAAAGATGTGGCCTTGGCATGGATACTGGGAGCAAAAGCTGGGGAGGGAAAGGGGCAGAGTGAGCAGTGCCGAGTGCAATGGGAATGCTGGTGCAGGGCATGATGATGGTGAGAGGGCAGAAAGGGAGACAAGGAGATGGGGAACCAAGTGAGTTCATAGGGTTTGTAGCAAGGGCTGCAAAGCCCTAGAAACTGTCTCCTAGTTGGATGCTGTGAATCTTCTAGAGAGAGCTGGTATTTCAAAAACCACTCACTTGCTGAAAACGTACTATATTATTTACTCAAAAACATTTATTGTAAACATTCATTACTGATATTCCGCTAAAATCCAGGGATACAAACATAAATAAAACACAATCCCTTTCCCAAAGAATCTCACAGTCTGGTAAACTGGGAGCCTCTGCAACAAGAATAACCACCAGGAAGTAAACCTTCTGAGAAATGAAGACCAGCTTGATTTCCATTCCAGTTGCTTCAAGGTGATTCCAACTCATGGTGACGTCAAGTGTGTCAGAATAGAATGTGCTCCACAGGTTCACCGACTAATAGGATTTTCAGTGGCTGATTTTTCAGAGGTAGACTGCCAGACCTTTCTTCCGAAGTGCCTCTGGGTGGACTGGAACCTCCAACCTTTTGGTTAGCAGCCAAGCATGTTAATCCTTTGCACCACCAGCTTAGTTAGCCACCCCCAACTTGGAAAACAGAACGTGTGCTAAGAAGATACCATGTAAGGACTGAAAGGAAAAGGAATAGAGTAAAACACAGATCTGGCTTGATGGGCATAAGGTCAACTTTTGAAAACCCAGTTATTAAGATTCAACCGCCATCTGCATAGTGCTATAAAATATCTCTAATTCATCTGAGATAATCAAACCCATTTCCGTAGAGTCAATTCCAACTCATAGAGACTCTACGGGACAGAGTAGAACTGGCCCATAGAGTTTCCAAGGAGTGCCTGGTGGATTCGAACTCCCAACCTTTTGGTTAGCAGCTATAGCACTTAACCACTACACCACCAGGGTTTCCTCATTTGAAACAGTTAAATTACTGAATAAATTTGATAATTAGTAAACTGGGGATACTGAGTGGTTTAAAGTCTGGAAAGGTATATGTCAGGGTTGTAACCTTTCACCATACCTATTCAATCTATATACTGAGCAAATAATGCAAGAAGCTGGACTACATGAAGAAGAACGGGGCATCAGGATCAGAGGGAGACTCATTAACAGCCTGCGTTATGCAGATGACACAACCTTGATTGCTGAAAGTGAAAAGGACATGAATCACTTACTAATGAAGATCAAAGACCACAGCCTTCAGTATGGACTGCACCTCAACATAAGAAAACAAAACTCCTCACAACTGGACCAATGAGCAACACCATGATAAACAGAGAAAAGATTGAAGTTGTCAAGGATTTCATTCTACCTGGATCCACAATTAACAGCCATGAAAGCAGTGGTCAAGAAATCAAAAGACGCACTGCATTGGGCAAATCTGCTGCAAAGCATCTCTTTAAGGTGTTGAAAAGCAAAGGTGTCACCTTGAAGACTAAGGTGCACCTGACCCAAGCCGTGGTATTTCCAATTGCATCATATGCATGTGACAGCTGGACAATGCATAAGGAAGACCGAAGAAGAATTGATGCCTTTGAATTGTGGTGTTGGCGAAGAATATTGAATATACCATGGACTGCCAAAAGAACAAACGAATCTGTCTTGGAAGAAGTACAACCAGAATGTTCCTTAGAAGCAAGTATGGAGAGGCTGCATCTTACATAATTTGGACATGCTGTCAGGAGGGATCAGTCCCTGGAGAAGAACATCATGCTTGGCAAAGTACAGGGTCAGTGGAAAAGAGCAAGACCCTCAACGAGGTGGATTGACACAGTGGCTGCAACAATGAGCTCAAGCATAACGACTGTTAGGATGGCGCAGGACCAGGCAGTGTTTCTTTCTGTTGTGCATAGGGTCGCTATGAGTCGGAACCGACTTGATGGCACCTAATAACAACAACAAACAATTGTCTAAGTTTATAGAATATTTGCAAAGTGAGTAATTCTCAAATATTCCCTTTTTCTTTCAAGTGCTACTTTAAGTGCCTCCACTAGCTATTGCTTATATGACGAACAGCTTGAACCTTAGGAGAACTTAAAAGGAGTCTGATAGGAACAAACTCAACCTGAGTGAGTCTACCTATAATCCACCTACTCAGTAGACAGGCAGGGAGTAGGAAAAGTTTGCAGACTTCACATTTAAATAGTAACATCAGTATGTAATGATTCACCAGTATGTTTATCTTTAAAAAGGGCTAAATTAAGTAGAACATTCTGGCAACATTCTTTTTCTTTATTCTAACAGCATTCTCTCTCTCTGAAAAAGAACAAAAACAACAAAATAACCTAAACAACCTCTTAGTTCTCTTTCATTAAAGCCTCCTCTGGGACTGGAACTAATGTAGGACTTCAGTGTTTCCTTGAAATGTGGATAAAACTTTACATTTGTAATTTAAAATGTAGGCATCAAAAGACTATACATGGCCTGGAGCTTTCAGCTCGCATTAGTTTATCAAGGCATTCTATGGCTTTGGCACTTGGCACATCTTATAGCTTGCTCTGTGAAAGCCTGAATTTAAATGTTAGCTCATCAGTCATTTGAGCCTGGAAACATTTAAATAATTAAGCTCTAAACCCAGTCAGCATGGCAGAATGCACACGGCACTGGAGCTGTCCCAGGCTCAATCTGCTCTGCTCCCGCAGACTTGAAAAATTCCCCCAGAGCCGAGGGAATGCGGCACAAATCCCTCTAAAACAGTTCTATCCTAGAAATAAAGTTACCATTGCTTTCAGAGCTAGACTATCAAAAGCCTATTGCCTATACTCCTTACTTTATCTAATTTGCTTTAGTGTGTCACCTGACATATTTACCTTGGTTCCTATATATTTTAGTGACCATCACCTAATTGGACTTATTAATAAGCAACATCATTTCTTGTTCCTCTATATTTTGTATCAAATGCGTCACACCTTATGAAGGTTTCTAAATTTGTTCTTACTATAAGAGCCTAAAATAATCTTTCTTCTAAAACCTTGATCTCAAAATGTAAAAGGAAAAGGCTGATTTGAGAAAGCGGTGTGTTATTCATAAAATCATTATGTAATGGTTTTCATTTCAGAACTTCTGCTCTCAGCTGATATATTTTCAAAGAAACTCTGCTGCAGCATGCTGATTGGAAGAAAGTACCCCTGTGATGTAAAACGTCACTACAGACCTGATTCACTCCTCTACCAGCAGCACTGCCAGCAATCCTGACCTGGTTAATGGTTAATGACAGCAAAGCAGGCCAAGTGCTTTGCAGCGGCTCCAGCACAATCTCCGTGTGCACAAGCCGGAGCCAAGCCCTGTTTGCCCAGGAGCTCAGGCTGTTGGGCTTCAGACCAACGGATGGCAAGACCCATGTGCCTGCCACACTGGGTCTAGGAGAAGGCCAGCCCTGAGGTGACTGCGCCCTGACTTACTCCCTGGAGCATCATCAGCAGCAGCAGTGACACCAGTCTTCATTTAGAAGAGAATTAGTGGTGTTCAATCTATGCCAACCCCTGTGTATTGTTTCCAAAATGCACGCCAAGAGTATTCTCACTGGTTTTTACACCAAGTAGTTAATCTTTAATGGCTATTCAAGTGCACTGCTGTCAAACACACAAATTTACTTTACAAATTCATTCAATCAATGAATGAACGAGCTTTGACTTCGGCTGGGAATTGAGCAGGGTGATGGGGGATTCAACAGTGAGGAAATCACAGCCGGGCCAAGGAATCACACAAATGCAATGTAGGTGATTTAGATGTGTAGTCCACCCATTGCCACTGAATCAATTCCGACTCATAGCCACCCTATAGGTCAGAGTAGAACTGCCCCACTGAGTTTCCGAAGCTGTAATCTTTACAGAAGCAAACTGTCACATCTTTCTCCTATGGAGCAGCTGGTGGGTTCAAACTGCTGGCCTTTTGGCTAGCAGCTGAGTGCTTAACCACTGTGCCACCAGAACTCATAGATTTGTAGTCCACAGAACAAGTATGATATCCTTTTAAAAAGCTAGGATTACTTTAAAACCAAAACCAGACCAGTTGCCTTTAAGTCAATTCAGATGCATGGCTACCCTATGTGACTACTTTAGAACCTCCAATATACATACCGTAGAGAAGACTATGGTGGTTCAGCAGTAGAATATCAATTAGGAAGAATGGCCTGGTTATCTAATTCTGAAAATCAGTCAATGAAAACCCTATGGATCACAATGGTCCCATATGTAACTGATCATGGGGATGGCATAGGATGGGGCAGTGTTTTGTTGCATTGTGCATGGGGGCCAATGGGATGGCAGCTAACAACAACACACAATAGAGAGAAGAGAGAACAGTCTGGACTAGAAAGACTGTCAAATATAATAGCATGGGGAAATGGATGATATTGCAATACAACTTATATATCACCTTTACCTTTTTAAAGGGAGCTGACATAGGTCCTGATGGCACAGTGGTTAAGAGCTCTGCTGCTAACCAAAAGATCGGCAGTTTGAATCCACCACCTGTTCCTTGGAAACCCTATGCAGTTCTACTCTGTCCTATGGGGTCTCTATGAGTTGGAACTGACTTCGTGGCAATGGGTTTGGCTTTGGTTTGACATAGGTGAAGGTGTCTGGCACAGGGCCTGCCACATGTATTATTTCTCTGTAAGCTCCTTATTTTGGGATGAATGAATAGCTAAAGTTTAATCAGTTGATGTAGAAATGCTTTTGCAAACCATTTAAGCATTATAAGTATATAACATCTTATTAACTTTCAATGTAAACAGTTATAAAGAACTTCTATAGGACTTCTACAAATATAATTAGGTTTTACCAAAATTTCTACAAAGTTTGCTTTAAAAATGAATTCTCATTAAAGGTATGAGGAGACCCATGGAGGTCACTACTATATCAGTCACTACTATATCATGCCTCTGTCCTGAACTTATAGCCTCTTCAGGTCTGCGGCATCTCTTGCCATTCTGCTCTTGGGGTCTCGGTAAACATTCTGCTGCTCTCCCATAACTCCAGGCTGCAAAAGGCCACTTCTTTGCCCCACTGATCTCAGGAGCTCATTCTCATCAACTGTGGGGCAGGGAAGTTGATGACACTGTCTTAGCCACCAGTCTAGAATACCATGCACATGTTTCCTCTTCTTTCTCAACATACTTGATACGAGTCGCTCTAGAATGTCCTCCATGCTATCCCCAAGAAATCCTTCCATAACTTTTATCTTATGCAAGACCTAGTCTTTTTTTTTTTTTTTTTAAGATTACAGTTTTATTATAGCAAAAAGGATACAAATGAAGAGACTCATCGGGTGAAGTCAGGAGGGTTCCCGACATGCAGCTTTTATTTTCCCAAAGGACACGCTACCCATGTGCGCCAATCTCTAGCACAAACAGAAAGCTCATGCATAGAGCTTCCGTGTCCACAGCCTTTACTGGAGCCTCATTACATCATCATGATTGATTGAGTCATGTCCCCCTCCTCTGAGGTCAGCTGATATCAGAACATAAGTCTTTCTGGCCTGGCCAGCCTCCACCTAGTAGGTGCCTCTTTAATATAAACCCTCATGAATGGTCTTTGAAGGCCTCATCAAAGACACTTCAATCACTGGGGAAATTCCAAGGTTTTAAAGGTTTTCACTCAGAAACCAAGGTCAAAGACCAAATTCTTTAGGTAAAGTCAAATTCCTTACCCCACAGACCACCCCTGGACTTTGGCCATAGTTCCTTCTATATACCTAACATCTGGAAGACGTGGATCTAGATGAAACAGCAGTAAATTAAGGGGGAAAAAAGGAGTAGAGTTAGGTTTTTGAAACTCAAAAATCAAGATGTCATGGTTCTCTGCATTTGGCTGTCATCCTTTCCTAATGACAGGAATGTGGAATGTTCTAGCTAACTGGGCTAATGGATATATCACAAGGCACAAGAATTATAGAAAATAAAACTGTTACTATTTCAAAACATTGTCTCAAGGAGGCGGGGCCAAGATGGCAGAATAGACAGACACTTCCGGTGAGCCCTCTTTACAACGAAGACAAAAAAAAACAAGTGAAATGAGTATATTTATGACAAGCTAGGAGCACTGAACATCAAAGGCAAAGTTAGAAAGTGAAATGAGTGGCAGGGGGAGGAAGAGACGGTTCGGAAGCGGAGAGAAGTTACCGGACCTGAATCGCCAGGAGCCCTCAGGCACCATTCCAGGAGCTGCGGCAGCGGGCTGCTACTAGCATTCAGCTGTGGTTTCCTCAGGGAGAAGCAGCCAGCTGCACAGCCTACTGACGCCTCTGGAACCAGAGAAGAACGGCACTCTCAGCAAAAGCTAAGTACTTGGGTATATTTTACCGTACCCCTGCCCCCAAGCCTGCTTCAACGGCTGTTGATTTCTCTGGGCCTGAGATAGGCCTTGTTGAGCACCTAGAGCCGTCTTCCCAGCCATGGAGAAGGGATAAATTCGCAATTGGGGGGAATGTTAATTTGCCAGCTCCACTAACCAGGGGAGTTCAGGACAGAAGTAGCTCCTGTCCAGGCATAAATAGTCCGTGGACTTTGAATACCTTTCCCCCCTGCATGGACCTGTGTGGGCCGATTTCAGGAGAATGGGCCCTTGTTGGCAGGCTGCAACTGTTTCAGCTGTGCGATACAGAGGTGGGTGTTTGATGTTTGAAACCGCTTTGCCTATTTAACAGTGTCCTCATGTACCCACATCATGGGCCTAAGGACTGGTGGCTCCAGTCAGGTTACCCAGCCACCCATGACAGGAGTCCAAGGCTAACTGGTACCTCCTAGTCCTTACAACCAAAAACTTTGGGTGCCCATGATCTGTCTGCAGAACCCACCTACCTGTAAGCTCTAGGAAGAGGAACATGCTTTCCTCAGAGACACTTGGGGGACGATTCTCAGCCTCCTGCCTTGTTCAGAGAGTGACCCCTGCCCAAACCAGATACCAGTACCTACACCAATCACCCCTGCCCCTATAAAACTGTAGGACAGAGCCTATACCACACACTTGATGATCAGCTATCTGGACACCTGAGCTGAATTCATATAAGAAAAGTGAATGGACTCCTAGACTAATATACCTGATAACAGCTCTAGCCATATGGGGACAGGACGTCAAAGCTCCAAAGGTGAAAATAATCAAGCTAGTTCACTCAAGTAACCCATCTGGGCATATCAAAACAAAACAAAGCAAGAAGGTAGGACACAATAAACAAACATAAACTAATACGATAACTTATAGATGGCTCGGAGATGATAGTCAGTGTCAACTCACATAAAGAAACAGACCATGATCACTTCAATAAGCTCTCAAAACAAAGAATCAAGAGATCTTCTAGATAAAAGTGCCTTCCTGGAATTACTAGATGCAGAATACAAAAGATTAATATACAGAACCCTTCAAGACATCAGGAAGGAAATGAGGCAATACGCAGAACAAGCCAAGGAACACACACATAAAGCAGTTGAAGAAATTAAAAAGGTTATTCAGGAACATAATGAAAAACTTAATAAGCTAGAAAAATCCACAGACAGCAATCAGAAATTCAGAAGATTAACAATAAAATTACAGAAGTAGACAACTCAATAGAAAGTCAGAGAAGCAGGATTGAACAAGTGGAAGGCAGAACTGGTGACCTTCAAGATAAAGCCCTTGGCACCAACATATTTGAAGAAAAATCAGATAAAAGAATTAAAAAAAAAAAAACTTAAGAATCATGTAGGACTCTATCAAGAGAAATAACCTACGAGTGATTGGAGTACCAGAACAGGGAGGAATAACAAAAAATACAGACAGAATTGTTGAAGATTTGTTGGCAGAAAACTTTCCTGATATTGTGAAAGATGAGAAGATCTCGATCCAATATGCTCATCGAACTCCACATAAGGTAGATTTTAAAAGAAAATCACATAGACATATTACAACCAAACTTGTCAAAATGAAAGATAAAGACAGAATTTTAAGGGCAGCTAGGGATAAACGAAAAGTCACCTACAAAGGAGAGCCAATAAGAATAAGCTCGGACTACTCAGCAGAAAACATGCAGGCAAGAAGGCAATGGGATGGCTTATATAAAGCATTGCGGGAAAAAAGACTGCCAGCCGAGAATCATATATCCAGCAAAGCTGTCTCTCAAATGTGAACGTGAAATTAGGACATTTCCAGATAAAAAGAAGTTTAGGGAATTAATAAAAACCAAACCAAAACTACAAGAAATACTAAAAAGAGAGTTCTTTGGCTAGAAAATCAATAATGTCAGGTATCAACCCAAGACTAGAACACTGGACAGAGCAATCAGAGGTCAACCCAGACAGAGAAATCACAAAAATAAATCAAGATTAAAAAAACACTCAAAACAGGGAAACAGCGATGTTATTATGTAAAAGAAGACAACCTTCCATATGGAGAGGAAGACAAGGTGATAAAAAGAAATAAAAGTTAGATTTACATTTAGAAAAATAGGGGTAAATATTAAGGTAGCCACAAAGGAAACAAACTATCCTACACATCAAAATAAAATACAAGAAAAAAAACAGAGATTCAGCAGAAAAAAGATCAAAAACAATGAATATGAAAAGACAATATACAAAGACAAGCTACTCAGCACAAAAAATTAAGGTTGGAAAAAAAACTGTTAACACCACACAAAAAAAGAAATCAAAATGATGGCACTAAATTCATACCTATCCATAATTACACTGAATGTAAATGGACTAAATGCACCAATAAAGAGACTGAGAGTGGCAGAATGGATTAAAAAACAAGATCTGTCTATATGCTGCCTACAAGAGACACACCTTAGACTTAAAGACACAAACTAAAACTCAAAGGATAAAAAAAAAATTTATCAAGCAAACAACAATCAAAAAAGAGCAGGAGTGGCAATATTAATTTCTGACAAAACAGACTTTAAAGTTACATCCGTCAGAAAGGGTAAGGAAGGACACTATATAATGATTAAAGGGACAATATACCAGAAGGATATAACCATATTAAATATTTATACACCCAATAACAGGGCTGCAAGATACATAAAACAAACTCTATCAGCATTGAAAAGTGAGATAGACAGCCCCACAATAATACTAGGAGACTTCAACAAACCTCTTTTGGTGAAGGACAGGACATCCAGAAAGAAGCTCAATAAAGACATGGAAAATCTAAATGCCACAATCAACCAACTTGGCCTCAAAGACATATACATAACACTCCAACCAACAGTAGCCAAGTATACCTTCCTTTCTAGTGCACATGGAACATTCTCTAGAATAGACCACATATTACGTCATAAAGCAAGCCTTGGCAGAAGCCAAAACACTGAAATATAACAAAGCATCTTCTCTGAGCATAAGGCCATAAAAGTAGAAATCAATACCAGAAAAAGCAGGGAAAAGAAATCAAACACTTGGAAACTGAACAATGCCCTCCTCAAAAAAGACTGGATTATAGAAGACATTAAGGAGGGAATAAAGAAATTCATAGAATCCAATGAAAATGAAAACACTTCCTATCAGAACCTTTGGGACACAGCAAAAGCGGTGCTCAGAGGGCAATTTACATCAATAAATGAACACATCCAAAAAGAAGAAATGGCCAAAATCAAAGAATTATCCCTATAACTTGAACAAATAGAAAGAGAGCAACAAATGAAACCCTCAGGCATGAGAAGAAAGCAAATAAAAAAATTAGAGCAGAATTAAATGAAATAGAAAACAGAAAAACAATTGAAAGAATTAACAAGACCAAAAGCTGGTTCTTCAAAAAAATTAACAAAATCGATAAACCACTGTCCAAACTGACAAAAAAAAAACAGGAGAGGAAGCAAATAACCCAAATAAGAAATGAGATGGGCAATATTACAACAGACCCAACTGAAATTAAAAGAATCATATCAGATTACTACAAAAAATTGTACTCAACAAATTTGAATATCTAGAAGGAATGGATGAATTCCTAGCAACACACTACCTACCTAAACTAACACAAACAGAGGTAGAACAATTAAATAGACCCATGACAAAAGAAGAGATTGAAAAGGTAATCAAAAAACTCCCAAGAAAAAAAAGCCCTGGTCCAGAAAGCCTCACTGCAGAGTTCTACCAAACTTTCAGAGAACAGTTACCACCACTACTAACTAAAGGTATTTCAGAGCATAGAAAAGGACGGAATACTCCCAAACTCATTCTATGAAGCCACCAAATCCCTGATATCAAAACCAGGTAAAGACACCACAAAAAAAGAAAATTACAGACCTATATCCCACATGAACACAGATGCAAAAATTCTCAACAAAATTCCAGCTAATAGAATTCAACAGCATATCAAAAAAATAATTCACCATGACCAAGTGGGATTCGTACCAGGTATGCAGGGACAGCTCAACATTAGAAAAACAATTAATGTAATCCATCATATAAATAAAACAAAAGACAAGAATCACATGATTTTATCAATTGATTCAGAAAAGGCACTTGACAAAGTTCAACACCCATTCATGATAAAAACTCTCGGCAAAACAGGAATAAAAGGAAAACTCCTCAACATAATAAAGGGCATTTATACAAAGCCACTGGGAGACTGGGTTATACAAAGCCAATAGCCAACATCATCCTAAATGGAGAGAGCCTGAAAGCATTCCCCTTGAGATCAGGAACCAGAGAAGGGTGCCCTTTATCACCACTCTTACTCAACATTGTGCTGGAAGTCCTAGCCAGAGCAATTAGGCTAGATAAAGAAATAAAGGGCATCCAGATAGGCAAGGAAGAAGTCAAAGTATCTCTATTTGCAGATGACATGATCTTATACACAGAAAACCCTAAGGAATCCTCTAGAAAACTACTGAAACTAATAGAAGAGTTCAGCAGAGTATCAGGGCATAAGATAAACATACAAAAATCAGTTGGATTCTTCTACATCAACAAAAAGAACATCAAAGAGGAACTCATCAAATCAATACCATTTACAGTAGCCCCCAAGAATATAAACTACTTAGGAATAAATCTTACCAGAGATGTAAAAGACTTATACAAAGAAAACTACAAAACATTTCTGCAAGAAAGCAAAAGAAATCTATATAAGTGGAAAAACATACCTTGCTCATGGATAGGAAGACTTGACATTGTAAAGATGTCTATTTTACCAAAAGCCATCTATAGATTTACTGCAATTCCAATCCAAATTCTAACAACATTCTTCAATAAAATGGAGAAACAAATCACCAACTTCATATGGAAGGGAAAGAGGCCCTGGATAAACAAAGCATTACTGAAAAAGAAGAACAAAGTGGGAGGCCTTACTCTACCTGATTTTAGGACCTATTATATAGCCACAGTAGTCAAAACAGCCTAGTACTGGTACAACAACAGATACATAGACCAATGGAACAGAATTGAGAATCCAGACATAAATCTATCCACATATGAGCAGCTGATATTTGACAAAGGCCCCAAATCAGTTAAATGGGGAAAAGACAGTCTTTTTAACAAATGGTGCTGGCACAACTGGATATCCATCTGCAAAAAAATGAAACGACCCATACCTCACACCATGCACAAAAATGAGGTCAAAATGGATCAAAGACCTAAATATAAAATCTAAAACAATAAAGATCATAGATGAAAAAATAGGGACAACGTTAGGAGCCCTAATACATGGTATAAACAGTATACATAACGTTACTAACAATGCAGAAGAAAAACTAGGTAACTGGGAGCTCCTAAAAATCGAACACCTATGCTCACCTGAAGACTTCACCAAAAGAGTAAAAAGACTACCTACAGACTGGGAAAAAGCTTTTAGCTATGACATTTCCGATCAGCATCTGATCTCCTCTCCACGTGCCCGTCAGTTTGTCATACTGTGAGGGGTTGTATGTTGCCGTGATGCTGGAAGCCATGCCACCGGTAATCAGATACCAGCAAGGTCACCCATGGAGGACAGGTTCCAGCTGAAATTCCAGACTAAGACAGGCTAGGAAGAAGGACCCAGGAATCTATGTCTGAAAAGCATTAGCCAGTGAAAACCTCATGAATAGCAGCAGAACACTGGCTGATATAGTGCTGGAAAATGAACCCCCCAGGTCGGAAGGCACTCAAAAGATAACCAGGGAAGAGCTACCTCCTCAAAGTAGAGTCGACCTTAATGACATGGATGGAGTCAAGTTTTTGGGACCTTCATTTGCTGATGTGGCACGACTCAAAATGAGAAGAAACAGCTGCAAACATCCATTAATAATCAGAACCTGGAATGTATATGAAGTATGAATCTAGGAAAATTGGAAATCGTCAAAAATGAAATGGAATGCATAAACATCGATATCCTAGGCATCAGTGAGCTGAAATGGACTGGTATTGGCCATTTTGAATTGGACAATCATATAGTCTACTATACTGGGAATGACAACTCAAAGAGGAATGGTGTTGCATTCATCGTCAAAAGAACGTTTCAAGATCCATCCTGAAGTACAATGCTGTCAGTGACAGGATAATATCCATATGCCTACAAGGAAGACCAGTTAATACGACTATTATTCAAATATATGCACCTACCACTAGGGCCAAAGATGAAGAAATAGAAGATTTTTATCAGCTGCTGCAGTCTGAAATTGATCGAACATGCAATCAAGATGCATGGATAATTACTGGTGATTGGAATGTGAAAGTTGGAAACAAAGCAGAAGGATCAGTAGTTGGAAAATATGGCCTTGGTGACAGAAACAGTGCCGAAGATCGAATGATAGAATTTTGCAAAACCAATGACTTCTTCATTGCAAATACCTTCTTTCACCAACATAAACGGCGACTATACACATGGACCTCGCCAGACAGAACATGCAGAAATCAAATTGACTACATGTGCAGAAAGAGACGATGGAAAAGCTCAATATCATCAGTCAGAAAAATGCCAGGGGCTGACTGTGGAACAGACCATCAATTGCTCATATGCAAGTTCAAGCTGAAACTGAAGAAAATCAGAGCAAGTCCATGGCAGCCAAAATATGACCTTGAGTATACCCCACCTGAATTTAGAGACCATCATTTTTTTTGAAGAATAGATTTGATGCATTGAACACTAGTGACCGAAGACCAGAAGGGCTGTGGAATGCCATCAAGGACATCATCCATGAAGAAAGCAAGAAGTCACTGAAAAGACAGGAAAGAAAGAAAAGACAAAGATGGATGTCAGAGGAGACTCTGAAACTTGCTCTTGAGCATCAAGCAGTTAAAGCAAAAGGAAGAATTGATGAAGTAAAAGAACCGAACAGAAGATTTCAAAGGGCCTCTCGAGAAGACAAAGTAAAGTATTATAATGACATGTGCAAAGAGCTGGAGATGAAAAACCAAAAGGGATGAACATGCTCAGCATTTCTCAAGCTGAAAGAACTGAAGAAAAAATTCAAGCCTCAAGTTGCAATAATGAAGGATTCCATGGGGAAAATATTAAACGAAGCAGGAAGCATCAAAAGAAGATGGAAGGGACACACAGAGTCATTATACCAAAAAGAATTAGTCGATATTCAACCATTTCAAGAGGTGGCATATGATCAGGAACCGATGGTACTGAAGGAAGAAGTCCAAGCTGCTCTGAAGGCATTGGTGAAAAACAAGGCTCCAGGAATTGATGAAACAGCAACTGAGATGTTTCAACAAACAGATGTAGCGCTGGAGGTGCTCACTCATCTATGCCAAGAAATACGGAAGACAGCTTCCTGGCCAACTGACTGGAAGAGATCCATATTTATGCATATTCCCAAGAAAGGTGATCCAACCAAATGTGGAAATTATTGAACAGTATCATTAATATCACACGGAAGCAAATTTTGCTGAAGATCAATCAAAAATGGCTGCAGCAGCATCTCGACAGGGAACTGCCACAAGTTCAGGCTGGTTTCAGAAGAGGACGTGGAACCAGGGATATCATTGCTGATGTCAGGTGGATCCTGGCTGAAAGCAGAGAATACCAGAAGGATGTTTACCTGTGTTTTATTGACTATGCAAAGGAATTCGACTGTGTGGATCATAACAAACTATGGATAACACTGCGAAGAATGGGAATTCCAGAACACTTAACTGTGCTCATGAGGAACCTTTACATAGATCAAGAGGCAGTTGTTCGGAAAGAACAAGGGGATACTGATTGGTTTAAAGTCAGGAAAGGTGTGCATCAGGGTTGTATTCTTTCACCATATCTATTTAATCTGTATGCTGAACAAATAATCCGAGAAGCTGGTCTATATGAAGAAGAATGGGGCATCAGGAATGGAGGAACACTCATTAACAACCTGCGTTATGCAGAGAACACAGCCTTGCTTGCTGAATGTGAAGAGGACTTGAAGCACTTATTAATGAAGATCAAAGACCACAGCCTTCTGTATGGATTACACCTCAACATAAAGAAAACAAAATTCCTCACAACTGGACCAGTGAGCAACGTCGTGATAAACAGAGAAGACTGAAGTTGTCAAGGATTTCATTTTACTTGGATCCGCAATCAACATCCATGGAAGCAGCAGTCAAGAAATCAAAAGACGCATTGCATTGGGCAAATCTACTGCAAAGGACCTCTTCAAAGTGTTGAAGAGCAAAGATGTCACCCTGAAGACTAAGGTACGCCTGACCCAGGCCATGGTATTTTCAATCACATCATATGCATATGATAGCTGGACAATGAATAAGGAAGACCAAAGATTCAAAGGCCTTTGAATTGTGGTGTTGGCAAAGAATATTGAATATACCATGGACTGCCAAAAGAACGAACAAATCTGTCTTGGAAAAAGTGCTGCCAGAATGCTCCTTAGAAGCAAGGATGGCGAGACTGGGTCTTACATACTTTGGACATGTTTTCAGGAGGGATCAGTCCCTGGAGAAGGACATCATGCTTGGCAGAGTACAGGGTCAGCAGAAAAGAGGGAGACCCTCAACGAGCTGGATTGACACAGTGGCTGTAACAGTCAGCTCAAGCATAACAACGATTGTAAGGATGGCGCAGGATCGGGCACTGTTTTGTTCTGTTATGCATAGGGTCACTATGAGTCGGAACCGATTCGATGGCACCTAACAACAACAACAACATCTGATCTCTGAAATCTACATGATACTGCAAAAACTCAACAATAAAAAGACAAATAATCCAATTAAATAACGGGCAAAACACAGGAACAGACATTTCACTAAAGAAGACATTCAGGTAGCTAACAGATACATGAGGAAATGTTCACGATCATCAGCCATTAGAGAAATGCAGATCTAAACTACAATGAGATTTCATCTCACTCCAACAAGGCTGGCATTAATCCAAAAAACACATAATAATAAATGTTGGAGAGACTGCGGAGAGATTAGAACACTTATACTCTGCTGGTCGGAATGTAAAATGGTACAACCACTTTGGAAATTGATTTGTGCTTCCTTAAAAAGCTAGAAATAGAACTATTATAGGATCCAGCAATCCCACTCCTTGGAATATATCCTAGAGAAGTAAGAGCCATCACACGAACAGACATATGCACACCCATGTTCACTGCGGCCCTGTTTACAATAGCAAAAAGATGGAAGCAACCAAGGTGCCCATCAATAGATGAATGGATAAATAAATTATGGTATAGCCACAAAATGGAATACTACATATCGATAAAGAACAGGGATGAATCCATGAAACATTTCATAGCATGGAAGAATCTGGGAGGAAGGCAGTATGCTGAGTGAAATTAGTCAGTTGCAAAAGGACAAATATTGTATAAGACTACTATTATAAGAACTCGAGAAACAGTTTAAACAGAGAAGAAAATATTCTTTGATGGCTACAAGATGGGGGAGGGAAGAAGGGAGGGAGGGAGAAGGGTATTCACTAATTAGATAGTAGATAAGAACTACTTTAGGTGAAGGGTAATACAACACACAATACAGGAGAGGTCAGCACAACTGGACTAAACCAAAAGGAAAGAAGTTTCCTGAATAAACTGAATGCTTCGAAGGCCGGTGTAGCAGGGGTGGGGGTTTGGGAATCATGGTTTCAGGGGACATCTAAGTCAATTGGCGTAATAAAATCTCTTAAGAAAACATTCTGCATCCCACTTTGGAGAGTGACATCTGGGGTCTTAAACGCTAGCAAGCGGCCATCTGAGATGCATCAATTTATCTCAACCCACCTGGAGCAAAGAAGAGTAAAGAACACCAAGGGCACAAGGTAATTATGAGCCCAAGAAACAGAAATGGCCGCATGAGCCAGAAACGACATCAGCCTGAGACCAGAAGAACTAGGTGGTGCCCACCTACAACTGATGAGTACCCTGACAGGGAACACAACAGAGAACACCTGAGGGAGCAGGAAAGCAGTGGATGCAGACCCCAAATTCTCATAAAGAGACCAGACTTAGTGGTCTGACTGAGTCGAGAAGGACCCTGGTGGTCATGGCCCCCAGACTGTCTGTTAGCCCAAGACAGGAACCATTCCCAAAGGCAACTCTTCAGACAGGGATTGGGCTGCACAATAGGATAGAAGAACATGCTGGTGAAGAATGAACTTCTTGGATCAAGCAGATACTTGAGACTATGTTGGCATCTCCTATCTGGAGGTGAGATGAGAGGGCAGAGGGGGTCAGAAGCTGACAGAGTAGACACGAAAAGAGGGAGTGGAGGCTGTCTCATTAAGGGGAGAGCGATTACGAGTATATAGCAAGGTATATATAAATTTTTGTATGAGAGACTGACTTGATTTGTAAATTCAATGCAGAATAAAAATTTAAAAATATATATTGTCTCAAATTTTATCTAATTATTATCAGAAGAAGTGATATCCTTCATCTACAAATTATACTGGCCACTGTCAATGGATATAAATGTTGAGTTCTTTTCTGATAGAGGGTATGAATTTTTCCAGTTTATTCATGGTCTTGGACAATCTGTCTAGTGACAAGCAGCATCACTGGCCATCTAGGGTGGGGACAGACTGAGGCCTGACAACTAGACAAAACTAACTGACCCACAGGAAGACATCATAATTGACAGTCCTTGTGACCTGAATTTCTTTACCACGCTAACTGCGGTCAATACGACACAGGCTTTTTCTTTCTTAGATGTCTAAACATGACATACACGATAGCTTGTTGCTGTCGCTAAATACATACATACAGAGACATCATCCAACTCCTGGAGTGGTATTTAAGCTTAAAAAGTTGACTGAATTGTGTTTGCTTGGCAATGTTCTCTTCCTTTCTCTTCCGCTATAGCACCCACTTGTGATCGCAAATACCTATTTACTGCACAATCCAGGATGCTGTAATTAGCTTTCTAACACCAGTTTTATATTAAGGCATTTAAATAATGTGAGGGAGGTGAAATGCTGTGTTCCTCTTGATTAGTGTCTTAAAATAACAGACGTAAGCAGTCACATGCTGATAGACATTTGCTCCAAAGGCACATTTAAGCACAGTGTCTGGCATTCGCCTCTGCACAATTCAACCAGAAGCTCGTCAGCACTTACGTGAAACGCTATTATGTTTTTACCAATGTGGATCCCTTGGCTTCGCATGGCAGTGAAGTCCTGAAAGGCGTCCACATCACACGAAGAGTTTTAATGAATGTAAGACCAAATGCAAGGAAAATACCAAAGCAAAAATTCATTTCATAAGAAAACTTTCAGGTTTTAAGGAATATAAGAAAAAAAATTCTAGTTCTTACGTAGATCAAATTTAACTTTACTTAAGTGCATTTTCTTTCATCATTTAAGTACAGGCATGCCAATCAATTTTAAATTCTGCCATCATGAATGTTAGTTGGTGAGCACAGAGTTTTAATGACTGCATTCTCAACACACTATAAAATGACTCCTACCAGTTCTGCGTTATCATCTAACGGCTGAGAACTCCTGGGACAAGGGCTTCAGCAGAGGATGGGTGTTTTTAAGCTCCCTCATGTGCTATTCTGGCCTAGAGCAAATGATCTGGGCTTCTCTGCACTACAGTTAATCATGCATGAAGCAAAACTCATTACCTAGTTGTTTTTAGAGAAATTGCTTTGATTGAGGTGCTACTTAATGCTTCTGATGATAGTACATGCCTGTGAGCTCCAGCCCACCATGAATTTGAGTTTAAAATCACTTCCCCCTATAATTACAAATAAGAAGCTCTGGTGGCGCACTGGTTAAGTGCTCAGCTGCTAACCGAAAGGTCATTGATTTGAACCCACCAATCTCTCTTCGGAAGAAAGATGTCGCAGTCGGCTTTGTGTAAATATTAACCTGCTGCCGTGGAGTCGATTCAGAGTGACATTCTAGGACAGAGTACAACTGCCCCATAGAGTTTCCAAGGCTGTCATCTTTACAGAAGCTGACTGCCATGTCTTTCTCCTGCGGAGCACCTAACAACAACATCCTATCAGTTGAGGGTTTAATATAGAAATATATAAAGAACTTCTATAACCCAACAAGCAAAAAGACAAACCACCCAATTAAAAAAATGGGCAAAAGACTTGAACAGATTTCTCTAAATGTTTGTTGAGATGATTATATGATTTTTTATCATTAATATACTTCGGGGATGAATTTTATTGATTGATTTTCTCATATTAAGCCTAGCTATCTTTTCCGTGATATACTCAACCGGGTTGTGATTATTGTATTTTTAAATATATTGCTGAATTAGGTTACAAACATTTTTTGGAATTTTGCATCTATTTTCATAAGTGAGATTAATCTGTCATTATCCCTTCTCAAACTATGTTTGTCTGATTTTAGAATGTGTTGGGATGTATTTTGTCATTTTCTATAATCCAGAATTGTTTGTGTAAGATTGGAATTACTTGTTCCTTAAATGTTGGGCTGAATTCACCAGTAAAGTCTTCCGAGTCTCGTGAAGCATTTCCAATCACTGATTCAAATTAGCTCATCATTATAGAACTATTCAATTTTCTATTCTTGAGTCAGTTTGGGTAAGTTAGTTTTTTAGGAATATGTACATTTAATCTTGTTTTCAAGTTTATTGACATCATTGTTCATAATTCTCTTATCTTTTATCCTCTGCTCCTTTTTCACTTCTAACATTGTTTATTTGTTCTTTCCTTCTCTCTCTCATAAATCTTTCCAGGGTTGTCATATTTGTTAGTCTTTTCATAGAACCAACTTTTGGCTTTGTTGACGCTCTATTATATGTTTGTTTCCTACTTCATTAGTTTTTACATTTATCTTTGTATTTTTTCCTTCTGCCTTCTTTGGGTTGATCCCATGAAAGTTTTACTCATTTGGGACATCTGGTGTGAACAAGTGGTTTTCAAACTCTGCTATGCAAAATTCTTCAACAGTGTCTCACAGGCCACTCCAGAATATCACCCACCCTCAGCCCTTTCTCAGCTGTTTTAATCAAAGCAGCTTCACTTTTGTCAGTTTCATATGTAGGACTTCTGTAAACTTTCAAGAAAGTAGATTCCATGGTTAAAAAGAAATTTTCTTTAAAAAATTTGGAAACTACCATAAGGACTGGGCCAATGAGGTCTACTTCCCCCTTAGGTGTCAGTACTTATAGATACACATATTTCTGTTGACAATGTGGTGAATTACTAAGCACCAATTTATAACTAGAGAAATCGCTCCACATCTGTCAGTGCCAGAACCCTTCTAAATTGGGATTCTGTAATTCTATTTATATAAAATCAATTATTTTAAGTATAAAAAGGCTTTAGATCTTTTGCTACCAGTAATATTTAAAATTTGTGCTGAGTATTGGACTAACTTTTTACTCTAAATAATCCTGTGGGTAGAGTTCTACAGGGTGGATTTGAAAACAATAGTTTTTCTCAGTTTCAAAACAGACAACTCCTTTGCTTCCAAATATCTCATTAATTTGTTAAACATATCCATAAAAAATACCCCATCTGTTTTTTCAATAGACTCCAGACTTAATCTAATCTTGCATGAGGTGCTTGCAGGCTTTAGGTGCAATTATTCCATTACAGATCATTGCCATTGATCATTTCATTTTACTAAGAGATGAGTTAAGAATCATGTCAGATTATATTTAATATAAAACTCAGACAACATTAATTCATCTAATATCAGCCTTTGATTCCATGGACAGAAGTAATTTATAGACTTATCTATATAATTTGGCATAAATCAAGCCTATAAATATTTCTTTAATGTCTTTATCATATTTCAGTGCCAAAAATTAAAAAGTGATGGTTTCTTAGAAACATAAACACTCAAATGCTGCCTAAGTTGCAACCCTCTTTTTTTTTTTTTACACTTGCAGCTAAGTAACTTGATTTAAAATTTAGAATGACTATCCTGTCTTTCCGCCATGGCAAATAGATGATTATCTGCCTTCACGCAGATGATACGGATTTACTTTCACAAACCAGGAGCAGCAATTAGCTGAACCTGCTAGCTAATTACCATCATAAAAAAAGATTCACCAATGACAAAAATCTCAACTGCTGGTTTAGAACTTCACTGAATACGTGCATACTTCCAGAACATCTGATGAAGATGTTTTCCATTAATACAGTCTGATGGACCCATGAGAGTCAAGTCAGTTGACAATTAGACATACTGTGGTTGGCTTTTTTTTTTTTTTTAGCTGTGTGGTCAGTTGGTACCATTTGCCACTGGTTCCCCTCCTTGTTCAAGACTAGTGCTGGGTTCTGGTCTCCCCTTTAACCACTCTATAAGTGCTACTCAGGGAGGCTAAACCTTCATGGAAATATCAAGTGGCCTCAGTTCTGAAGAAAAAGGATAGAGACTGGATCAAACAATGTCTGAGTCAAGTAAACATCACACCACAGCACCAGAGGAGGCTGGATTTACATAATGGCATTCTCTGGAGACCCTAAGTTAGAGCTTCATCTTGCCATCCTTGATTCTAAGGAGCATTTTGGCTGTACTTTCTTCCAGACAGATTTGTTTGTTCTTCTAGCAATCCAAGGTATATTCAATATTCTTTACAAACACTACAATTTGAATGTGTCAATTCTTCTTCAGTCTCTCTTTTTCATTGTCCAGCTTTTTCATACATATGAAACTATTGAAAATATGATGGCTTGCTCAGGTACACCTTAATCACCAAAGTGACATCTTTGCTTTTCAGATTTTAAAGAGATCTTTTGCAGCAGATTTGCCCAATGCAATACACTGTTTGATTTCTTGACTGTTGTTTCCATGGACATTGATTGTTGATTCAAGAAAAATGAAATCCTTGACAACTTAAATTTCTTCACCATTTATCATGATGTTGTTTATCGGTCCAGTTGTGAGGATTTTCGTTTTCTTTATGTTCAAGTGTAACCCATACGGAAGGCTGTAGTCTTTTACCTTCATCAGCAAGTGCTTTAAGTCACCTTCATTTTTGGCAAGCAAGGTTGTGTCATCTGCACATTGCAGTTTGTTAATGAGTCTTCCTCAAATCCTGATGCCGCATTTTTCTTCATACAGTCCAAATTCTCGGATTATTTGCTCAGCATATAGATTGAGTTATGTAAGGTGAAAGGGCACAGCCCTGCTACAGTTTCTCCAATTTTAAACCACACAGTATCCCCTTGTTCAGTTCAAACAGCTGTCTTTTGATCAAAGTACAGGTTACGCGTGAGCACCATTAAGTGTTGTGAAATTCCCATTCCCTGCAATGTTATCCATAATTTGTTATGATCCATAAGTTGAATGCCTTCTCGTAGTCAATGAAACACGGGTAAACATCTGTCTTAGTTATCTAGTGCTGCTATAACAAAAATACTACAAGTGGATGGCTTTAACAAAGAGAAATTTATTCTCTCACAGTTTAGAAAGCTAGAAGTCAGAATTCAGGGTGCCAGATCCAGGGGAAGGCTTTCTCTCTCTGTCAGCTCTGGAGGAAGGTCCTTGTCATCAATCTTCCCCTAAACCAGGAGCTTCTCAGCACAGGGGTCCTGGGTCCAAAGGACACACTGTTCTCCTGGCTCTTGATTCTTGGTGGTATGAGCTCCCCCATCTCTCTGTTCTCTTTTATATTTCAAGAGTATTTGACTTAAAACACAACCTAATCTTGTTGATTAAGCCCTGCCTCATTAACATAACTGCCTCTAATCCTGCCACATTAACATCATAGAGGTAAGATTTACAACACATAGGAAAATCACATCAGATGACAAAAACGTAGACAATCACACAATACTGGGAATCATGGCCTAGCCAAATTGATACACATTTTTGGGGAACACAATTCAATCCATGATATTTCACCTGTTGGCTCCCCAAAATTCATGTCCTTGCCACATGGAAAACATTCACCCCATCATATCACAGCAAAAGTCTTAAATTAATTCCAAGTCCAAAATCCAAAAATTCATCTTCCTCTGTGAAATTTAGAATACAAATTATCTGCTTCCAAAGTAAAAATGGTGCAACAGACAGGCACAAGCTAGACACTTCCATTATAAATGGGAGAAACTGGAGGAAAAGAAGGGATAACAGGCACCAAGCAAGTCAGCAGAACACATTACACTAGCTCTCAAGACTTGAAAATAATCCTCTCTTCTCTGAGACCATTTACAGGACGGCCCTGCCCTCCAGACTCTAGGTATTGGCCACACTCTCTAGATTCTGCATGGAAGCCCCTTGGGCCTGTGCTTCAGATCTGCTTTCCAGGCCCACTGGAATGGCAACTCTGCTCCCTCGTCTTTGGGGAACCCCATTCTCCTAGTCCACCTAAGTGGTAACTCTACCCTTTGAGACTGAGGCAGCTCTGCTTCCTGTGTTCCTTGTCTCCTCAGGTTCTGCTTCCTGGTTCCTTGGCCTCTCAGCCCCTCGGGCCTCTCCACCCATGTCTGCCCTGCTGGGGCACATGTTCCAAAGCTCTTTAGCTCCACCAGTAAGTGCCTGGAGCCACCTCACTCCGTCAGTAAACTTCGGCTGGAAGGCACTCAGCTCTTTTGCTCTGTGGGTCAGCTCCAGTGCTATTTTGCACTGGTCTCCTAATTCTGCTGCTGCTTCTCACCACCTGCACCATCACCAGCATAACAGTTCTCCTCATTTCCTTCTGAGTCCTCACCAGAATTGTCTTTGATGTCCACAATTCCACCAACAGTCTCTTCAAGACAATCTGTCTTTTACTATTAGGCACTTTAGAACTCTTCAACCCTCTATCCATTCACAGTTTCAAAACTGCTTCCATATTTTAGGTACTTCTTAGAGTAGCACCCTGCTCCTGGTACCAAATTCTGTCTTAGTTATCTAGTACTGCTATAACAGAATACCACAAGTGGATGGCTTTAACAAAGAGAAATTTATTCTCTCACAGTTTAGGAGACTAGAAGTCAGTATTCAGGGTGCCAGATCCAGGGGAAGGCTTTCTCTCTCTGTCAGCTCTGGAGGAAGATTCTTGTCATCATCTTCCCCTGGATTAGGAGCTTCTCAGCACATGGATCCTGGGTCCAAAGGACAAGCTGTTCTCCTGACTTGTTTCTAGGTGGTATAAAGCCCCCTGCCCCGTCTCTCTGCTCTCTTTTCTCTTTTATATTTCAAAAGAGATTGACTTAAAACACAACCTAATCTTGCAGATTGAGTGTTGCCTCATTAACATAACTGCCTCTAATCCCGCTTCATTAACATCATAGAGGTAAGAGTTATAACACATAGAAAAATCACATCAGATAACAAAATGGTGGACAACCACACAATACTGGAAATCACGTCCTAGCCAAGTTGACAGATATTTTGAGAGAGCACAATTCAATCAATGACAACATCTTTCTGTTATTCTCTACTTTGGCCAAGATCCATACGACATCAGCAATGATATCCCTTGTTCCATGTCCTCTTCTGACTCTGGCTTGAACTTCTGGCAGTTCCCTGTCAATGTACAGCTGCAGCTGTTTTTTAATTATCTCCAGCAAAATTTTGCTAGCATGTGATATTAATGATATTTCATATTCAAGCTACTTAAAGTAGTGCTTCATGGCTCTGCCTGTATCTCTTCTCTCTCACTTTTTTCTTCTTCTATCATATGGTTACCAGATCGATATTTTTAAAACATGGCTTTTAGATGTCACTCTGTTACTCAAACATTTCCAACTTCTCCACACTGATTAGAGGCTGGAGTCCCAACTTCTTAGCCTGTGGTTCAAGGCCTTGTACAATATTTCCAGTATATCCGTTCAACCTCATCTCCCAATCCCCTAAACTGTGCTTCCAGCCAAACTGAAAAATTCACCTGGGGCTTTCTCATGTCAATGTCTTTGTTCATTCCATTTCTTCTGGCTGGAGTGATGGTCATGCTTTCTTTTTTTTAATCAAAATCTTACACAACCTTGAACACACATTAGCTTTTTCCTTTCTCACAAAACCTTTCCTAACTCCTTGAACCCCTAGGGTTCCCTCATCTTTTCTATTGTTGTTTATGATCATAATTTAATTTCCCTCTCTTACATAATATTTTATTTAAAAATGCTGATGCCTTGACTGTGAGTTCCTAGGGGCAGAGACCAATTTATCTACCTCTTTATGTCCAAAGAGCCCTGGTGGCACAGTAGCTGTGCCAGTGAGCACTTGGCTGCTAACTGAAAGGTTGATGGTTGAAACCCACCAGCTTCTCTGAGGGAGAGAGATGTGGCAGTCTGCTTTCATAAAGATTTATGGCCTTGGAAATGCTATGGGGCAGTTCCACTCTGTCCCACAGGGTGGCTACAAGTAGGAATTGACTTGGCAGTGGGTTCGGTTTTGTGTCTTCCAAATTGCCTAGCACAGGGTTTTGTACATAGGATATGCCAAAAAAAAAAAAAAAAAAAAGAATGATCCTTCCTTTGACCAGGTGATCTACTCATAACAAAATTCTTGGTGAACATATGATTTTTTTAAAGCAAAAATGGTTTTTACATTCCATTTAACTTTTCACAAAAAAAAAGGTAGGAATTAAAGGACATAAGAATATAATCTGATACAGGGGTTTTGTATTCTATTTTGTTTTTGGTATAGAGTTTTAAGTAGCATATGTTGTTGCTGTTAGGTACCACCAAGTTGGTGCCAACTCATAGCAACCCTATGTACAACAGAACGAAACACTGCTCAGTCCTGCACCATCCTCATAATGATTCATAATGGTTATTATGCTGGGGCCCATTGTTGCAGCCACTGTGTCAATACATCGTGTTGAAGGTCTTCCCCTTTTTCGCTGACCCTCTACTTTACCAAGCATGATGTCTTTCTCTAGGGACTAGCCCCTCCTAACGACATGTCCAAAGTATGTGAGACGTAGTCTCTCTATCCTTGCTTCCAAGGAGCACCCTAGTTGTACTTCTCCCAAGACAGATTTGTTCATTCTTTCAGCAGTCCATGGTATATTTAATGTTCTTCTCCAATATCTCACTTCAAAGGCATGAGTCCTTTTTTGGTCTTCCATATTCATTGTCCAGCTTTCGCATGCATGTGAGGCAACTGAAAATACCATGGCTTGGGTCGGGCAAACCATAGTCCTCAAAGTGACGTCTTTGCTTTCTAACACATTAAAGAGGTCTTTTGCAGCTGATTTGCCCGATGCTGCCGTAACAGAAATAACACAAGTATGTGGCTTTAAGAAACAGAAATGTATTTTTTCATAGTTTTGGAAGCTAAAAGTCCAAATCAGGGTCTAGGCTGTGTTAATTCCTTCCTCATCAGCAGTTCTAGGCATTCCTAAAACAGTCCTCTTCAAAGAATATTGGCTTATTAATTTTAAAAAGAACAAATATTACCTCTCTCAACTTACATGTTAAAACTGAAAAGCTACATGTTAGAAATACAACTTTCACTTAAAGCCATTTAGGTAATGTAAAAGCTAATAAACATGAAGTCTATGAAACATTTTGTTTTCTTGTATTTTTAAGCACAGGTCTTTTTTAAATGAATGCAATTCAGCACATTTTCTTTTTCTGGATTAGAAAATCATCCTGTGATTTGTAAAATATGTACTCCAGAAAATGTAGGAGAAAAAAGACTTTCCAATGCTATGCCACGAGAGCTTCGTGTCATAGAGGTGCATGGCCCAATAGCCAGCCCTGGGTATTTTATGATTTTCAGAGGTAACTAAGAGATTCAGGCTTGGATCACAAACATGTTCACACAAACAGTAATCTAGTGAAGACATCAAGTTTGGAGATGCTCCAAACTTCCAGCCAAGATGAAGAAAACCCCTATGGATATACAGATCATAACATCTGGTATAACATCTGTCAGACACCAATTTAAAAGAGATTCAACTGAACCAAGAGCATTGGCTTGCTCTGACACATCTCATTCCATAAATATGATTATGCATATTGGCTGAAAACAGCAACCCTTAAAAGTTTCCAAAAACTTTTTAAACATTTGTTCACAGACTGGAACACACAGGCTGTTTTTTTTCTAAATTGAAAACAAAGTCCACTTAGAAAGACTTAATGTACTCAAGAATCAATTGTATTCTGAAAACAATTTACCCCAAGAGGGACTGGAATTTTATTTAACAAAACAGCCCAATAATGGTTTTAATAGATTGGAAGTTAAACATTACGCAGTTAAAACAAAAAGTAATTAATCTAATATTACTTCTCAATAGCTACAGTACTTTTACGAGGGGGAAAAAAATCAAACAACACATTTACAGTTACAGCTGTCTTTTTAAAAGAAGCTATTAAGGGAAGCATCAAGTCTGTGCCTCGGAGGCATTACATTTGCTGATCAGTATAACTACTACCCCATCTAGTGCCCAAACTGGGAACAGCAGCTAGCGAAGAGAGTATCTCCAAGTTCTTTCCGAATACCATTTTGTAAGCTGGCATTTTGAACCAAGAAAACTAAGGACAGATAGTTTATGTAAACTATTAGCCCTATAACAATGTCTGGTGTGTTAGAAATTAAGCTATGGTGCGTATCGAATGTCATTAAAACTAGATGGCCTATGTTTTAAAACTTGTCATTAAAGCAAGTTTTAAAACCCGGGTCCAGATGGGAATGAGTTAACTAGGTTATTTTTTTTAAGGTCTGTTGTAAAAGGGAAAGCCAAGGTACCTGGTTGAACCATGAACCGTGGCTAAGCAGCCACTTCACAAATCATGACATTTATGGGCTATTTATAGACATGAAATGGGAGAAATAATTAGGAAAAGGAAGTCAAACAAAAAATATGAAAACATATGCAAGAAAATAACAATCTACTGGCTGGAAATGCTTTCAGTCTTGTTAATAATTATTTGTTTATTTGCCTAATTATAACTGAATTATGCTCTAAATGTATACTTTGTTATAATTAACTTGCCAACTAAATACTGGGAAATCTTAATTTGACAGCTACACCTAGCCAATCTGCATATTTAGAGAAAAATCTGTCCAAGCTTCACAGGTCTGTGTCAAAAGGGTTAATTTTTGTGGTTTGAAAAAAAAGGGGGGGGGGCAGAAGGCAAGCTGTTAGATTTAGACCTCAGATGCAAAACCTATAGGAGACAGTACATCATCTTTCAGGGTCTTCTCAATCTCACTCTTTGAGGAGGTCCTGGTTTGCTTGGAAATTATTCACATCAAATTTCCAATACAACCAACTCTAGTAGTTGCTTTTTTAATGTCATCAAAATAAATAAAACATGTTCAAAAAAACATAAACATGTTCTGAAAATTTAAACATACCCTTGAGAACCATTTTATGAGTAATTGTGAAAGGACTCAACCTAAAGAAAATGCCGATGATCACATAAAGACATTTCCAGTAACCTCAATGCCTCTCTTGAGTAGGAAAAATGTCACTATAATTTTAAAAATCAAATTGAATACAATGGTATTCATATTGTTGAGTATGTTGAGAGATATAAAACCTGCTTATAGAGCCTTAAAAGAAGCTTTTTTAAACTTTAGTGTGGCAGACACTAAGGTGACCCTCAATGATTTCCTGCCTCCTGATGTCTTTTTTTGATGTCTATGCCTTTGTATAATCTCCTCCTTTAAGTGCAGATGGGATCTGCACTTCTTAACCAATGTTGTTGTTGTTGGGTGCTTTTGAGTCAATTCTGACTCAGTGACCCATGTGACAGAGTACAACAGCCCTATAGGGTTTTATAGGTTGTAACCTTTACAGAAACGGATTGTCAGGTCTTTCTCTCGCAGAGCCACTGGGTGGGTTTGAACTGCAGACCTTTCAGTTGGCAGCTGAGTGCTTACCCATTGTGCTACCAGGGATCCTTTTTAACCAGTAGAATATGGCAAAGGTGATGGTACGACACTCCCTTGATTAAGTAACTTTATATGGCAAAAGTGATAGGATGTCACACCGTGATTATGTTATATTATATATAACTCTAGCTTAGCTGACCAGAGTGAGAGATTCTCCTTCCTGGCTTGAAGAAGTCAGCAGCCATGTTGAAGAAGCCTTGTAAGAGCTTCTAGGACCACGTGCAGCCTTCAACCAACAGCCAGCAAAAAATCAGCACAGGAAATGGATTCTGCCAGCAAGCTGAATGAGCTTGAAAGCAGATTCTTCCCCAGTCACGCCTGCAGGTGAGAAGACAGCCAACCGATGCCTCAGTAGCAGCCTGTTGAGGCTCTGGGCAGAGGACCCAGCTGAGCTGTGCCTGAATTCCTGACCCACAGAAGCTGTGGGATAATAAATGTGACTTGTTTTAAGCTGCCAAATTTATGGTAATTTTCATAAACAATGGATAATTAATATAAGTTGTATGTGAAATAGAATTCACAATTCGATCAACAGTTATTGAGAACCAGGACCAGCTCTGGGCCTGGCAGAAAGCAGGCCCTCAGATGGACGTGTTATGCCCCATACAAAGGTCAGAAAGACAAGTAGGAGTTTTGATCCACAGTTTCAAGGACATCATAATCCATATGAGGAAAGATAGACATGTAATCAATTATGCCACCAGCGTCTGTCAGTTTGTCATACTGTGGTGACTTGCATGTTGCTATGATGCTGGAAGCTATTCCACTGGTATTTCAAATACCAGCAGGGTCACCCATGGTGGAGAGGTTTCAGAGGAGCTTCCAGACTAGGACTAGGAAGAAAGGCCTGGTGATCTACTTCCAAAAATCAGCCAATGAAGACCTTATGGATCAAAAAAAAAAAAAACTTAGTCCATTATAGTGATTAAAGAAGAGCCCTTCAGGTTGGAAGGCACTCGAAATACAACACAACAGTCACAACAATGGGCTCAAACACACCAATGATCATAAGGATGGCAAAGGACCAGGCAACATTTCCTTCTGTTGCAACATTTTGTTCTGTTATACAAAAGGTCACCATGAGCCTGTGCTGACTTGATGACAACTAACAACAAAAACTGAAAATCAACTACAATGAGTAACTCAAATAAATACTAACATAGGTACAAGTTACAGGACTGGATGAACAGGAATCATCCTGTATCAACGAAATCTTTTCAAGTTACAGAAAACCCAAATCAAAGATACTTAGCAAAAAGAAGGAGTTCATTGGTTCACATAACAGAAAAGCCTGGTGGTGGGACTGGCCTCAAGCTTGGTTGCCTCTATCCTCAAAGCTCTGAAGATTCTTGAGGCTCTGCCCACCTAGGTGTGTCAGCGTCACACTTGGGCTGGCTCCCTCATATTGACAAATAGGACTGCAGGGATCACAATACACCACCCAGGGGCTTCCACAGAATAGAAAAGAAACTTCGCTTCCATAAGTCCCAACAGATACCTCCATGCCCCTCATTGGCCTGACTTGGACCACGCATACACCTTTAAGCCAAGCACCACAGCAAGGCTGACCAGCCAAAGCCAGGTACAGCCGAGCCATGAGGTAAAGAAACGGCCATTCCTGCAACAGTGGCATCACTAGTGTTGGTGTCACCCCCCACACCAAACCATACGGAATCCTTAGTAATGTTATTTGTACTAACATTACTCAAAAATCGTAACTCCCGTGTGTCATTCCTTTTTTCTCCTTTAACCACAATTACTACTTCATTCTCAAAACAGTTATTGATGTAGGTTCACAAATACTAATTACCACAATATTATAGCCAAAACACCAGAAAATTTTATAAAATCAGTGACTATAAAAACATTGTCAACAACAAAAAACAACTGTGTGCTTGTGGTACGTGCAGAGGAAACCACGCGATTCAAAGTGTCATTGTAACTGGGTAATAACGACAGCTCTGACTGGAAGGCATTAAAACCCAACCAAAACCCACTGCTGTCGAGTCAATTCTACCTCATAGTGACCCTACAGGACAGAGCAGAGCTGCCCCATAGAGTTTCCAAGAAGCGCCTGGTAGATTCAAACTGCTGACCTTTTGGCGTTAGAAGGTTCAAAAAGTAAATTGGCATAGAGTTCTAGCCTTGATACATGTAAGCTGGTCTTACAAAAAATGTTTTAGTTGTTATAACTACAGGGACATTTTTATAAAAATAATAAATTTCTGCTGAAGCACTACACAAAAATTTTATAGACAGTAATTTTGGTGTCATCCCCTCTGACAGTGTCACCCAGTGTGGTCCACACCTCCTGCACTCCCTACTGACACCACTGCCTTGCACACCACGTGGCTGACAATGCAGGGGAAGTGGGTCCCCCCAAGGAAAATCTGAGCATAATTGGTGGGAGTCAAGGCAAGGCAATTCTAAGGCCGCTACCAACAAATGTTTACCAGAAAACCAAAAGCCAAACTAGTTGCATGGAGTTGATTCCAACTCATGGTGACGCCACATATGTCAGAGTGGATCTGTGCTCCATAGGGATTTCAAAGGCTGATTTTTCTGCAGTAGATCTCCAGGCCTTTCTTCCAAGGTGCCTCGGCGTGGACTTGAACCCCCAACCTTTCAATTAGCAGGGCAGTGCATTAATCATTTGCACCACCAAGGGGCCCCTACTAATTCTGAGAGGAAAGATTATAGATGTAAATTACAGACAGTGCCCAACTTACAACAGATTCGAGTTTCAATGAACCACACTTAAAACTGTTTTGGGAGCCAAGACGGTGGAATAGACAGACGCTTCTGGTGAGCCCTCTTCACAACAAAGACCCGAAAAAACAAGTGAAATGAGTATATTTATAACAAGATAGGAGCCCTGAACATCAAAGGTAAGCTTAGAAAACGAAATGGGGGCAGGGGGAGGAAAAGATGGTTCAGAAGCGGAGAGGAGTTACTGCACCTAAATCACGGGGAACCCTCAGGCACCATTCCCGAGAGCGGCTGCAGTGGGCTGGTACTAGCATTCGGCTGCAGCTTCCTCAGGGAGAAGCAGCCAGCCACACAGCCTACTCACACCTCCAGGACCAGGGAAGAACAGCATTCTTAGCAAAAGCTAAGTACTTGGGTATATTTTACCGCATCGTGCCCCCCCCCCGCCCCATTGCGAAGCCGGCTTGAGCGGCTGACTCCTAGACTGATATACCTGATAACAGCTCTAGCCATCTGGGGACAGGACATCAGAGCTCCAAAGGTGAAAATAATCAAGCTAGTTCACTCAAGCAACCCATTTGGGCGTATCAAAACAAAACAAAGCAAGAAGCTACGACACAGTAAACAAACATAAAAATAAACTAATACAATAACTTATAGATGGCTCGGAGACAACAGTCAATGTCAAGTCACATAAAGAAACAGACCATGATCGCCTCAACAAGCTCTCAGAACAAAGAACCAAGGGATCTTCTAGATGAAAGTACATTCCTGGAATTACCAGAGGCAGAATACAAAAGATTAATTATACAGAACCCTTCAAGACATCAGGAAGGAAATGAGGCAATACACAGAAAACTGTGTTTTATTTGTACATTTTATCATTAGTAATATGTACTGCATACAATGCTGCAGCACGTAATTTGCTGATGTTATCAATCTCAGATATTCACTTGCAGATGTTCAATTTTATGATTTACTGTTCAAAATACTGCTGTATAGCAGGCTATGGCCTGGTCTACAATGACGTCATTGTCGGCATTGGGAGTCATAATGGATAAAGAGTTGGACAACGTTCAATTCTAACGACACATGACAGTTTAACTGCACACGCACCCAACAGCCATTATGACTTGCTGAGATATGTGGACATGCTCCATGCATTTGATCAGGATAACATGGAGGAAAAGATCAGTGGAAAAATCATCCATATGGCAAGAACACTGAATTTAGAACTTGATGTCGCCAATTTGGAACAGCTCATAGATCATAAAGAAGGGGAAAGGAAAGAAATGCTGAAGAAGAAAGAAATAACGAGGAAGAGGAAGGAGAGAAGTCATCAAAAATCTTTACAGTGAAAGGGTTAGCAGCAGTTATTCTAAACTAAATCAGGGGCTTCAGTTGCTTGAATACATGGACCCCAACACTGACTACTTTGCTAAAGTCGATAGGCGTGTTCAGGAAGCAGTGAGATATTACCGCAAAATATATGAAGAAAAAGACCATATACACAACTTTCACTAATTTTCTGACTAGAAATGCCATCCCCATTCCCAGGGATAATACAGGTGATCCTGAACCTTCCACAAATGGAGTCATTACTGCAACTGAGAAAATCTCAACACTGACTCTTCTTTATCATCAGAGTACATTTTCATGATTTGTGTATTTTTTTAATGCATGTGTACATGTATTTATTAAAATATATCTATAAATTTATATATACTGTTTCCAAACCCCAAAGGCAAATAAAGGTCAGAATTAAAAAGATACTGATAAACAGAACCAAACCTGTTGCCACCGAGTCAATTCCAACTCTTTGCGAACTTATAGGACAGAGTAGTGCTGCCCTATAGGGTTTCCAAGGAGCGACTGGTGGATCTGAACTGGCCACCTTTACGGTTAGCAGATGTAGCTCACCGTAGTTCTTAACCACTGTGTTACCAGGGTTCCATACTGATAAAAAGCAATGATAATGAAACCTAAAAAAAAAAAAATGAGGTATTTGACTTATGTCAGAACAAACTTAGGACAGAGTTGTCTCAATGGAACCCATCATAAGTCGGGGATTACCTGTATAATGAAATATAAAGTATAAATTACATATAAACACATATAACCTTGTAACCAGGCGTATCTCTTATTTTGGATTAGATCCGATGAAGACTGAACTTCTGCAGATAAAAGGCATTATATGGTTTTAGAAAGTGATAATAAAAAATAAACTAGTAGTAGCAGTATGATTTGTGAATTTCAAAAGAAGATAAACTGCTATTTGGTAGTATTTGAACCTGAAGTCAATCTGTATAATAAATACACACAAACACATGCTCCCCATTTAGGAATAAATAAGAAGAAGAAGAAGGGTATACATTTGATGAAGGCATTCAGAACCTTTACCTTCAGCTAAAAAATTTTCAGGCGTACTTCATCTGTTGAGACTATATACGCTGATCACCTTGACTGGAAAACTGGCACCAGGTTCAGGGAGACAGATGCTGTATCAGGAATTGAGCAAGGATTGAAGTGTCAGAGTAAGATATGACGAGAAGAGAATTCAGGCCAGTGAGGAGCTGAACCGCAGAAAGGGAGTGTCTCAGAAAATTTATGTGAGGGAGAAAAGAATCTTTTAGCAACAACAAACTCTAAAAGTAACAAAAAAGTCTAAAAGATACTCGACCCTGTGGTGAGGTGCTAACAAGAAATATAGAACCAAGAAAGAGCACAATAGATTTGGCAAAAACTCTGTGTGGTCTCCCATCTTTTATCATACATAACAAAATAGAATATGCTCTCTGTAATCTGATATGTTGGCAGACGTATGTTTCATAGTTAATCAAGTTTTGTAAATGGTAAAAATACCTAATATTTCCTACATGGAGAGCTCCCATAGGAAATCCTAATTTTCACATATGAATATAATGTTGTAAACCCAACAGTAAAACAATTCTGAAACCAGGGCGCTTGGGAGAAATGGCTGATTTCGGGGTGGGGACAGGGAAAGCACAAGATGAGCCCAGAATATCTCGTGGTGCCAGAAGTGAAGGAAATGTTCAAAAAATGTCACAAGGACACAGGAGCCAACCTCAATGAGCTCTCAATAGCCATATATGTGACAATTCGAGCAGCAAATAAAAAAAGATAATGATAATAATGGATTGTAACACATAGAATAAATATCCATGAGTTCAGACTGATAATAAATGAATAATTCAGTAAATAAATAGCTGGGAAGAGACAGGACTTCCCAACAGTAGAATTCCAATTAATAAATGTAGAAAGAATGATCTGAACTGCCGACCTCTTGGTTTCCAGCCTGAGCCCTTCCTTAACCACTGTACCACCAGGCATCTAGAAGGAATGATAGAAATCAAAAATCACTATATGGCAAACACCCGGATAACAATTGTTGCTGGCAAGAATCTTTGATAGATGCTAAAACTACTGGATGAAATGAGAAAGAGAAACAAGGTATTTGTGTAGCATCTAAACATCTCCCCACAAGATACTTATTAATGATAAGGGGGGAAATATTAACCTTACAGAGCCCTGATGGTACAGTGGTCGAGAGCTACAGCTACTAAACAAAAGGTCGGCAGTTTGAATTAACTTTACAGAGCAGGAACCTACCAGACACCACCTTAGTTAGCCATGTGATTGAAACTACCATCATGAGTAATGGGGCAGATGGACATCGCATACCTCCTTATTTGATGCAATAAAGACACAACAACATTTCTGCAGGATTTGTGCCAAAACAATGCACAACCCCAATTCAAGTGTGAGAAAACATAAGACAAATGCAAATTGAAGAAAGTTCTACAAAATAACTGGCCAGACTCCTCAAAAGTGTTAAGGTCCTGAAAAATGAAGACAGGCTTAAGAACTGTCCCAGACTGGAGGAAACACAGGAGTCCCTGGGTGGCAAAAATGGCTAAGAACTTGACTACCAGCTGAAAGGTTGATGGTTTCAACCCACCCAGAAGCGACTCAGAAGACAGGCCTGGCGACAGCCTTAAAAACCCTATGGAGCAGTTCTACTCTACACACATGGAGTCTCCATGAGTCAAAATCGCCTCAACGGCAACTAACAACAACAACGAGGCATAACAAATATATGTAATGTGGGGTCCTGGACCAAAAAAAGGTGGGGCTAATAGTGGGATAATTGGCTAAATTTGAATAACATTTGTAGATTACTTAGTAGTATTTTATCAGTGTTAATTTCCTGGTTTCAATAATTGGACTTTTGTTTGATAAGATGAGAGTCCGTGGGTAGTAAAAATAGTTAACATGCTCAGCTGCTCACTGAAAGGTTGGAGGTTTGAGTTCACCCAGAGGCATCTCAGAAGGAAGGCCTGGTGATCTCCTTCTGAAAAACCAGCCACTGAAAACCCTGTGGGGCACAGTTCTATCCTGACATACATGGGATCACATACGGGGTCACCATGAGTCAAACTCCACTTCATGGCAACTGGTTAACTGGTTTTGATGAGATGTCATCATTTGAAGAAGTTGGGTGAGGGGTACATGAGAGCTCTACGGATCAAAGATCCCAGCCTTCAGTATGGATCACACCTTCACATAAAACAAAAATCCTCACAACTGGACCAATAAGCAACATCATGATAAATGGAGAAAAGACTGAAGTTGTCAAGGATTTCATTTTACTTGGATCCACAATCAACAGCCATGGAAGCAGCAGTCAAGAAATCAAAAGACGCATTGTATGGGGCAAGTCTGCTGCTAAAGACCTCTTTGAAGTGTTGAAAAACAAAGATGTCACCTTGAAGACTAAGGTGCACCTGATCCAAGCCATGCTGTTTTCAATTGCCTCATATGCATGTGAAAGCTGTACAGTGAAGAAGGAAGAATGAAGAAGCACTGATGCCTTTGAATTGTGGTGCTGGCAAAGAATATTGAATATACCACAGACTGCCAAAAGAATGAACAAATCTGTCTTGGAAAAAGTACAATCAGAATGCTCCTTAGAAGCAAGGATGGCGAGACTACGTCTCACAGACTTTGGACATGTTATTGGGAGGAATCAGTCCCTGGAGAAAGACATCATTTTGGTAATGTAGAGGGTCAGCAAAAGAGAGGCAGACCCTTAATGAGATGGATTGACACAGTGGCTGCAACAATGGGCTCAAGCATAACAAAGATTGTGGGAATGGCATAGGACCAGGCAGTGTTTCGTTCTGTTGTGCACAGGGTCACTATGAGTCAGAAGTGACTCAACAGCAGCTAACAATAACACCAACAACAACATGGACTAGTTTCACCACAGTTTTGTGAGGCTAAAGTTATTTCAAATTAGAAAGTTTAAAGAACTGCATAAAAAAAAAACAAAAAACATATGAACATAATTTGCCTCTTCAGATCTCAGGGTCATCATGATAAACATCAATTGCCACTTTTAGAGCCATCACTTGAATTACAAAAGTCAGAGCAAGCATCCTCAACCTGAGTTTGTAGGGGGGCAGGTGGAGAGCTTTGCCAGTTGAGCAGACTCAAAAAGACAAGTAACTATAAAAAAAAAAAAAATTTTTTTTTTTTATAAAGCTGACAAATTGAACACACTTGAAATTACACGTGTTCAGTTGGTACAGACCTCTGGTAGAAGTCTCTCTACCAGAAGTCTGTATTGACTGAACACAAATAATTATCCCACTAATAGAGGTCTCTCTACCAGAACTAGTAGATGAATCCACTCCTGCTTACCTTCCACAGACAGCCCACTCTGGCCACCATTTTGTGAATTTTTTTCCATTATGGGTATCTCTAAAGCTGCTGCTAAATTGATTGAATCTCCATGAAAATGTGAGAGCATAGGGAAGGGGGAGCAAAGGGAGAGATCTAGGAGAGTGGAGAGGGACTGACACACCTAGTGTAACAGGCCCGTCACCTATCAGGAACAGCTCTGGTAGCTGTTATGGAAAATGGAGAAAAGTGCTAGTCAGTATTAACCTATTGATGTAACATTTTCTTGGCTGTAGTTGAAATACAATATTTCCTGCCTATATCAAGAACAATGTTTACTGTCTATATCACCGGTAAATGTTACTCATCTCACATTTTAATATCCATCATAGTGAGAGAAGTCAAAGCACAACACTACACCGTATGACTATGAATACAAAGACATTCATCATTAGGGTCCAAAACCAGTTGCCATCTAACCAACTCTGACTCGTGGCAACCCCATGTCTGTCAGAGTAGAACTGTGCTCCGTAGGGCTTTTAATGGCTGCTTTCTGGGAAGTAGATTGCCAGGCCTTTCTTCCAAGGCACCTCCGGGTAGACTTGAACGTCCAGCTTTTCAATTAGTAGCCAAGTGCATTCACTGTTTGCACCACCCACTGTTTGCATCACCCAGGGACTGCTGACTAGGGTCCAAGGGAAGGCTCAAATGAACAACCGATGGCAACAGTCAGAGTAACAGTGTCATCCCTTCTGAATATAAGCTCAGCAAATCATTTTAAAAGTGCTAACTATGCCCACAAAGGAGCTCTGGTGGCACAGTGGCTAAGTGCTCAGCTGCTAACGGAAAGATTGGCAGTTTGAGCCCACCCAAAGGCTCCATGGGAGAAAGGCCTGGCAATCTGCTTCCCTAAAGACTTAAAAAAAAAAAAAAAAAAAGACTACAGCCAAGAAAACCCTACAGGGCAGTTCTGCTCTGTCACGTGGGGTCGCTACGAGTTGAAATCAACTTGACAGCACCTAACAACAACAAAAACTATGCACACAGTATTTTAAAAATCTTAAGTCTCGTGATGTCCTGAATGTTAATCTTCGGTTAAATTTGATTTGAGCCTAATACAATTACTGAGAGCAAAGTCTTTTAAGAACAGAGAAGAATGAGAAAAATAATGAAACTGACCTCAAAGGATTGGATTGGGCGTTTATTATTTATGTTCTTGGATTAAAAAAAAAAAAACCCATAGTCATTCATTCATAAAGAAATATTTACTGAATGCAATGCTAAGTACTGGATATCAAAATGAAAGTCTCCCTGTCTAGTGGAGCGCATCTGTAATGCATATTCCATCAAATAACTTACCATATACAACAGCATTTCCTAAACCTTCAGTCATTTGAACACCACCTCTATAATTTTTTTTTGCTGTATCTGTGTAAGAACTATATTTTTTTCAACTGGATAAAAATAGTTCTCTTTAAATCACTTCATTTTAATCTCAAGTTATTTTAAAAGAAATATTTATGTAACTACTATGAATGGAAAATGAGCATCACGTGCCATAATTAGAAAGCAAATTATAAATATATCTAAAATAAAAACAAGCCTATCTATGGTCCACAAAAAATTCTTACATACCACTAACGGAATGAGCGCCACAGTGTGGAAAATATTTCAATTTAATCTAAAAAAATATAAGTACATCCAAGTTTTAAGGATTTCCTGTCCATATACAGGAAAGGCTTAAAAATCAAAGATAAGGCTGAGGCCATTTTAGGGACAGAATGTGCAGTAGTCAAGATAAACTAGACTGTGCCACAGTAACAAATAATACCCAAATCTCATTGGTTTGACACCACAAAGTTGATTTCTCAATCACATAAAGTCCACTCTGGGCCCAGGTAACTCTCCAAGGAAAACTGTCTTCACGCAGTGACTCAGAATCAAGGCCTGTGGTTCTACCATCGTGTAGCTCCAATGTCCTGAACTTGTGGCCTCAGTTGATAACGTAAGGAAAGAAGGCCTGGAGAATTGTGCCCAGGTTTCTCAATTCCTCAGCCCGTAAGTGACACACACTTTCCCAAATTTGTCATGTTGCCCTGCCCAACTCCAAGAGAGGCAGGCAGGTGCAATCCTCTTGCATGGACATGGTGAGCGCCAAAAGGCTCTACCAAAGATGAGGTGAGGGAAAGATAAAGAGACTGGTCCAAAAGAAAACAGTCTCCAGGGAGAAATGAATGTGAGAATAACCCACTGCCGTCGAGTCAATTCTGACCCACTGAGACCCTATAGGACAGAGTAGAACTGCCCCATGGGGATTCCAAGGAACAGCTGGTAGATTCAAACCGTTGACCTTTTGGTTAGCAGTCAAGCTCTTAGCCACTGTACCATCAGGGCTCCATCTGGGAATAGGAAGAGAGAAAACAGCTGAAGGAACAAAACTGAACGGGTAAGGGGCATTGTCACACCACATCTGCAGCCCTGATTAATAAAAAACACGCATATTGATCTAGATCATTACACTATAAAAATGCTATAATTCCCTGTCCAATGATAACAGAAATACCAATAATCGTACTTGCATGCATAATTCTTCTCTGCTTATACCTTAATTCAGGTCAACCTAGATCTACTGGATTCCTACAATGTGCAAAGAACATACTAAGTACATTTATCCTAAAAAGACAAAAATAAAAAGATACATGAAGAGTGAGAAGCATTTGCAAATCTTCATGCAAATATCAGAAACATCTGAGATTCTGAGCTCCATTTATAAAGAAAACAGAATTATAATGCTTCCGGTACCTACTGCCTTCTGGACTTGACACTTAAACTACGCGTTAGCAATTCCCCACTGCTTATTTATTTATTTATTTTAATCTACATGAGGGAGGGGATAAGGAAAAGGGTACATCTTCCAGAAAGTGCAGCTTGACAGCAATTTATTGAGCACCTAGTCAGACGGCAAGACTGCATCTTATATACTTTGGACATATTATCAGGAGGGACCAGTCCCTGGGGAAGGACATCGTGTTTGGTAGAGTACAGTAAAAAATACAGGGTCAGCGAAAAAGAGGAAGACCCTCAACGAGGTGGACTGATGCAGTGGCTGCAACAATGGGCTTAAGCATAACAATGATTGTGAACATAGCAAAGGACCAGGCAGTGTTCCATTCTGAAGTACACAGGGTTGCTATGAGTTGGAACTAACTCCATAGCACCGAACAACAAGAACAGTCTGAGCTAGCAACTGGGTTGACTGAACATGCAGGTCCTCCTCCTCAAATGTCAGGCTCTCTCTTCAAGGTCTAAGCACCTTCCATCAACCAGAAGAACGAGTTTCTACAACCTCACTTTGCTGCATATAACATCTTCTTTCTGAATATTACTTTAGAGTTTGTTGTTGTTATTGTAAGTTGATTCTGACTCATGGCAACCCCATGTGTTGCAGATTAGAATTGCTCCACAGGGTTCTCAAGGATGTGACCTTTCAGAAGCAGATGACCAGGCCTGTCTTCTGAGGTGTCTCTGGGTACATTTGAACTGCCAACCATTTAGCTAGTAGTCCAGCACTTAAACGTCTATGCCACCCAGGGACTCCTTTAGAGCTTACAGGCATCATTGCACTTCATTTCATTTCTGTAACAATCCTGTGAAATAAGAGATATTGTCCCCATTTACTGGACAAAACTCAGAGAAGTTAGGGATTGGCCTTTAGACATATTTCTAGTTAGTGGCCAAGGCAAACCTGGGACACAGTTCTTCTGACTCCAAATGTTCCTTTCACTACTCAGGAGATTTCGTCTTTCTACAAAGAACGTTACTGATCTTCAAAAAAATCGTGGTACAGAAAAGAAATATTGATACGTTAAATGAAAAAAGGATAAAACCGTATACGTTACGATTCCACGAAAGGATGCATAGGGACCGTACCAAAATTCTTTCAATTGCATGGAGAACACAGTGGGAGCTGCTGAAACCTTTCTAAAGATAAGGTTTCACACTCAATGCTTCATTTGCACATATTTTAAGGACCTTCTTCCTTCTCTACACATACCTCGCTCAGAGTATACCGTAAACCTCAGCGTATCAGAAGCCAAAAGTTTAACACAGCAAACCACAAAGAGGGAAGTTCATCCCTCCATTTCACAATTTCTGTTTCAGCAAGGTCCAGGTGGACCCGCATAGTAAAGGCTCTATCTGAAGCAAGCTGGCATTTGAAAATACAAGACAAAAGCATATACGGAGAGAATGATGAAGAGGAGACATCTTGGTTTTCCTCTCCAATGAGAGAGCACGTGAGGGAGAGGCACATGAGCGTAATGCTACATATCTAGATCTTTTGGGGTTTTCAAAAACCAAACACATCTAAACCAAGTCTGGGACCTTCCTGTGCTGCTTTCGAAATGACCTCAGAATGCTTGGTGCACTAAGGCTGTGCTAGCTTAGAAGCGGTCAATTAGTGAAGTGAAAGCGTTATAGCTACAACAGAAAGGCAACTGATCTGGTGAATACCAGACCACGAGCATAATTTATAGATTATGAGGAACACAGAGCTAAGGGCTTTAGAAAATAATCTACGGACACATTTCAAAATGAAATGCTGAATCAAGTGGAATGATCAACCTTACTTGGATCCTGATTTGATAGTCATTTATGAGATAATTGGGGAAACACCAACACTGTCTTAGTTATCTAGTGCTGCTCTAACAGAAATACCACAAATGGGTGGCTTTAATAAACAGAAATGTATTTTCTCACAGTTTAGGAGGCTAGAAGTCCAGATTCAGGGTGCCAGCTCTAGGAGAAAGCTTTCCCTATCAGCTCCTGAGGAAGGTCCTTGTCTCTTTGAGCTTCTGCTCCTGGGTGATCTTCATGTGGCTTGGCATCTCTCTTCCCCCATCTCTCTTCTGCTCACTTGTTTAATCTCTTTTATATACTCATCATGCCTCATTAACATAAAGGAAAAGTCATTCCTAAACGGGATTATAACCATGGGCATAGAGGCTAGGATTTATAACACATTTTGGGGGGGACACAATTCAATCCACAAAAAACACTGACTGAATAGTTAATGATATTAATTTTTTTTTTTAACTGAGCTGATGGTATTGTGGTTGTGTTTTTAGAGTCATCTTTTAGAGTTACATACTGAAATATTTACAGAAAAAATGATACGATGTCTGACACTGACTTCAGAATATTCTTGGTAGTGGAGAGGGGAAGTCAATATGAGAATAGAAGAAGCAAGTTTGAGCAAGAGTCAGTAACTGTGGAAGTACAGGTGATGGTACAGAAGGATCATTATACTATCTTATCTACTCTTGGTTGTATTTAAGTTCTTCTAAAAAATAAGCTTTAAAAACATTTGAAGCATTTTTAATGGAGCTATAGTTTTTTTCTCACCAGCATTAATTCCTCCCTTCTTCTAGAAATACCTGCCCCCCACCTTAACTCTAGGGAACCACTCCTCTCCCCAGTCCATGTGACTCCTTTGGGGCTAAAAATCATAGTTCATGGGGGTGACACCAAGGAGTCCCATCCACCTAGCCAAGCAACTTCTCAGACCCCAGCAGAGCCCTTCTGTAAGATTTTATGTGTGGACTCAGGCAGAGAAGTTCTTCCTTCTCTCTGGGGGTTCTCACCAAGATGATTTAAACCTGGAGTTAATGACCACCATTATTTTATCCTTCAGTAAGAGAAGGAAGCCACCACAGAGACCCAGAGCCAAAAGATTGGGGGTGGGGACAGGCTAGGAAGAGGAATAGGGGAAAGGAGAAAAAAAGATAATAAGATAATGATATCTTTTCAAGCCCTGGTTCCAGTGTCTAATTCTACCCTGTCCTAAATTATATGAGCCACTAAATTCCCCTATAAGGGCCAGCTATTTAGTCCAGCCTGGATCTCTCACCGGACTTCCAGACCCAAACAACCAACTCTCTACTCAACATCTTCCCTGGATGCCTACTAGGCATCTCAAAATCAACATGTCCAAAGTGAATTCCTGATCTTCACCTAAACCTGCTATTTCCAGAGCCTTCTCCATTTCAAGGATGGCAACTCCATCCTTCCAGTTGCTTTAGCCAATGCCTCAGGGTCATCCTGGACTCCTCTCACCCCCATATCAAATTAATCAGGAGATCATGCTGATTCTACCTTCAAGATATATCCAGGTCTGGGCCCTTTCTCAGCACAGGTACTGCAACCAGCCTATTCTGAACCACCATCATCTCTCACCTAGAGTGTGGGAATAACCTCAGCACAAGGCTCCTTACTTCCACGTTTGTCCCCCTAAAGTCTATTCTCAACATAGCAGCAGCAGGAGTCAGGCCATATCACCCCTCTGCTATGAACACTGCAATGGCTCCCTTTTCCTTTCCATCTGAAGTGAAAGCCCTCCACCAGTCTCCCCAACTCACCCTGTAGCAAACTCACTGATTTGGAACATTCTCACCCTGGGGCCTTTGCTCCTCCCTACCTGGAATGCTTTCCCCCCAATATCTGCCCACAAAACCGCTTCAAGCCTTTGTTCATGTCTCACCTTCTCAATAAAACTTGCCCTAACCACCCCAACACAGAAACCTGTCCCCACATCGACCTCCTTGGATACTCCTGGGTCATCTTTTCCTGCTCTGTTTTTTCCTTTTTCTGCAACACCACTTTCTAATATATAATTCACATAATGTATGTTTATTGCTTATCTTTTCTCTCTCCCTGCTAGAATATAAATGTTGTAAGGGCAAGGAACTTGGTCTTGGTTTGGTTCACAGATATATTCCATCTCCTAGAACAGTGCCTGGCCCATAGTAGGTGCTTATTTTAAAAACACCTGTAGAGTGAAAAAAACGAATGCATGAAAGCTGATCTGACTTCCATTTTAGCAATTTCCAATCAGAAAATTCCTCATACACATCTACCGACTTGAGCTGTCATTCTCGCTAGAAGACTCTCCTGAGGGTGATCAATGCTTTACACCCTACCCTTGTCCTTTGCAGAAAAGGTGAGCATCTCTATTTGTGATCACTATTCACGTATCTGAACAAAAATACCAATCAATACACTTCCCATTACGCATCCCACATACAAGGGATTGCATTGTGCTGGGGTTGCAGTTGTTATTTTCAGGGCCTGTTACTGTTTGTGACTTTGCCATTTAGGTTCTGCCAAGGCCTCAGTAGCCCTTCCGAGAAGCGCCATCTCATCAGCGGCATTTACCAGGCCTTTTTCTGGGAGTCTCGGTCTTGCCTGTTCCGAAAGTCAGCCACAGTCCTCCTCATCAACTCAGTGGGCTCAGCCCTGATGTGCTTCATGTGTCTCACACAATTTACCTCTTGCTCTCTAGTTGTTTCACGCAGAGAAATTTTAAATACAAGCTTCCCCTCTAATGAGTTCCCATAAATGTGCATGGGCATTATAAATACAGTAGCCAAGCAACAGATTTATATAACATAACAGGATTCCAATCCCAGAAAAATAAAACTATATAAACCACTTATGATGTTAGGTTACTTACTATTTACTCTTGGATATTATTTGCTATGGAGTCTCTGGGTGGTGCAAATGGTTAACACGCTCACTGCTAACCAAAAGGTTGGTGGTTCCAGTCCATGCCAAGGCACCTCAGAACAAAGGCCCGAAAATCTACTTCCAAAAGATCAGCCATTGAAACCCAGTGGAGCACAGGTCTACTCAGACACGCATGTGGTTGCCATGAGTCTGAACCAACTCCATAGCAACTGGTTTTTTGTTATTATTTGTTATACAGGCAGTCCCCGGGTTACAAACATACCACTTACAGAGAATTTGTACTTGCTCTTTAACATTGTGTTAATTTGCCCTTACTTTGAACCAATCCCTACTCACAACAAATTCTTCATTACAATTGTCTTCACTTGCTTTACATGTGCCACTTTTAAATCATTGAAAAGGCTTCGGGCATTTTCTTGCACTAAAGTAAGCCTAAATAAGAAGCATACGTACCTGTTTGCACTTATCTACAAATTCTTAAAGACGCACTCAGCAATGAATCTTGTTCGTGACCCAGGGCCTGCCCAAATACATGTACATACCTATCATGTATCTATATCATTGTGAATACATATGATATATTTATAGTATACATATACATTGAAGCATATATTAAAAGCTAAAAATAAACATTAAAAATTACTTTCTAAGACATTTTAATACTCCAATTGAGTTCTCTCACCTTATCTGAAATAAAATTTCATAGAATAGAAGCATAATTTAATGTTGGGGAAAAGTACTTACTGAAGATTTTGCAGAAGAGACTATGATGCTGACTTTGATGGAATCTTACCAACTTCCTGAAAATAATGTCAAGAGGAAGAACTCATCTTTTCTTTTCTTGCTAAGGAATATGTAGTGAGTTGTGTCCCATTTAGCAGGTATATCTACTTTTGAACTACTCTCTGCATTTGGATCATTGAAATATATTACCTCTAATTCTCTCATTTACTTCTTCTCTACTCATTGTCTTTTAGAAATAATGGTGGTATGATCTGTTCCCAACACTTTGGACATGTTCTCGAATTTTGCATTTTTCTTTCACAACCAAATACTCTGACATGAACTAGAGAAAAACAAATTTTAAGACAGGATTTTTATCCTTGAAAACACAAAGTGACTCAGGAGAAAGAGTTTAGCAAACAGATTATTCCAACACAATGCAGAAGGCAACGTGATGAGGCTATGAGACCACAATGAAAGAAGTAATAATACCTCTGGCTGGATAAGCTGAGAAAGTTTTCAGTGAGGCAGCAACATCTGACCAGGATTCTAAGGACAAGTGAAAACTCTATGTTAGAGAAAGAACAGAAAGGAGGACATCCAAGCAGAGAGAATCGCAGGTCAAGACAAAGAGCAGACATGTTTGGGGAATAGGGCGTAACTGAGACCAGGTCTATATCATGGAGAAATCAAAGGAAGAGAAAATAATGTTCCTGAACCTCAACCAATTATAATCTTGATGGAAGTTAACATCTAACGCAACCCGAATTTCCTAGACTTTATGAGCCAGTGGTTAAGATGAGATCACATCAGTAGTTAAAACCTCGGTCTCTCTGGCTCACTGCCCTACTTGCTGACGCAGGGCTTCTGGTCCCAGCAAAGCCGTCCCTGTGAACCTGGTAGTCTCCATTCCTGCTCTCTGACTCCTCCCAGATGTCTGTCTTCAAGGTCAGCTGACAAACTGACACTGTGGATACTGTGTTCCCTGTAGATCTTCCTGTGCTAGAGCTACACTGAGTACAGATAATAAAGGGTACCGTGCAGCTCTCCCCAGCTCTGGGCCCACAGCTGTAAACCAGACCACGTTAGTTACCCTTACAGCTTTTTTTCAGGGCTATTTTCATGGTTTAGATCAGGGCTGAGATCTAAACCATGGGGCCTGTTCAGACTGCACCCCAAAATTTCTTCTGCAAAGTACTTTTCCACCACCCCCACCCAATACCATTATTCATTCAACAAGTATTTATTGTGCAATGATCTAATATCCTAGGCAACCAATGTGTTGCAGAGTGGAACTGCACTCCATAGAGTTGTCAAGCCTATGACTTTTTGGAAGCAGATCCTCAGGTCTTTCTTCAGAGATGGGTTTGAACCACCAACCTTTCGACTAGTAATCAAGCGCTTAACCATTTCCACCACTCAGGGAAACAATATTCTAGGCACTGAAGATGAGTTAAAAAGAAGACGGTAGAGCCCTGTTCTGATGGAGCTCACTTTCTAGTATGTGTGTGTATGCAGAGGGGATGAAAACAACAAATAAGTACAAAAGTCAGCAAGATAATTTTAGTGAGTGATATGGTTAAGCTTTATATGATTTACTATGACATTATGAAAATATATAATTTATTATGATGTTTCATTGTAAAACCAGTAATGTGGAGGAATGTGGCAGGGCTGTGTTACCTGGCTGTGTGGGGAAGGCAGCGTTAGAGCTGGCCTCAGGTGCTCAGGTGAGGTGCAGCCAGGACACACTGCTAAAGCACCCCAAGAACAAAAAACCTGCATTCTTCCTGTCTATCCACCAAATTCACAACACGTCGTCTTGTTTTGTGTGCGTAATTTTGTCTTTTGCCAGAACCTCCCCAACAAAGCTTTTAGTGGATTAAGGTCAACTCAGCATTTTATTTGTATGTGTATCTCATGAATATTTCTCTCAGAATTACAGAATTAATCTAAGAAAATATTTATGAAATTTAAAGGAGCCCTGGTGGCACAATGGTTAAGCACGCAGCTGCTAACGGGAAGGTTGGCGGTTTGAACCACCAGCCACTCTGCGGGAGAAAGATGTGGCAGTCTGCTTCTGTAAAGATTACAGCCTTGGAAGCCCTATGGAGCAGCTCTACTCTGTGCTGTAGAATGGCTGAGTCAGCACTGACTTGGCAGCAATGGGTTGGGTTTGGTTTTAGTGTTTAAAAAAAGACAAGCTACGTATTAGTGACATCTCATGTTCAAACTAAATAATAAACTGTTTTCAGATACATTTTATCTCCATGTGTAATAAAAGCAGTAATACATAGTGGAAGGAAACACATTTTGATTAGTCATTTTCCTTAAGGACAATTCCTTCTTTGCTATTTGCCCTGTGTCTGTTGTGAGGCCACCCAATCGTTTTGGATGAGGTTCGGATGTGGAGTAGTATGCTTGATGAAGTAGCATTCCTTGCCTGCAACAACCTCTTCTCCCCTGCCCGGTGAGCTCCTACTGATTCCTTCATGACTCAACTCCAGTATCCATCACCTCCTCTGCTGACCTTTCCTTGACAATCCCAGTCTAGGTCAGCTCTCCCTCCTATCACAGCCCATATTACATTATGTCGAAATGTAACTGAAATGAACTAGTTAAGAGGGCTGCATATGACACAGAAATAAGCTCCTTGATACAGGGACTAATGATATCATTCACTTTTGTGCCTTTGGCACTTTCTACAAGGTCGAGTCTCACTCACAGTTTATCAGATGAACAAATAGGTAAATAGTGGAATTAAAGTGAGAGGGTTTGAGACAGTTGCCACAAACTGGGCTGAATTTCTTGTAACTTTTAACTGGCTATCAGCCATATGGTTTATGGATGAATTAGCCTAATTTAAACATGCAAAACTGAAGCGAATACTTGCTTCGGCTTCTAATCTGTCAGATCAATCAATTGGAACTGCAGAGCTTTTTTTTTTTTTATTGTGCTTTAAATGAAAGTTTAATAATCAAGTCAGTCTCTCATACAAAAACTTATACACACCTTGCTATGTAGCCCTAGCTGCTCTCCCCCAATGTGACAGCACACTCCTCCTCTCCACCCTGTATTCCCTGTGTCCATTCAACCATCTCCTGTCCCCCTCTGTCTTCTCATCTCGCCTCCAGGCAGAAGCTGCCCACAAAGTCTCGTGTGTCTACTTGAGCCAAGAAGCTCACTCCTCACCAGTATCATTTTTTGTCTTATAGTCCAGTCCAATCCCTGTTTGAAGAGTTGGCTTTGGGAATGGTTCCAGTCTTGGGCTAACAGAGGGTCTGGGAGTCATGAAATTTGGTTTCCCTCCAGTCTCAGTCTGACCATTAAGTCTGGCCTTTTTATGAGAATTTGAGGCCTGCATCCCACTTTTCTGCTCCATCAGGGATTCTCTGTTGTATTCCCTGTCAGGGGAGTCATCAGTGTTAGCTGGGCACCATCAAGTTCTGGTCTCGGGCTGATGTAGTCTCTGGTGTATGTGGCCCTTTCTTTCTCTTGGGCTTATATTTAGCTTGTGTCTTTGGTGTTCTTCATTCTCCTTTGCTCCAGGTGGGTTGAGACCAATCGATCAGAGCTCTTTTCTGTAGAGAGAGAAATTCTACAACACACTTTCCCCCAAATTCTCTCCCCATGAGCACTGAGTTATTTAATTAATAGTTTGATTTTATTTAAATTTGGTTAAATTTTTAAAACCCAATGAGTTATATCTTAATAAATAATACTATGTTATATCTACCAAGAAGGTTCAAAAATATTTATTTTTACATATAAGAAATACTTACAATGTATTTATTTTCCTAAAACAATTTCCTTATTTTAACTACAAGAAATCTACATCTTAATTAGGCTGTCATAATAGTCATCAGAAACCAGGTGAGAGGCCCAGAGAAGGAATCAACACAGCTAAGACCCTGATTTGGACTTTCAGTCTCCAGAACTGTGAGAAAATGAATTTCTGTCCTTTAAAGCCACTTGCAGTACTTTTTGTTACAGCAGCACTAGATAACTAAGACATATGATAAAAGGAATGAGCTAGAAGACCTGGTCTTGATTTCTGGCCCAGCATTCCCTAGCTATATGACCCAAGGCTATTTATCTAACCTCTCACTTTCCTCATCTGTGAAATGGGGAGTAATTAATCATACTGAATTCCCAAGGTTATGGAAATCAAATATGATAGATGTGAACCTCTTTAAACAATGAAGTTCTCTAGTTATTATGATGATGAAGAAGAAGATGATAAAGGTAATTTACATAGGCAAAAATGCAAATGACAATTAGGCAGACTTTACCCACCAGGTAATGCTTATTCTTTACAAAGGCAAGTTTGTCAAATAGATTCCCTACAGGTGAACAATGTGAAGAACATATTTTTGAGAGAGATGCACGGCCAGTACCCCAGGCCCTCTTTAGGGCACTGTGGGGCTTGTTCTTGCTTGGTGCCCTCGATTCGATTCCAACTCCCAGCAACTCTAAATGACAGGATAGAACTGCCCATAGGGTTTCCTAGGCTGTAAATCTTTTGTCTTTTGTCCCACAGAGTAGCTGGTGGGCTCAAACTGCTGGCCTTTCCGTCAGCAGCTGAGCACTTTAACCACTGGGCCACCAGGGCTCCTTCACTGTGGGGCTACTAAGGCCTTTTCCTCTGGCCCCATTTTACTTTTAGAGAGAAACGTGTTCTCAAGGAGCGAGGAAAGGAGGCAAGCAGTATAACTTCCTCTGTCTTTTTGCATAATTTTTTTTTTTTTTAATGATACTTTATTGCTTTTTAGTAAAGGTTTACACAGCAGTTTAGGTTCCCATTCCGAAACTTTTTCACAAGTTGTTCAGTGACACTGGTTACATTCTTTACAATGCATGAACATTCTCATTATTTCCTTTTTGGTTCTTCCATTTTCATTAATCTAGTTTCCCTGCCCCCTTACATTCTCGTATAGATGATTTTTTTTTTTTTTTAAGTGTGCTTTAGGTTAAAGTTTACAGCTCAAGTTAATTTCAAATTCAAAAACTGATTCACATATTATTTTGTGACATTAGTTGCAACCCCCACAATGTGACAGCACACTCGCCTTTCCACCCCAGGTTCCCTGTGTTCCCTGTGTCCATTTGACCAGTTCCTGTCCCTTCCTGCCTTCTCATCCTGCTCCTGGATAGGAGATGCCTACCTGGTCTCGTATATCTGATTGAATCAAGAAGCACATTCCTCTTGTGTACTATTTTTTGCTTTATAGTCCTGTCTGATCTTTGTCTGAGGGGTAGCCTTCGGCAATGGCTTCAATTCTGGGTTAACAGTGCATCCGGAGGGCCATAGTTCCGGGGGTTCCTCCAGTCTTGTTAGACCATTAAGTCTGGTCTTTTTACATGAATTTGAGTTCTGTTCTACGCTTTCTTCCTGCTCTGTATAAGAGTCTCTGTTGTGTTCCCTGTCAGGGTGGTCATTGGTGGTAGCCAGGTACCGTCTAGTTCTTCTGGTCTCAGGCTGGTAGACTCTCTGGTTCATTTGTTCCTCTAGTCCTTTGGGTTAGTATTTTCCTTGTGTCTTTGGTTTTCTTCATTCTCCTTTGTTCCAAGTGGGATAGGACCAATTGATGTATCTTAGGTGACCGCTTGCAAGCTTTTAAGACCCTAGGCACCACTCACCAAACTGCAATGTAAAACATTTTATTTATAAACTATGCTATGCCAACTGACCTAGATGTCCCCTGAAACTATGGTCCCCGAGCCCCGGCCCCAGCTACTCTGTCTCTCAAAGTGTTTAGATGTGTCCAGGAAACTTCTTTGCTTTTTCTTTGGTCCACCTGTGCTGACTTCCCTTGTATTGTGTGTTGTCTTTCCCTCCACTGAAGTTGGTCCTTTTTGCATAATTTTCATTAGCTCCTGGCCCATCTCTGGTACCCAGAACCCATGAGCATTGGGCCAACAGTCCCTATCTTAATGTCCCGAAATAAATAAATTCAAGAACTAAAGCCTGGAATAACCTGGGATTCGATTACATAGTAGCTGGTGTCACAAAATTTCAATCCAAAGCTGGGCAATGTGATAAGTATCCACGGAGAACAGAAACCTACTCAAAATCTTCAAGTACTTCCTTCCTTCATTGCTTAAACATCACGAGTTTTCACTGTCCTTTCTACTACTATCTTCTATGTAACACCACGAATAGGTCAGTTACTGAGAGCAAAACGTTTGGTTTATCTTTTTCTTCCTTCCTTTTGTTCTTTCTTTTCATTTTCCTCTTTTTATTAAGTTGTGAAACAACAGCTTAAAAAATCAGTTTAAAAAAACAGAACTTAGGACACTTTGACATTTCATTAAAAACAAAAACTAAATGTCAAAGTGCCCTAAATTCTTTTGTGTCTGTGATTACACTGAATGACAAGAAACCACAGAGGTGATAATTAGATTTTATCTGCAAATGGAGGTAAAAGGATGGGAGTAGAGGATAGTGTCAACATTTTGCCAAAACAACAAGGCAATTCACATGATTAAGTAGGAAAAAAAAATTATTCGAACAGGTGGCTGGGGCTACTGGCTGATCAAGTAAACTTTGACATTTCAATGATATAAGGTGGTTGTATAGTGTATTTTCCACTTTTGGGGCAGAAATTTAGAAATGCAAACTGGGGCAAGAGGAAAAATAGGACAAATAAACGGATTTAAAAAATGTAAAATATCTCTGTTGGTGAGATGATGATTGGTGAGACCAGAAAGATACCTTTTTCTCTCTACAAGTTTTCAATAGATGGTTGTATTAGTTATTTTAAAACTAATATAAAGGATTGAGGGTTGGAGGTAATGAAACTTGGAAGCAATGCTGGCGTTAAAGCAATAAGGCTTTTGGCTCCAAGTAACACTTTCAAATCTGTACAACAATAAAAATTGGCTTCAAGCAAGGTGGTGTCCCACATTTTAACTTACCCCCCCCCCCAAAAAAAATAGCGTCCTCAATTTTACAGGTGTTCACAAGATTATGACGTGACTGCAAATATTTTCTCTTCTGTTTTTCCCCCTGGTTAAAATGAAGCTATGCAGGGCAAACGTAAAAGTGCAGACAAAAGCAAAGCAGGAAGCCTCCCACACTAGAAAGAGAAGATAAGAATCACAGACAATGAATGGTTTTTATTGAAAGCCATTTCAAAGCAAATATAGACATATATGGCATGTTTGTATATCCTCTGTGTATATGAACATCACATGCATCAAAACTGACACATCAAAACTGGATGTGTTCCTCTGTAACGAAAGGTACTGAGAACAAAGTGAAAGCAAATGAACAGGAGAGGATACAACAAACAGGGCTTTGAACCGGTTCTTCTGAGTTCAATCATGACCAAGGAATTGGTGCCAGAACAAATCCAAATTTTTAAAATTTGAGTGAATGGAAACCATGACCAGAATGGAAAAATTTACGGAGCAAAGCCCCACTGGAAACTTTATCTCTCTTAGAAAACAAGGGCAGCGTACATGTTGCATAGCAACGAAATCTCTTGCCCACTGGATTTTGAGCAGAGTTGGAAATAGCTAATAGATGGTGGCCAACCCCACTGCTTTGGATGTATGTTGCTCTCCTCAGTCCTGGCAATAATCCATTCTCATGCATCAGGCTCCTGAAAGGGCTCACTACTCTTCTGATTCTCCCATTCCACGGCTTCCACCTGTAATTTTTCCTGTTCCAGTTATGGTTCTGGATCACCCAAATTTTAAAAATTTGGATCTGCTCCAGTTTTGCTTCGATGGTCATGACTGAATTGGTTCAAACCAGTTCAAAGCCCTGACTCCAACGTATTCAACAGATAAGAGTTACTACCCTTAACACACCAAGAACTAAGGAAATAATACAACAGAAAAATCGGCAAAGGATATGTATAGTGTTAAAATAATCAAAGCACAAAGAAATTAAGATATATAGGGTTTACTCCAGCAGTTAATCACTTGGGTGGGAGTTACAAGACCATGGTGAGAAAGGTCACACAAAAGCAATCTATCGCACCGCACATACTAATAAACAGCCCATTTCCCCCTAAATTTTTGGTATTACAAATAATGCCTTAGAGAACCTTGGACATATACGTCTTTCTGCTTATGTGGATGTATTCTCACTGAAAGATATCCAAATCAAAGGTTATCAGTTTTTAAAAATCTAATTGATACTGCCAGATTTTCCTCTAAAAGTCTGTACCAATTTACATTCCCATCAGAGGGTGAGAATGACTGTTGCCTCACACCTTTGCCAGGACTGAATAGTATTAATATTTTTTAGATTTTGCTAGCCTAAAAGGTAAAAATTGTTACCTTATTGCTGTCTAATTTTGCATTTCCCTGATCACTACTGAATTTAGGAAGCGATTTATATTACTGGTCATTTGTACTTTCTTCCTCTGTGATAATCCTATTGTTAAAGAAAGAAACAAATAAACAAACAGAGGGCCAGACTGACAGATTACCCTGAGTGCACAGGAAATTCACAAAAGTCTCTGAGCAATGTGGAATGTACCTGAGAACAGATAAACAAGAACAATGGAAACATGGTAGAAACATAGTGATCCTAAAATAGCACAACCCCCGCCCCGCTTGCAACAAGACATTTGTTAAGTGTGAACTCTTTGAAGTTTACCTTGGGAAAAAGTTTAATTTTACCTAAAGTAATCTAGTTTTCCTCCTTGTTTCCCAAGAAGATAATTCTAAACCTTTGGGGTTTCCTGAAGTTATCGAGATACTTTTGTTATGCAAGTGAATGGCGACTGGCCAGACCACGGGGACCACCTAGTAACCTGATCTCACGAAGGGGGCATGATTCAATCAAAGAGGTGAAAATTGGGTCAATGGTTAATTTTCTACTGTTTCCTCTTTTCCTCCTTAAAATCCATTGTAACTGGCCTAGAACAAGCCTCTTACATTTTTCTAATCAGAAAGGTCTCCCTCTATGCACACAGATAGTTCTTGCGTTGCTGTTAGGTGCCTTTGAGTCAGCTCCGATTCATAGCAACCCTGCCAGGTCCTAAGCCATCCTCACAATCACAGCTATGCTTGAGCCCATTGTTGCAGCCACTGTGTCACTCCATCTCATTGAGGGTTTTCCTCTTTTCTGCTAACCCTCCAATTACCAAGCATAACGTCCTTCTCCAGGGACTTGTCCCGCCTGATAACATGTTGAAACTAAGTGAGACGATGTCTCAATTATCCTTCCTTCTGAGGAGCATTCTGGCTATACTTCTTCCAAGACAGACTAATTACCTTGGGCTGTTGATCTTGATTCTCCTTCCCTCTTGCGAAGTTAGAGGAGGTCAGACACTGCCCCCACACCACTTTTACAGTAGGGAAATGCTTAAATAAAATGTGGTATGTGTAGACTTAAGATGAATGACACAGAATCATGTGCACTGCAATGAAAGAACATTTGCAAAAAGTATGCATAGTGTACTCCCACATTTGTGAAGAGAAAAACTCCTATGTAGTTGTGTGTATTTCCATAGAAGTTGTCTGAAAGGACATAAGCTGAAGCATAAGTGTGGCCATCCTGAAAGAGTAGGGTTGAGGGAATTTGAGAGGAATATTATTATATTATATTATTATAGACTTTTTTTTGTTACATTCAGCATGTATTACTTTATTGAAAAAAATATGAACTGAGTTTGCTGAGTCTGGAAAAGAGGTAAATTGTTGTTTCAGTTACTATTCAGTCTCAAAACTAATCGTTGTGGATTAAAGACATTCTAAAGTTGTCAATTAGTTTAATTACTTCCATATAACATTAACTAGAAGGCCCACTACTTTGCTAGTTGCTGTCCATTAACTAGATGGAAGTGGGGAAGAAGAGGCAGATACCATCGTCCCCTACTTCTGCTGTCCAATATAAGGAAAAGCATCCCCAGAACATGTCATGGATTCACTTACACTGACATTGATATTAATGAAATTGTTCTCTCCCAGACTTTGCTCCCAACATTTCCTTCATCAAAGAACATGCCACCTCTCTGCCCAAACCCACCCAATGACCTCCCATCTCACTCCAAAAAAGTCAACATCATTACAATGATCTACAGAGGCCCACGGCCGCTGTCACCTCACTGGGCTCACATCCTAACACTGCCCCCCACCTCACTCTACTCCTCAGGCTTCTTTTCTGTTTCTTAAACTCAGAAAACACATTCCTGCCTCTGAGCCTTAGCCCTTGCTCCTCTCTATGCCTTGAAGGCTCTTAGCTAACCCAAGGCTCTCACCTTCACTTCCTTCAGGTCTTTACTCAAATGTCACCTTCTCCATCAGGCCTGCCTTGACCACCACATTTAAAGGTGCAGTCACCACCCCTTCAGCCTAGTAGTCTGTATCCCCTTTCCCTGCTTTATTATCATTACCCAGTAGTCTTTATATAGTATATTGTTCCCCCCACCCTCCCACCCAAGATTATGTAGGCTCCATGGGCTGGATTTTTATGTTTCTCACTGGCACATAGCAGAACCAAAACAAATAAAAAAAAGAAGAAACACAAACCCATTGCCATTTTGTCAATTCCAACTCATAGCAACCCTATAGGACGGAGCAGAATTCTCCTATATGGTTTCTAAGGCTATAAATCTTTATGGAAGCAGACTTCCACATATTTCTTCTTCGGGGAGGCTAGTGGGTTTGAACTACCGACCTTTTCGTTACCAGCCAAGCACTTAATCCCCATTTCTCCAGGGTACACAAAAGAAACTCAGAAAATATTTGTTGAACATTGTTGATGGATCAAAAATAGCGCGTGGGTTTTAGTCCCTCATCCTCACGTCCACACCAAGACAAGCATGTTTAAGCTTTTAGATGAAACATCTTAGCTCACTTTGCTCCTTCAATACCTGGCAAGTGACAGGTGACTGAATATCATAGATCATGCCCATCTTCCTAAATTTATCTTCCAATTTGTTCTTAATCCTGATAAAGCGCTATCTGCTATATGCTTAATATTATATGTAAGTGCACACAAATGAGCACAGAATACCACATTAGTGAAAGACTATTCAAAGGTGCCATGTGCAAAGTGTTTGCTTTACCGCAAGATTTTTATTATTGATTGGTGCTATATTCAGCTCCCCCCACCCCCTCCCACACACACAAGCACACACTCTTTTTCTCCATTTGTAGTTATGGTCCTTAAACTTCTCTTCAATTCCAACTCTCCCAGTGATCCTCTATTACCTGGTTTACACTCTGAAAACTTCGTTGAAAGTGCTTGGGCCCTGAATTACAGTAACTTCCTCCAGATTCAATCCAAAGATGTTCTTTTCTGCTTTTAGCAGTTAGGTCCTCTTTGGTGATTTGGGTGTTGCTAACCTCCTCTTTCTATCCTATTATTCCAATTTTTTTTTTTTTTTATCAGCTGTGGCTTCTCATGATTTTTAGGTGACTTAAATAGCCCCGGGCACAACCAGTCACTCAAAGAGCCAACAAATGCTTTAAAAGCAGTTATTATGAATGAAACACTAGAGGTTGCAAAAGTCTAATACTCAAATGCTACACTCAAGGAAAGGGCAGTCTATACTCATGTGAACAGTTAACACGTACTACATAGTGGTTGCTTAATAATGTTGTTGAATGAAGTGGCTGTGCCAGAAAACTCTGGTGATATCCAAGGCAATAATAAATTGTCACATGATTGATGCCACTGGTAAGTCAAAGTTCTCCATTTAGAGCTATAGCTTCTCCCCACTGTTATATTTCTCACTTCCACAGGGTACCTCCCATGGGTAGTATGAGATCGACCAGAGGTAACATAACTAAAATATCTTCCTATTGTCATTCTCACACCTCTCTACCTTCCAACATCCTTGTAAGTAGCACCACCAATATGCTGATACCTAGGTTCATCTTAATATCACCTTCAGTCTTCCTAGAAGGAGATCCCCGTGGTCAACCCAGTGAGGTGGTACATTCTGAGGTCTCTTTTCCTTGCCATTTCTATGATCGCAGGGCGTCAATAACCTCGGCTTCAGTCTATTTCAGCCTCTCCCTCTTCATCATGCACACTGAGAAATGAAGAATTAAAAACGTTCCCTAACTGCAAAACTCTTCAAAAATGTGTATTTATCTTCTAGTCTTCTTTTTTTATGTTTTGGGTAATGTCAACTTAACGGATGGGTTTGGGTTTAAAATTTTCAGTAAATAAGTGTCTTCAACTGTAGTAAAAAAAATTCTACCCTCATCTCTCAGTCCTACTATCTGAAAACCCTGTAGAGACTAGAGAGTTTTCAGATGAAGTCCCAGCACTAATTTACATGGTTACTCTTAAAGCAAAATACTCTGTGTAGGTAGAAGTTCTAAAGGCTCTCTTGCTCGCTCTCTAGGCCCTTCAGAACTTCCACCTACTATACATAATATACAGCAAGGCTTGCCAAACAGGAAAGCAAGTGTATACTTTTAAGTAGCATGGAAGTTTCCGTGGATGGAATTTTGAGATACATTAGTGTCGCTGGGTTTGGTTTTGGGTCGGTGCTATAAGAAATCAGTTCTTAAATGCTTGGCAAGCCCATTAAAGCTATTCATGGAGCCTTGCTCCTCAAGGTATGGTAGTGGGCCAGCAGCATCAGCAAAATTGAGAGGCCTGTTAGAAACTACAGAAGCTCCATTCCTACCCCAAACTTAACCGCATCTTAACAAGATCCCCAGGGGAGTCATAAGCACATTAACATTTGAGAAATGCTACGTTAGATAATATGACTCTGCCACCTAAATCAATATGAACTCAGGGTGACAATTCTGGTCAACAGGCCATGTCCGTTCATTTGAGTAGTCCATCGACACACTGAAACAGCACCCTAATACCACCTAGCAGGAAAGGGTGGATTTGGAAACTTCTGACATGGCTGACTTGGACTCTCATTTTTTATTTTTATCTTTTGTTGCCCGTTGACAATTAACAGAGCAGCAAGGTGACAATGGCTGAAAACCACAGCCCGGGATTAAGGGTTGGAATCGACTCCACGGCAAGACTCGATGGCAACAGGTTTGGTTTTTGGTTTTGGTGGGGCGCAAGAACCAACTGAATCATATCAAGACACCCCACCCTGACTCCTCAGCCATATTTTAGCATAAGTGAAGGCCTTCAAAAAGGAACATCAAGGGCAGCTTTAGAGGAAGAAGGCTCAAAGAGAAACAGTTAAATAGGTGTGTGCAGAGGAGAATGGAGGAGGGGCAGCTAGGCAGCAGAATCCAAAAGCGGGAGGTGAGACAGACATCTGAATGCAGATATTGATGTACAACACAGGTTTCTCAGCACCAGAAGGTACAAAACACTTCTTTCTCCTTATTCCGATGCTTGGCAACCTTTAGATTCCTCCAATAATATCCTGGGCCTAGGCATATGTCCCCATCTTGCCATTGCTCACAGTCATGAGCTTTTTCTTTCAGATTCCAGTCAGCTGCCTAGCGAGCAGTTGTTCCAGTAAAAACTACAAATCTTGATCTTGATAATCACATGTGACCTAACATCAACTCTAAACCCTTGCTGAGAAATGTTTCATCAGATCAGACCAGAGGAACACCATCCCAATCATGCCCCAGAAGCCAGGGTCACCATCTCGGGGATGGAAATTGCCAGAGAGCAAGGGTTTGATACACTTGTTCTTCTGGCAGTCCATGGTATATTCAATATTTTCACCAACACCATAATTCAAAGGCATCAATTCTTCTTTCTTCCTTATTCATTGCCCAGTTTTTGCATACATACAAGGCAACTGAAAATCCCACGACTTGGATCAGGTGTACCTTAGTCCTCAAAGTGACATCCTTGTTTTTCAACATTTAAAAAAAGTCTTTTTCAGCATATTTGCCCACCATAATACATCGTTTGATTCCTTGACTGCTGCTTCCATGGGCGTTGATTGAGGATCCAAGTAAAATGAAATCCTTTCACCATACTTACTCTATCTGTGTGCTGAGTAAATAATCCAAGAAGCTGGACAATATGAAGAAGGACACGGCATCAGGATTGGTGGAAGATGCATTAACAGCCTGTGACATGCAGATGAAACAACCTGCCTGCTGAAACTGAAGAGGACTTGAAGCACTTACTGATGAAGATCAAAGACTACAGCCTACAGTATGGATTGCACCTCAACATAATGAAAACAAAAATCCTGACAACTGAGCCAATAAGCATCATGATAAATGGAGAAAAGATTGAATGTGCTCAAAGCAGCAGAGAAATCTGGTATGGATGAATGGTGGGTGGGTGGGTGGGTGGACAGATGGACAGGAAAGAAGGGGAGGAGGGAGGAAGAAAAATACATGCTGTCAAATTGACTCTGACTCATGGTGACCTTATGTACAACAGAATGGAATGCTGCCCATTCCTGCATCATCCTGATGATCACCGGCATGTCCAGTCCATCGCCGCAACTCTTGTGCCAATCTGTCTCACAGAGGCTATCCTTACTCTCACGACCCTCTACTTTACCAAACACAATGTTCTCCTCCAGCAATTGATCCCTCCTAATTTTTTTTTTTAATGATATATCCAAAGTAAGTGAGTCAAACGATGTCCTGTTGTGATACATAAGGTTTGCACTGGCTAACTTTTGAACGTAGGTCACCAGGCCTTTCTTCCTAGTCTTAGTCTGGAAGCTCCACTAAAACTTGTCCACCATGGGTGACACTGCTGGCTTTTGAAATACCCATGGCATAGCTTCCAGCATTCTAGCAACACGTAAGCCACCACAGTATGACAAACTGTCAGCTGGGTGGTGGTAAACAGACATAGATGGATAGATAGTCCCATAGAAAGAGCGGCCTCCTTCACCACAGGCAGTTTATCAGTTCCTGGTTCTAGGCCCTCATGACACCCAACTCCCCTTTCCTGCGCTTGGGCTGTTCTTATATCCTTACAAAAATATTTTAGCTGAAACAAGACAGTCTCTATTACTGGCTTTGTTCATTTTGATCAGATCCTGGCTATTACTTAGCATTCTCTCACTTATATCTTGAGTCCCTCTCCTACATTTCTCAATGGCTGTTTCAAACCTACATTCTGTTCTTAATCTCAGTCACTATTTTAACAGTCAAACTGATCTGCTTGGTTAGCATATGCTACATTGCATGGTTATATATTTTGGGGGTATGAAGTATGACTATAAAGTAATGTGAATGACTTAGATTAAAAAGGAGCATTATTTCCACCAAAATCATCATGTTGGGAGACAATAAATGTATTCCCACAACGTGGCCCATTGTGCTGACCATTTCTGGAATGCCTCTTCCAATTTTCCTCAGTGGCAGTAAATCTTTTAGAAACAGCCACAATTTAACTATACCAGGGTAAGTGGATAAAATGAGAGATTAAATATTTTAGTCATAAAACCTTTGTTAAACATCATTGTACTCACTAGTGCAAAGACTGAAATAAGTACATACTCTTCCAGTCTGACAACTCTGAAAGATAACAGTCATTTGAATACACAAGTTCCATTACATTTATTAAATATGCCTCATTATTTATCACCACCACACCTTTCTGCCCCTCTTATCCAGGCCTCTGGAGCAGATATCAAGGATTTATATTACCCAGTTGGTTGGAGAAGAGGGGTTTAATAAACATTATTGTTGAATAAGCTACTTAATGATGACTTAGTAGAAATTACACCTCTAAAGAAGATATGTGAAACATTCACATAGGTTAAAATACACATGAAGGCAAAAGAAAATTACAGACCAACATTAATGACCTGATTCTAGGCCATAACTATACATCACATCTGGCCTGTCACTTACACTATGTGAACTGTTGATCCAAAATTGAAGCACTGTACCTGTGACATTCCTGCCCTAGCCACAGTCCTGACCTCTGGATATAGATAATGTACTTTTTCAATGTCACAAATTTTCCCCTGTTATGAGGCATAAGCAATAGCTACCTTTTCTCAAGACTTCAGAGAAGCATCAAGGAACTGCAAAGTAAGGTCTATAAATGTCAAGTCTTAGTCAATAGGTCACAGAAGGGAGCTAAATATTAGAAACCTGTGTAAGGCAAGCTGATGCAACCTACTTCTTTGTGCAAATTTCAGCTAGTGTGATCAAAGATAATGAGTCACACGGCATGGTATTGTAAAAACACTAAAGCTGCTTCAGTGTTTTTTCCTGAGCTTCACTCTAACTGAAACTACACTTGTACTTTGAGACAAGATATGATTCTTGTACAAGAGTTATACACAACTCCACGACTGATTAGCTTTAGGTTAAAAGACCACACCTAAGTAATAATTGACAAGTGTCAGCCTGAAAATACTGACTGAATCCCATCATGATTAATCCAGAGTTGCTATTTACCCTAGAAATTTGAAGTACTTTATGTACCTTGGAAACCCTGGTGGCATAGTTGGGCTGCTAACCCAAAAGTCGGCAGTTCGAATCCACCAGGTGCTCCTTGGAAACCCGATGGGGCAGTTCTACTCTGTCCTACAGGGTTGCTGAGTTGGAATTGACTTGACGGCAATAGTTTTATATACCTTAAAATGGACAGACAGTTGGCTGGGGCCTTAAAAAGATGTTTTGGTAGGAAGGGACTTTTATTCTGCTATGTCTCACAATGGTTTTGGAGAGACACCATCTCCAAAAAATTGCATTTTCTCCCTGTTGCTGGGGATATGTCTGTCTGAGTTGCTTTCTGCAAGGGGTGATGGTCTTGCACGAAGATCACTCTGGGTATGGGAAAGGGTGTGAGCTTTGAAGTCAGGAAGATTTCCACATTGGTCCTACTATTTCCCTGCTACCTAAAGGACTTGTGTGGGTTTCTCTGTCTTCCTAAAGAAGGGTTCCTTATCTAAAAAACGAAGCTGAACATAGTTCTTCACAGGGTTGCTATAAAGATGAAATGTGATAAAATGTGATAGTGTGGGTAAATAAAGCAAGACTGGATTAGCACGAGTTAACTTCCTCCTTGCCTTCAGTTTACTCTTGCACCCAGCACTAGCACTCCCAGGAGGCTGCAGAGTCTCTATTACTTAGAGTCCATTTCCAACAGCCTGAGGCTATACTGACATTTATGACTTCCCTTTCACAAACTGTCTTCTATAGGTGTTGCCAACAGAGGTTTCACATAACACCCCAAGGAATCTCTAATTATCTCATGGGTGACGTAACAAAAAAAAAAAAGTTTTTTTTAAATTCTTAAACATTTGAAAACACAGCTTTTATCCAATCTTCTACTCATATTTTTTATTATCACCTTAGCCTAGTTTTTGATTATAGATACTTGATGTCAAAAGAAGTTACTTCTAAGTAATTCATGCATTAATTCCATAAATACCTATTGAGCACTTTATATGTTCCAGGCCCTGTATTAGGCACTAAGGGTGCAAAAATAAATTAAACATATTTTCTGTCTTCAATGGTTTTACCATTTGGGGTTAGCAGACAAATCTATACATAATTTTAATGTACCATGTTGTTCCTGTTAGTTGCCCTAGAGTTGATTCCAACTCACGGCGACCCCATTTGTGCAGAGGAGAACTGCGTTCCATAGGGTTTTCAAGGCTTTTGACCTTTTGGAAGCACACTGCTAGGCCTGTTTTCCAAGGTGCCTCTGGATGGGTTTGAATCGCCTATCTTTCGGCTAGTTGAGCTCTTAAACATGTGCGCCACCCAGGGACTCCTACTGTACCACAGTAAGTCCTAAAATAGAAGTATGCAAAGGGTGCCACCATTTATACAGCACTTTAAAGTTCAAAGACATGTTTCACACATTCCAGCCTCACAATAATCCTGTGTGAGCAAGGTATTACTGCTACCAATCATTTCCAGGTCAAATATAAAGGAACCAAGCACAGGGAGATGAAGTGACCTGATCAAGTCCACATAGATAATAAACACGATTCAGGGACTCAATTCTTAGTTGTCTGACTTCTCAGCCTGTGTTCCTTCTACCACTCTCTCTCAGTATCCAGGTCAGAATACATCCCTGTCAAAGTTGCAAATGTCTTACAATGTCACCTAAATTGTGTCCCCTGGAAAGCAGATCCAGACACAGCAGCCTCTTGAGCTCTGGCTCCAGCCTAGCTCTCTACCCTCCTCCCTGCCCTCTCCCACTGAAACCCTACTCAGAGACAAACCCAACTGCAGCATGCTTTCTGATGGTGCAGAGTTGTTTCAGGCCATAGTGCTTTTGTCTGTACTGTCTTGTCCCCAAAACACCCCCGAGTACTGTGTCCTCTCCCCAAAGCACTCCTCCTCTACTCCACCCTCCTGTTCTCCTCTTGCATGGAGATAGCACAGGTTCCACCTCCTCCAGGAAGCCCTTTTTGATTACTCCCTCTTTCCCCCAGTCGTCTCCTGTAGCTGAGCCTTCTGAATTCTCCCCCAGGCCCAGGACAGGGCACTAATCATAGCTCGTACTTTACTGCACTGAGGCTGTTGGCTTATGTGCCTGTCATTTGCCACTAGACTGAGTTCCTTAGGGATGTCTTTGCATCCTGTGAGTTTAGCTCATTAGCTGTTTGTTGATTGAATGTGTTAAGTGAAGATAAGGATATTTTTCCTCACCTAAAACACCTTCTGCAGCAGCTGGGGCCTAGAATAAACCCACAGCTTTGCCATCAGTCTCCAAGCCACCTTGGGACTATGGATGCACGGTAGAACTTACCCAGCTTAGGTATAACTAGCTGTTCATACATCTTCTGAAAAGGAGAGCAACAGTAATCAGCAACATCATCGTCATTGTCAGGTACTGAGCACAGCATGCAGCACATATCACTGGCTTACATCCCTAGACATGCTGCCCTATCTGGCCTGCCATGTCCTTTCTGAATGGTCTCTCTGCTTTCCGTCTTAACTCCAGAATCGCAGACCCTACCTTCTCTCCTCAATACCCCCAGTGCCTAGAACAGTGCCTGGCACATAGTAGACCTCAGTAAGTACTAGTTGAATGAATTAATGGAAACTACCCAAGCTCAGTTCTTTCTAAATGGCCATACTGGCTCTGTGGACCTCACCTTCCAGTTCCATAACTGGTGTGGGTTTTGGTGGGTATCCGAAGAGGGCAGCCAATCCGTGGGCTTCTCTGTGACCTATAACCTATGGCCTGGTGTGAAAAGGTAGCTTCAAACATTAGATCCTTTCTAGAAAGTCTGAATGAAAAAATGTGAAGAAATTTTATTCCAAGTAACCATAGAGGCAAGAGCTAAAAGGAAACAAAGGTAAGGTTGCTGTAGATAGAGATCAGGAGGTTGCGTTTGTAGGTAGATGAATAAAAAAGCACCTGTGATGGGGAGCAACTCTGCCCAGATTAGACAAGAAAGCTGGTCAGCAGAGAGGCAAACAGGAGCTCAAATGCCAGGTGAGACCCTGCCAGCCTTCAGAAGGTGTAGGAGAGAGACTGAGGAGCTGGTCCCAAGGGCTGCCTCAGCTCCGGACAACTTTCTGGTTTCAACTTCAGGTCAGGTACAACTTAACACGTAGAGCCTTACTAAACAAGTGAAGCTTATTTTTAAAATGGGCCAGCTTCTGGTACAGGGCCACCCTTAGCCTATATGGTATCTCTGTGAGATTCAGATAAAAGGTGTCCCACCTGGATGAAGCCTGGTCAACAGGTGGAGCTTTAACTGGTTTAGAAGCCTGTGGCCTTTGTGCAAAGCAAAATGCATGCCCTCCTTTTGGGAGGGGCCTAGGGTGTGTGTCCACACCAGGGTGCACAGCTTGACCAGGGCAGACAGCAGGCTAGATTAGAGCCCCTCTTGCTTTCTCTGCCTGGCCAGCACTCTGTTGTACTGCTCACCTTTCCTGGCCGGGCAGGCTGCTCACCTTTCCTGGCAGGGCAGCCTTGCTTTTTGGTGACCAGGCAGAGACAGGAAGTAATTTTAGGGCCAGATGGTTTTGTCTGGCTAAGAAACACTCTGAGTTCCACAAATGTTAAATAAGCAGGTGTCCATGGTTCCTGGCCTAGAGCAGCTCCAGCCCATCTGGTGGCTGGGGCCCTGATGCCCCTTGGGACACACTCCGGCCAAGCATTATGCTTTGGGAACAATGACCAGACACACAAGCATAAACTTGAAGAGTTATAACCTTGGAGGTCAGCGAGGGGCACTCTGGGGACACCAGCAAGGTGTGGACATGCAAGGGCTTGATAGGTGACAATCAGCTGCCAGTCCAGTCTTAGGCAACAGTGTCTCACCGCAAAGACCAAGTGGCCATGGGTATGGGCTGGCAGGACATCCCAGTTTGCTAGATTTCTCACTCCTCCAGGCACTGCATACACCAGGGATCAGACTCAAGAAAGAGATGCTGGCTTTACCATTACCTATACACACCATGACGTAAGGTGTCTCTGGGTAATGCAAATCGTTAATGCACTCAGCTGCCGACTGAAAGGTTGGAGGTTCCAGTCCACTCAGAGGTGCCTAGCAATCTACTTCTGAAAAATGAGCCACTGAAAACTCTATGGAGCACAGTTCTACTCTGACACACATGGGGTCATCATGAGTAGGAACTGACTCAAAGGCAACTGGCTTACTGGTTAGCAGGGCATAGGGATGCTGGAGAGATGAATCAGTGAAGTAAAAGAGATGAGACTATATTTCTAACCAAGCTTATGAAGTGGGTCATACTCTCATATCATCCTTGTTGAGGTGGCTCAAAGGTTCTCCGTTCTGTGCCAACCAATGCGCAAGATTAAGAGTCATCACTTGAAGATACCACCTATTGGCTCTCCCTGTGGCCCAAATGGGTGCAGCACAGCGCCTAGCACGCAGTAGGTCCACAGTCAGTTCTTGCTGAAAGCTTACAACAGCCTGCCACCTGCCCTGGTCAACCTATGTTCCCTGGTGTGGACAGGCACTCCACTCCCCTCTCCCAAGGACACACACATTTTGCTTTCCACGAAAGGCCATGGACTGCTAAACCAGTGAGGGCTCTACTGCTGACCAGGCTTCACAAGAAGGGCACATCAGGACCAACTGAATACATCAAAGCTCCTAAAGTGGAAAAAGACTGGTCTGAAACTGTAAGAGTACCTGACCATCTACCCTGAAAAGCTTGTTTCAAGAGTTTTGTTATTGCAAGTTTTCATGTTTAAAAATTGATTAAAACATCACTTTATTTACCAAGAAATATTCGTTTTTACAAACCCAAAACTTTTGCCTGTGTTCCAGAAGTGTGAGTTCAAAATCCAGAAAGCAAGATAAATCACAGAGTTCAAAATCCATAAAGCAAAAATAAACCTCAGTTTCTGTAAGCTCAGTAAAAGGGCTTATTCATTAAGTCCACTGCTACTTTAATTACATTTTCAAAACCTACTTACTGGAAAATTTGGGGGCTTTGTAACATTTTTGGTATCGATTATAAAATATAAGACTATAGTTTCTGCTGATGAAGCATGTGTACTGTTAAAATAAACTGCTGTCATGTGAAAAATTCGCTCCGCAAATGACAAATTACGTAAAAGCCCCTGAACTCTGAAACGCTTTTCTTGACAAAAACGTGGCAATGAAACAACTCAGGGGGAGCGGATTCTCTTGGTGGGTTATCCCCACAGCAGCAACACAACGCTAATGCAGAGCAGGTCTTTTAAAAAATGTTTTTAATTGGACTGATTCTAAAATTTCAGTGACTGAGTTTCAAGTTTTTATTTAGTCTTCCGTGAGGAGAAAGGTGGAAAGGAAGTGGTGTGAGGCGGGTAGGGGACAGTTGGGGGTTAGCAGGGAGTGGTTTATTGTTTTGGAGGGAGGCTATTCTCTGACCACCTTCGGAGGGCAAGCTTCCAGCCTTCTCTTCCTTCCCTTTCCTTCTCCCCGGCACATGGCATTGCAAAATGTGATGTTCCCCTCCCCGCCACACCCCTCCAAGGACTCCAATCAGGCATTCGGTTAACCCATTATAAGAAATTAACCCTTAGGAATGACTGACAACTAGCTGCAATCAAGAATGTGAGAGAGAAAAGATGCTTGGGAGGTGGCCACAGACAAGAGTACCAACGGGGACATGAGAAAGGGCCACAGGCAAAATCTTCAACTTTACTCTTGCCCAGAACAATCCTAGCTATGACATCACAATACGTATGGTAGCAAGCACATTATACACATATGATAGGACAGTGGATCTCAAACTTTGTTACAAATTACATGCAGTGGTTAAAGAACTTGGCTGCTAACCAAAAGGTCAGCAGTTCAAATCCACAAGCCGCTCCTTGGGAACCTTATGGGGCAGTTCTACTCTGTTCTATAGGGTCACTATGAGCTGGAATCTACTCATTGGCAATGGGTTTGGTTTTGGATTAATGCTGGGTCTAGAAGCTCCTAGGTAGCAGAAACAGAAAGAGCTCGACTACTAGCCAAAAGGCTGGCAGCTCAAACACACTCCAGAGGTGCCTCAGAAGACAGGCCTGGCTGGCAATCTGCTTCTGAAAGGCCACAGCCTTGAGAATCCTATGGAGCAGTTCTACTTCGCACTAGGGAGTTGCCGTCTGTCAGAATCAACTTGAAGGCAACTGTTAATAACAATGCAGGGCCTGTACCTGAGGCCAATTAATCAAGGCCTCTAGGGTGGGACTGGCCATACAGTTAACTTCCAAAGTGATTCCTATCTGCAGTCAAGTTTGAAAACCAGTGTCAGAGAGTAACATTTCTCAAACTTTAACATGCCCTCTATATGAACAAGCAGCCCTGGTGGCACAGTGGTTAAACACACGGCTACTGACGGAAACGTCAGCGGTTTAAACCCACCAGCCACTCTGCCAGAGAAAGATGTGGCAGTCTGCTCCCATAAAGATTACAGCCTTGGAAACCCTATGGGACAGTTCTACCCTGTCCTATGGGGTTGCTATGAGTCAGAATTGACTCGATGGCAACAGGTTTATGGGGTTAATATGAACAACCTTTGGACCTGCAGATCTTGTTAAAATGCAGATTCAGAGGCAGTAGGTCTGGGGTGGGGTCTGGGGTTCTGAGATAAGGGAGGCGCTGGCAAGACCACCTATGATCTAGCTATGTGTGCTACCTGTGTGCCCAGAGCCTCTACGGAGTACCTGCAAATTGGGCTACTCTACAACAGGCCATGGAATCTCTGCACAACGTGGTGTAACTGTCCTGTTATGTCCATAAAATAATGCAGTTACACTAGCTCAGCCATCTTGCTGATTCTCTGCATGGCTGCAGCAGAATTCTAGGGAAAGCTCTGTGTATGTCAAGAGCAGGCTCATTTTCTTTGACCCTATAGGTCCCAGTCATGTATGTTGTTGCTGCTGTTAGCTGCCATTGAGTCAGTACAGCCTGCTCTTAGAAGAGATCCAAGGTGCAGTTCTGAAAATGCAATTCAGTCAGGTGAAAGAAGTTCTCTCTTCTGCAGGTGGGTTAACACCCCAGAGTGCAGGAGCCAACTCAGCTGTAAGTTGTTACTTTCTAACTTCCTTATAACAAACAGCACACACAGAAGGAGTCCAGTCCTTGGAAATAAGCTTCTAAACTGAAACTCACCATTCACATGATGTACGCTCATGTTTAAACACACTCATGTTTAAAAGGTCTTTGCTATCCTTTTTCTGTTCTAAAAAATAAAAAAGGACCTTAATTTCTATGAAAATGAAAAATGATACGAGCCATGCTCATTTATCTAAAGTCACCAACTCAACTAATTTGCAGTTGTCTCTTCAGTCATCTGAATGGTTAACTTTTTTAAAAAAAAATCAAGATTATACATGGGTTGAGTTCATTTTGGCCAAGACATCCAAAAGCAGGAGGTACAACACATTTTGACTCAATGCTTTTCACAATATAAATTCACAACAAGAATTTTTACACAAATCTACATACCACTACTTGCATTTAACAGTTCTAACCAGCTTTTTTTTTTAATCAGCTTGGTCCAATGTGATGTGCAAAGCCAGATGAACAATACCTTTGTTGGTTTTAAATATACAAGTTAGGTGGCAAGAACAATTATATGGGAGTAAAAAACAGAGGGCTCTGGTAGAAAACAAAGCTAGCTGGAGTCCCCTTTCTTGAACCTGGAACTTGGCTTCAGGTAGAAGTGAGATTGTGTCAAACTAAAAGGCAGCCTGACTCCCCAGCACACAGCCTGAAATGGGTAGTGGTAACAAGTAGTGCTGTTTTTTGGGGGTAGCAAGTAGTGTGTATATGGACCTTTAATTGCTACTGGTAGTTTTGATGTTAGCTTCACTGCGGACTTCCCAGCTCCAACGCATCCTCCATGGATTGCAAATCAGAAAACAATCTGTGAAAGCTTAACAAATCTGGTGGACTTTTAAAACAGTTCTACAGTTCTTAAGATAATGCTTTGTTCAAAAGCATTTAAAATGATCAATTATTTATCCACATAACCTCCCCACGTGGTGGTTCCACACTATCATTCCCACTTTAAATACTGAGATAGGAAAAACAGGGATAAGGGATCTCGCCGACGTTCCACTGCGCCGCGTTGGCAGCGTCAGCCCTCAGCCCAGTTCCTGGTTCTGCCTGTCCCAGGGCACACAACGGCCTCCAGGGCCCGACGTTCACACAGCGCAGAGCGCAGCCCATTCACCAGCGGCCTCAGGAGTGTGAGGCAAATGGACCAGTGCTACCGCAGAAGGTTGACTCCACGCTTTTTCAAACAACTCTGACGGATGAGATGAACAAACAGCCTGGCCAAACTCGTGCTATCACCTGCATGGGTTTTTCCAGGGGGGAAAAAAAACCCTCACCACCCCCCCGCCCCGTCCTCTTCCCAGCAGCCCCCCACCCCCGCCCCTGACTCTTTGTTTCCGAATCCTGAGCAGGTGGGAGGGTGTCCAAGACCTGCCTTGACTCCGGCCCCCGAAATGAGGGAGCCACGTCCGCTGAAGACGGAGAGAAGGTTCCTCTTCCTGACCGACAAGCCTAAGCACCACAGCTACCAAAGCTGCCGGCACTCTCGGGTCCTGCAGCCAGGCGGGAGTGCTCCCTACACCCGCGCAGGCTACACCCTCGCCCGCAAAACGCGCTCGACCCGGGCGCCCCAGCTCGCTGCCGGGTTTGAGCATCTTCAGCTGAGGGTCCCCGAGCCTCAGGCAGCCTGGAAGGAGGGCGGGGTGGGTGGGGGTTCACACTTCACCTCCCCCGCCCCGCCCCGGGCGGGCCAGCCCTCCTCGGCCCCGGCGGTCCCCAGCGCCCGCGCCGCCTTACCTGAGCCGGAGATATGGACGCGGAGTGGGCGGCCCCTGCTCGAGGACGACGAGAGGTCGCTCTGGGAGCGGCCGCGGGGACTCAGGTCGCCGGGCAGCCAGCGCAGGGCAGGCGGCGGCGGAGTCTCGGGCTCGGGGGCTCCGGCCGCCGCCGCCTGCTCGGCTGGCTCGCCCGAGGGCCCCGCGGGACGCCGGTCCGCCTCGGCCATGCGCTCCCGGGCGGCAGCGGCACCGGGCCGGAGCGGGGTGGGGCCGGCGCTGAGGGCTGCGCTGCGGGCGAACGGCCACCCCGAGGCGGCGGAGCAGGGCGGGGAGGCTGGACTCCGGGCTCCGAGAGGCTGGTGGGGAGGGCGGGAGGAGGAAGAGGAGAGAAAAGTTTGCACAGGAAGGAGCCGCCTACATTCGCTCTTGCTCCCGCGGGCGCACCCCGCAGGGCTCGGTGCTGGGCCGCCCGCGGTGCCTGCGAACCTGCCCGCTGCTCCTCCCACAAGGCCAGGCGCTGCCCCTTGCAGGACGAGGGTTCCCCGGAGCACTGTGCACCCACTCAGCGGTGCTCACAACAGTAGCTTGGGCTTCAGGAGCTGGGGTGCAAAGTCAGGGTTAACAAGACCATTTACCATTTGTTGAGCTGGGGGAGGGGCTGCCAGGTACACGGGATGGTCACATACTTGAGCCGCACAGCGGTCCTAAAATGCAACAGAAATGATCATATCCAGTTTACAGACACGAAACTCCGTCGCCAAGGGGTATGACGGATGGGTTAGTGGCAGATTCTGACTCTCTTGTGATGTCAGGGCCAATGACTTTCTCTACCCACTCCCTTGCCCTCAAAGCCTATCTCTACCTTTCACAGTTGTCCACCTTCCTGGGTTTCTGTCTGCTGGCTAGATACTCATAAAACCCAAACCAAACCCACTGCAGTCCAGTAGATTCCGACTCATAGCAATTCTATAGGTCATGCTTAAAAACATTGATATTATAAATTTGATGAATCAGTGGATTCCAATGGAAAGACAGAGCACCCAGCTCCTTTGATTGGAAATATCAAATATTATTACCACACAAGTACCTTACAGAACTTTGCAAAAAATGGACAGTGGAAATTCTGTTGATTCAGCCGGTGATCTCACAATCTAAGCTCTGTCAGTCTCACAGTTAGGCCCCCAAGTGGTGACTTACCCAGAATTGAAAGGCCGCAAATCAGGCTCAGCTCGCAACAAGGAAGGAATGTCCCTGGGTTCACTCACGGGGATAAGCAGCTTGAAGAGAAGGTGATGGGGGGAACACGGGAACACAGTTAGGAAATAACATTTATTGACACATAGACTCATATTCCAGGAAATATGTCAGCTATTTTGCACATATTATACCATTTAATAGGAAGACCAACCCAGAGAAGGTAAGAAAAAGGAGGGAAAAAACAATGGGTACAAGCTGGAGAGGCATCTTGATACCCACGAAGGCTTTAGAAACAACTAGGTTGTATTAATCATAAAAACAACTCACCCTTGATAATTTAGAAGGGCTTTTATCTATAGTTCTCACAGCGACCCTGTGGGGAACATAGAATTATTTCAGTTTTGCTGCAAAAACTGCTCAGAGTCGGGCCTACAACCAAGGTCAAATACAATCGCATTTGCACAGAGCGAGACATGGTTAACCTGGGCCTGCTAGGAGTCACAATCAACTGGACCGAAACTGGTACCAAGCTCTTCAAGTTCACACTACTCCAAATGTTCCCTTACCATTTGGATATCTAGTGTCATTTATGATACCTTGTGTCTCTGCTTTCTGAAGTGTGGCAGTGCATTTTTTTCAGTGGTTAGGTCATAAGAGCGTTTCTGCCCTTAGATAAGATGGAAAGGGCACTTCTCAGATGGGCTTCCCACTAACCCTGAATAATCAGCATTAGGTTACAGTGGCATTTCTCCTTGTCATTTGCTATCCAGTGTATTGTGTTACTCTGTGCTGTCTGTACGCCAATGTCCACTTCCTCTCCAATAAGCTTCCCCATTGCAAGTGGCTTTCTCTCTGGGGCACAACCCTGCTGCTCACTTCTCTGTTCCCTGCACATGGACCTCACTCCACGTTACTCTCCCATTGCTAACAACACAAGGCCCACCTCTGTTCCTGTCACTCCTCCAGGGCTCCTGCCCCTCCCTCCGCTAGTTTATCCTCTGTGTCATCTCTTCTGAAGATGAGCGAATGAATAATTAACTATTTTAGAAGTCTTCCCTAACTCATTATTCAACTATTGAGCAATTCAGTATTTCAACTTTTAATCAATAAATACATATTTAAGTGCAATTTGTGGGCCAGCCACTGTGCAGGTCACAGAAAACACTATAAAAACAAGATACTCCATGCTCTCAAGAAGCCCCTCAACCCTATATTCCTTCCTTCGTTTTTGCTTCACAGTCAAGCTGTTCGAGAGAGTGGTATCCACTTGCTATTTCCATGTTGGTATAGTGTCCACTTTCCATTCGTTGCTTTACTAATTCCAGTGTGACTTCTGCCCCCACTACTGAGTAGGGCTGCTTTTGCCTTTTGAGCTCCTAGTTGTCAGATGTACTGGAAACCTCTCAGATCTTACTTAATCTAAGCAGAATTTATCACTCTTGATTACTTGCTACTTTCCTGGATTCTGCTTCCCTGCTTTCTGGGATACCCATCTCTTAGGGTATTTCTCCAGCTGTTCTGGTGGCTGCTTGTTACCCTTTTGGTCAGGACTTCTTTTCTTCATCTGGTCCTTACATAGTGTTCCCTGAAATTCCAGCATCAGCCCTCTTCTCTTAACCCTTGACATATTTTTCCTGGGAAATCTCACCTTCAGCCATGTCTTCAACTTTTAACCTCTGTATGGATAATTCCCAAATCTCTACCTCCAGCTCAGTGTTCTCCCCCAGGCTCCAGACCCCAATATCCAACTGTGTGTTGAGCTGCTTTTCTAGATGTTTGCTTGACACTTGGCAGTCAGCAAGGCCAGAGCTGAATACCCCCTCCCCCTCCATTAACCCACCTATTCTGGATTTTAAATAAACATATCCAGAATTGGTTTCCTCCCTGCTATCCCTGCTGGCATCTCTTTAGTTTAGGCTCCATCTTCTTTTTTCCCTTAAAGGAACTCTCTGCCTCTAGACTCACTTTCTTCCTTTTTCATCTATTTCATTCCTGGAATGATCTTTCCAAAATGCTCACAAGACTTGGTTGTTCCTCCATTTGAACTTCTTCAAAACAAGCATCCTTTTCACATAGGATAAAGTGTATATTCCTCAGCACGGCATGCTGGGGTTCTAGAGTGTGCCCCAAATCATTTCCTCACTGCAGTTATATAAGCTCTGCTCTCTTGCCATGCACCCCCACTTCCTCTGCTTGCAGCATGGTTGCCCTCCTTCACTCTCCCTTCACCAAACTGCCTGCCCTCCACTCATTCTTCCAGCCTCAGGTCAAGTGTCTCTCCACCCAGGAATCTTTCCCAGCACCTCCCTAGCCTGCAAGCCAGGGTAAGTGCCATCCTGAACAGCACCATGACACCCTATGTGTGCCTCTGTTATGTCACTTTTCATATAGGATTAGATTTGTTGCAGGGCTTTGAATAGGTTCATTCTGGTTCAAACCCCTGCTGAGCATTTGCATTTCTAGCAAGTTCCCAGGAAGTTATACATAAGAAGCACCTGGAGATCTTGTTAAAATGTAGATTCTGATTTAGTATATCTAGGATCAAAATGCAAAAAGTAGATAGACAAGTGAGGTAATTTCTCCTAGGTACGACTACTTTCAAGAAATAACTGGGGTGATCTAACAGGAAACTCCTGGAAAAGGGGTTACTTTAGCTTGGGTGATCAGGTAAGGCCTTTCTGAAGATGTGATGTCATATGTACCAAGAGCCCAGAGAAGACCACTGCAGGCTGAGGGACGAGCAGCTGTAAAACCTTTGGTGTGAGAATGAGCCACAGAAAAAAAGCCAACCAGCTGGGGCTTAATGAGCAAAGGGATCAGTGGTCTAGATAACACAGAGAGGTTATCGGGTCCAGATCCTCCTGGGCTCTGTTCACTGTGGGCTACCATCCCAGTGGGATGAAGTCAACAAAGGGTTTTAAGCAGGAGAGTGGCATGAGCTGAATTAAAAAAAAAAAAAATCATTCTGGCTTTTTTTTTTATTGGAAGTACTGATGAAGTACTTCTGAGGAAGTGCCCTGGTGTCACAGTGGTTCAGCACTTGGCTACTAACTGAAAGATCAGCCGTTCGAACCTGGCAGCCACTCAGCTGGAGAAAGATGTGGCAGTCTGCTTCCATGAAGATTAAAAAAAAACCCAAAAAACCCAAACCTGTTGCCATTGAGTCAATTTTGACTCATAGTAACCCTATAGGACAGGGTAGAACTGCCCCATAGGGTTTCCAAGGAGCACCTGGTGGATTCGAACTCCTGACCTTTTGGTTAGCAGCCGTAGCGCTTAACCACTATACTACCAGGGTCTATACGTAAGAATTGACTCAACAGCAATGGGTTTACAGGTACTGATAAATTGAAAGTGAGGGATGAGAGAAAGAAATTAGGTAACACTCTGAGATTTTTAGCTTGAAAATAGTAAAATTGGCTTTTTAAAAAAAGGAAATTAGGAAGGTTTGTTTCATTCAATATTCTAAAAACAAAACATAACCAACAAGTGTCGGTGAGGTCATGGAGAAAATGGAACCCTCGTCCATTGCTAGTGAGAATGTAAAAGGGTATAGCCGCTGAGGAACACAGTTTGGCAGTTCCTCAAAATGTTGAGCATAGATGTCATGCATTGAATTGTATCCCCCTGCAAATATGTGTATCAATTTCCATGCCATGATTCCCAGTGTTGTGTTACTGTCCATCATTTTGTCATCTGATGTGATTTTCCTGTGTGTTGTAAATCCTATCACCATGATGTTAATAAGATGGATTAGCAGGAATTATATGGATGAGAACTACAACATTAGATACTGTCTTAAACCAATCTCTTTTCAGATATAAAAGAAAGACAGGGGGACTTCATACCACCAAGAATGCAGTGCCAGGAGCAGGACGCATCGTTTGGACCCAAGGTTCCTGCACAGAGAAGCTCTTCGACCAGGGGAAGATTGACGACAAGGACCTTCCTTCAGAGCTGACAGAGAGAAAGCCTCTGCCTGGAGCTGATGCCCTAAATTTGGATTTGTAGTCTAATAGACTGTGAGAGAATAAATTTCTCTTTGTTAAAGCCATCCATTTGTGGTATTTCTGTTATAGCAGCACTAAATGACTAAGACATTAGAACTACCATATGACCTGATGCAGCAATTCCACTCTTAGGTATCTACCCAAGAGGCTTGAAAGCAGCGACATGAACAGACACGTACACCAATGCTCATTGCAGCACTATTCATAATAGACAAAAGGTGGAAACAACTGCAATGTCCACCAACAGGTAAACAGATAAACAAAATGTGGTATATACGTATATATAGAGAGAGAAACTGGTATATTACACAGACTTAAAGAGAAATGAAGTGCTGATGCATGCCACATCAAGGATGAACCTTGAAAACATTATGCTGAGTGAAATAAGCCGATCGCCTAACGGACCACAATTACCACAGCCTCCACCTGACTGAGTTCAGCATGACTAGATGATACCCGGCTCCTGCCACCAACTGCTTTGACAGGGATCATAATAGAGTGTCTTGGACACAGCTGGAGAAAGCTGCGGAACAAAAGTCAAACACACACACACACACACAAAAAGACCAGACTTACTGGTCTGACAGAGACTGGAGAAACCCCAAGAGTATGGCCTCTAGACAACCTTTTAACTCAATACTGAAGTCACTCCTGAGATTCACCCTTCAGCCAAAGATTAGGCAGGCCTATAAAACAAACAATAACCCAATAGCTCAACCATGTATACCAGACTAAATAGGCACACCAGCCCAGGGGCAAGGATGAAGAAGGCAGGAGGGAACAGAAAAGCTGGACCAATAGAAATGGGGAACCCAAGGTCGAGAAGGGAAGAGTGTTGACACATCACAGGGTTGGCAACCAATGTCACAAAACAATATGTGTATTGTTTCATGAGAAACTAATTTGCTCTGTAAACCTTCATCCAAAGCACAATTAAAAAAAAAAAAACACAATGGAAAAAAAAAATTCTCCAAAGCGTATTTATTTACACATACACAAGCACAAAAAAAATAAGTCAGTTGCAAAAGGACAAATACTGTATGATCTCACTTATATGAAATAAGCAAATATATAGAAATCAAGGAAACCCCATTGGTATAGTGGTTAAGCGCTACGGCTGCGGCTGCTAACCAAAAGGTCGGCAGTTTGAATCCGCCAGGCACTCCTTGGAAACCCTATGGGGCAGTTCTACTCAGTCCTGTAGGGTCACTATGAGTCGAAATTGACTCGACGGCACTGGGTTTGGTTTTGGGTTTATAGAAATCAAAGATTATTAGTGTTTATCAGGGGTGGGAAAGCAAGGTGGGGAGAATTTTTGTTTGGTGGGCATTGAGCTAATGTTAATGGTGCTGGAATATTTTGAATGGTAGCAACAATGGTGACACAATATGAAAAATGTAACCAATACTATTAAGTTGTAAATGTGGAAGTTGTTGTGTTTGTAGATGTTTTGGCGTGTAGGCTTCACCACCACCACAACAAAAAAAAGGTACATCCATTCTGCTCGTGTTGGAAATGCGATTGATGAGAACTTATGGGTTATAAGACCTTTGTGACTTACACTGTCCACGTCACCAGGATTGCCTTAGAAAGACTAGATCTCAGGGAAGAGGTTAGGGAAGGAGCAGAGATCTCAGAGGAAAGGTTAGTAAAGAAGCAGAGATTCTCGAAGTGTTACATAGTCTTCCAGCATTAGGCAGTTCTGTTTTCACTCTATGTATGTCCTTACTCAGTTTCTTCCAGTTGTTAGCTGTTGTGGAACAAGAAATGAAAAAGGACTGGCTCTTTGCTTCTCATTATCAATACTATGTAAGAGAAATGAGAATTTATGCCTATAGCCAGCTGCTGGAAACATACAGGTCACAAACCCTTGACTATATGGCAGAAGCCTTTGGTGTTGGCATGGAATTCATTGATCAGGAAATCTCCAGGTTTATTGCTGCTAGGAGACTACACTGCAAAATAGACAAAGTGAGTGAAATTGTAGAAACCAACAGACCTGATAGCAAGAACTGGCAGTGCCAAGAAACTATCAAGAAAGGAGCTCTGCTACTAAACAGAGTTCAGAAACGTTCCAGTGTAATTAATATGTAAAACCATGAAACAAAGGATTTCCTTTAGAGATATTTGGAATTTTTATAGCTTACTTCATTGTGTTCCCAGCTCAACTGTATAAATATTGCATTGTTGTTTCTTTCAATTTTACCTTCTTTTTTAAACACCTTTAAAGGTAAGTACAGTAATGCTAAAATATGTCATTTGAATTATTCATTAGTGAAAAATATCTTAAGTCACGTGAAAACCATTTTAAGGATAATGGTTAAAATCAGAGACTTTAGTATATGCGTTCGGAAAAAAAAAAATGACTCACCATGATTCTACATTTTGAATTGTCTTTCTTAATAATCTTTTGTACAGGTTTCAGTAACCACAGTCAGTGCAGAATCATGGTGATTTGGCAGTGTTTAGCCAAGGTGAAGCCTTCAAGGATTTTACCCATTTTATAATGTTAATATATACTGAAGATTCTGTAACATTCCTCGGACCTGGACAGACATGGCTCTGGTACCATGCTCGTCTGTTTCCCCACTTTTGCTTATTCTGTAATATTCCTTGGAAACCCTGGTGGCATACTGGTCAAGTGCTACAGTTGCTAACCAAAAGGTCAGTAGTTCAAATCCACCAGGTGCTCCTTGGAAACTCTATGGGGCAGTTCTACTCTGTCCTATACGGTTGCTATGAGTCAGAATCGACTCGATGGCAATTGGTAAAAGTGGTAATATTCCTTGGACTCGGGGAGACATGACTCTGGCAGCATGATTATCCATTTCCCAATTTTGCCTCTTTGAACATATGCTGAATAGACCTTTCTTTTTGCTTTACTGTTAAAAAGAAGAAAGAAAAAAATTAAAAAAAGCTATAATAATTAAAATAATGTGGCACTGATGTATCAGTAATTGTTTACACTTACATAACATGTTCAATGTACCAGGCACCACCGTACGTGCTTTACATATATAACTCATTTAATCCTCACAAAAACTCCGCAAGACAGGTACCTATTAGCAAAGACACAGAAGAGATAAGTAAAATGCCCTAAGTCACAAAGCTCACAGGTGGTTGGGGTATGGCCCTAGGTACTTTAACTCTAGAGTGACTACGCTAAGACCACATCATGTTACCCATCGGCAGACACAGATCAGATGGCTAGGCCAATAGAACAGAATATGGGAGTCCTAAAAAGTCCCAAATATATCAAAATCATGTTGTTGTTGTTAGCTGCCATTCAATTGGCCTCCAGCTCGTGGCAACCCCATGCACAACAAACGGAAATGCTGCTTGGTCCTCTGCCATCTTCACAATGGGTTGCAGATTGGTCAATGTTCCATTGTGATCCACATGGTTTTCACTGGCTGGTCTTCAGAAGTAGATTGCCGTGCCTTTCTTCCTAGTCCATCATGGGCTGGAAGAGCCACTGAAACCTGTTAAGCATCATAGCAACACACACGCCTCCTCTGACAGACAGGTGGTGGTTACACTTGAGGCACATTGGCCCAGATTCAAACCCAGGTCTTCCTTACGGTAGGCAAAAATTTTATCACTAAACCACCAATCCCCTCCATACCAAAATCTTAGTCTATCATAAAGGCACCGTCAGAAATGAATGGAAATAAATCAATAAATGGTGTTTGAAAATTTTCGAAACTACCTGGAAAAATATTGCAATCTTCCTTGACGTCTCTGGGTGGTGCAACAGCTAACTTCTTGGCTGCTCACCTGAAGGCCGGCAGTTTGAGTCCACTCAGAGGTGCCTTGGAAGAAGAGCCTTATGATCCACTTCCAAAAACTCAGCCACTGAAAGCCTTATGGAGCACAGTTCTAAGGTCCCTAGGTGGTGCTAATGGTTTGTACAGGGCTGATAATCAAAAGGTTGCCAATTCAAATCTACCTAGCAGCACTGTGAAAGAAAAGGCCTGGTGATCTGCTTCCATAAAGATTACAGCCACAAAAACCCTATGGAGCCATTCTACTCCATAACACATGGGACCTTCGTGAGTCGGAGCCAACTTGATGGCAGCTGGTTAAATCTTTCTTTGACATAATTCACTAATAAAGAGACAATAAATAAAACTAAAGTGTTAAATGCCAAGGAAAAAACTATCAAAAAGAAGAAAATATAGAACAGAAAAATACTTGCTAATAATTACAGTAATGGAAGAAATTGCATTCACAGAAAAATCAGTAGATTTGACTTTGTAAAAATTTAAGTCTAAAATGTAAAATAATCTAGAAACGAAACTTAAGAAATACATTGCTTTCCAGAAAGATTATGCCTGTTTACATTATGGCTTACAGAATTGTATCAATTTTTACTCTTGCTTTCAGTATTTGAGAGTACCCGCCATACTTTGCCAGCGTTGGCTATAAAATTTTACAAACATTTCTAAATTGACAAGAAAAAATGGTATGCTTCTGTTGTTATAATTAGCATTTTTAAAAAGTTTGGTGACTTTGAATCCTTGTTTCATATCTTTATTGGCCATTTTTATTTCTTGTTTGTGAAATAGTTGTTCCTGCCCTTTGTCTCGTTATCTCTTTATTCATTTGCATGAGCACTTTATAGATCAAGAAGAACCCAACTTTTTTCATATTTGGAGAAAATATATTTGCCCACTTTGTTGTTTGCCTTTTAGTTTCTATTTTACATTGTTTGTAGTTACTGTTAAAGGAATGTTTTTTCTAAGCCAGTTGTTGTGTATACAGGAAAGCTATTGATTTTTACACCTTTGTAACCTAGTGCCTTTTTGAACTCTTTTTAGCTCTAAAAGTTTTTAGCTGATTCTCTTTTGGCTTTGTCAGGTCAATAATAATATAATTCACTAAGAGAAGAGGGAGAAAGAGGAGGAAACATTTTAATAATAGTAATACTTCTCTTTTAGGTTTGATATGTTATTTTTTGAGCCCAAATTTACACAAATATCATACGCTTTCCTATATTCTAAAGAGAATGTCTAGAATTTCACTTTTAAGTATAGGGTTGGCTCTTGATTTGATGTAGATACAGTATTAAGGATTATGTCAGGAACTATCCTTCTATACTAAGGCTGTTTTTTATTTTTAAAGGAAGCATTAATTGTATGGGTTACTATGGCAGGATATTACTGCTGTCTATTAAAGATGGCGGCAGGAATAAAAGCAAAATTTTTAAACTTCGAGAAAGCACACCAGCAACACCATATATTCAGTTGAGAGCAAGAAAAAAATCTCCCTCAACTATTTTCTCTGCGTTGTGTACAAAAGTTTTTTAATAGTAACTTGAGTTTTGATTTTCCTTTGAGTAATGACTCTTCTCTTTTTAAAGTCAACTCCATTGAAGTTTAATTTGTGCACAATACATTATCTCTGTTGAAATGTACAATTTGATTAATGTTGCCAGATGAACACACCTGAGAAAACAGTGCCACAATCAAGATACTGACCATTCCCATCGCCTTTCAAAGATTCCTCCTGCCTTTTTGTAGTTCATCCCTCCTTTTGCCCATGACCCCAGGCTGTGCTTTTTGTCATGATAGTCTAGTTTACATTTTTTAGAACTTTATGTAAATGAAGCATACTGAATGCACTCTGTTTTGAGCTAAATTGTGTCCCCCCCGAAATATATGTTGAAGTCCTAACCCCTGTATAGATATGATCCTGTTTGGAAATAGGGCTTTGCTTTTGTTATGAGTTCATACTAGAGTAGGGTGGGTCTTAAACCTAATCCCTCTGGGTGGTGTCTTATATAAACCGAACCTGTTGCCATCAAGTCAATTACCACTTGTAGTGACCTTATAGGACAGAGCAGCACTGCCCCATAGAGTTTCCAAGGAGCACCTGGTCGATTTGAACTGCCGACCTTTTGGTTAGCAGCTGTAGCAGTTAACCACTAGGCCACCTTGGTCTCCAAATCTTAATGAATGGTGGTTATTGTTATTAAATATTTTATAGATGTTAGTATGAGCTAAAAATGGTCATATGTGCCAGGTGCAAAAACCTTTTTAAGGACAAATAAATCAAAATGGCCATTTGTGCCAAGTACAAACCTTGACAGAACAATAGAGAATTTTCAAAGGGCTTTAACTGTAGAAATTTTTTGAAAAGAACAAACTGAAACTTAAAAATGCTTCTGACGTTCCATACCAGATTCCACCAATTTCAACAAAGGTACTTACAAAAGCAATGACAGAAAGACCCCCCTTTGTGAAATCCTCCCATCAATTAAAGTCATATCTGAGATCCAATTTTCATAGCTTCCCTACTGAAAACCCCCAACTTCCTTTAAAAATCCTGTGTTCGAGCTGTTTACATAAGCACCTTCCAACTTTCTGCTTGAATGTTCCCTGTTTGAGAACAGTTTCTTGTCTCAATAAACTCTAATTGATCAAAAGTTTTTTTTGCACATACCTTCATGAATTGTCTCTGTTTAATTACCTGTAAAGAGGGATCTCTCTGCACTCTTGGCTTCTTGTCAAGGGCGAGCTGATCTCAATTTTTTGAATGTCAGATGTGCGTCTCTGCCAAACTCATACACACAATGAAAGTTCATGTTTTAAAAAGTAAAAACAAGCAACATTAACTATCTGAACAATAATAACAAAATTTTGTGTATTATCAGTTTGGAGATCCTGAAACTTGGGGGAAGTGGAGAGGGAACTGGGGGCGGGGTGATAACCACAACTGGGAGGTTTGTGGCTGTTGGTTTGGATGAATCCCTGGGAAAACTCCTCTCTGCCTAATCCTATGGATGGGGTGGACATTGTGTCCTGAACAAATCCCTTGAACAGCTATACCCTCGTCCTGAGATTCTAGAGCTACTGGTTTAGAGAGAAGAGAAGCAGCTCAAGTTTGGGTCAAATCTAGGGCCCTTCGTTCCTCCTACAGCTCTAGTCTCGTTGATATGCTTCTCTCTCTCTTAGTAATCCAGTACTAGCTCTGGATCTTGTAGAAATCCTTCTATGGTTTTGGTATGAGGACAGGACACTTAGCTGATTCTGCGCTTATGCAGCTATTTCTCTATTTGTGTGATCAGCTGATCATGTCCAGTAGAAACTGGAAGAGTAGAGCAAGGAGCCTGGGTCGAAGTCTGCATCTCACCTGGAAGAGCTCCAGTCACTTTCACTGAGCAAGAATGTATCATGATCAAAGATGACCTTATGGAAAATGAATCTGCCTTGGGATGGCATGGACTGTAGAAGGAGAAGAAGGGATTACTCATGTATGCAACACATTTATTGGGGGCTTACTAAATATGTACTGAGGAGTCACTGGGTGGAGTAAACAGTTAAGCACTCTACTACTGGTAGAAAAATTGCTAGTTCAAAACCACCCAGAAGACAGGCTTGGTAATCTGTTACTGAAAGGTCACAGCCCTGAAAATCCTGTGGAGACGTTCTACTCTGCACACATGGGGTCACCATAAATGAGAATCAACTCAGTGGCAATTGATAATGACAATAATATACTGAGCCTGTCCTTATCACTAGGTTTACTCTATGGTTGTTATTAGGTGCTATCTAGTCATCTCCAACTCATAGTGACCCTATGTGCAACAGAACAAAACACTGCCCAGTGTGTGCCATCCTCACAATTGTTGCTATGCTTGAGCTCACTGTTGCAGCCACTGTGTGAATTCGTCTCATTGAGGATCTTCCTCTTTTTTCACTGACTGTCTACTAAGCATGATGCCCTTCTCCAGGGACTGGTCTTTTCTTTCTTTCCTGTTGTTGTAATGACCTCTTGCTTTCTTCATATATAATGTCCTTCCACAACTCATCTGGTCTTCTGTCATTAGCGTTCAATATGTCAAATCTGTTCTTGAGATGGTCTCTAAATTCAAGTGGGATATATTCAAGGTAATACTTTGGCTCTCGTGGACTTGTTTTAATTTTCTTCAGCTTCAACTTGAACTTGCGTATGTGCAATCAATGGTTGGTTTTGCAGTCGGCCCCCGACCTTGTTCTAATGATATTGAGGTTTTCCACCGTCTCTTTCCACAGATGTAGTCAATTTGATTCCTGTGTATTCCGTTCAGTCAGGTCCAAGAGCTATACTGCTGTTGATGCTATTGAAAAGGTATTTGCAATGAAGAAGTCGTTGATTTGCCAGATTCTATCATTTGATCGTCTGTATCATTTCTATCACTAAGGCCATATTTTCCAACTATGACCTTTCTTTGTTTCCAACTTTTGCATTCCAATCACCAGTAATTAACAATGCATCTTGATTGCATGTTTGATCAATTTCAGACTGCAGAAGTTGGTAATTATCTTCAATTTATTGATCTTTGGCTTTAGTGGTTGGTGTGCAAATTTGAATAATAGTCATATTAACAGATCTTCCTTGTAGTCATATGAATATTATCCTATCACTGACACTGTCATACTTCAGGATGTTTCCTGTAATGTTCTTTTTGATGATAAATGTGATGTCATTCTTCTTCAATTTGTCATTCCTGGCATAGTGAACCATATGACTGTCTGGTTCAAAATGACCAATACAGGTCCATTTCAGCTCACTAATGCCTAGGAAGTTTGTCATACTACGGGAGCTTGTGTGTTGCTGTGATGCTAGAAGCTATGCCACTGGTATTCAAATATCAGTGGTGTTACCCATGGTGGACAGGTTTTAGCTGAGCTTTCAGACTAAGACAGACTAGGAAGAAGGACCCAGCAGTCTACTTCTGAAAAGCATTAGCCAGTGAAAACCTTATGAATAGCAACAGAGCATTGTCTGATATAGTGCTGGAAGATGAGCCCCTCAGGTTAGAAGGCACTCAAAATACTACTGGGGAAGAGCTGCCTCATCAAAGTAGAGCTGACCTTAATAGGATGAATGGAGTCAAGCTTTCCGAACCTTCATTTGCTGATGTGGCATGACTCAAAATGAGAAGAAACAGCTGCAAATATCCATTAATAATAGTAACCTGGAATGTACAAAGTATAAATCTAGAAAAATTGAAAATCATCAAAAATGAAATTGAACACATAAACATTGATGTCTCAGGCATTAATGAGCTGAAATGGATTGATATTGGTCACTGTGAATCAGACAATCATATGGTCGACTGTGCTGGGAATGACATTGCATTTGTCAAAAAGAGCATTTCAAGATCTATCCTGAAGTACAATGCTGTCAGTGATAGGATAATATCTATATGCCTACAAGGAAGATTATCCAAATTAATGCACCAACCACTAAGGCCAAAGATGAAGAAATTGAAGATTTTTCTCAACTTCTGCAGTCCGAAATTGATCCAATGTACAATCAGGATGCACTGTTAATTACCGGTGATTGGAATGCAAAAGTTGGCAACAAAGAAGAAGGATCAGTAGTTGTACAATATGGTCTTGGTGATAGAAATGATCCTGGAGATTACATAACTGAATTTTGCAAGACCAATGACCTCTTCATGGCAAATACGTTTTTTCAGAAACAAATGGTGACTCCCCCACATATCTGTCAGTTTGTCATACTGTGGGGGCTTGCATGTTGTTCTGATGCTGGAAGCTATGCCACCGGTATTCAGATACCAGCAGGGTCACCCATGGAGTACAGATTTCAGCTGAGCTTCCAGACTAAGACCGACTAGGAAGAAGGACCTGGTGGTCTACCTCTGAAAAGAATTAGCTAGTGAAAATCCTAGGAATAGCAGCAGTACACTGATATACTGCCGGAAAATGAGCCCCCCAGGTTGGAAGGCACTCAAAATACGACTGGGGAAGGGCTGCCTTCTCAAAGTAGAGTTGACCTTAATGACGTGGTTGGAGTAAAGCTTTTGGGACCTTCATTTGCTGATGTGGCATTACTCAGCTTCTGCAGTCTGAAATTGACTGAACATGCAATCAGGATGCATTGATAATTCCTGGTGATTGGAATGCAAAAGTAGGAAACAAAGAAGAAGAGTTGGTAGTTGGAAAAGATGGCCTCGATAGAAACAATGCTGGAGATCAAATGATAGAATTTTTGCAAGACCAATGACTTCTTTATTGCAAATACCTTTTTTCACCAACATAAATGGCGACTATACATGTGGACCTCACCAGATGGAACACACGGGAATCAAATCGACTACATCTGTGGGAAGAGACGATGGAAAAGCTCAATATTATCGGTCAGAACAAGACCAGGGACCAACTGTGGAAGAGACCATCAGTTGCCCATATGCAAGTTTAAGCTGAAAGTGAAGGAAATCAGAGCAGGTCCACAAAAGCCAAAATATGACCTTGAGTATATCCCACCTGAATTTAGAGATCATCTCAAGAACAGATTTGATGTGTTGAACACTAATGACCCAAGACTAGGCAAGTTGTGGAAGGACATCAAGGACATCGTACATGAAGAAAGCAAGAGTCCATTGAAAAGACCGGAAAGAAAGAAAAGACCAAGATGGATGTCAGACGAGACTCTGAAACTTGCTCTTGAAAGTCGAATACCTAAAGCAAAAGGAAGAAATGATGAACCACAAGAACGAAATAGAAGATTTCAAAGGGTGGCTTGAGAACACAAAGTAAAGTATTATAATGACATGTGCAAAGAGCTGGATATAAAAAACCGAAAGGGAAGAACACACTTGGCGTTTCTCAAGCCGAAAGAATTGAAGAAAAAATTCAAGCCTTGAGTTGCAATAGCGAAGGATTCCATGGGGAAAATATTAAATGACACTGGAAGCATCAGAAGAAGATGGAAGGAATACACAGAGGTACTAAAAAGAATTGATTGATGTTCAGGCATTTCAGGAGGTAACATACGATCAGGAACCGATGGTACTGAAGGAAGAAGTCCAAGCTGCACTGAAAGCATTGGCAAAAAAACAAAGCTCCAGGAATTAAAAGAATACCAACTGAGATGTTTCAACAAACAGATGCAGCGCTGGAAGTGCTCACTTGTCTATGCCAAGAAATATGGAAGAAAACTTCCTGGCCAATCAACTGGAAGAGATCCATATTTATGGCTATTCCCAAGAAAGGTGATCCAACTGAATGTGGAAATTATCAAACAATATCATTAATATCACACCCAAGCAAAATTTTGCTGAAGATCATTCAAAAGTAGCTGCAGCAGGGTATGGGCAGGGAACTGCCAGAAATTCAGGCCCGATTCAGAAGAGAATGTGAAACCAGAGGTATCATTGCTGGTGTCAGATGGATCCTGGCTGAAAGCAGAGAATATCAGAAGGATGTTTACCTGTGTTTTACTGACTATGCAGAGGCATTCGACTGTGTGGATCATAACAAACTATGGATAGCACTGAAGAGAATGGGAATTCCAGAACACTTAATTGTGCTCCTGAGGAATCTGTACATGGATCAAGAGGCAGTCGTTTGAACAGAACAAGGGGATACTGCATGGTTTAAAGTCAGGAAAGTTGTGTCAGGGTTTTATCCTTTCACCATACCTATTCAGTCTGTATGCTGAGCAAATAATCTGAGGAGCTGGCCTCTATGAAGAGGAACATGACATCAGGTTTGGAGGAACTTATCAACAACCTGTGTTATGCAGATGACATAACCTTGCTTGCTGAAAGTGAAGAGGACTGATGAAGATCAAAGGCCACAGCCTTCAGTATGGATTACACCTCAACATAAAGAAAACAAAAATCCTCACAACTGGACCAATAAGCAACAACATGATAAACGGGGAAACGATTGAGGTTGTCAAGGATTTCATTTTGCTTGAATCCACAATCAACTACCCATGGAGGCAGCTGTCAAGAAATCAAAAGATGTGTTGCACTGGGCAAATTGGCTGCAAAAGACCTCTTTAAAGTGTTGAAAAGTAAACATGTTACTTGAGGAGGAAGGTGTGCCTGATCCAAGTCATAGTATTTTCAATCACCTCGTATGAATGTGAAAGCTCACAATGAATAAGAAAGAACGAAGAAGAATTGATGCTTTTGAATTGTGTTGTTGGCGAAGAATATACCACAGACTGCCAAAAGATGGAACAAATCTGTCTTGGAAGAAGTACAACCAGAATGCTCATTAGAAAAAGGATGGCAAGACTATGTCTCAGATACTTCGGACATGTTACTAGGAGAGATCAGTCCCAGGAGAAGGTCATCATACTTGGTAAAGTAGAAGGTCAGTGAAAGAGAGGAAGACCCTCCACAAGATGGATTGACACAATGGCTGCAGCAATGGGCTCAGGCATAGCAACAATAGTGAGGATGACGCCGGACTGGGCAGTGTTTTGTTCCTCTGTGCATAGGGTCACTGTGAGTCAAAACTGACCCAACGGCACCTATCAACAACAATGCACAAGATATTGAACTTTAAGTATTCCACTCAGTTTTTGACAATTTCCAATTTTCCTCGATCCATACTTTTTACATGCCACGTTCCAATTACTAGTGGTTATTTTCAGCTGTTTCTTTCATTTGAGTCATGCCATATAAGCAAATTAAGGTTCTGAAAACTTTACTCCATTTTTACTCCATTCAAGTCATTAAAGTCAGCTGTACTTTGAGGAGGCAGCTCTTTCCCAGTCGTATTTTGAGTAGCATCTCTACCCTAAGGTGCTCATCTTCCTGCACTGTATCAGACAATGTTCTGCTATCCGTAAGTTTTTCACTGGCCAATTTTTCTAAAACTAGACCACCAGATCCTTTTTTTAAAATTTATCGTGCTTTAAGTGGAAGTTTACAAATTAAGTCAGGCTCTCACAAAAAAAACTTATACACACCTTGCTATGTACTCCTAGCTGCTCTCCCCCTAATGAGATAACATATTCCTCCTGCCTGGTTTAAAGTCAGGAAAGGTGTGCAGCAGGGTTTTATCCTTTCACCATACCTATTGAATCTGTTTGCTTAGCAAATAATCTGAGAAGCTGGACTATATGAAGAATGTAGCATCAGCATTGGAGAAAGAGTAATTAACAACCTGTGATATGCAGATGATACAACACTGCTTGCTGAAAGTGAAGATGATGAGGTACTTGGTGATAAAGGTAAGAGACTTCAGCCTTCAATGCACACCCATGTTCATTGCAGCATTGTTCACAATATCAAAAAGACGGGAACAACCTAGACACCCGTCAACAGATGAATGGATAGACAAACTATAGTGCATACACACATGGAGTAGTACGAAAAGATAAAGAACAATGAATATGCAAAGCATCTCACAACATGGATGAATCCAGAGGGCATTATGCTGAGTGAAATACATCAGTCACAAAAAGGCAAATATTGTATGAGACCACTGCTATAAAAACTCATAAAAATGCTTACACATAAAAGGAAACAATCTTTAATGGTTATGAGGGAGGGGAGAGGTGGGGATGGAAGAACACTCAATAGACAATCGATAAGTGGTAATTTTGGTGAAGGGTAAGACGGTACACAATACTGGGAAGCCAGCACAGCTTGTCCAAGGCAAGGTCATAGAAGCTCCATAGACATATCTAAACTCCCTGAGGAACTGAATTGCTGGGCTGAGGGCTCTGGGGGCCATGGTCTCTAGGAATGTTTACCTCAACTGGCATAACATAGTTTATAAAGAAAATGTTCTACATTGTACTTTGGTGAGTAGCTTCTAGGGTCTTAAAAGCTTGTGAGCAGCCATCTAAGACACTCCACTGGTCTCACCCCGTTGGGAGCAAGGGAGAATGAAGAAAGCCAAAGACACAGGGAAAGATTATACCGAAGGACTAATTTACCACAAAAAAAAAAAAAAATAATTAGATGACACTAGTTTTTTTTTACCTCCACCAGACTGAGTCCAGCACAACTAGACGGTACCCAGGTACCACCACCGACTGTTCTGACAGGGATCACAATAGAGGGTCCCGGACAGAGCTGTAGAAAAATGTAGAACAAAATTCTAACTCACAAAAAAACCACACTTAACTGGTGTGATAGAGTGGAGAAACTCCAAAAGTGTGGCCTCTGGATACACTCTTAGCTCAGTACTGAAGTCACTTCTGAGCTTCACCCTTCAGCCAAAGATTAGACAGGCCCATAAAACAAAACCAGACTGTAAAGGGGCACGCCAGCCCAGGGGCAAGGACTAAAAGGCAGGAGGGGACAGGAAAGCTGGTAATAGGTAACCCAAGATGGAGAAGCGAGAGTGTTAATGTGTTGTGGTGTTGGTAACCAATGTCACAAAACAACATGTGCGCAAACTTTTTAACGAGAAGCTAGTTTGTTCTGTAAAAGTTCATCTAAAACCCGCTGAGTACAATAAAAAAAATAAAAAGCACAGACTCAGAAGCCCAGTGACCTGCATTTATTCAAATCCTGGCTCTACTACTCAGTGGCTGGCTGATTTTCAGTGAGCTACTTTCCCTCTCTATGCCTTAGTCCCCTTACTATAAAATGCGTGTTAATAATATGATAACTGAGACCATCACAGCATGGTTGTGAGGATTTTAAAAGCTAAAGTAATATATGTAAGAGTCTTAATACAGTACCTGGTGTATAAAAGCAGTTCATATTAGTTTTTTCTGTGTTGTCCAGCACACATTTCTATAATTGCTCATGCTACCCCTTATTGCAATTTTTCATTTTCATGTCGCCCTGTCTCTACCAGGCTTCAAGCTCCTTGAAGTCAAGGATGCCTTCTGATTCAGCCTTTTATTTAACAAGTATTAGGTGAATGAATGAATTGAATAAAGCGGATAAAAGAAAAGAGTAGAAGGAAAATGAAAAGAGTCCTGCCATTTTGAGAATGTCAGAAGATATTATGAAGTAGATGAATTAAGTTTAGAAATTTTAGTGCTGTTCTCCATGTATCCATAAATCAAAGACACTTTATTAGCATTTGAGACAAAAGCAAGGCAATCCTGGGAGTTTCTTATATGGTGGTTGCTCAGTAGTTGATAAAAAAGTATTCAGGTATGGATCTTGCTTTCAAAAATAAGAAGCAGCTTACAAGCAGCCATCTAAGATACAACCATTGGTCTCTATTCATCTGGAACAAAAGAGAAAGAAGAAACCCCCAAATCAAAGAGGAACCATACTGCAGGACAAATTGTCTCTATGACCCATTGCCTCCTCTATCTTAAGACAAGAATGAGATGGTGTCCAGCTCCCACTACTGAACGTTCTGATCAGGGAAAACAGTAGATGGATCCAGAGAGGGAGAGAAATGGAACAGAACTTCAGATTCCTAATGAATCCAAACTTAGTGGACCTATGGAGGCTAGAGGAGTCTCCAAGGCTATGGCCCTGAGTTATTCTTCAAATCTTGAATTGAAACCATTCCCTGAAGTCACCTTTAAACTAAATAACAGTTTTGTTCAAAAAGTAAAATTGTCACCCTGAGTATTGCATTCTTTAAAGAAAAAATGATTTGTATAAGACCAAATGTTCAACATCTATTTTAAAGCATATATGAGAAAGTTGGAGGGCAGGAAGTTTAAATTAATGGGAGTAAAACAACTCCAACAGAAATAAAGAGAATGTTGACACAATGTGAAGAATGTAACCAATGTCATTATTATGTCCAGAAACTGTGGGATGGGAGTGAGTTTTGCTGTGTGTATTTTCGCCAAAAATAAAATATTAATTAAAAAAATAAGTGAAAGGATTTCATACGCTTTCCCTAAATACCATGATGTTTCACTTTTAAAAAATTGTTTTATTGAATGTTTAATTTTTATAATCTTATTTTACTTCTTATGTTGATGAACAATCTACGTGGGTTAGAATTTTTATTTTTCTGTTAATGAAAGTAATACATATTCTTTGCAGAAAATTAGGAAAATGTAAAGAATAAACCTTATACAATGTTTACCTAGTTGCCTGGTCCTACTGGTCCTGCAGAATGGTGTAAGCTTGCATTGCTTTTGCAAAACGGCAGGGCCAATTAAGTGTGTGCTCGAATTAAAATATTTGTTTTTTCTCATTTGTGACTCATGTTTTCATTTTCCTTTCCCTTTTCTTTCAATTCCCTCTTTTCTATCCCTGACTGTTGTTGTGGTAGGTATATAACTTCTTTCCAAGTCATCTTAAATATTTACTCTTCAACCAAGTATTTGGAGCAATAAAAATAAAGCCAAAGGAGGCCTTTTTGACTACTGTACTCTAGTGAGCAATATGACGCAGGAAAACCATAACTCCAGTGTATTGTTTTCTCGAGTTTTATGTTTAACAGTGCTTATTGTTTCCTACTCGGTTGCCACCAGCTAACCAGTGGCTGTGAAGTTGATTCCAACTCATGACAACCCCATGTGCGTCAGAGTAGAACTGTGCTCCATAGGTTTTTCAATGGCTGCTTTTTCAGTAGATCGCCAGGTCTTTCTTCCAAGACATCTCTGTTGTTGTTAGGTGCCATTGAGTTGGTTCCAACTGATAGCAACCCTATGTACAACAGAATGAAACACTGCCCAGTCCTGTGCCATTCTCACAATCGTTGTTACGCTTGAAATCATTGTTGCAGCCACTGTGTCAATCCATCTCATTGAGGGTCTTCCTCTTTTTCACTGACCTCTGGCTGGACTCAAACCACCAAAGTTTCAGTTAGCAGTTGGGTGTGTTAACCATTTGCACTACCCAGGGACTCCATACAGATGTTTAAGGGAGCCTTCTACTTTTTGACGTGAATATTTTATTGGTTCTAGGGTCAGTTAATAATATGGGTTTACTGATCTCCATAGAATGAATGAAGCTATTTCTGATAAATTCTCAAGCTATCAATATCCATGGATGAAGAGGTTGTGATGTGAAGGGAAATGGGATGTGGCTACCATCTAGAAGCTTCAAGTGATTACAAGTGTATGTATCACACACGGCCATCTTTATCCTGAAACAAGAGATTCTTCAGCTTGGTAGAGGAAGTGGTCATTAGCTTGGTGCCAGTCTCTTAGGCAAAGTATCTCTTCAAATGAGCCATTAGCTCACCTCTGTGCACACTTTCTTCTCTCTTTTGAGCACTGTGTCATGATATAATCTTTGGTAGCTCTACTGCTTTCACCTATAATAGCCTTACATGGGACTCTAGTCATGGCAACCTCTTCTTTGTCAAGAGTATCCACAGGATTGACTCTTGATATCCTTAATTCCAGTGCTATCTGCAGCTACTGCAGTATAGTCCCCAAAGCTCTAAATTAGATAAGAGTCTTTGACTACCTCTTGTGAAAATTGCTTGAGACTTACCTAATCTTCCTTACAGGTCTTATTATACCTTGCTTAGAGTACAACTTATCCCCTCCCCCACAATTGTTCAAATGCTCTGCACATCTTGCTCTCAGCAGCATGTCATCTGTGCTTGTCTCTATGGTGTCACTTCTCTCCATACCGGAAGCTTCTTGAGGGCTTATTTTTTTGTGTTCTGGGCACCTGGCCCATGCTATTGTTTCTGCCTGGAACATCCTTGCTCCCACTGTTTTCTAATTAACTTACTTATCCTTGAGACCTCATTTCATATTTTTAATTCCTTAGGGAAGCCTTCTCTGGCCCCTGGACTAGGATAGGAGCCTGTGCCATACGATTTTACAGCATCCTGTACTTCATAGCATGTACCTCAGTTTGCAATATTATATTTGGGTGGTCCTTTGTTTAACGTTCATATTTCCCCGAGAGAGTAAGCCATGTGAGGGATAGGGCTGGGTCTGTTTTCTTGTCATTGAAATTGCTGGGCAGATCATGGTGCCTGGCTCAAATAGGGGCTGAACAAATGTATCTTGAATGAATGATATAAAGAAGTAGTGACTACATGAATGAATGAATGAACACAGTATTTTCATTCACAGAATTACCAGGGTCCAGGCAACTCTACTAAGTTTAGCATAATGGTTAAAAGCATAGGCCCTGGACTATTTGGGCAAGTTATTTAACCTCTCTTGTCTTCACTTATAAAATGGGGTTTTAAAAAGTACCCACTTCACAGTGCTGCTGTGAGGATTAATGACTATATCTCTATGGAGTCCCTAGGTGTTGCAAATGGTTAACATGCATGGGTTTGAGTCTAGGCTGTGCAGGCACTCTTGAGTGTTGGCCTCCAAAAAGCTGGTTTAGTTACCATATAAAGAATTGACTGGATTCAGTTCATTTTGAACTCTTACCTTCTGCATCTTCAGAGGGAGACTGTGTTGACGTCAGCCGTGATGCAAATGTTTCACTTTTTCCACTGTCCACTTCAGAATAATTCTGGGAACTGCTCAGGCTAGTTAAAAAACCAAAATCCAAACTCTTTGTAGTTGAGTCAATTCTGACTCATAGTGACCCTATAAGACAGAGTAGACCTGTCCCATAGGGTTTCCAAGGAACGGCTAGTGGATTCGAACTGCTGACCTTTTGGTTAGCAGCCAAGCTCTTAACCACTGCACCACCAGGGCTCCTCTGGGCTGGTTAGAGGTCATTTAACTCCCAAATGGAGATTCAAATTGTGTCCTCCAGATGCCACGCAGATAACAACTCCACCCTCAGCAGCTAAAGATATCCTTGAGGACATCAGCAGGACTCCTCCCTCTGGCAGCAAGGAGAAGTTGGCAAGTACCAGCCTCCCACCCTTTATCACGTAGGAGGCCGGAAGTGGCTGCCACCGCACATAACTGCAGCTGCTGGACACCGTGGTGTGCTACTGCCAGATGTGGTGGTTGCATAGGAGGTATGCCTGTTGCTTCCGGGCAAAGATCTCCTCCTTCTAGTTTCTTCGTCTGATAACTCGAGGTGGCCTCAGAGAAACTAGATGGGATCAGGGCCCCTGGACAGTGTTTACCATTGAGGCTTAAGACACCATGTTGCTCTTATAAAGGAGCCATGTGCACATGGAGACCCTGTTGTTCCTCTCAGCTTTCAGGATCCTTTATTTAAACCTTTCAACACGCAGTTTAAGCCTTAATGTGGGTGGGGTTCTATTGCTCAATCTGCAGTAGCTTTCCAAGTCCAAAGGCTGTAGCTTTGTAAAGCATTATCCTATAAAATGTGAAATGTAAGAGAAATTGCATGCAGGTCTGTCTGTATAGCTCCATGTTCTATGAAATATTTCGCAGATTTCATTCATTCAACAAATATTTTGAGTACCTCTTCTCCCTCTCCAATTCCAAAAAATTCTATTTTCTATTTATTCCAAATCCCATAGCAATGGTTCCAGATATTCTAGGACTCTTAAGTGTCCTTGGGGACACTAATGGAGGTCTTGAATCTATTTTCAGCATTCCCTACACAAATTACTCCTTTAAAATAAAGTTGTACATATTAACGAAACAAGTTTCTTTGCCTTCAAGTGAAATGACAAATAATATGCCTAGGGTGGTGGCGTTTACACAGATCAGAAGCTCTGATTAGCGCTCTCGAACTGAAGCACGTGGGAATATAAGTTACTATATGATAAATGAAATTCGTTTGGAAGACAGAATCTTCCAAAACGTGTGGTTCAATGGAGATCTGATGCTTGATGAGAGGACAAGTCTCCATTGCTGAATTGTCACCACTGCCATGTCTGCTGTCCCTTTCACAGTTCACTGTATCATTGGCACTGTGAAAAATGTCTCTTGCATTTATTGTGCAAATATCTGTTTAGATGGGTTTCAAGACATAGTGGCTAAGGGGGCCATCTTTATGTAGAAGTGTACCCTGGGGATTCAGTGGCCACTGAGGTTTTAGATAATTCTGGTTTCAAAGACTAGATAATTCACATTGTCATAATTCCGTCTTAGTTTCCTAGTGCTACTATAACAGAAACACAAGTGGATGGCAATAAAAACCAGAAATTTATTTTCTCACAGTTCAGGAGGCTAGAAGTCCAAATTCAGGACATGGATTGTGTGCGGAGATCTTTCCTGGTCTATTTCAGCTTCTGTTGCCCCAGGAGGTCTTCGGTTCCTCAGGAATTTTCACGTGTTATCTGCCTCCTCAGCTCACCCCCCAGCAACCTCCACCCCCACCCTCCCACTCTCCCTTTGTGCCAGCTTCTGTGTCTAATCTGCTCTTTAAATGACTGAGAAGTGAACAGGGTTAGTACATAACCTACAGTGGTACGGCCTCATTAACATAACAAGTATAGGGATTGGGATTCTAACACAGATTGTTGGGAGACAATTCAATCCACGCCACCTCACTTTATCACAAACTGGGGCTACAGGGTTGCTATGAGTCAGAATCTACTCGAAGGCAACAGGTTTTTTTTTTTTTGTTTAGGGCTCTTGCAATTGGTAGTACTGGCTTGGTAAAGTCCCTGAGTACCTTCACCAAGGGAAAACTGGGGACCCTTATGATGGAGCTGTGGTCCTGGGGAGCCATCAACACTGCTCATTCAAGAGGAAGAATGCCCCTACACCTGCAGTGACAGCCAAGGCACAGATGGGAGAATGACAGCAACAGTTATTTACTGTCATTTCCTTCTTTGTCCATACCAGTTGCCATGGCGTCAATTCCAACTCATGGCCACTCCACCCCACGTGTCAGAGTAGAACTGTGCTCCATAGGGTTTTCAATGGCTGATTTTTCTAAAGTAAATCGCCAGTTCTTTCTTCTAAGGCACCTCTAGATAGACTCGGACTGCCTACGTTTTGGTTAGCAGCTAAGCATGTTAACCATTTGCATCACCCAGGGACTCCTCTTTGTTCACAGCACTCAATAATTAGAACCCCAGTTCACAAAAGAACTTCAAGCAACATGTTTTGAGTGCATCTGCATGCCAGACTCTGTTTCAAATTCAGGCGAGACAGCAATGAAGGTCATTATACTTGCCTTCAAGGAGCCTGGGTGGCTCAGTGGTTAAGCACTTGGCTGCTAATCCAAAGTTCACCCGTTTGAACCCACCAGCATCTTCACAGGATAAATATTTGGCAATCTGCTTCCATAAAGATTGCTGTTGTTGTTAGGTGCCATTAAGCTGGTTCTAACTCATAGCGACCCTATGTACAACAGAACAAAACACTGCCCGGTCCTGTGCCATGCTCACAATCGTTGCTATGTTTGAGCCCATTGTTGCAACCACTGTGTCACTCCATCTCATTGAAGGTCTTTCCCTCTTTCGCTGACACTCTACTTTGCCAAGCATGATGTCCTTCTCCAAGGACTGTTCCTCCTGATAACATGCCCAAAGTGTGTGAGACGAAGTTTTACCATCCTTGCTTCTAAGAAGCATTCTGGCTGTACTTCTTCCAAGACAGACTTGTTCATTCTTCTAGCAGTCAGTGGTACATTCAATATTCTTCGCCAACACCATAATTCAAATACATCAATTCTTCTTCGGTCTTCCTTATTCATTGTCCACCTTTTGTTGCATACGCAGCAATTGAAAATACCATAGTTTGGGTCAGGTGCACCTTAGTCTTCAAGTTGACATCTTTGCATTTTAACACTTTAAAGAAGTCTTTTGCAGCAGATTTGCCCAATGCAATACATCATTTGATTTCTTGACTGCTGCTTCCATGAGGGTTGACTTTGGATCCAAGTAAAATGAAATCCTTGACAACTTCAATCTTTTCTCTGTTTATCATGATGGTGCTTATTGGTCCAGTTGTGAGGATTTTTGTTTTCTGTAAAGATTACAGCCTTGGAAACCCTATGGGGCAGTTCTACTCTGTCCTATAGTGTTGCTATAAGTCAGAACTGACTCACAGCAAGGAGTTTATCCCTGTCCTCAAGAAGCTCTCAGTCTAATGGGGAATCAGGTCTGTATCTACCTAATTATGAGATGATGCAAGAATCTTTATGTTAGTGGTGGAACAGAACACTGGAAGCACACAGGAGGTAGTAAAATATTCTGGGAGGGGAGGGTGGTGGCAGAAAACTTCCCAGAAGAGGTGACATCTAAACTGGCCATGGAAGGATGAAAAGGATTTTGCAGAAGGGATGGGGAGTCTAGCTTCACCCAGAAAGCATTTAAAAAGTGGAAATGGTGAGGTTCTAATGATGCCCCCTGATTAAACATTCCAATTTTCTAGCTTCTTCTCCCAAAGCTTCAGGTTCCATAAACATCACTCTACTGGTTTTGCATGTGTCCAGTCACCTTGTCTCCTGTTAAGTGGTTCAGCATCACATGGGCCTTGTTAGAAATGCAGGTTCTCAGCCCCAAAGCAGACCTTCTGAATCAGAAACTGGGATTTTCACAGGATGCTTACTCAAGGTCCACAGCCGTTTCCAACACCCTCAGAAGCTTTGGGGGCAAATGCAGAGGCTGATAACCATCTGAACTGCATTTAGTGCTGTCTGGGAGGGTTTGGACGACTCCTCCCTGGCCTCTGGGATTGGCCTCTAGGGTGGCTAAGAGTCTGAATCGACTTGAGGGAAGCGGGTTTTTGGGAGTGGGGTTGGGCCCACAAAAGGAACTTGCCATGTAGCCCCCCGGGACAGATCGGTTTCTTTAAGGGCTATGCGAGATCGTGGGGAAGGATACTGGCCACAGTCCCCTGAACCAGTCTTAGTTTCTTTTCCCCAAAGGAAAGTGATTAAGAACATTCGGTGAGAGGCCCCGCGCTGGCCCTGTGGGCATGCCTGACTCCTTCATTACGCAAGCGAACGATGCAGCCCTGTGGGGGCAACTGGGCCCGTTCGGTCTGGACAGCGGCCACTCCCAACCCAAGTACGGGAGAGGGGCCGCCCCAAGAACGGCTGAGTCAGGTGACGCTGCGGAGCAGATTTAAACAGACGTGCGGAAGGAGCCCGCGGGCGGGCGCCGAGCGTGGAGAGCGATGGCCGGCCCGGCAGTCACGCGGCTCCCGGGGCCCGGCCGCCTCGCGCTCCCGCTGCTGCTGCTGCTGCTGCCCGCGCGCCCCGCCGCCGGCGCCCCGCACTACGAGCCCACCTGGGAGTCGCTGGACAGCCGCCCGCTCCCGGCCTGGTTCGACCAAGCCAAGTTCGGCATCTTCATCCACTGGGGCGTGTACTCCGTGCCCAGCTTCGGGAGCGAGTGGTTCTGGTGAGCGCGCTTCCCTCCGGCCGCCCCCTGACCCTGGGCTGTTTTCGCTTCCCTGGCTCCAGCCACCACCCGGCGCGCTGGGTTGGCCTCCTTGTCGGCTCCGCTTCTCGCCGTCCTTAACCTCGTTTTTCGTTTCCGGGTTAAATGTATAGCATATCGCCTATTGTGTTGCTGCCGAAGTAACAAGGAATTTTTCTTCCGTGTGACTGAACGCACTTTCAAACACCGTGGATCTGCCTTCTCAGCGTCTTGATAGGCGCACGTGTCACGTTGTAGTTATCACAGCGTAACATCTGGAGACTAAACCCAAAGAGATTAAGCAGTTTGTGGTGGTGGTGATGTTGTTAGTTGCCATCGAGTTGATTCCTGCTCATAGCGCCCCCACGTGTTACAGAGTAGAACTGCTCCACAGGGTTTTCAAGGCTGTGACCTTTTGGAAGCACATCAGGAGGGCTTTGGTCTCAGGCACCTGGAGGGATTCAAACCGCCAGAGTCACACAATGAGCGATGAAGCCTGGGTCTAGACTCCCCGTCATGGAGACTTGGGCTGAATGTCCTATGCTGTACTGCCTCCCAATTCTTGGTTCTTCTGTTACTAAGTGCGGTTAGAACATAAATTCATGGGTATGTGAGATGCTTGTTATTTTGGACGCTGTCCATCCCACAGCAACTGTTTGTTTTATTGGCTGGTTAATGTTAAAAAGTTACCATATGTGGGCTCTAAGCCAGTTGCTGTGGAATCCATTCGGACTCACGGGGATTCCATGTGTCTCAATAATATGTGTTCAACAGGGTTTTCAATGGCTGATTTTTCAGAAATAGATTGCCAGATTTTCTTTTGCGGCACCTCTGGGTAGACTCTAACAGTCAACTTTTCCCTTAGCAGGCAGCACATTAAGAGTTCGCACCACCCAGGGGACTCCGTGTGGCTCTAAGAACTTAAAAAAAAAAAAAAAACAGTTCCAGAATGGTATCTGAAAAAACAACAGCCCATTGCTGACTCCAAGCAACCCTACAGGACAGAGTAGAACTGCCCCATAGGGTTTCCGCTGGTGAATTCAAACTGCCAACCTTTTGGTTAGCAGCCAAGCTCTTAATTACTGTGCCACCGGGGCTCCAGAATGGCACCTTAAAAAACCCTAATTGTTAATAGACTACCAAATGAACAGTGCTGCACAAAAAAATTCCTCTTCAGATTCTGCCCTGAAAACTGTAAAAACGTTCATGTAATTTCTTACAGCTTTGAACTGTTTTACATACCTTTCCAGATTAATTACTCTTCTCTGCTAGTGAGTAAATAGATTCACGCTGTGTTTTAGGCACGCGGTCTTCCTTTTGAAGCCCTAGTCGCTTATATTACAAAGGACTTACTGTGTAAAGACACATACATTGTTGTTGTTGTTGCTGTCAAGTCGATTCCAACTCATGGTGACCCCATGTGTACACGGTAGCACTGCTCCATAGGGCTTTCAAGGCTGTGACCTTTTGGAAGCAGAATGCCAGGGCTGTCTTGTGAGGCACCTCTGGGTGGTTTCGAACCATGAATCTTTTGGTTAGTAGTCGAGCACTTAACTGTTTGCACCACTATGGGGCTCCTAAAGACATAGACTACCTGTTGGCAATTTGAAAGTGAGGCTTAAGAGAGAATGGGTTGTCTAGAACACTCTAGTTTTTGAGCTGAGTGGATTTCACAAGGAGTTAGATGGAAAGAGGGAGGGAGTTTTGGTTTACCTATGGCTGCTAACCAAAAGGTCGGCAGTGTGAATCCACCAGCCGCTCCTTGGAAACCCTATGGGGCAGTTCTACTCTAGCCTATAGGGTCTCTATGAGTCGGAATCCACTCGACAGCAATGAGTTTGGTTTTGGTTAAGCTCTCTTTAGGGGGAAGTCAAACTAATGGGGAAGTGAGGAAGAGAATCTGGATTGAGTAGGGGGAATTAGCAAAGCGAGCTGGCGCAGTATGTGCTATTGGTGTGCTATTCCGTTTCCCCCCCTTAGGTGGTACTGGCAAGAGAAACAGAGACCAGAGTATGTGAAATTTATGAAACGTAATTACCCTCCTGACTTCAAATATGAAGATTTTGGGCCACAATTTACAGCACAGTTTTTTAATGCCAGCCATTGGGCGGATCTTTTTCAGGCTTCTGGTGCAAAATACATCGTCTTAACTACCAAACATCACGAAGGTAAGTAAGCGCAACATATGCAAACATTGGCCATGGTTATGAAATGTGAACTAGTTCTTTCGGAAGAAAAAACTAAAGCAAGGTCATTTCTGTGAAACCAGATTTTCTGTCTAGAGCATCTGTACACGGCCGCTGATGTTTGCTTATACTTTAGATGACTGCACCTTCCACCCAAACTGAGAGGCATTAGGTTTACAGAAGATCATACCCTCCATGTAATAGAGGAGAAATGGTCACATTTAGTTATGTGTATATTTGACAATATTTCCATGATTGGATTAAAGCTATTTAAAGTGGAAAATGGATAGCAAGTCAAAGTTTATTGTTGAATTTGCACCGTTTGCCTCCTTTTCACTCTACCTCTGTAATGCGTTCTGGGGAGGCCGCATGGGGTTATGATGCGGCAGTCTTGCATTATTATCGCCACACCTGGCTGTGCTTTTGGCCAACTCTTAGTTGGTGGAGGAGTTGCTAGTGATGGAAGGGACACAGATCACCTGGTGGAAAAAGGATTATGGTCTGTAATGGTGCCCAGAAATATCAGAGGTGGTGGAAGAATATCTAAAAGGAAAACAGTGGTGCTAACGGTGCTGCTATAGTAATAGAAGGAAATCCTGGTGGCGTAGTGGTTAAGTGCTACGGCTGCTAACCAAAAGGTCAGCAATTTGAATCCGCCAGGTGCACCTTGGAAACTCTCTGGGCAGTTCTCCTCTGTCCTATAGGGTCGCTATGAGTTGGAGTCAACTAGATGGCAATGGGTATAGTGATAGAATGGATTCTACCCATTACCAGTCCCGTATCTATAAAATCAAAGAAGCAGCCACAAACCGTTATTGTCCCAATCGCATGTTAAATCATTAGATAGCTTCTTTTGCATGACCATCTTTGCCTTGGTATAAGAAGTTCTGCCTCACTGTTCCTCCAGGAGCAGGGACTAGCAGACCAAAACCAAAAATAAAACTGTGATTATCTTCTGAGAATATTTTTGTCTTTGGCTACTTTCTGGTACCCCTATGACTTTTCTTCTATAGGTATTTTTCCTGCCGAGACAGATATTTATAAAATATATTTACTTGTGAACATCTTAGTTTCCTGATGTCTCGGAACTTCCCCAAGCTGTGTGGCACAAAGTCTTACACAGTGAGTTTATTAAAAACAAAACAAAACAAAAAAAGTCTTATAATGTGAGGACGGAAGATTCAGCCAACATTTATAGATTTTCCAGGACCCACATTGTTGGATGTTTTCATTGCTTATAGGGGAAAAAGAAAAAAAAAAAAAAAAAAGGCACCCACTATACCGTAAGGAGGGACGACTACTGTGTGAGCTGTTCATGTGCTCGTGAACATTGAAAGATGGTGACATTGAACTGAAAACCCATGAGGTTTTAGCACTGCCTGATATTAGGGCCCATCAACTTGAAAAATTTTGAATAAGACTTTAGAATAAGATGTTAGATATGCTTTGAAGCTTACCACAAACATCTTTGGAACTGTGTGAAATTTTTCTTAAAATGAGTCTGAAGAGTGAGTCAATCTCAGACTTGTCCTAATTTCCAAGAGTAATGTGTTTCACCAAAAGCACCTTATAAGTACAGCAACAATTTGGGAAGGTACACCTACCTAGGAGATATTGCAGGTTTGGTTCTAGACCATGGTAGTAAAACGAACATGGCAATAAAGCAAGTCACATGAATTTGTTTTGCTTCCCAGTATATATAAAAATCATGTTTACACTATACTGTAGTCTAATAAGTGTGCAATAGCATTGTCTAAAAAAACAATGTACACACCTTAATTAAAAAACACTTTATTGTTGAAAAATGCTATCATCTGAGCCTTTAGCAAATCACAATCTTTTTGCTAGTGGAGGGTCTTGCCTCGATGTTGATGGCTGCTGACTGATCAAGCGGTGGTTGCTGAGGCTGGGGTGGCTGTGGCAATTTCTTCAAAGAAGACAACAGTGAAGTTTGTCCCACTGATTGACTCTTCCTTTTACGAAAGATTTCTCTGTAGGATGTGATGCTGTTTGATAGCATTTTACCTACGGTAGAACTTGTTTCAAAATTGGAGTCAATCCTCTCAAACCCTGCTGGTGCCTTATCAATTAAGTTTATGTAATATTCTAAATCTTTTGTTGTTATTTCAACTGCGTTCATAGCATCGTCACCAGGAGTACATTCCTTCTCAGGAAACCACTTTCTTTGCTCATCCATAAAAAAGCAGCTCCTCATCTGTTCAAGTTTTATCATGAGATTGCAGCAATTCAGTCATGTCTTCAGGCTCCACTTCTAATTTCAGCTATCTTGCTGTTTCTACCACATCTGCAGTTACTTCCTCCACTGAAATCTTGAACCCCTCAAAGTCATCCATGAGGGTTTGAAACAACTTCTTCCAAACTCCTGTTAATGTTAATATTTTGACCTCCTCCTATGAATCATGAATGTTCTTAATGGCATCTAGCATGCTGCATCCTATTCAGGTTTTCAGTTTACTTTGCCCAGATCCATCAGAGGAATCACTATCTGTGGCAGCTATAGCCTTACAAAATGTTTTTCTTAAATAATAAGATTGGAAAGTCAAAATTATTCCTTGATCCACGGGCTGCAGAATGGATATTGTGTTACCAGGCGTGAAAACAACATTAATCTTCTTGTACATCTCCTTCAGGGCTCTTGGCTGATCAGGTGCATTGTCAATGAGCAGTAATACTTTGAAAGGAATTTTTTTTTTTTTTTTTTAAGCAGTAGCGAGACTTAAAATATTCGGTAAACCATGCTGTAAACCGATGTGCTGTCATCCAGGCTTTGGTGTTCCATTTATAGAGCCCAGGCAGAGTAGATATAGCATAATTCTCAAGGGCTCTAGGATTTTCAGAATGGTAAATGAGCATTGGCTTCAGCTTAAAGCCACCAGCTCCATGAGCCCCTAACAAGAGAGTCAGCCTGTCCTTTGGAGCTTTGAAGCCAGGCGTTGACTTCTCCTCTCCAGCCATGAAAGTCCTAGACGGCATCTTCTTCCAATACAAGGCTGTTTTCATCTGCACTGAAAACCTGTTGTTTAGTGCAGCTGCCATCATCAAGTATCTTAGCTAGAGCTTCTGGGTAACTTGCTGCAGCTTCTACAGCAGCACTTGCAGCTTCACCTGGCACTTTTGTTATGGAGACGGCTTCTCTCCTTAAACCTCATGAACCAACCTCTGCTAGCTTCAGACTTTTCTTCTGCAGCTTCCTCACCTCTCTCAGCCTTCACAGAATTGAAGAGAGTTAAGGCCTTGCTCTGGATTAGGCTTTGGCTTGAGGGAATGTTGTGGCTGGCTAGATCTTCTATCCAGACCACTAAAACTTTTTCCATATCAGCAATAAGGGAGGCTCTTTTACTTTCTTATCATTTGTCTACTCACTGGAGTAGCAGTTTTAATTTCCTTCAAGAAATTTTCCTTTGCATTCACAACTTGGCTAACTGTTTGGCCCAAGATGCCTAGTTTTGGCCTATCTCAGCTGTTGACATGCCTTCCACACTAAGTTTAATCATTTCTAGCTTTTGATTTAAAGTGAGAGATGTGCAACTCTTCCTTTCACTTCAACATTTAGGGGCCGTTGTAGGGTTATTAATTGGCCTAATTTCAATGTTGTCATGTCTCAGGGAACAGGGAGACCTGGGGAGAGGGCGAGAGATGGAGGAATGGCCGACTGGTGGAGCAGTCAGAACTGCCGATGAAGTTTGTCGTCTTATATGGGTGCAGTTTGCGGCACCCCAAAACAATTACAATAGTAACATCAGTGATCACTGATTGCAGATCACCATAACCGGTATAATAATAATAATAATGAAAAATTTTGAAATATTGTGAGAATTACCAAAACGTGACACAGAGACGCGAAGCAAGCACATGCTGTTGGAAAGAAGGCGCTGATAGACTTGCTTAATGCAGGGTTGCCACAAACCTTCAATTTTTAAAAAATGCAATATCTGCAAAGCACAATAAAGTGAAATATGCCTGTACTCATGTACAGTAAAATTTTTGAGGCTTTTGTATTATTTCTTAATTAGTTTATATTATCTCTTGTGCTATTTTTATATAGAATGACCAGTAATCTAATTGCAAATTCCTTTTAAAATACAAATTGTTTCAAAGTGCTTGTGTAATGGTACATGTTATTTTTCTCATCCATTTAGGTGCTAGATAATTCAGGTAATTTAAAGATTGACATCCGAGCTTATGGCTTTAGAGTAAGAAGAGAAAGCAAATGGTGGGTATGTTTTAAAGCACAGAGCAGCGAGGAAGTGGCCTCCCCCTTCCTCCTCCTCTCCCCATGGTTAAATGAATAATCAGACTAAAGGAGAATTACTACACATGGTTCATCAGTGTTTTAAGAATCATAATACAATCACATATACAATCCTAAGACTATGGAATATACTTTAATCTTTGGTTTAGAAGACCAATAAGAATCTTGTAGGAGTATACCTCAGGGTCCTCATTATAAATAGTAGTGGTAGTCATTGTTGAGCATGGTAGATGTGGCAGGCATTCCCAGTGGGCCAGCTGTGATCTGTTATTGTCGACTATTTATTTTGTGCTAGACTGCATGCTAGAAGTAGGCTGTAGAAAGAGCAGAGAACATTGCTATCCCTCAAGGAGCTTATACTCTAAGAGGGAAAAAACAGGAGATAGGTCAGATTCTACAGTTTCTATGGCGTACCCTGAAGTTAACTCTAGTTCCACCTTGATTAACTTCTCATTTGTTTCTCTTATAAAAGCAGAATATATACCATGAAAAAAATTGCAATAGAATAGTTATTTGTAGAAGAAGTAATTTATATATCACTTGCCCTGGGTGGCTCGAATGGTTTGCACTTGACTACTAACCCAAAGGTTGGCAGTTCAAACCCACCCAGTGGCACCATGGAAGAAAGGCCTGGCAATCTGCTTTTGTAAAGATTACAGCGAAGAAAACTCTATGGAGCAGCTCTACGCTATAACACGTGGGGTCACTGTAAGTTAGAACTGACTCAACGATGATGGGTTTGGTTTGGTTTTTGTACTATCTGATTTGGCATTTATAAAAATGGAAATTCGCTAAAAGAAAATGGACATGCTTATACAGGTTTTTAATATAATTTTCCAGGCTTCACCTTGTGGGGTTCGCAGTACTCGTGGAACTGGAATGCTGTAGATGAAGGACCAAAGAGGGACATTGTCAAGGAACTTGAGGTAGCCATTAGGAACAGAACTGCCTTGCATTTTGGACTGTACTACTCCCTTTTTGAATGGTTTAACCCGCTGTTCCTTGAGGACCAATTCAGTTCATTCCACAAGCGGCAGTTTCCAGTTTCTAAGATGTTACCTGAGCTCTACGAGTTAGTGAACAACTATCAGCCAGAGCTGCTGTGGGCAGATGGTGATGGCGGGGCACCAGATTCCTACTGGAACAGCACGGGCTTCTTAGCTTGGCTGTATAATGAAAGGTGTGTATGCTGTTAGATTGCTGTCCTTACCCTAAATGATCCTACTACATTTGTAACATTGTCATCTCCTTGCTTGAAGTATTTCCGTCCAGGCTCATTTGTGGTACAGGTGGGGAAATCTTTATAAATAATGCCTATAACATATATCAATGCTTATGCAAAATAATCAAGAGTAAAGGAATCAGGAGTCAAATACAATATAATAACCAAATTTTGAAATCAGACTAACAATCACAGGATCAGAGACTTTGAAGATAGTAATTTTGTAGTTCCTCTCTTCATCTCCCATTCTGCTCCTCTACTGCCCCTATTCTGGGACAGCATGTTATCCCTCACTGTCTTTTGATGATGTGCTTTTCAATTCCTCTAATTGCTTCTGTTATCTACTCACCTATTGATAACCTTTGCTGCCCAGTCAGTGTTGCCCTTGTCTGTCTTCTCTTTTTCTTCATCATCAACGCTCTCACCACTTCTTGTTCCTTCCTATGGCTTTCTAGCATGTTCAAGGCTGCCCCATTAGAACAGGGAGTTCTGACTGAGCTCCTTCCTTAGGCTTAAACTATAGGGACCATAAACTGTATAAGCCAAACTTATATTTGTAATTAAAAAGTACTTGGTATTGTGCTATGAAGTCAGGGAGTGGTCTACTTATGCTCCATGGGTCCACAAAGGGAACATACACAAATATTCTGGTGAGGTCTTGATTCTTACAGCAGCAGTTTCTCCAGGTACTCCATTCAAGGGAAAGGACTGGGGGCCATCCACTTTAATTTGAGAATCAAACTGTCCCATCACCACCTGCCATGATAAATAGTATTGTTAGGGTATTTCATGCCACAGTGAATTACATAATGGGAGCAGTTGATTTTTCAATATTAGGCACAATTGTAAGAGAAACAGAAAGGCTAGAATATAATGTATGAGATTATTCAGTCATTGGAGAGAAGAATGTCTTGTGTAAATTCAATATTGGCTACCACTCACGTTATTGTTGTTAGGTGCCGTCGAGTCAGTTCTGACTCATAGTGACCCTGTGCACAGCAGAACGAAACACTGCCCGGTCCTGCACCATCCCCACAATCATTGTTATGCCTGAGCCTATTGTTGCAGCCATTGTGTCAATCCATCTCACGTTATAGGGGGGAAAAGCTTCAAATAAGTATAATACTCTTCAAAGTGCTATATACGCTGGGAGCTATAAAGTGGCAGAGTCATGACTCCAAACAATCTAGGTCCATTTGATTTCAAAACCATGGACTTTCCACTACATTGACATGCTATGGTCATTTTTCAGGAATGAATTGCAGTTAGACCTCTTTTCAGTGACATTTCTTTTTATATTAAATAAACGATGCTTTTTTGTATTAAAAAATTGTACTTTTCATTTCAGCCCAGTTCGGGACATAGTAGTCACCAATGATCGCTGGGGAGCCGGGACCATCTGTAAGCATGGTGGCTACTATACCTGCCAAGATCGTTATCACCCAGGGCATATTATGCCACATAAATGGGAAAACTGTATGACAATAGACAAGGTTTCTTGGGGATATAGGAGGAACGCTGGAATCTGTGACTATTTTACAATTGAAGAATTGGTGAAGGTACAGTAAAATGTCTGAGGACTATTAACGTAATATTGTTAGTAGTGTGGGTGTGTGGGAATTATTTCTTACAATCTGTATAGCTCAATGGCCTATAAACACTGGGCATTATTCTTTCCTCTTTGTTGTCCTAGATAGTGACTACCATACATGTGTAAATATATAACTGCAATAGATTAATGCAACATTTTGTCTATCTAAAAGCTTTATTTACTCTTAATTTTTAGCAACTTGTAGAAACAGTTTCATGTGGAGGAAACCTTTTGATGAATATTGGGCCCACACGAGATGGCATAATTTCTCCAATTTTTGAGGAGAGATTAAGGCAAATGGGGACCTGGCTAAGTGTCAACGGAGAAGCCATTTATGGAACGCACACTTGGAGATCCCCAAATGACACTGTCACCCCAGATGTGTGGTAAGTCATTCTTGAAACCAGTACTATTTGACAGAGAAGGATATTCAAAATTTCTCAGAGATATAAAGAGAAGGATAAAAAGGGAATTTGGATGAGTACCTACCTATACAAAGTGCTTTCCGAACTTTACTTACTCTAATATAAAAGAAAGGTAGAAATCAGCATGTTTTTGAGTGCTTATTGTTTATCATCTCTAGACACCTCCTGTTGTGTTCTGTCAAGTTGATTCTGACTCATAGCAACCCTGTAGGACAGAGTAGAACTGCCTAATAGGGTTTCTTAGACTGTAATCTTTATGGGAACCAGGTCTTTTCTCCTGAAGAGCCGCTGCGGGGTTCGAACACTGACCTTTCTTCATTAAGCATTACACCACCAGGGTTCCTGGACACCTCCTAGAGGTGGACAAGTTCTAGTTAAAAGTAGTCAGCTCTTAACAAAATTGTACACCATAAAGATAAATGAAAATGTTGATGGTAAATCTGAAACAGAGACTTTAGTTTAATCAGTTAAGTAAATTCTATCATTGCGGTTGTTACCTGGCATCACATTAGCAAGCAAATGGGTACCCAAGGGCAGAAAAAAATATCAGATTAAAAAGAAACCAAAGTAATACCATTATTGTAATTGATTTAAAAAAAACAAAAAAAAACTTGTTACTAGTTCATACTATTCTAACAATATCTAAACCACACTTTGCTTCGAAGTCTCCTTAGCCAAATACCCAAGTTCATCATTTACAAGTTCTACTTCCCATCCAACAACAAAACACAATTGAGCCCAACTTTCTTCCACTTTGTTACGAAGATAACCTTTCGTCCAGTTTCCAATAACATGCTTTTCATTTCCATCTGAGACCTCACCGGAAGCACCTTTAATGTTCATATTTCTAGCAACACTCTGTTCATGATTATATATGTATTCTCTAAGACACAGAAGCTTTCTTTACAGTTCTCCTCACTTTTCTGAGCTCAACAGAGTCACCTTTAATGCCCATATATATTTCTATCAACAGTCTTTTCAAGGCCAAACCAAAAACCAAACCCAGTGCTGTCAAGTCGATTCCGACTCATAGTGACCCTATAGGACAGAGTAGAACTGCCCCATAGAGCTTCCAAGGAACACCTGGCAGGTTTAAACTGCCGACCCTTTGGCTAGCAGCCGTAGCACTTAACCACTACGCCACCAGGGTTTCCCCTTTCAAGGCAGTTGAGGTTTTTTTAGAATGCGTCTCAAAATGCTTCCAGCCTCTACCTGTTACCCAATTCCAAAATACCTTCACAGTCTTAAGTATTTGTTACAGCAGCCCTACTCCTAATACCAAAATCTGTATTAGTTTCCTAGGACTGCCATAATGAATTACCACAAACCAGGTGACTTAAAACATTTATTCTCTCACAGTTCTGGAGGCTAGAAGTCTGAAATCAGGGTGTTGGCAGGGCCAGGCTCTTTCTGAAGGCTATAGTGCAAGACACTTCCTTGTCTCTTCCAGCTCCTGGCGGTTGCCAGCCATCCTTGCCATTCCTTGGTTTGTGGCAGCATTACTCCAATCTCTGCCTACATTTTCACATGGCTGTCTTCCCTCTGTGTCTTTCCGTGTGTTTTCTCTTCTTATATTCTGAGGTTCTGAGTGGACATGAATTTTGGGGGGGACATTATTCAACCCAGCACATCCACTCTGGTCAGGCTTCTGTCCCCACATTCCGCAAAATTGCTGTTATCAAGTTAGCAATTACCTCTACCTTGCCAAGTCCATCCATGGTCAGTTCTCAGGCTTCACTTTCTGATCTTATCAGCAGGACTTGTCTCAGTTGATTACTCTCTGATGGGTTTCACTGAACGTCTTGACTGCTCCTTCTTAGTCTCCTTTGCTGATTCTACTTCATATTCCCAACCTCTAAATCTTGAAGTGCCCAGGGCTTAGTCCTTGGACTCCTGGTCTTCTCTATTTATCTTAATTCTCTACATGATGTCATCAAGTTTCCTGGCTTTAAATACAATACTGATGACCTCTACATGTATGTTTTCAGACTCATATGTTTAACTTTCTACTCAACGTCTCCTCTTGAATGTATAACCTGTTATATCCAAAACTGAAATCCTGGTTTTTTATTTTATTTTTTTGGCCCTAAACTACCTTTATCCAGTCTTCCTCATCTCAGTTATGTGCAGTTGCATCCTTTTAGTCCTTTGTAAAGGCATAAAACCTTGGTCCCTAACTTCCCATTCTTTCCCACAGCCAATCCACCAACAAATACCATCACCTTTATCTTTTAAATATATCTAGGCTTTGACCTCATATTACCTTTCAGTGTCAACCCTTATTCTTTTGTTTCCATTATCTCTCCTGGATTATTTCAGTGGCCTCTGACTGGCCTCTATTTCCACTCTTGCCTCTTTAGATTTTCCTCCCCAAAGCAGCCAGAGTAATCTTTTAAATAAGTCAGATTATGTCGCTCCCGTGCTCAAAGTCCTCCAGTGTCTTCCAAGCTCAGAGAAACAGCCATGTCTTACAGAGGCTTATTTGTGGTTATTTAATGTCTGTCTTCTCCACTTTCGTCTAAGCTTCAGGAGAAGAAGAGCTCTGTGTGTTTTGTTTCCTGTCATATTCCTCACCCTGAGCACAGTATCTGGCACAGCATTGACATATACGTATCTATTCAATGCATGGCTACAAAGATTTGAATAATATGCAGGGGGAAAGCCATCTAGCTCTTGGACCTAGTTCCTTGATCCGCTCCGCTCCACCTCCCTATTTCCAGGTGCAGGAGAACAGGTTGATGAAAACCTCTTTTCTCTTCTAAAAACTTCCTCTTAATATCAGGGAAATGGAGAAGGGAGATGTTTTTTCGGCCATCACAGGACTATTTTTGCTTCCATTCTTTTAATGAAGACACTGGTAAATAATTTCTCTCTGTAAAATAATTCCGGATCTGACCCATAAATAATGAGAAACACGGGGTGTATCTTTGTTATTATAATTTGTTGTTGTTGTTGTTTATTTTAACCAGGTACACATTCAAACCTAAAGAAAATTTGGTCTATGCCATTTTTCTTAAATGGCCCACATCAGGATATCTGTTTCTTGGCGAACCCAAAGCTATTTGGAGTTCAACAATGGTAAGAAGAAATCTTGTAATCTTTATTGTTTTTAAATTGCTGCCTAGGGTATCCTATGAAAACATAACTCTTTTTAACTTTAAAACAAGCTTCATCAATGGCAATATTTGGCCAAAACCTTTTAAATTTTTATTCTTTCATTTCCAGAAAACCAAACTTGAGAAAAGAGCTACATTATCTCCATGCATATCAATGCAAAGTAGATATTACTCTTCATAGTATTTTTGTGTTTTTCAAGTGGAGCTGCATGCATCCATAATGATTCTTTCTGTAAAACTGGAAGTCAGATGCTTCCCCTGATACCCTACCCCAGAACACACTTGAATAAAAGATACTGGGGCCCTACTTTTCAAATTTACAAAAAACTTTAGCGAAAGTTTAAGATTAATCTATCTAACAGTTGTAATCACCAGGCCTGGCACTGGGGTCATTTTGATACATTTTGTAGCATATTATTATTATTAAGAAATTGATGACCTCATCGGAGGTGAATTGTCTATATGCAACACTTTTCCATATTTATGCCTAACCCTTGTGGTTGGTCAGGTAGAAAGAAGATGGAACTCAAATCTTGTATTTAGTTACAGCTTAGTAGCCTGGATATGACTCTGATTATCTTTTTATCTGAGTTCTTGTTGGTACCAGTTAAATCTGTCATTTCAAAGTTCACGGATTCTGTTTCGTTTTTGTATTGCTCCACCTGATAAGCAAAATTTTCTGGTTTAAAATAACCCCAGGACATATGTAAAACTACTTACTTGAATTCACTTAGTATAAACTAAGACTAAGGGTATATAACAACCAGAGTAATAACTAGTAAAACTTATGTATTGTTGACTAGTGGAGATTACTAGGGAATCTGGGGAGGAACAGTGGCCGGATGTGGGAAGGCAGCCTTTCTCCAAACATTCTGTGTATGAAGCGGGCAGACCCTAGTTGGGCAGACGGGTTCCAGAGCTAGTTTTCTATTTCCAGTCCTCTATTCAGCATTCCTGCCGCTCTGACATTGCATTCAGCCTCTAGAATTCTTCTTCCCCAACTACCGTGCACTTGAGAGTAACATAGGAGCAAGACATACGTATGTATTCAGTTGAATCGAGTTAAAAATGTAAAAAACGTAGAAGGTAACAAATGAATTCCCTATATTTAATGCTTTTATAAAAATGCTATCCACTCCGTCCCAAGGAAAAGTGGATGAAAGTGATGCATTGGGTGACATTAGTGTGTGTATTTTTGATTTCAGGTAAAACTACTGGGACACGGACAGCCACTTAACTGGACTTCCTTGGAACCAAGTGGCATTGTGGTAAAACTGCCACAGCTAACCATTAGTCAGCTTCCCTGTCAATGGGGCTGGACTCTGTCACTGACTAATGTGATCTGATGTGCACCAGAACGACCCATGCTGCATGCATGTCTAAGACTAGACAACGACAGGTTTCTATGACTGTCGCGTATGGAGCAAACAAATGTAAAATTGGTCAAGAATCATCAAGTAATTATTTAGGCAATTCAACCCTCTTTTCCCGTTTCTCCCTAAATTCTTCTCCAAATTGCCCATGTAACTGTTTTAACTCTGCATTGCATTTTGCCATTAAAGTCTTTCCGTAATGAATTTGTTTCTCTGTGGGATTCAGAGGTGGAAATGTTTTTAGAGTAGCTAGAAATTAATGGTGTATAATAAATTTGGCCTAATATGTATTTCCAATGGTTCTGGTAATTGTCTTTTTGTTAAAAAAAAAAAAAAAAAAAAAATTTCTTTTGGTTATAAAACCGATTATGTTCACTGTAAAAATTTTGGAACATATAGAAATGCTGCAAGAACAGAGCAACTTCTGGTAAACGCACCACCTGGATAACTACTGTTAATATTTTAATACATACTCTTACAGTTTTTTCTTGGTGGAGGGAAGGGATTGAAGGTGTAGGTCTATTTTTGTAGATGGGCTCATTTGAAGTTCAACTGAAATTTATAAATTTGCTTATATTTGCTTTTGATCAAACTGAAGTTGAAAACCTAGTGGAAAAATTAGGAAGTCTATTCCGATAAGCAAAAGTGATACTAATTTTGTTATAAATTTAAAGAAAATCGATTAAAGCATTCACTCCCCCAACAAAAGGTGATCAGTCTGGCTTTATCCTTAGTATTTGAAGTGCTACAGGCTCCTTTTGGTCACATTAACCAAATGCAGACAAAAATTTCTGTTCTCCCAAATGCTTCAAGTAGAGTGTAAAATAAAACAGTTCATTATATTTATGTCCTAAAATCATGCTAAAATTTAAAAATTAAAAAAAAAACCTACTCATTCTTGAAGTTTCTACAACTATCAGATTTCTGAAACTATGCCAGAGTATTTACATGGATATTTTAATAGTCCTAAATCCCAATTAACATTTTATTAGAGGTCCAATGTGCGTGTATTTACATAATTCTAAAAACTAGACGAAGAAAAAACAAAAAAGGAGACAAAACAAATAGCATTACAGGAATCTCAACACAAAAGTAGCATCTTTTTGTTTGAAGACAGTATTTTCTAGACTAAAATCTGTCAATTGCCGAAATTCCTACCCTACCTTTACCTTTTCGAATTGAGAATAAAGGGGCAAAATGGAAATATTTAGGTAAAGTATATTTAGATACAGGGTTTAGTTAATGAGTAGCTATTACTAAATGACAAACAGGTACACCTCAGCATCCAGAGGAACAGAATACTTAGCCCAAACCAGACACTGTATATGAAAACCTCAAGTGTGAGACTAAATTTATTTAAGGTACATCTGTGCTTAAGTGTGAAATGTACTACACCTGTGTCTCATAACAAGGATTTTAAAACACTTCATCAAATTCTTAGAATTATCTGGGTATGGAGGACGTTTTTATTGTTAGGTGCCACTGAGTTGGCTCCAACTCGTAATGATTGTATGCACAACAGAAATACTGCCTGGTTCTGCGCCATCCTCACAATCACTGCTGTGCTTGAGCCCATCCTTGCAGCCACTGTGTCAATCCAATGGAGGATAATTAAAAATTAGACATCTTATTACTTAATTTAAGCCAATAGATTTATCTCCCCAACGAGTTAATAATAGGAATAGCCGTGTTTGAATTTCAGTAACTTGATTTGCATTTAGAGAAATATGCAAGATAAACCAAACTATATAGCTAGACTGAATAATCTAGATATTGATTTTATCATTTTAAATACGGACATCAGTTTAATAAGATTCCATCTCATCTTCTTACGAGTGCCATATCGAAGCAACACAATTGCTCTATAAGGTCAGACTATTCAGATAAATATGAAGTAGACAACAGAAAGCATGGCAGATGTTTTGCCTTCTGTTCGTCTTGTTTTTATGAGTAAAAGGTTTAGTTAGATCAAAATCTTCCTGCCTAACTTCCAAACAAATGCTCGTATCAAATTTAAATGCATGCGTTTTATACACACACAGTAGTAAACACACTTATAAAAGTTTGAAAATTAGGAGCTGTTTCAACTAATCTCCATTTAACCAATTTACTACATTAGGAGATGTTCCCTTGCCCTTGGGAAAGCTTACTGATTGATGCCTGGGGCAGCTGCAGGCTTTCCGTTAGACGGGTACACCCTCCACGTGGATTCCCACCCGCTGCACTGTACAGTTACCAAGAGTCAGTTGACTTTGTGACCAAACTGATTATGGCAGTTGGACTTATCATGATTAGATAAGCTGATGACTGAGTTTCTGTGAAAGCCAAGTTGAATGATTTAGAAAAACTAGACGAAAGTGTGATACCTTTTATTTTTTTAAGCTATTAAGTATAAGCAAAACAGTTCTAACAGTATGGGGGAGAATACAGTAAAAATTATAGAATTCTGCACCCTGGCTCACAACCATGTAATGGATGTGATTTGTACAAGACAACTAGAAAACACTTAGAACGTGACCCGTACTCCACAGGCAGGAAAGGCCCAGGTCCAACATTAAATAACTGGCCAACAAGCCAATATTTATATTTTAGTTCAAATGTCTAAGGATATATGTGTTATATTTTTATGACACTCTCCTTTAGCTCACTTTTTGAATTAACCAAAAAGCTAAGGGTCCCAAACAAGGGGGCTCCTATTGCACTGTTAGAAGGCAAATCTGTAATGTCTAAGGCCGATGAATTACTAATGCACGAGCTTTTAACCCTGCCATCTCTTCAACTGCCACAACTCTCCAGAGGCAGATGATTCAGGTGGTACCTTCCATTTGATCATCTTTCTAGCCTTCCACAGTCATTTCAGTTCTGTCTCAAATCTTCCCTGGGTTAAATTCTGGGCTCCTACTGCCAGAAGAAACGCACGCCTGATTACACAAGCAGTTACTAATTTTCCAAAATGTAATTTTTCTTTTACCCTATTAGAAATGATAACATCATTATATTCTGTCAAATTCTGAAATAAGTATTTGCCCTCCTCTGCACCTTTACACACACCTGTTTTTAACATTCTAGATACAGACTCCCTGCAGTCTGCCTTGGGCCTGGCCTGGCCTTTGCAGAGACTTCACAGTTCATTTTCTACCTTCTACTGTTCAGCTATAATGTTATGTTAGCTCAATTACAGAAAATATATCTAATAATCTGATGATACATAACAATTCATTTATTTCTGCCCTAATTGTAATTACTGTTATAAACTTCTTAGAAAAATGTAATTATTTTTTTGGAAGGTAATGTTATTTTTTTCTAAACAAACAAGTTAACAGAAAGTAACAATTACCAGTTAAAACGAAACTTGAACACTAGGCAATTCTCTCTTCCAAAACAACAGCAAAAATGCTATGGGACAAATAATGGTTGAAAAGTATTAACTCAACAGAAACATATTTTACTAAAATATTTTATTGCAATAAGATATTTACTGTACTCAAAATTACTACAAAGTAAACTACTAAAATTATTTACATACAAATGAATGAAACTATGTACTTAATAATAGTGGTGAGTAAACAGCATCAACACAATTTTAGCCTCTAAATCAATATGTAATTTTCTAACATTTGTTAACAATAGCAAAGGAAAAAAAAAAAAAAAAGCTGATCATGGTTGTTAAAATTCGCTGATTACTATAAAAAGAAAAGTCCTCCATCAAGACATACTTGAGACAAATAATTTCTTCCCCTGAAAAGTAACTGGAGAAGAGTCTGACTCACTCCTGTTTACCACAGTCTAATAAAATTTTACAGTTAATTAAATAGCATATTCCCCAACCTTCAGACATCGTAGGCCCATTTCCCAGACAGATTTTTCCTCAGTATTAATGTCAAAGTATATGACATTTTATAGTAAATAAAAAAGTATATACACTTGATTTTAGTCAGTTTGGAAGTAATATTCGTGGTATAACAAACTATTACCAATCTGATATTTGCGTTGTGTGTATACCAGATATGCCCACAAAAACTGGTCTCTTGATGATTTAAAAAAAATATATAAAGATGCCAAATAAATCTATTTCATTATGAAATGAAGACTTTAAGAATACATTTTTTATTAGGCATTTCAGTTACAAACTGTTACTCTGTAGATGATTTATTCAGTGTATTTTTTAAAAAGTAAATGAATGTCACGTAGTTTTTCTTGAAGGAAAAATTATTTCTCCAGTTGTTGAGGGGTACTAAAAGCTTCATACACATTAGCAGCAAAATCCTTCACTTGTTCCATCATCAACAGGTCCTAGCAAAGAAAAGAATATATTATAGTTTATAAAAAGTACAGATAAATTGAATTCATGTCTGCAATCAAGCAATGAATTTAGCTCCAAGTTTTGCGGAAGTTTATGAAAGGCAAAAAGTGCATCATTTAATGAGAGAAATATTTTTTATTTTGATAAATTCTAGGAGATATTTATTGTCCAGGTTCTTATATTAGGAACGGTAGATATCGTAAGTATTCAGGTGTGACTTTAAGAAGAAAATCAAAGTCTACAAAAGCATTTGCTGAATAAATAATTAAAATACCTCAGGTACAAGACCAAAAGTACTTTTGCTGGAAGCTGACATAATGTGGTCGAGGTGTATTATTCTCTAAACGATCTGACACATAAACCAAAAAAAACGTTGCCGTCGAGTCGATTCCGACTCATAGTGACCCTATAGGGCAGAGTAGAACTGCCCCATAGAGTTTCCAAGGAACGCCTGGTGGATTCGAACTGCTCACCTCTTGGTTAGCAGCTGTAGCTCTTCACCACTACACCACCATATATGTATATGTAATATGAGCATGTATATACATACATGTACAAACAACACACAAAGTACACTTTCCAGCAAGGGTTCTTAATCCCCAAGATGGCTGTGAACGTAAAGATAAGGAAAAATGTTACATCTTTATTTTCACTAACCTCTAACTGAAATCTAGCATCTCCTTTAATTATGAATGTAAGTAGCATTAGCAGAATTTGTGACTTTATCATCAATAGAAATCATTTTCACTTGAAAATGGTATATAAAATTCTTGTTAAAATCAAATTTATGATATAGCAATATTGCATCTTTATTCATACATTAACAAGATGAATGGCAGTTCTAATAACTTCCACAACTGTCATGTGGTATGAAAATGTCTGTTAGCATATTACTGACGTGCCATTAATGGTATATATTTTATTAATTACTAAATGCTTTATTTCTCCACTTTTTTGGTTTTCCTCAGAACTTGAGGAACTGGATTATTGACCTGTTTCAAAGCACAAACTTCTTATTAGCACGGTTTACTGTAAAACCTTAATGCTACCTACATTCAACTGACTGCTAGAATGTATCTGGACTCAGATGCTGTCTTACAGGTGCTGGGCTATAACATGGGGGAAGGTACTCGCAACCTCATCAATTTGCCATGATACATTATTACTCTCAGGGGGCATTCTACCACCTCTCCATGACATTCCTTTTTTTTTTTTTTTTTTTAATAGAACAAATAACACAGGACAGAAATGTAATTTTATTTTGGACAAACATGGATACAACCAAAAATACAATACCCCCAGGCTTTCTTCTTACCTGAACAAAATGACTAGGTGTTTCACTGCACACTGAATGGATCTGGCCATTTATTATTGGGATTATCTTAGCTAAAGGCAAGCTGACACTGGAAAGACTAGAAAATCATCACAGTAATAATTATTTTCTGAAATTACCTTATAGAAATTTAACATTTTAATTATAAAAGTTACACACAATCATTATGCACAGATATGTACTAAAGAGAAAATAAAACTCACACATAATTCTATCACCTATAAATAACACCTATAATTAACATCATGGTTAATCGTCTCTGTAATTACACACACACACACATGCGTCACTGTTGTGCACCACTGAGTCGATTCAGACTCAAAGTGACCCTGTATGACAGATAAGAGCTGCCCCATAGGGGTTCCTAGGCTGTAATCTTTATGGGAACAAATTGTCAGGTCTTTTCTTCCCTGGAGCCACTAGTAGGTTCGAACTGCCGACCTTTCGGTTAGCAGCTGAGTGCTTAACCATTGTGCCACCAGGGCTCCTGAGATGCATACTATATATACATAATATATATACTTTTTGGAAACCCTGGTGGCGTAGTGGTTAAGAGCTACGGCTGCTAACCAAAAGGTTGGCAGTTCAAATCCACCAGGCCCTCCTTGGAAACCCTGTGGGGCAATTCTACTCTGTCCTATAGGGTCGCTGTGAGTTGGAATCTACTCAATGGCAATGGGTTTTTTTTTTTTTTTTGGATATGCTTTTTGCTGTAACTTCTAAACGAAATACTACTGGTTTCCCCTTAAGTACACTGTTTTGCGTTTTTACTAATATGAGCATTTTCCCATCTTATTAAAAATTCTACTAAAGTTTTTTTTTTCCAATTATTTTCATGGTTATATAGTAATCCACCTTCTAGCTGTGACTATAAATCATCAGCTCCCCAGGGTTGGATTTTTTTTGCCTTATTTCCTGCAGTACTAGTAACTCTTTTATGTAGATAGACATGGAATTACTGGGTCAAACGGAGTATCACCCCACGTTCTCTGCTTCTCCAGCAGCGAGTGGTACCTGCTCCATCATGCCTTCTTACTGCGCTGAGCATTATCTTTTCCTTAAATCCTTTTAAGTCTGAGAGGTGAAAGTGGTATCTCAGAGTTTTAGTCTGTATTTCTCTACCAGCAAAGTTTTCTGTTTTTTTTTTTTTCTCTGCTCCAGTGAACTGTACTATTACCTATTAAGCTGTATAAGCTAGAAACCTGCCCTCCTTCTCCCGCCTGTAACAACTCCCTCCATGAATTCTAAATATTTCTTAAACATGCCTACTTCACCCCATCACCAAATCTAGTCCAAGCTAACCATTTTCTCTTGCCTGGACTACAGCAATGGCCTTCTAACTTGCAAGTGTTCAAAAATATTTGTTGGATGAATGTATAAGTAAATATGTGTGTGATTGTGTGTGATATATAACTGTTAAATAACACAACTAATTTGTGTGTGGGTAGCACTCTCAGTCTTATTAAAAAATCAGACATTTAACTTGGAATTACATTAGTAATATCCTTTAAGAAACATGAAAAATGGTAACTTTATAGCATTTTTCAAAATGTCATTATTTTATTTGTTTACTTGTTTGCTGTCTCTCTAGGCCTCTATTACAGAAGATCATGAAGTAAGGTATCATGTCTTACTTACTGTATTATTCCAGCACCTCCTAGAATGCCAGGTGCATAGTGAGTGTTCAGTACATACTTGTTGAATCAATTAATAAAAGCCTTCATTCATCTATTCCTATGTCCCACCCCATCCCTGTTTCCCCAATTCTTTCTCCATAAAACATCAGGGTGATTCTACATTAATCCCATCATGTCGCTCTCCTACTCAAAACCCTTCTGTGGTTCCCCTCTGTCTTCAGCATGATAACCACAATTTGTAACTTGTCAAGTTCTCTAGCTTTATCTCACACTTTTTCCTTGGTTCCTTCTATTCTGTCACTACACCATTCTTCCAGTCTGCAAAGGCTTTGCCCATGCTGTGATTTCTGCCCAGAATGTCAACTGCCTCACTCTATTTCAAGGCCTCATCTAATAGGTTTTTTTTTTTTCCCATCTAATAGCTAACCATTGTTTAGTTCTCAGTTCAAGTGTCATTTCCTCAGAGAAACTTTGCTTGACTTTCCACATTTGTTCAAATTCTCCCATTATATGTTAAATGTTCTTTTCCTTTCTAAAACTCATCATAAGAAACTTGTTGCCATCAAGTCTATTCTGACTCACGTTTACTGTCTATTTTCCCTACTAGACTGTAAGATCCATGAGGACAGAGGCCTAGTATACGGCCTGATACACAGCAGGTGTTTAATAAATAGATGTTAGATAAGAAAACGAACTGGCCATTTTTATCTTCTCTTTTGTGGATCATCTGCTTGTGTCTTCGGCCATTTATTTCTTCGGGTATTTCATTCCTTGATTGATGTGCAAATTTTTAGATATATAATCTCTTTGTAGGACATATATATTGTAAACAATATGCTATTTGCATTAGTATTGATTATAAAGCTTGTTTTGATCTATAGTTTCCAAGTATACAATCATGTTATCTTCATATAACAATAATTATTTTTTCCCTTTCCTAAAATGATACCAATTTTTAAAGATGAGATGAATTTAACTTAGAAAATCAAAAGTGGTTAAGATGCTTGGTAAGTTGTCTATCTGCAAGATAATAAATATGTCAACAGTAACCATCTTTACACTGTTTTTGAATTGAATGGAAATCTTTCCAGTGTTTTATCACTAACATTTACTGTAGATTTAAAATCTTCTTCTATTATACAAAGTATGTTTTTATTTGAGTAAAATACTTTATCAATAAAAGACAATTCAGTTTTACTGAATGCCTTTTCAGCAGCACAGAAGATATTTTCTTCCTATTAACTTATTAATGATATGCATTAACATAGTATCTTAATGTTTTAACTCTCCTTGCATTCTTAAAATAAGACGTAATTGGTCACAGTGCTGGAGTATAATGGTTAAGAATCGTAGGCTCTGAAGTCAAGACAGAAATGATTTAACATCTAGCTTTTCTATTTGCCACCCATTTGATCTGAAGTTATCTAACTTCTGTGACTGTTTCCTCACCTGTAAAATGAGGGAAATATTAATACTTACTTCCTAGGGTTATTTTAAGAACTCGAGGTAATGTTCTGAAAAATATCTATTATCATATGTGTATGTTGAAAAAATAAATATTAGTTGCATTTATTGTTGCTATGCATTTCTAGATTTCATTTGCTAATATTTTATTTTGGATTTTTACATCTACGTTCATACTTTAGATCTGTATCATTCTCGTTGTAGGTGATATCTTCATTATATTTTCTATTGGGTTATTACTGGTACCTAGGGAAGCTTAGGTGATTTTTAGATATTCATAAAATGGTGGGTTTATTTTTATATATGTACTAATAGGAGCCCTGGTGATGCAGTGGTTAAGAGCTCAGCTGCTAACAGTTGTTGGCAGTCTGAATCCATCAACTGCTCCTTGCAAACCCTATGGGACAGTTCTACTCTGTTCTATAGGGTTGCTATGAGCCGGAATATATACATATATTATATTATATGTATATGTACTATGCATTGGGCAAATATACTACAAACGATCTCTTTAAAGTGTTAAAAAGCAAAGATGTCACTTAAAGGACTAAAGCGTGCCTGACACAAGCTATGGTGTTTTCAATCACCTCATATGCATGTGAAAGCCAGACAATGAATAAGGAAGACTGAAGAAGAAATTATGCCTTTGAATTATGGTGTTGGCGAAGAATTCTGAATGTACCATGGACTGCCAGAAGAATGAACAAATCTGTCTTGGAAGAAGTATAGCCGAAATGCTCCTTAGAAGCAAGAACAATGAAATCACGTCTCATATACTTTGGACACGTTATCAGGAGGGACCAGTCCCTGGAGAAGGACATCATGCTTGGTAAAGTAGAGGGTGAGCAAAAAGGAGAAAGATCCTCAGTGAGATGGATTGACACAGTGGCTGCAACAATGGGCTCAAACACAGCAATGACTGTGAGGATGGTGCAGGACCGGGCAGTGTTTCGTTCTGTTATACATGGGGTTGCTATGAGTTGGAATTAATAGCACCTAAAAACACCACCAATATGCACTATTTGAGTTTTTAATAGTTTGAATAATTTTTTGGTTGATCTTCTTGAGAGTTCAGAATTAAGTATGCATAAATAATGATATTTTTGTCTCTTTGATCATAGAGCCTGACGTTGGTTATAGATATGAAATAGATAAACTTAGAAAATTTTTACTGAGTGCCTACTGTGTGTAAAGAGATATAAAAAGGCACAGGATAGTCTCTAATTTTCAGAGGAGACTTACAATGTAATTGAGCAATAAAACTACAAATCAATATAGCACAGGTAGGTTCTACATGAAGGTATGGAAAATGGAGTTTGGAAAAGGAAGACTATTAATGGCTGATATGGTTGTAAGGCAACTTTTATAACTGTAAAAGGTCAAATATTTATTCATGTTAAAACGGCTATTACAATTATTTATCACCGCTTGGGCGATAACTTGTTATGTACAGATTGTAACTACTAATAATAACTAATAACTTGCTAGGCACAGATTAGGGTAAATTCTTGTTAACTTGGAGTGCCTTGATTTAGAAAGTATATAAGACTGGTCTTGGGCTGAAACTATTTTTCTATAAATTACTAAATAAGATTTTAGAGTGATATTTAAATTGCTTCAGAAAATAAATTTTAAGGCTCTAAACATTCCAAATGCTCAATGTTAATTTCAAATTCTTTTTTTTTTTTTATACAATAAGGAAGGGTCCCACAGAGTTGGACAAATGTCTTGTTCTATATATTTAAGAATTAAACTGGATACTGCACATACAGATTGCATAGCAATTATTGTTTCCCTAATTTTAATAGATGAGTTTATAGCCAGTCAACATTGATTTAATGCCCATTACTTTCTGAGTTTAATACAAAAACTGCAAAACAGAGGTCCTTAAAAGTTCTAGGATGCTCATATTAAGATGATAAAGATATAATAAAACCATAAGATACATTTTGAAAGTATGTGTATATGGCTTGGTAATAATGGTTATGATTAAAATTACTAACAATTGCACTAAATATTCCTAACCCTATAATAAGGGCTGAAAATAAATACATTTATGTATTTATAGAACAAGAAAGAGATAATTCATAAAATGAGAATCTACAACAAGAAGGCCTAGTAATTACAATGACCAGAGTATCGACCTATGTGGGTTCATTACGGCATGCAGTACCGAAAAAATTTAGAGAATACATTACGATGGTAGTGCATTGTCAGTCTTGTATTCTAAAGAATTAAAAAAAAAATAATTGGAATTGGGTTTATAGGAAGGTAGGTTCATGACAAAGTGGAGAAAATGCAAGTTTTAATATTGAATCTGGAAGGAGCTTCTCCTAATGAATAAGTTATTGGCTTAACAGAGTTTAATCTGCTGAAAAATGAGGGACTCAAATTTATCCTCTAAGATATTTTATTACTTGGAATAAAAATGAACCATATCCAAAGCACTATTTTTTCAGAATGTTCATTAGATTATCATTTTTATATGTTATCTTACCTATTTATGGAGTTACCATGTTGCAGGTCCTGCTCAGTAGGTCGAAAGAACTCAGCCATATTATCTAGAAGTCTACTAAAGCCTCGGTTCAAACAGGTATTCAAAACTGTACTAAAATCTGGACTATGTAAAATAAGAAACAAATTAGTTTTTAGATTCTCAAAGGAAGAGAGAGTTTAAGAACTATGTAGTTGCCTTTGACAGCCACCAACACTTCTAGTCAAAATCTAGTTTTTAAAGTCTAAAACACAATTTAAATATATTGAGTACTCAATTAAAAAATTAACACACAAAAAAATTCATTAATTAGCACAACACAAACAGAATATTCATCCATTTTTCTAGATTTTCTTATATTAGTCAGCACTTTGTACAATGTATTTTTAAAAATATTAATAGTGTTACTTCTCTTGAGGAATTCTTGAATTCTCTTATGATCACTGTCAGATTACTGGTTTGCTTTGCATACTCTACCATAACATCCCAATGAGGTAGAAAACATTACAGTAAAACCTGTGAAAGCCAGAACCTATATCAGGTGGAATCCTGTCAGAGAAGTAAAACTAAAATCAGCAATAGAAAAGTTGTAAGCACCCTCTCAAAGGCAGAAAACTTGTGAGACTATAGAGTTACGACTCTCACAAGTTTCACTGTATTATCTGTATTACAGATGGGGAGCTAAAGACTTGAGGGAAACTGCCCAAAGGTCTGTAATTAGGTAATGAGGGGCTAGAATTTGAAACCAGCCCTTTTTGATCATAAAGTTCAGGATTTTTTTCCTTATACCATGTTAATACCTCATAAAAGCTCTCTGATATAAAGAACAGCATATAAGAGTACTGTGACAGGTAGAAAATGCCTAGCTATGTTCAACTTCCTTAAATCAGTCAATGAGAGTATGTGTGTGTCTATCTGCCTTTTCTCCTTAGTTCTTTTTAAATAACTTTACTGAGGTAGAATTTTATATGCCATAAAATTCACCTCTTTTAAGTGTACAGGTCAATGACTTCTAGTAAATTTGCATACTTGGGTAACCATCACCGCAATCTAATTTTAGAACATTTTGTCAACCCCCAAAAGATCCCTCATTCCCATTTGCTGTCAATTACCATCCCACCTCCACACCCAGGCAATCACTAACCTACTTTCTGTCTCTATAGATTTTCTGGGTATTTTGTATGAACAGAATCATGTAGTATGTGGTCTTTTCTGTCTGGCTTCTTTCACTTAGCATAATGATTTTGAGGTTCATCTATGCTGTAGCATGTATCAATGGCTCATTCCGTTTTTACTGCTGAATAGGGTTCTGTTGTTTATCCATTCATCAGTTGATGAGCATTTGAAATTATTTTCACTTTCTGGCTATTGTAAATAATGTTGCTATGAACATTTGTGAATAAGTTTTGTGTGGACATATGTTTTCATTTCTCTTGGGTATATACCTATGAGTGAAACTGCTGGGTCATTTGATAAATTTGTTTTTTAACACCTTTGGTAGGGCACAAAGACAGGGGAAAAAAATGATATAGGGATAGAAATGGAAGAAATAGAAACTAAAGAAAAGATCATCATAGTACCTACCTCATAGGGTTGTTGTAAGGTTTAAATGAGTTAAGATATGTAGAGCAGTATAGAAAATGCTTGGAGCACAATAAGCTCTCAAAAAAACAAAAACAACAAAAAATCCCACTGTCATCAAGTTGATTTGACTCATAGCAACCCTACAGGACAAAATAAAACTGTCGCATAGGGTTTCCAAGGCTGCAAATCTTTATGGAAGTAGACTGCCACATCTTTCTCCCGCAGAGTGGCTGATAGGTTCGAGCAGCCAACCTTTTGGTTAGCATCCGAGCGCTTTAAATACTGCGCTACCAGGGCTCCTTTTAATAAGCTCTCAAAACGCTAATTTCTGTTCTTCTAATTAAACTGGATTCAATTAGACCAATAAAAGAAATGAAGGTAGCTTTTTGAATTAAGTGAGCTTGCTTCCTCTTTCATACACACAATAAAATACAAGCAATTAGAAGAAAACTTTCACACACTTGCCCCACTACAACTACCAACTTCCACGGATCTGTACCTACCCTCAGCCATCTCTCCCATCTACACAGCCTTTCTACTGTGTATTGAATTCCATGGTTCTCTCCTACTAAAGGAAACCCTGATGGCGTAGTGGTTAAGTGCTACAGCTGCTAACCAAAGGGTTGCCAGTTCGAATCCGCCAGGTGCTCCTTGGAAACTCTATCGGGCAGTTCTACTCTGTCCTATAGGGTTGCTATGAGTCAGAATCGGCTCGACAGCACTGGGTCTGGGTCTCCTACTAAAGGTCCTTGTTCTCAAAACTAGCCTGCTTTCCTACGTCAATTCTCCCTCTCCTATCAGTTCAGTGCGGTAAGTACTTATTGAGCATCCACTACCTGCTGTTCTAAGAAACTAACAATACATCGAGGAAGTAAATAGACAAAAATTCCTGATCTCATGAAGTTTATAGCCTAGTAAAATGCTGTTTAAAAATGCTTAAAAAACAGAAACAAAACCTTCTGGATCCCACATTCACCTCCAAATACTACGTGATTTCTCTGTAATTCTCAAAGCAAAAGTTCTTAAAACAGTGGTCCATATTTATTGTCTATACTCCTCAACTTTTGTTCTTTTGAATCAGGTTTTTATCTCCATTGCTCCACTGAAACTCCTCAGCAAGATCACCCAACAACCTCCGTCTTAACACATCCGATGGTCACTTCTCAGACCTTATCTTACTTGACCTTTCAGTAGCATCTGACCCAATTAGTCATGCTCTTCCTCCCTCTTCTGGTGTTCCTTCTATTCTATCTCCCTGGTTCCTTCTCCTTTGCTGGCTGTTTCTCCTCTTCCCAAACTCTAAATGCTGACTCAGTCCTCTTCTAGTCTCTATCTCTTCCTATCTCTAGGGGATCTCCCATTGGTTTTAAACACCATCTATACGCTAATGACTCCCAAATTTTTATCTTTATCCTTGAAATCTCCCTGTGTTCCAGACTTGCTTATCCAATTACAAATAGACATATCCACTTGAATATACCATAAACATCTCAAGCTTAACATGGTCAAAACATGGCAACTCCCATTTCATCAAATGCTCAGCCCCAATACCTAGGAATTATCCTTGCTTCCTCTTTCATAATCCATACCAAATTAAACAAATATTCTTGGTTCAACTTTCAAAATAAATCCATAATTTGACCACTTGTGATTACCTCCACTGTTACCACCCTGTCTCTTGCTCAGACTACTGCAATTCTTCGAATTGGCTAGCTGATTCCATTCTTTGTCTCTTTAGAGCCAATTTACCATAGAGCAGAAAGAGAGAAACAGAAAGAGAGAGATCCTTTATAAACACAGACCATGTCATTACTCTATTCAAAACTCTCCAATGGCTCTCCATAAAACTCAGAATAAAAAAATTTTTTTTTTTTTTTTACAAATTCCTTATCATGGTCTACAAGGCCCGACATAATCTAGCCTCTGCCGCCTCTCTAATCTCATTTCCATATCACTCTTCACAGTTAACTGTGCTCCAGCCTATTGGATTCCTTGCTGTTCTGTGAACAAGCCAAGCATTAGGTTCTGCCTAGAACCATCTCTCTGATTATACAGTTCAAACCCATAGAAAATTCATGTCACTGTTCAAATAATATCTTGGAGAGGCCATTTCTGACCAACTTCTCAAAAACAGCATCCTGTTCATGCCCTAGCTCCTTAACCTGCTTTATTTTTCATCAATGAAATCAAACTTACTTGACACTTTCTAGCATCTAGAACAGTGCCTAATATACCATAAATGGTCAATAAATATTTGATGAATAAGAAACTGAATGAGATAAATGAGTGAATGAACAAATTAGTTTTATCCTTGACATGGAGAAATATCAGTCCAGACCAGCTCATAGGAGTGGACTGGACTAAGGCTATAAATTTGGAAGTTATTAGCATACCAATAGTAGTAAAAGCAATATGAGTATACAAAACTGCCTGAAGCAGTATGAGGATGAAAAAGAATAAGTACCTGGGAAGCACTAATGTTTAAAGAAAGACAGAGATTGAAGACACTAAAACAAAATGATCTGAGAGTTAGGACAAAAATTAGATTACATTGTCGTGGAAGCTGCTGGAGAATTGAATTTAAGAAAGAGTTGGTCAATAGTGTCAAATATCAGAGAAAGTACAAGTAAGGTGAACATACAGCCTCACTGGATTTGGCAACATGGATGACCTTTTCTAGAGCTTCATAGAGTGACTAGTGGAAATCTGAATGAATAAGAAAAAAAGTGGAGATCGCTAGTTTAGAAAATCAGGAGACTTTCAAATTTTGAAGTTGAAGACTTGATGAATTCAGACAGTGAATTCAGTAGCTGACTTAAGTATTTGCTGATTTTCTTTAAGATCACAAAAAAATTGTTAAAAGGAAGGTATATAATTACCTCAGATATGGAAACTTGAGAAAGCGGACTTAAATTATCCCAAGGAGATATACAGTATTTTTAATTTAAAAGCGATTTGGATATTTTTATCACTTAAGAAAACATGGGTAGGACAGATATTACTACTCATATTTTACAATAATAAAAGTACCTCAAAAAGTTTAAAAAGCTCAACAAAGGTTTAACAGCTTATAAATAGGAGAGCCAACACTTGAATCTAGGTCTACGAATGCATAGGCTGGTGCTTTTTCCATTACAACAGCCTGGCTCTCTTTTGGGTGATTTAAAAGAGAAATACTTCTATAAGAGAAGATGTAGAATTTTCATCAACCAAAGTTTTTAGGAACATTATAGACTATCCGAAAAGGTTTAGGGGAGTAGTTCTCAGGACGGAGTGTGTATGTATGTGGGAGGGTTAGCTGCAGCTGCCTTTCAAGAGCCGACTGTGCACATCTCCTGCCAACTCTGCAGTCAGTGACTTAAAGGTGGTAGCCTGAATTCTGCTGTGTGGGACTTTTATTACCACAGAAATCGGCTACAATTTTAGTGCTTCCCCCTCTCTTAGCCAGCTGTCGAACATTTACTAGCATGCACTGGGCATACCAGAATTACTCCGGAGAGCTTTTATTAAAATACAAATGCTAACTACCTTCTAGCCCTTCAAAAGTATACCAGAATCTCCAGGTTGGAAAAGTGGGTCGGCAAGACTTCTCTCTCCACCCTAATAAGGGAACCAATAATTTAGGTATGGAAATCATACTGAAAAGCAGGAAACTAGACTAAAAATTTAATTTTTAACAAAATATTATGCTGAATATGTTGTTCATAAAAAATTAAAAAATGGTCATAAGCACATTCAAAAGAGAAACCCATTTTTCCCTGTTACATGCAGTATGCAGCATACATACCTTTCTAACATGTCTCTGGTTTCATTGAGTAGCTTAATAGTGGTAACATCTCTAGGAGAAAGCCCACAGGCCTGTAAAATAAAATAGGGTTTCAAATATCAGCACAGGGTTATGATGAAACCAATTACACTCATAAACTCAAGAGTTTAGGAAATCTAAGTCTAGGTAGGTTCTATCAACAATCAAAAATGTTTAAACCCTAAAAATGGTAAAGGTTCATGTGCTCAGTTAAGTAGCATTTAAAACATGAGCCAAAGGAAAATCATACTTTTTAAGATCTTTATCTGATGCCTCTTGAATAGATTTCTAGCATATATAGCCAAAAACAGAACAGGCTTTGGAGCTCCAGAGACCTGGGTTTGTTTGCCCACCATCCCCTCTTTATACTTAGGGGAACTTATCAGGATATGTGTATATCTTTTTCACCAACCATATCTGGGACACAGTGTCAACTTTTTAATTTGAAGTTTCAGATTTTAATTCAGTTCAAGTTCTGGTTCACCACTCATCTGTCAGTTTGTCATACTGTGGTGGCCTGCGTGTTGCTGTGATGCTGTAAGCTATGCCACTGGTATTTCAAATACCAGCAGGGTGACTCATGATGGACAGATTTTAGCAGCGCTTCCAGATACTAAGACAGACTAGGAAGAAGGATCTGGTGACCTACTTCTGGAAAAAGGGGCCAATGAAAACCTTATAGATTCCAGGGAAACACTGTCTGATATAGCATCGGAAGATGAGCCCCTTAGGGTAGAAAGCATTCAAAATATGACTGGGGAAGATGACTTTAATGACAGGGATGGGGTAAAGATTTTGGGACCTTAATTTGCTGATGTGGCACAACTCAAAATGAGAAGAAACAGCTGCAAACATCCATTAATAATCAGAATGTGGAATATACGAAGTATGAATCAAGGAAAATTGGAAATAGTCAAAAATGAAATGGAACACTTGGAGACTGATATCCTAGGCATTAGCGCATTAAAATGGACTAGTATTGGCCATTTTGAATTGAATAATCATATGGTCTATTACGGCAGGAACAACAAATTGAAGAGGAACAGCATCACATTCATTGTCAAAAAGAACAATTCAAGATCTATCCTGAAATACAATGCTGTCAGTGATAGGATAATATCCATACGTTTATAAGGAAGGCCAGTTAATACAACTATTATTCAAATTCATGCACCAAACACTAACGCCAAAGATGAAGAAACTGAAGATTTTTACCAACCTCTGCAGTCTGAAACTGATTGAACATGCAATCAAGATACATTGATAATTACTGGTGACTGGAATGAGAAAGTAGGAAACGAAGAAGGATCGGTAGTTGGAAAATAAAGCCTTGGTGATAGAAACAATGCCAGAGATAGCATGATAGCATGGAAATACCTTTTTCAACAACATAAAGGGAGACTACGCACGTGGACCTCGCCAGATGGAATATACAGGAATCTAATCTACTACATCTGTGAAAAGAGATGTTGGAGAAGCTCAATTTTCATCAGGCAGAAGTAGGCCAGGGGTCGCCTGCAGAACAAACCATCAATTGCTCCTATACAAGTTCAAGCTGAAGCTGAAAAAATTAAAACAAGTCCACGAGAGCCAAAGTACAACCTTGAGTATATCCCACCTGATTTTAGAGACCATCTCAAGAACAGATTTGACATCTTCAAACTCGAGAAATAGTTTAAACAGAGAAGAAAATATTCTTTGATGGTTACGAGAGGGGGAGGGAAGGAGGGTGGGAGAGGGGTATTCGCTACTTAGATAGTAGATAAGAGCTACTTTAGGTGACAGGAAAGACAACACACAATACAGGCGAGGTCAGCACAACTGGACTAAACCAAAAGCAAAGATGTTTCCTGAATAAACTGAATGCTTCGAAGGCCAGCATAGCAGGGACAGGGGTTTGGGGACCATGGTTTCAGGGGACATCTAAGTCAATTGGCATAATAAAATCTATTAAGAAAACATTCTGCATCCCACTTTGGAGAACAGCATCTGGGTCTTAAACACTAGCAAGTGGCAATCTAAGATCCATCAATGAGTCTCAACCCACCTGGATCAAAGGAGAATGAAGAACACCAAGGACACAAGGTAACCTCGAGCCCAAGAGACAGAAAGGGCCACATAAACCAGAGACTACATCAGCCTGAGACCAGAAGAACTAGATGGTGCCCGGCTGCAACCAATGACTGCCCTGACAGGGAACACAACAGAGAACCCTTGAGGGAGCAGGAGAGCAGTGGGATGCAGATCCCAAATTCTCGTAAAAAGACCAGGCTTAATGGTCTGATTGGGACTAGAAGGACATCAGTGGTCATGGTCCCCAGACCTTCTGTTGGCCCAGGACAGGAACCATTCCTGAAACCAACTCTTCAGACAGGGATTGGACTGGACAATGGGTTGAAGGGATGCTGGTTAGAAGTGAGCTTCTTGGATCAGGTGGACACTTGAGACTATGTTGCCATCTCCTGCCTGGAGGGTAGAGGGGGTTAGAAGCTGGTGAAATGGACAAGAAAAGAGAGAGCGGAGGGAGGAAGCGGGCTGTCTGATTAGGGGGAGAGTAACTGGGAGTATGTAGCAAGGTATATATAAGTTTTTGTGTGAGAGACTGACTTGATTTGTAAACTTTTACTTAAAGCACAATAAAAATTAAAAAAAAAAAAGAATAGATTTGACGTCTTGAACACTAATGACCAAAAAAAGAAAAAAAAAATTTTTTTTTTTGGTAAGGCAAGATAATTTGTGGAATGATATCAAGGATATCATACATGAAGAAAGCAAAAGATTATTAAAAGACAGAAAAGAAAAGCAAAAAAGACCATAATGGATATCCCAAGAGACTCGGAAACCTATGCATGATCATAGCGTAGCTAAAGCAAGAGGAAGAAACGATGAAGTAAAAGTTGAACAGAAGATTTCAAAGGACTGTTCGAGAAGACAAAGTACTAAAGTGACATGTGCAAGGAACTGGAGTTAGAAAACCAAAAATGCAGAACACATTTGACATTTCTCAAGCTGAAAGAACTGAAGAAAAAATCCAAGCATTGAGTTGCAATACTGAAAGATTCTACGGGCAAAAAATTGAATGATGCAGGGAGCATCAAGAGAGGACGGAAGAATATGCAGTCACCATACCAAAAAGAAATGCTTGACGTTCAACCATTTCAAGACGTAGCATATGATCAAGAACTGATGGTACCTATGGAAGAAGTCCAAGTTCAAGTCGAAGAATAAGGCTCCCGGAATTGATGGAATACCAACTGAGATGTTTCAACAAAAGGATGCAAGGCTGGAAGCACTCACTTGTGTGTGCCAAGAAATTTGGAAGACAGCTACCTGGTCAACCAACTGGAAGAAATCCATATTCACGCCCATTTCAAAGAACGCTGATCCAGCGGAATGTAGAAATTATCAAACTATATCATTAATATCACATGCAAGTAAAATTATGCTGAAGATACCGTATTTTTACCCAAATAGCCTGCACCCTGTATGTTTGTTAGAAACCGTGGTGGCATAGTGGTTAAGTACCATGGCAGCCGACCAAAAGGTCGGCAGTTTGAATCCACCAGGCGCTCCTTGGAAACCCCATGGGGCAGCTCTACTCTGTCCTATAGGGTCGCTATGGGTTTTTTTTTTTTTTTTGGTTTTGTATGTTTGCCAATTGTATCCTTCCCCATGATGTATTTTTATAAGTGGTGCTACCCACCAAACCAAACCCACTGCCGTCAAGTCGATTCCGACTCACAGCGACCCTATAGGACAGAGGAAAACTGCCCCATAGAGTTTCCAAGGAGCGCCTGGTGGATTCGAACTGCTCACCTCCTGGTCAGCAGCTGTAGCACTTAACCACTAGGCAACCAGGGTTTTCAAGTGGTGCTATGGCAATTTTTTTTACATGTTGCTGTAAAAAAAACAAAGAAGGAAAAAAGCATAGTGTGCTTCTGAAAATTCTTCTGGGCGGGAGGGGGACGGAAGAGTGTGGATGGCAAACAAATGTAGAAGACATGTGTTATTTGCATACAAACACAGCAATTTGAAAATGGTAGCAGCAGTACATGGACAGGGAACTGTCAGAAATTCAAGCTGTACTCAGAAGAGGATGTGGAATGAGGGATATCATTGCTGATGTCAGACAGATCTTGGCTAAAAGCAGAGAACACGTGAAGGATTTTTACCTGTGTTTTATTGACTATGCAAAGGCGTTCGACTGTGCGGATCAAAATACATTATGAATAACATTGTGAAGATAGGGATTCCAGAACACTTAATTGCGCTCATGAGGAACCTGTACAGAGATCAAGAGGCAGTTGTTCGAACGGAACAAGAGGATACTTGTCAGGAAAGGTGTGCATCAGGCTTGTATCCTTTACCATACTTATTTAATCTGCATGCTGAGCAAATAATCTGAGAAACCAGACTATATGAAGAGGAACGGCACATCGGGATTGGAGGAAGACTCAACAATCTGCGATAAGCAGATGACACAATCTTGCTTGCTCAAAGTGAAGAGGACTTGAAGCAATTGCTGATGAAGATCAAGCACCACAGCCTTCAGTATGGATTACACCTCAACATAAAGAAAACAAAAATCCTCACAAGTGGACCAATAAGCAGCATCATAAGAGGGGAAAAGATTGAAGTTGTCAAGGATTTCATTTTACTTGGACCCACTATCAACACCAAATGAAGCAGCAGTCAAGAAATCAAAAGACATATTGCATTGGGTAAATGTCCTGCAAAAGACATCTTTAAAGTGTTAAAACACAAAGGTGTCACCTTGAGGATGAGGGTGTACCTGACCCAAACCATGGTGTTTTCAATTGCCTCATAAGCATGTGAAAGGTGGACAATGAATAAGGAAGACCGAAGAAGAATTGATGGCTTTGAATTACGGTGTTGGTGAAGAATATTAAATACACCACGGACTGTCAGAAGAACAAACAGATTTGTCTTGGAAGAAGTACAGCCGGAATGCTCCTTAGAAGCAAGGATGGCGAGACTTGGTCTTACCAATTTAGGACATGTTTCAGGAGAGACCGGTCCCTGGAGAAGGACATTATGCTTGGTAAAGTAGAGGTCAGCAAACAAGAGGAAGACCCTCAGTGAGATGGAATGACACACTGGCTTTAACAATGGGCTCAAACAAAGCAAGGACTGGGAGGATGGCGCAGGACAGGGCAGTGTTTCATTCTGTTGTACATAGGATTGCTATGTGTGGGAACTGACTCTATGGCATCTAACCTAACAAGTTCTGCTGTATCATTCTCTTCTTTATCTGTTCCTTTAATTTCTTTTTTAGCTCTCCTGTTTTCAAATTTTGCAATGGTTTTGCAGTTTTAAAAATCTCTTCTTAACACTTTTGTTGCATCTCTGAGAATTCTATGTATATTTTAATTTTATTGTGTTTTAGGTAAAAGTTTACAACATAAATCAGTTTATCATCCAAAAATTTATGCACAAATTGTTTTGTAACATTGGTTGCAATCCCTGCAATGTGTCAGCAGTCTTATTTCCCTTTCCTCCCTGGGTTCTCTGTGTCCATTTGTCCAGTTTTCCTGTCCCTCACTGCCATATTGTCTTTGTTTTTGGACAGGTGCTGCCCATTTGGTCTTGCATGCCTGACTAAGAAGCGTGTTACTCATGTGTGTTATTATTGGTTTTATAGGCCTGTCTAATCTTTGGCTGAAAGGTAGACTTCGGGAATGGCTTCAGTTCTGATTTAGAATGGTGTCTGGGGACGACAGTCTTGGGAATTCCTCTAGTATCTGTCAGAGCAGTGAGTCTGGTCTTTTTTTTATTAGTTTGAAATTTGTTCTAAATTTTTTCCTGATTTGTCTGGGATGCACTATTGGGAACCCATGTCAGAGCAGTCAGTGGTGGTAGCAAGGCACCGTCTAGGTCTTCTGGGCTCATGCTGATGGAGGCTGTGCTTCATGTGGTCCATTAGACCTTTGGACTAACAATTTTTTTGTGTCTTTGGTTTTCCTTATTCTCCTTTGCTCTGAATTTGATGGGACCAGTAGATGTATCTCAGATGGCCATTCACAAACTTTTAGGACCTCAGATGAGACACTCACCAAAATAGGACATCGAACATTTTCTTGATGAATTAAGTTATGCCAATTGAGCTAGATGTCCCCTGAGACCATCGTCCCCAGCTCTCAGCCTTAGTAACGCTATGACTTTGCCTTGGTCAAATAGTGCTGTGTGTTGTCTTTCCCTTCACCAAAGTTAACTTGTATACTATCTAGTTAGTGATTTCCCGTCCCCACCTAATTCCTCTCTGTTAACCATCAAAGGCTGTTTTTTTTCTGCGTTTTTATAATAGTGGTCTCATACAATAATTGCCCTTTTGTGATTGACTTATTTCACTCAGCGTAATGCTCTCCAGGTTCATCCATGTTGTGAGATGTTTCATGGATTCATCATTGTTCTTTATCATTGTGTAGTATTCCATTATGTGTATGTACCATAATTTGTTTATCCATTCATCTGTTTATGGGCACTTACGTTTTTTCTATTTTTTTGCTACTGTGAATAATGCTGCAATGAACATAGGTATGCATTTGTCTATTTTTGTGATGGCTTTTGTTTCTCTAGAATATATTCCAAGGAGTGGGATTGCTGAATCTCATAGTATTTCTATTTCTAGCTTTCTAAGGAGGCACCGTATCATTTTCCATAGTGGTTGTACCATTTTACACTCCCACCAGCAGTGTATAAGAGTTCCAGTCTCTCCACAACCTCTGCTATTTTCTATTTTTTTGATTAGTGCCAGTAATGTTGGGATGAGATGGTAACACATTGTAGTTTTGATTTGCATTTCTCTAATGGCTAATGATGGCAAGCATTTCTTCATGTGTCTGTTAGCCGCCTGAATGCCTTCTTTGGTAAAGTATTTGTTCATATCTCTTGCCTATTTTTTAATTGGGTTGTCTTTCTGCTGTTGAGGTGTCGAAATATTCTATAGATTCTAGAGATTAGACCCTTGTGGGATATGTTGTACCCAAATTTTTTTTCCCATTCTGTGGGTTCTCTTTTTACTGTTTTGATGAAGACTTTTGATGAGCATATGTGTTTAAGTTTTAGGAGCTCCCAGTTATCCAGTTTATCTTCTGGTGTTTGTACATTATTAGTTATGGTTTGTATTATATTCATATCATGTATTAGTGCCCCAACTCTGTCCTATAGGGTCGCTATGAGTCGGAAATGACTCAACGGCAGTGGGCGGTTAGTGTTGTCTCTAGTTTTTCTTCCATGATCTTTATTGTTTTAGGTTTTATATTCAGGTCTTTGATCCATTTTGAGTTAGTGTTTGTGTACAGTGTAAGGTATGGGTCCTGTTTCATTTTTTTAGAGATGGACATACAGTTTTGCCAGCACCATTTGTTAAAAAAGACTGTTTTTTGCCCCCATTTATTAGAATTTGTTCTTTTATCAAAGATCAGCTGACCGTAGGTAGATGGATTTACATCTGTTTTCTCCATTCTGTTTCATTGGTCTATGTGCCTGTCTTTGTACCAGCACCAGGCTGTTTTGACAACCGTGGCTGTATAGTATGTTCTGAGATCAGGTAGTGTGAAGTTTCCTACTTTGTTCTCTTTCTTCATTAATGCTTTGCTTATATGGGACTTCTTTCTTTTTCATATAAAATTGTTGATTAGTTTTTCCATGTTGTTTACACATGTCAGTGATTGCTTTTTGGATCGGGATTGCATTATATCCATAGATTGCTTTGGGTAGAAATGTCATTTTCAGAATCCTGAGTCTTCCTATCCGTGAGCACAATATGCTTTTCCATTTATGTTGGTCTTTTTGGTTTCTTGCAATAATGTTTTGTAGTTTTCTTTGTATAGGTCTTTTACATCCCTGGTTAGATTTATTTCTAAGTATTTTATCTTGTTAGGGGGTATTATAAGTGGTATTGCTTTCTTGATTTTCTTTTCAAAGTTCTCTGTTGATGTATAAGAATCCATCTGGTTTTTGTATGCTGATCTTATATCTTGCTACTCTGCTGAATTTATTAGTTCTAGTAGTTTTCTTGTGGAATCTTTTGGGGTTTGCTATGTATTGGATCATATCATCTGCAAATGTGGATAGTTATTCTTCTTCTTTTCCAGTTCGGTGCCCTTTCTTTCTTTCTCTTGTCTAATTGCTGTAGCTAGGACTTCCAGCACAATGTCAAATAGGAGTGGTGATAAAAGGCATCTTTGTCTTTTCCCATTCTTAGCGGGAATGCTTTCAGCTTTTCTCCATTGAGAATAATGTTGGCTGTTGTATTTGTATAGATGCTCTTTATTATGTTGAACAATTTCCCTTCTATTCCTATTTTATTGAGAGTTTTTATCAGGAATGAGCAATGGACTTTATCAAGTGTCTTTTTTGTGTCGATGAGATGATCACGTGATTTTTTTTTTTTTTGTTCTATTTAAGTGCTGGATTCCGTTCATGGGTTTTCTACTGTTGAACCATCTTTGCATAAAAAAAAAATGAATTCCACTTGGTTGTGGTATATTATTATTATTTTTTTTGTATATGGTGCTGAGTTCTATTGGTTAGAATATTGTTGAGAATTTTTGCATCTATATATCATGAGGAAACCATGGCGGTTCAGTGATTAAGAGCTACAGCTGCTAACCAAAAGGTTGGCAGTTCAAATCCACCAGGTGCTCCTCGGAAACTCTATGAGGCAGTTCTACTCTGTCCTATAGGGTTGCTATGAGTCAGAATCAACTCGATGGCAAAAAATTACTTTTAAAAGGTTGGCAGTTCAAATCTACCAGGTGCTCCTCGGAAACTCTATGAGGCAGTTCTACTCTGTCCTATAGGGTTGCTATGAGTCAGAATCAACTCAATGGCAAAAAATTACTTTTTTTGGTATACATCATAAGAAATACTTGTACGTAATTTTCTTTTTTTTGTAGTGCCTCTGCCTGGCTCTGGTATTGGGGTTATGCTGACTTCATAGAACGAATTCTGGAGTAGTCCTTCCTTTTCTATGTGCTGAAATATTTTGGGTGTGAGTTCTTTGAATATTCGGTAGAATTCTCCAGTGAAGCCATCCTGCCACGGCTTTTTTTGTTGTTGTTGGGAGATTTTTTAAGTTACTTCTTCAATCTCTTCTTTTGTTATCAGTCTGTTCAGATTTTCTATCTCCCTTATGCTAGTTGAGGTAGGTAGTATGTTTCTAGAAATTTGTCCATTTTCTCTAGGTTCTCAAATTTGTTGGAGTACAATTTTTCATAATATTCTGTTATGATCCTTTTTATTTCAGTTGGATCTGTTGTAATGTTCCCAATCTCATTTCTTATTTGGGTTATTTGCTTCTTCTCCTGTTTTTCTTTTGTCAGTTTGGCCAATGGTTTGTTAATTTTGTTGGTCTTTTCAAGGAACTAACTTTTGGTCTTGTTGATTCTTTCTATTGTTTTCCTGTTCTCTATTTCATTTATTTCCACTCTAATCTTTATTATTTCTTCTCTTCTGGTGGCTGTAGGCTTCTTCTGCTGTTCTCTTTCTATTTGTTTGAGTTGTAACCTAATTTTTGATTTTGGCCCGTTCCTTTTTGATGTAGTGTTTATCGCTATAAATTGACCTGAGTACTGCCTTTGCTCTGTCACAAAGGTTTTGGTATGATGTGTTTTCATTGCCATTTAGTCCTAGCATTTTTTTTTTATTTCCTCTTTGGTTTCTTCTATTACCCACTTTTTTTTTTTTTATTAACTTTTATTGAGCTTCAAGTGAACGTTTACAAATCAAGTCAGTCTGTCACATATAAGTTTACATACATCTTACTCCGTACTCCCACTTGCTCTCCCCCTAATGAGTCAGCCCTTCCAGTCTCTCCTTTCGTGACAATTTTGCCAGCTTCCCACTCTCTCTATCCTCCCATCCCCCTTCCAGACAGGAGATGCCAACACAATCTCAAGTGTCCACCTGATATAATTAGCTCACTCTTCATCAGCATCTCTCTCCCACCCACTGTCCAGTCCCTTTCATGTCTGATGAGTTGTCTTCGGGGATGGTTCCTGTCCTGTGCCAACAGAAGGTCTGGGGACCATGGCCGCCGGGATTCCTCTAGTCTCAGTCAGACCATTAAGTATGGTCTTTTTATGAGAATTTGGGGTCTGCATCCCACTGATCACCTGCTCCCTCAGGGGTTCTCTGTTGTGCTCCCTGTCAGGGCAGTCATCGATTGTGGCCGGGCACCAACTAGTTCTTCTGGTCTCAGGATGATGTAGGTCTCTGGTTCATGTGGCCCTTTCTGTCTCTTGGGCTCTTAGTTGTCGTAAGACCTTGGTGTTCTTCATTCTCCTTTGCTCCAGGTGGGTTGAGACCAATTGATGCATCTTAGATGGCCGCTTGTTAGCATTTAAGACCCCAGACGCCACATTTCAAAGTGGGATGCAGAATGTTTTCATAATAGAATTATTTTGCCAATTGACTTAGAAGTCCCCTTAAACCATGGTCCCCAAACCCCCGCCCTTGCTCCGCTGACCTTTGAAGCATTCATTTTATCCCGGAAATTTCTTTGCTTTTGGTCCAGTCCAATTGAGCTGACCTTCCATGTATTGAGTGTTGTCTTTCCCTTCACCTAAAGCAGTTCTTATCTACTAATTAATCAATAAAAAACCCTCTCCCTCCCTCCCTCTCTCCCCCCCTCGTAACCACAAAAGTATGTGTTCTTCTCAGTTTTTACTATTTCTCAAGATCTTATAATAGTGGTCTTATACAATATTTGTCCTTTTGCCTCTGACTAATTTTGCTCAGCATAATGCCTTCCAGGTTCCTCCATGTTATGAAATGTTTCACAGATTCGTCACTGTTCTTTATCGATGCGTAGTATTCCATTGTGTGAATATACCACAATTTATTTACCCATTCATCCGTTGATGGACACCTTGGTTGCTTCCAGCTTTTTGCTATTGTAAACAGAGCTGCAATAAACATGGGTGTGCATATATCTGTTTGTGTGAAGGCTCTTATTTCTCTAGGGTATATTCCAAGGAGTAGGATTTCTGGGTTGTATGGTAGTTCTATTTCTAACTGTTTAAGATAACGCCAGATAGATTTCCAAAGTGGTTGTACCATTTTACATTCCCACCAGCAGTGTATAAGAGTTCCAATCTCTCCGCAGCCTCTCCAACATTTATTGTTTTGTGTTTTTTTGATTAATGCCAGCCTTGTTGGAGTAAGATGGAATCTCATCGTAGTTTTAATTTGCATTTCTCTAATGGCTAATGATCGAGAGCATTTTCTCATGTATCTGTTAGCTGCCTGAATATCTTCTTTAGTGAAATGTGTGTTCATATCCTTTGCCCACTTCTTGATTGGGTTCTTTCTCTTTTTGTGGTTGAGTTTTGACAGAATCATGTAGATTTTAGAGATCAGGCGCTGGTTGGAGATGTCATAGCTGAAAATTCTTTCCCAGTCTGTAGGTGGTCTTTTTACTCTTTTGGTGAAGTCTTTAGATGAGCATAGGTGTTTGATTTTTAGGAGCTCCCAGTTATCGGGTTTCTCTTCGTCATTTTTGGTAATGTTTTGTATTCTGTTTATGCCTTGTATTAGGGCTCCTAGAGTTGTCCCTATTTTTTCTTCCATGATCTTTATCATTTTAGTCTTTATGTTTAGGTCTTTGATCCACTTGGAGTTAGTTTTTGTGCATGGTGTGAGGTATGGGTCCTGTTTCATTTTTTTGCAAATGGATATCCAGGTATGCCAGCACCATTTGTTAAAAAGACTATCTTTTCCCCAATTAACTGACATTGGGCCTTTGTCAAATATCAGCTGCTCATACGTGGATGGATTTATATCTGGGTTCTCAATTCTGTTCCACTGGTCTATGTGCCCGTTGTTGTACCAGTACCAGGCTGTTTTGACTACTGTGGCTGTATAATAGGTTATGAAATCAGGTAGAGTGAGGCCTCCACTTTCTTCTTCTTTTTCAGTAATGCTTTGCTTATCAGAGGCTTCTTTCCCTTCCATATGAAATTGGTGATTTGTTTCTCTATCCCCTTAAAAAATGACATTGGAATTTGGATCGGAAGTGCATTGTATGTATAGATGGCTTTTGGTAGAATAGACATTTTTACTATGTTAAGTCTTCCTATCCATGAGCAAGGTATGTTTTTTCACTTAAGTATGTCCTTTTTAATTTCTTGTAGTAGTACTTTGTAGTTTTCTTTCTATAGGTCTTTTACATCCTTGGTAAGATTTATTCCTAAGTATTTTATCTTCTTGGGGGCTACTGTGAATGGTATTGATTTGGTTATTTCCTCTTCGGTGTTCTTTTTGTTGATGTAGAGGAATCCAAGTGATTTTTGTATGTTTATTTTATAACCTGAGACTCTGCCAAACTCTTCTATTAGTTTCAGTAGTTTTCTGGAGGATTCCTTAGGGGTTTTCTGTGTATATGATCATGTCATCTGCAAATAGAGATAATTTTACTTCCTCCTTGCCAATCCGGATATGCCTTTTATTTCTTTGTCTAGCCTAATTGCCCTGGCTAGGACTTCTAGCACGATGTTGAATAAGAGCGGTGATAAAGGGCATCCTTGTCTGGTTCCCGTTCTCAAGGGAAATGCTTTCAGGTTCTCTCCATTTAGAGTGATATTGGCTGTTGGCTTTGCATAGATGCCCTTTATTATGTTGAGGAATTTTCCTTCAATTCCTATTTTGGTGAGAGTTTTTATCATAAATTGGTTTTGGACTTTGTGAAATGCCTTTTCTGCATCAATTGATAAGATCATGTGATTTTTGTCTTTTGTTTTATTTATGTGATGGATTACATTAATGGTTTTTCTGATATTAAACCAGCCTTGCATACCTGGTATAAATCCCACTTGATTGTGGTGAATTATTTTTTTGATATGTTGTATTCTATTGGCTAGAATTTTGTTGAGGATTTTTGCATCTATGTTCATGAGGGATACAGGTCTGTAATCTTCTTTTTTTGTAATGTCTTTACCTGGTTTTGGTATCAGGTAGATGGTGGCTTCATAGACTGAGTTGGGTAGTATTCCATCATTTTCTATGCTTTGAAATACCTTCAGTAGTAGTGGGGTTAACTCTTCTCTGAAAGTTTGGTAGAACTCTGCAGTGAAGCCGTCCGGGCCAGGGCTTTTTTTTGTTGGGAGTTTTTTGATTACCGTTTCAATCTCTTTTTTTGTTATGGGTCTATTTCGTTGTTCTACTTCTGAATGTGTTAGTTTAGGTAGGTAGTGTTTTTCCAGGAATTCATCCATTTCTTCTAGGTTTGCAAATTTGTTAGAGTACAATTTTTTGTAATAATCTGATATGATTCTTTTAATTTCAGTTGAGTCTGTTGTGATGTGGTCCTTTTCGTTTCTTATTCAGGTTATTTGTTTCCTTTCCTGTATTTCTTTAGTCAGTCTAGCCAATGGTTTATCAATTTTGTTAATTTTTTCAAAGAACCAGCTTTTGGCTTTGTTAATTCTTTCAATTGTTTTTCTGTTCTCTAATTCATTTAGTTCAGCTCTAATTTTTATTATTTGTTTTCTTCTGGTGCCTGATGGATTCTTTTGTTGCTCACTTTCTGTTTGTTCAAGTTGTAGGGACAGTTCTTTGCTTTTGGCTCTTTCTTCTTTTTGTATGTGTGCATTTATCGATATAAATTGACCTCTGAGCACTGCTTTTGCTGTGTCCCAGAGGTTTTGATAGGAAGTATTTTCATTCTCGTTGCATTCTATGAATTTCCTTATTCCCTCCTTGATGTCTTCTATAACCCAGTCTTTTTTCAGGAGGGTATTGTTCATTTTCCAAGTATTTGATTTCTTTTCCCTGGTTTTTCTGTTATTGATTTCTAGTTTTGTGGTCTGAGAAGATGCTTTGTAATATTTCGATGTTTTGGACTCTGCAAAGGTTTGTTTTATGACCTAATATGTGGTCTATTCTAGAGAATGTTCCATGTGCGCTAGAAAAAAAGTATACTTTGCAGCAGATGGGTGGAGAGTTCTGTATAAGTCAATGAGGTCAATTGGTTGATTGTTGTAAGTAGGTCTTCCATGTCTCTATTGAGCTTCTTACTGGATGTCCTGTCCTTCTCCGAAAGTGGTGTGTTGAAGTCTCCTACTATAATTGTGGAGGTGTCTATCTCACTTTTCAATTCTGTTAAAATTTGATTTATGTATCTTGCAGCCCTGTCATTGCGTGCATAAATATTTAATATGGTTATGTCTTCCTGATCAATTGTCCCTTTTATCATTATGTAATGTCCTTCTTTATCCTTTGTGGTGGATTTAAGTCTAAAGTCTATTTTGTCAGAAATTAATATTGCTACTCCTCTTCTTTTTTGCTTATTGTTTGCTTGATATATTTTTTTCCATCCTTTGAGTTTTAGTTTGTTTGTGTCTCTAAGTCTAAGGTGTGTCTCTTGTAGGCAGCATATGGACGGATCGTGTTTCTTTATCCAGTCCGAGACTCTCTGTCTCTTAATTGGTGCATTTAGTCCATTTACATTCAGCGTAATCATAGATAAATAAGTGTTTAGTGTTGTCATTTTGATGCCTTTTTATATGTGTTGTTGACAATTTCATTTTTCCACATACTTTTTTGTGCTGAGACGTTTTTCTTATTAAATTGTGAGATCCTCATTTTCGTAGTGTTTGACTTTATGTTTGTTGAGTCGTTACGTTTTTCTTGGCTTTTATCTTGAGTTATGGAGTTGTTATACCTCTTTGTGGTTACCTTATTATTTACCCCTATTTTTCTAAGTAAAAACCTAACTTGTATTGTTCTATATCGCCTTGGATCACTCTCCATATGGCAGTTCTATGCCTCCTGTATTTAGTCCCTCTTTTTGATTATTGTGATTTTTTACATATTGACTTCCGTGATTCCCTGTTATGAGTATTTTTTTTTTTAATTAATCTTAATTTGTTTTTGTGATTTCCCTATTTGAGTTGATATCAGGATGTTCTGTTTTGTGACCTTCTGTTGTGCTGGTATCTGATATTATTGGTTTTCTGACCAAACAATATCCTTTAGTATTTCTTGTAGCTTTGGTTTGGTTTTTGCAAATTGTCTAAACTTGTGTTTATCTGTAAATATCTTAATTTCGCCTTCATATTTCAGAGAGAGTTTTGCTGGATGTATGATCCTTGGCTGGCAGTTTTTCTCCTTCAGTGCTCTGTATATGTCATCCCATTCCCTTCTTGCCTGCATGGTTTCTGCTGAGTAGTCTGAACTTATTCTTATTGATTCTCCCTTGAAGGAAACCTTTCTTTTCTCCCTGGCTGCTTTTAAAATTTTCTGTTTATCTTTGGTTTTGGTGAGTTTGATGATAACATGTCTTGGTGTTTTTCTTTTTGGATCAATCTTAAATGGGGTTCGATGAGCATCTTGGATAGAAATCCTTTCGTCTTTCATGATGTCAGGGAAGTTTTCTGTCAGGAGTTCTTCAACTATTTTCTCTGTGTTTTCTGTCCTCCCTCCCTGTTCCGGGACTCCAATCACACGCAAGTTATCCTTCTTGATAGAGTCCCACATGATTTTTAGGGTTTCTTCATTTTTTTAAATTCTTTTATCTGATTTTTTTTCAGCTATGTTGGTGTTGATTCCCTGGTCCTCCAGATGTCCCAGTCTGCATTCTAATTGCTCGAGTCTGCTCCTCTGACTTCCTATTGCGTTGTCTAATTTTGTAATTTTATTGTTAATCTTTTGGATTTCTACATGCTGTCTCTCTATGGATTCTTGCAACTTATTAATTTTTCCACTATGTTCTTGAATAATCTTTTTGAGTTCTTCAACAGTTTTATCAGTGTGTTCCTTGGCTTTTTCTGCAGTTTGCCTTATTTCGTTTGTGATGTCTTGAAGCATTCTGTAAATTAGTTTTTTATATTCTGTATCTGATAATTCCAGGATTGTATCTTCATTTGGGAAAGATTTTGATTCTTTTGTTTGGGGGGTTCTAGAAGCTGTCATGGTCTGCTTCTTTATGTGGTTTGATATGGACTGCTGTCTCCGAGCCATCACTGGGAAACTAGTTTTTCCAGAAAATCCGCTGACTGGTGCGCTGGCTCCAGGCTCCGAAAATAATCGCTGCTTCCCCGTATTTGTTCGTTTTCCATCTCTAAATCTGTGTTTGTTGTTCAGGGTTCGTAGATTGTCATGTACTTGATCGATTCACTTGTTTTTCCGAGTCTTTGTTGCAAGAGGGATCCGAGGTAGCATCTCCCTAGTCCGCCATCTTACCCAGTTGTTTTTAAGCAAGGTGTTATTCAATTTCCATGTATTTGAATTTTTTTTTTTCTTGCTCTTCATGTTATTGATTTCTGCTTTTATGCTGTTGTGACCACAGAGAATGTTTTGTATTCTTTTGATGTTTGGGATTTTATTGAGGGTTGCTTTGTGGCCTAAAATGTGGTCTATTCTGGAGAACATCTAGTGTGTGTTGGAAAAGAATGTATACTTTGCTGCTGTTGGGTAGAGTATTCTATGAATGTCTATGAGGTTAAGTTAGTTGATTGTACCCTTTAGATCTTATCTTCACTGAGTTTCTTTCTAGATGCTCTGTCCTTTACCAAGAGTGATGTGTTGAAATCTGCTATAATTGTGGAACTGTCTATTTCTCCTTTCACTGCTTTTAGAGTCTGTTTTATGTATTTTGGAGCCCTGTTGTTAGTGGATTGTCCCTTTAATAGTTATATAATGTTCTTCCTTGTCTTTTTTTTTTTTTATTAACTTTTATTGAGCTTCAAGTGAACGTTTACAAATCAAGTCAGTCTGTCACATATAAGTTTACATACATCTTACTCCGTACTCCCACTTGCTCTCCCCCTAATGAGTCAGCCCTTCCAGTCTCTCCTTTCGTGACAATTTTGCCAGCTTCCCACTCTCTCTATCCTCCCATCCCCCTTCCAGACAGGAGATGCCAACACAATCTCAAGTGTCCACCTGATATAATTAGCTCACTCTTCATCAGCATCTCTCTCCCACCCACTGTCCAGTCCCTTTCATGTCTGATGAGTTGTCTTCGGGGATGGTTCCTGTCCTGTGCCAACAGAAGGTCTGGGGACCATGGCCGCCGGGATTCCTCTAGTCTCAGTCAGACCATTAAGTATGGTCTTTTTATGAGAATTTGGGGTCTGCATCCCACTGATCACCTGCTCCCTCAGGGGTTCTCTGTTGTGCTCCCTGTCAGGGCAGTCATCGATTGTGGCCGGGCACCAACTAGTTCTTCTGGTCTCAGGATGATGTAGGTCTCTGGTTCATGTGGCCCTTTCTGTCTCTTGGGCTCTTAGTTGTCGTAAGACCTTGGTGTTCTTCATTCTCCTTTGCTCCAGGTGGGTTGAGACCAATTGATGCATCTTAGATGGCCGCTTGTTAGCATTTAAGACCCCAGACGCCACATTTCAAAGTGGGATGCAGAATGTTTTCATAATAGAATTATTTTGCCAATTGACTTAGAAGTCCCCTTAAACCATGGTCCCCAAACCCCCGCCCTTGCTCCGCTGACCTTTGAAGCATTCATTTTATCCCGGAAATTTCTTTGCTTTTGGTCCAGTCCAATTGAGCTGACCTTCCATGTATTGAGTGTTGTCTTTCCCTTCACCTAAAGCAGTTCTTATCTACTAATTAATCAATGAAAAACCCTCTCCCTCCCTCCCTCTCTCCCCTCCTCGTAACCACAAAAGTATGTGTTCTTCTCAGTTTTTACTATTTCTCAAGATCTTATAATAGTGGTCTTATACAATATTTGTCCTTTTGCCTCTGACTAATTTTGCTCAGCATAATGCCTTCCAGGTTCCTCCATGTTATGAAATGTTTCACAGATTCGTCACTGTTCTTTATCGATGCGTAGTATTCCATTGTGTGAATATACCACAATTTATTTACCCATTCATCCGTTGATGGACACCTTGGTTGCTTCCAGCTTTTTGCTACTGTAAACAGAGCTGCAATAAACATGGGTGTGCATATATCTGTTTGTGTGAAGGCTCTTATTTCTCTCGGGTATATTCCGAGGAGTGGGATTTCTGGGTTGTATGGTAGTTCTATTTCTAACTGTTTAAGATAACGCCAGATAGATTTCCAAAGTGGTTGTACCATTTTACATTCCCACCAGCAGTGTATAAGAGTTCCAATCTGTCCGCAGCCTCTCCAACATTTGTTGTTTTGTGTTTTTTGGATTAATGCCAGCCTTGTTGGAGTGAGATGGAATCTCATCGTAGTTTTAATTTGCATTTCTCTAATGGCTAATGATCGAGAGCATTTTCTCATGTATCTGTTAGCTGCCTGAATATCTTCTTTGGTGAAGTGTGTGTTCATATCCTTTGCCCACTTCTTGATTGGGTTGTTTGTCTTTTTGTGGTTGAGTTTTGACAGAATCATGTAGATTTTAGAGATCAGGCGCTGGTTGGAGATGTCATAGCTGAAAATTCTTTCCCAGTCTGTAGGTGGTCTTTTTACTCTTTTGGTGAAGTCTTTAGATGAGCATAGGTGTTTGATTTTTAGGAGCTCCCAGTTATCGGGTTTCTCTTCGTCATTTTTGGTAATGTTTTGTATTCTGTTTATGCTTTGTATTAGGGCTCCTAGGGTTGTCCCTATTTTTTCTTTGATAATCTTTCTTCCTTGTCTTTTATAGTTAATTTTTCCCTTAAAGTCTATTTCATCTGAGATTAGTGTTGCCACTTCCATCTTTTTTTAGCTATTGTTTGCTTATTTTTTTATCCTTTGACTTTTAATATACTTATGTCTTTGTGCCTAAGGTGTGTCTCCTGTAGATAGCGTATTGATGGGTCATGCTGTTTTATTCATTCTGCCACTCTCTATCTCCTAACAGGTGCATTTAAGTCATTTACATTCAGTGTGATTATTGACAGGTATGAGTTTATTCTGGCTGTGCCTTTTTTGTGGTGATGAGTTTTTCTTTGTTACTTTCTTATGCTGAGTTCCTTTTGTTTGTAGATTTTCTTTTTTTTTTTTGTTATTACATATTTTCTGTTTACTGAGACTTTGTGTTTCTTCTTTTTTATTCTGATGAGTAGGTTTGTTAATCTTCTTTGTGGTTACCTTGAGATTTACCTTTTTCTTCCTAAGTTTGAAGTAGGCTTTTATTACTTGGTATTGCTTTCCAACTTCATCTGCTTTTGAAAGTTTTATAGCTATACCATTTATTCCTCTTTTTATTGACTTGACGTTGCTGTCATTTACAGACTGACATCTGTTTTCCTTTTTTAGGACTTTTAACTTTGTTTTATTCTTGAGAGTTCTTTACCTAGGTTGGTGTTTGTCTGATGCTGTCTTGTGTCCTATACTCCGGTTGTTGTCTGATGTTGTTGGTTCTTTAACTGAAGGGCTACCTTTAATATTTCTTGTGTTTGGTTTTGTTTTTACTTATTTCCTTAATTTCTGTTTATCTGGAAATGTCCTAATTTTGCCATTGTTTTTGAGAGTTTTGTAGGATATATTATTCTTGTTTGGTGGTTTTTTCCTGTTAAGATTTTATACATGTCATCCCATTGCCTTCTTGCCTGCGGTTTCTGCCAGGTAATCACAATTTATTCTCATTGTTTCCCCTTTTTAAGTGACTTCTTTTTTCACAAGCTGCTTCCAGGAATCGTTTACTGTCTTTGGTTTTAGCAAGTGTGATTATGATGTTTTGAAACAAAAAATGTCCTGGTAGGAGTTGGTGGGTGGAGGCCTGGGGTAGTGGTGGGACAGTGGCTCTCTACTCACTGTGGTGTGGTATGGTAGAGGTGGTGTACGGGGCTAGGTCGGAGGGAGAAGGAAAAGAAACGGGAAAAAGAAAAAAAAAATTGTGCATAGGGAGCTGGTGGATTGAGGCAGGGTAGACATGTGGTGGTGGTGGGCTGGTGGCTCTCTAATCAAGGTCACACAGTGTGGCCCCATGGGAAAGTATAGGACTGGCATACAGGGCTAGGTGGGAGGGAGAAAGAAAAAGAAGAAATGGAAGAAAAATGGTGCAATAGGAGCTGGTAGACTGGGGTGGGGGCAGACCCAGGATGATGGTCGGCTGCTAGCTCTCTAGCCAAGCAGTGTGGCACGGCCTGTTGGGAAGGGGTGAGATGGCATATGGGGTTAGATGGGAGGGAGAAAGAAAAGGAAAGAAAGGGTGAAATAATGGCAGGGCTGGTGAGTGGGGGCAGGGCGGACCCAGCTGGTGGTGGGCTGGTAGCTCTTTAGCCAAGTGCTGCAGTATGGCCTGTTGTGAAGGAGTGCGGGTGGCACATAAGGCAGAAGGGTAAGGGGTTGTAAAGCATGTTTCTCTGGTTACCAGGTGCTCTGTCTCCTGTTGGGAGCTCCGTGAAGTCGCCTTCTTGTACTTCCTATGCAGGGTCATCGCTGGCTGTACCCAAAATTGGTAATGCTATGCAGCGTAAGTTGGCAGGGAACCTCCACTCAGTATCTCTCATCATTCTGTTTTCCTTCAGTTTCTTCTTCCGTTTGGTGTTTGATCTAGTTCTTTATCCCTTCATTTGATGCTTAGGGTTCCAGGATTGACATTTTTATCTGTTTTATTTAGTTTTCTGGGTCTTTGCTGCAGAGGGATGCCATGATGCATCCGTCTAGGATGCCATGTTGGCTCCACCTCTGAGAGTTTTATATTCTAAGGCAGTTTTCTTCTGCTGCTTGTAGTAATTTTGTCTATCTATTCTGCTTGTTCAGTTTAGCCTCTATCTTTTAAGTTCTGGGGTTCCCTTAAATGCCCTGAAATTCATAAATGTTGGGTCCCTTGGCAGCCAGAAAGTTCCAACCTTAGGGTCTCTAGAGGAGAGACAAACCTTCAGACAATGGAAAACATGGCAGTCTTTGTTCTATGGGTCCTCTGTGCTGAAGTGTGCCGTAGAGGCCTCTCTGTTCTAAGACTTCTCAAGTTGCCAAATCAGTGAATGGTAGTCTTCTCATAACTGTAAAGAATTGGTCTGATTCAGCTTACCAATGATGAACCACTAATTACTTAAAAATGACATAAATAACCTGCAATGTCTGGCATTTATTATTGTTAATCAATGAATAAGTTATATCACAACTGCCCAGGACACATCAGTGTGCAGCAACACCATGGATGGTACCTGTTAGATTAGGCCTCCCTTGTTTCTCATCTGAATGACTCCAACTTCCTTCAGTCCATTTTCAGGTTGCCATTATTTATTTAAAAAGTAAATATGATTGTATTACTGGCCTGACTAATACCCTTCTCTGACTACAAGTCAAAATCCAAACTCTTTCTTTACCTTGGCATACAAAAGTCTTCATGATCTTGCCCTAATCATCATCTATATATTCTGTGACTCGATCTTATATAAATACACTCCAGTTATACTATATTGATTTTGTCTCCTGAGTTCTTTGAGTGTAGTGACCATGTCTTACTCACATTACATTCCCAACATATATCACAGTGTCTACCACATAATGGATGCTCAATAAAATTTTCTGAATATCTAAAAATATAAATGTTTATAACTGGAAATCAGCCATATTTACCACTGTTTTCTAAATTAATGAGATTTTATTCAAAATATTGAAATGTACATTTTTCAATCACTTACCTTTCAAGATACTCAGAAATTTAAATTTCAAGAGATAGTAAAAAAATTAAAAATATATAGTATAACTCGTTTGGTTAAATAGTTATAAATTAAGCACCTGAGCTGCTAATGGAGTTTCTTCATCTGGCATCATATAATGGCGCAATAAAGATTTGGATCCATCTTTATTAACTGAAGAAGAAGATTTATGTTGCTCAACGAGATTTCTGATTTTTTTTAGTTTTTGCTCCAAGTCCAAAAGGGACAAAGAATGTTTAAGAGAAACACTAGAAACAGAAAGGAAATTGGGACAAATTAAAACTATACAACACATACTAAACACACTCTCAACAGGCTAGTATCTGAAATCCTGTTTTGTCCAGTCAAACCTGAAACTGATGACTGAAATCACTACAGGGATTGAGAAATCAGCCCTCAGTTATGGGGCAATAACAGAGCCAAGAAAAACAGCTAGAGATTTATAATGCAATATCACAGGAGATTTCACAAGACTATTCTCACTTAATTATAGTGCAATAATATTACTAGTAGAAATCAGAAGCAGATTTTAAAGTATGTCTTCTATCTCACAACCCAAATATTTCTGATTTGGATGGAAATCAATCAATAAGAAACGAAATACTAAAACTTCTCTTCTCAGTATCAAATAGTTTATGTTGATGAAGAAAAAGAATTCCACAAACCCAATACCCCAGGGTGGTGTATGTATGAATCTATAAAGAATTTCACAAACCACCACTTACCAAGTCACTAGCTTCACCAGAACAATTCTAATTTTCTTTTATTCATTAGAATCAAAAAGTCAGAAAAGCCAAAGCCACATGCCTTACCTTCCCAAAATCTTCTGCACTGCTTGTTTAATGACAGTGATCAATTCGGTCAGGCCTATTAATGGAAAAACAAACTTCAAAGTCTTGCCCATTTTTAATGTCTCAATTATAAAAATCAATGAATTAAAATTAGTATAAAGGTCACAAATAAGAATCTTACCATCTCCAAGGAGGTGCTGAATACTTGATAAATATTGCTGTTGGACATCTGGGGGAGCAAGAACTGTCTATACAAAATAGAAATAAGGTTATATTATCCAAGTTTTTTTTTTTTAACCAGTAAATGTGTATTATTTTTTGAACTGATTTGCGACCTGGAATGAAAGGAAAACATAACACAACCACTCCTCACTTATTGATAGTTAGGTTGCAAAGACCAGGTTGTTACCCAAAAATCAGCATTATGCAAAAATGCAGGGTAACCACATCAGACTACTAAATGGAGGATGACTACATTATTACATAACTTCCAAATTACATCACTGCATAACTGCCAAATTACATCAATACATAACTGCCAAACTACATCATCACATAACTGCCAAATTACATCATTACAGAACTGCCAAATTACATCATTTTATAACTGCCAAACTACATCATTACATAACTGCCAAATTACATCATTTTATAACTGCCAAATCACTGAGCTTCATGGCCCAGCCAAGTTGACATATAACCTTAACCATCACTGCCAGTGTTACTCTTGCCTCGCACCTCAGCATTCGTTACTGCCAGATGTATGTCATTAATGTGCAAAATAGTATTTTTACCATTATAGTAAATGCAAAATGTCAGATAACGAGATATTTGATAAGTGAGGACTGAGTGTGTTCTATAACATACCCAAAAGTTCAGTTCTAAAATACGAGAAGTAATTATAATGCTATAAGTTCACAATCACCTGAAGTATAAAGATCCTTGTTTCATAAAAATTGTTATCAGAATAAATAATATTCAGTTAAATTTTGAAACTTTCGAAAGAAAGGGGCAGTATTTATATTAACCTAGTAAACTTACAGTGCCATTTCTGCCAACTGCAGCATTATCCAGGTAAATGTATCCACCAATTATGTTTAACTGGACTCGTAAAAGAACAACCAGCATACAAGTACTGTATACAGCTACGATGCTTCTTGTGAAACCTTCATGGGAGAAGGAAAATCATTTGGTGTTGTTATTAAACCATACAAAGGTTTAAAATCATGAACAATCTCTGCGGCTATTTTTCATATGACTTTAAAAAATACATTTGCAACAGTTTCAAGTACAAAAATGTATCTGTTCACAATATTTCATAATTACTCTAACATAACTTGTTAAACAAAAGTTAGATATGATTTCTTGTTTAAAACAATAGCCATTATAAATATACTAATGGCTATCTAAAGGCAAACAAGAAGGGACTGGGAGGCACCAAGAGCTGCAGCCTCAGAACTCTTAAAGCCGTCTAGAAAGTCAGTTTAGTTTAAGAAGAAGAGAGGGCTGAGCATGGAAGAACTGTGGTCTTCACTGGGAGGAAATAAGAAGATAAAGCTATAAAAGAACCAGAGGAAGGTCCAGAAAGATAGGGGGAAACTGGGTGACTAGGCTTCACAGCAGCCAAAGACAAGGTTTCAACACAGAGGAGAGCGAAGGTGTTGATGGCTTCTGAGAGGTCTAGCAGGATAAGGAAAATATATGGATTTAGCAACACAAAGGTTACTCCTGATACTTGTGAGATCTGCTTGGGTGGAAATACAAAAGTGGAACAAGGAAAGTGTGTGGGAATGAAGAAGAGAAGAAAGGAAGCGTAGAAATCTTTGGCCATAAAGGGTGGGAAAAAGTACAAGTCAAAAGGAAATGCAGAGTACTAAAGCAAAAACCAAACCTGTTGCCATCAAGTCGATTTCAACTCACAGAGACCCTATGTGACAGGGATGACCCGTCCCATAGGTTTTCTAAGGCTATAATTCTTACAGAAGCAGACTGCCACACCCTTCTCCCACAGAATGGCTGGTAGGTTTGAACCACTGACCTTTTGGTTAGCAGCCAAGCACTTAACCACTGTGCAACCAGGGCTCTAGAGGGATTTAATTTGTCTACAGATAAGCAAGTCTGAAGCATCATTTAGTCAATAAGGATGAGTTGAATAAATGGGGAAACAATAAGTGAAGTATAGGTGAAGTTTTGAGACGCGTAGATATATAGGCCCCAGAGTAATTTTTTGTTTCAAATTTTCATCACTAATGAAACTTTCAAAACAACATCAAAGTAGAGTTATATCTGGCTTAGAGTAAAAAACGTTCTTTAAAGTATAATATTGTCAAGGACAATTTTACATAATCATCATTATAATAATGACACTAACAGCTCCTGAGTACTTTCTACGCCAGATAGTGATCTACTTTGTGAGAATTATTTTATTTAATCCTCATGGCAACTCTATGAGGTAGGTAAAGAAGGCTCGTTCCCATAAGAGTACAAACATGCCCCTTTATTAATGCTTTCAGGCTGTTGGTTATACAGAATATGTTGGCTTACTTATTATCTTCAGATCCTCCCATATTTCCAGCTTGTTTGAAGGCCTAAAGAAAAAAAAAAAATGAAAATAATAATCTAGATAACCTAATAGAAAAATTACGACTCTATAGATCTGTAGTCTCTTAAAATGAAAAACAATACAGGATCACTGCAGAAAACTTGGAAAATATAACAAAGCTCATGAAGTAAAGTAAAATAAAATGTCTGTAATTCCAGTGACCAATGAATGATAGCGACAATTTACAGTTAACGTCTTTCCAGTCATTCCCCCTCCCCCCCAATCATATGCATACATGTGTTATAAAATCATACAGGAAAAGCAGAAAAAATGCTTATTCTTTTCTTCTGTTTACCAGTTTTACAAATAATGAGGTGGGTCCTGGAAATCTTTCAAAGTAACTAATGAGTTGTTTTTTGTTTGAAAGTATCATTAAGAACACATGAATTTAAACATATATTTATTTGATGTGTTTCAACCCACTGCAGTTATTATCCTTACTGATGTTCAAATTCTCTATGGGAATTTTTTTGACTCAACCCCATTAGTCTTTGATAGTTTCCTTGCTTTCTGATACGAACAGTTGTTTTGGGTTCATGTTGTTCAGTTCTTGCTGAAATTACCCATTTCTCCAAGGAGCCCTGGTTCTTTATAGCCAGAAATGGTAGCTAGAGACCACAGTCTTGCAATTAAGGATATTCACCACTACCTGATAGGTCTTTTCAGTGGACAAAGCCAGAGAAATGTGTAAGCGTGTACTAATTCATTTATTTGTATGCATATATATTCAAAGTGATAAAAATACATCAAGAGTTCATACTGATACTTCCAATTCAAAATCAGGAGCAAAGGGTTTTTTTTTTTTTTTTTAAACTTAATCTCCTTGATCTCACATCTGTATTGCTTTTTTGCTCACACTAGAAATCAATGAAACCAACATAATTCCTAAATTGTTTTACCTCTCATGTACAAGAGTCACAGAATAACAGCAGCAATACGAACTGAGTTTAAGGTTTTTTGTTTTTGTTGTTTCAATTCTGGTTGTCCATAGACTATATATCCTACTAGGGATACATAGACAAATTTGTGTTTTAAAGTCAGTTGGCAGAGTTTTTGTCTTTGTGGTTGTAACAACATCTACATCTATGATAATTTATTTTACTTTCAATTTTTAAAGACTGCTTTTTAAGCATTTGCTGTATTTTTATGCAAATAATGTGTATGCTATACCTTTTTGTCAACTGTACAACCCCCTCACTCGCTATTTCCCTAAGCGTGTTATATGTGTGGGCATTATTTGCAAAAAAAAAAAAAAATTATATATTCATAATTATGTAAACTATATGAATCAAAAGTTAAATTTATACAGCACAGTATATTCAAAGAAGTCTACTCCTATCTCCCTTCACTAATTTTCTTCCTTCTGTATGCTGTTGTTGTTAGGTGCCCTTAAGTTGGTTCCAAGTCATAGCGACCCTATGTACAAGAGAATGAAACACTGCCTGGTCCTGCACCAACCTCACAATCATTGCTACGTTTGAGCCCATTGTTGCAGCCACTTTGTTAATTCAGCGCGTTGAAGCCCTTTCTCTTTTTCACTGACCCTCTGCCTTACAAAGCATGATGTCCTTCTCAAGGGACTGGCCCCTTCTGATAACATGTCCAAAGTACGTAAGACAAAGTCTTGCCATCCTCACTTCCAAGGAGCATTCTGGCTGTACTTCTTCCAAGACAAACCTACTCATTCTTCTGGCAGTCCATGGCGCAGTCAGTATTTTTTGTCAACACCATACATAATTCAAAGGCATCAACTCTTCTTCAGTCTTCCTTATTCGTTGTTCTGCTTTTGAATGCATATGAGGCGATTGAAAATACCATGGCTTGGGTCAGGCGCACCTTAGTCCTCAAAGTGACATCTTCATTTTTCCACAGTTTAGAGAGGTCTTTTGCAGCAGATTTGCCTAGTGCAATACATCGTTTGATTTCTTAACTGCTGCTTCCATGGGTGTTGACTGTGGATCCAAGTAAAATGAAATCTTTGACAACTTCAATCTTTTCTCCATTTATCATGATGTTGCTTATTGGTCCAGTTGTGAGGATTTTTGCTTTCTTTATGTTGAGGTGTAATCCATACTGAAGGCTGTAGTCTTTGATCTTCATCAGTCGGAGCTTCAAGTCCTCTTTGTTTTCAGCAAGGAAGGTTGTGTCATCTGCATATTGCAGGTTGTAACGAGTCTTCCTCCAATCCTGATGCTGTGTTCTTCTTCATATAGTCTAGCTTCTCAGATTTGTTCAGCATACAGACTAAATAAGTATGGTGAAAGGATATAACCCTGACGCACATCTTTCTTGATTTTAAACCACACAGTGGCCCCTTGTTTTGTTTGAATGACTGCCTCTTGGTCTATGCATAGGTTCTGCGTGAACACAGTTAAGTGCTCTGGAATTCCCATTCTTCACAATGTTATTCATGATTTGTTATGATCCACCCAGTACAGATCCTTCTGTATAGGTAATTATTTAAAAAAAAAAAAATGATGCTTTAACTTTCCATTGCTTTGTTTTCCAGAAACAAATATGTACATCTATTCATATGTCCCCCTTAGATAAATCGTAGCCTACTACATACATTTTTCTCCACTTTTTTTAAAACACATAGCAATATATCCTGGATCATCATTGCATAGAGGATACAGACACAGTTATTATTATTTTTTAATTAAACTGTGGCACAATATCTAGCACTCCATTGTGTGGACTACACGTAGTATGTAGATGTAGTTCAACACTTTTTAAACCATCTATGTGGAATGACCACAGGTTTTTTTTTTTTAATTTCAATCTGTCATAAACGAATAACTTAGTAAAGTACAATGAAAATAAATTACTAGAAAAATGAAATAAGAAATCCATAAAGATATACAAAATACAGAACAATATTCTTTATTATTATAATCAGGCATAATTTTATAAACCCACTTCTCACATTTCTACATAGTTAGGTTCCAAAGACCAGGTCATTATGTGAAAATCAGTGTTATGTTTAAACGGAGGATGACCACATCAGATCACAAAAGAGAGGATGACTACATCATTACATAACTGCCAGATTCCATCATTACGTAGCTGCCAAATCACTGAGAACCATGGCTCAGCCACACTGACACACAACCTTAACCATCATGGCCAGTGTTACTCTCACTTCACATCTCTGCATTCATTACTGCAAAATGTATGTCATTAATGTACAAGATAGTTTTTTTTTTACTATTGTCATAAATGCAAAACGTAGTCAATAAGTCAGGAGTAGGTGCATTTCACTAAAAAACTGAGTTACCATTACAGTAGTGGGACATTATTAGTTTCTTATATTTCTTTGCTTGTGAACAGGCTCTAGGGCTTCAGTTGTCCCTTCCTAGATGGCAGAGGTGCAGATCTATGGAATAAATCCTACAAGCAAGATACTGCTTCAAACTGAAGCTGATTAATATTCAGTCTTTGTGGTGAAATGCCATATCTATTCTCATTAAACTGGGAATTTATCACAATTGAACGGTTAGGTATTTTAATGCAAGTAAATTAACATCTTCTTTTGGATGTCATCTCAGGAAAATTTCCAAGTGTGTCTTAAAGAAATTCTACATGAAACAAGATAAGAAAATAGTGGCTTCAGAAATTTCGATAATATGAAGTGCTTAGGAGGAGCAATCTATGAAAGGGCAAATTATGGTGTTTATCTTGAAGCTGTGTTTGCTGGAATTGTATTTTATTTGGGGTGACTTTGTGGGAGAGGACAGGATTACAACCATCTAGGACATTTCTTATTGCTGACATTATTATTAGACCTTAAAATTGAATTAAAAAATAGTGACCCTACTATCTTTTTTTTTTAGCAGAATGTTAAGAGTTTTTAAATTTTATTTCTTTTTTGTTGTTGTGAACATATACAGCAGAACCTTTCTATTATCTTTAAAAAAAAATTCTGATTCCCAATCTATGTAGAACTGGAGAAGTACAATGTATGCAAGGACTCCTCTCAAATAATTTGTCTAATGGAAATCAACCCTAAGTTAAATATAACCAGACTCTTTAATGTTACTAAAATACCTGTTTAAGAATTAAACTAATCCTTTTAAAGTGTTTTTCCTCTGTTGTGATGGAGAATGTTTAAGATTCTTTGCATTAAAATTTCATTGCCATTATCGATCTTTAACAAGAATGTAAATTATTAAAAACAGTGATAGCTGTTTATTTGCTATTATAAAACTGACAATATACACCCGTTGCCGTCAAGTTGATTCCGACTCATAGCAACCCTACAGGACAGAGTAGAACTGCCCCATAGGGTTTCCAAGGAGCAGCTGGTGGATTTGAACTGCTGACCTTTTGGTCAGCAGCTGATCTCTTAACTTCTGCGCCACCAGGGTTCTGACAATATGAGACTATTAAATATCTTATTTTTGATTAGTTACTATCATAAGTAGTTAAAAGAGAAAACTGACCTTCCTGATTAACTTATACGAGACCAGAGTTGACTGAAAACTAACATAAAAGCAGTCATAGAGTGAAGGCCTTATGTGGTCATACTTTTAAGGAATCAAACTTCTCTTTATCCAAGTATTTCTCAAACGAACATTTTTTCATCATATTGCAAATAATATTTTCAAATAAAATGAAAAGCAATAAAGACATAACACTGAAACATTTAAAGAGGAAACAATGAAGGAGGAGAGCTGCGGCACATCTTAAACTCTCCGGAATTTAAGAGATTCTCCTCTCTGTGTATCATGTAAAAAAAGTGAAATCACACCTTTTCTTAAAGCTATCCAGAATTATTCATCAAAATTAATCCCCTTTCTTCTCTATGCTACACATTTGCCCCCCATGTTTTGCTTTTACTTTTGTACAGCACTAAACGTAATTTGGCTTGAATTACGACAATTTATTTTGCCTATTTCCTCCTCCGGATGATAAGATCCTAAAGCAAGAGATCTTATCTTAATTATCTTGAGTCCCCAAAGCATGTGGAACACAGGACCTTGAAGGAAACAGACTCACCAAGAAAGAAGAATGCCACCATGTTTATTAGGTCTATCACTACGTTGCTTTTATATAAGTGGCATTGACTTATTTCATTTGTCTTGCCTTCCCAGTAAGACCAACACTTAAGAAAATCATAATCCATTTCTTTTCTATCCCCTGTTTATGCACACACAGGTGGTAATAAGTATTTATTCAAGTGAGACAAATCTGCTTACGTTTCTTCTACAGCATCCCTACAATTTAAAACTAAAATGTACATCTATGAGTAGGAGTGAAATGCTCTCTATCTCAGAGCATGAGATCTGGATGAAATTTAGTGTGGAAAAACCTTTATCATCAGCATTACATTTTAATCAGATAAAAAAGACACCAAATATACAAATTCATTGTTATTTTGGGAATATTCTCTGAATATAGAATTTTTTTTTCAAGAAAATTTTCCATCTTGTTATTTAACCTTTGACCATTAAGTTCCTAGTTGCAAAATGGTGATGATAACATCTGCCTCATGGGGGTATTGTGAAAATCAAATGTAAAGTACCCAGTGCTGGGCCTGGAAGAGAGGGACATTCCAGAAATAACACTTCTTCTCCTGGCTATCTGGAGGGTGATTACGAAGCAAGTGAATATTTCAGTAAGGCCAAAACTAAAAATTATTTAGTGAAAGCATCCCCCCCTCCCCCCCATCTTGTTCATTAAATAACAAGGCCATTTCCTTCTGGAAGTTTGCTCGAATAAACATATCACACCATATTATAATACTCCAACACACTGCACTCCATGTATACGATCATATATCAAAGTGCTCTGTAAACAGTAAGCTTTTCATGGTAACATAAGTTATTATTATTGCATAATCATGTTATATTTGATTTTTGTTTTGTATGTAATGTAAAATGTGAGTTCATGTGCTTTGTTTATTTAAAACGCAGGTATATGCGATTTAGGTATTACAGGAAATTTCTGTAAGCTCTTTAAGAAGTAGAATATCTAATATAGCTTTGTCAACCTTACAGCATCTGGTTCAGGAACACATTCCATAAGCACTCAATAACTGAATGTCTCAACAATGCCAAAGTCATATAAGATCTAGTTATTTATATGAAAAGCAGAATACGAGAAAGTATTATTTCCCTAAATGCTTTGTACAACAAGATAGAGAATAAATAAATGGATAAATAAAACATGGAGTCAATGATACAGTCAGTTAATATTTTTTTCTGAGTCTTAAGTTTCAACTTTCTAGTTGAAACCTAGGGTCACAAAGTCTTTTGAAAAGTATTCCAGTTCATTCCATAAACCTTAAGTGCAGTGCATAAACGAAAATCGTTGTCACATGCGTTTACCTGTTTTTTAGCAGAGCTGTGAGGCTCTCAGAATTGAGTTGCTGCATTAAGGCCTCTCTCAGTGTTGGAAGCATGGACAGCACTTAATAGAAACAGAAAATAAAGACGGTCACAAGGGATATGGCCGGCCTCACTGAGAATTCAATGCACATTGTTTTAGGCTATATGGCAGGATTAGCAACTGGCAAGAGTTGGGAGGGAGAGTCGGGGCCAGAAAATTCAAATTATTAATATGAAACTATTATATATATTAATAAGTTATTTATCTACTTATGTAAAGTAAGCAAAATTATACATACACTATGAACACCGTAATGTAAACAACTACATATAGAAGAAAGAATGGAAATGATTATTCCCAAATGTTAAGAGTGGTAGTTTTTGGACTATGGATAATTCCTTGTTTTTTAACCTTCTTTTCTCAGTATTCTACAAACTTTTTTTTACAATAAATGTTTTTTATGTAATAAAAATGATCAAAAACAATATTTTTAAGTTCATCTACCCATTCTGATTCATATTTAATTTCTAATTTTAGAAAAAGTTTATTTCTTAAAAACTACAAAGCTACAAGCACGTATTAGAATCTAGATAAAAGTATATCAGGCTAGGATATAAGAACTACTGAGTTTTAGTTCTAGTTCTGCTAATGGCTATTGCTTGTCCTTAACTCCCAGGAATAATGTGATATTCAATGCTGCACTCTGTGGCTTCCGCACATTTTCTCAAGTCTTATGTTTAAACCACCTAAATTACTTAGACCATTATATAAAGTACAAGTTCAGAGCCAATGTCAAGAGGTGGATTAGCTCTTAGTATATACCTAGTCCAAACACAATGTTACCTCTCAAAGAAAAAGCAAGGACTAGAGACCTGCATTCAGAAAATGGACCTAGTAGGGAACTACTATGATTATGCAGTTTAACAACATGATTTAACGGGACTCTCTTCCATAATTCTCCTGAGAGATAATAACTTACTTCCCACTTCAGCCTATTCTACTTTTCTCTACTAGCCATCTGTACTAAAATTGAACAAATGTGCTCTGTCTCTAGGAAGAGTTGAAGATTGCATTCATGTCTTCCTTCAGCCATCTGGTATCCTCGCTAAACATCCTCAGTTCAACCACAAATCGAAGGATGATCCTTTACCAGCCTTGAATCTGCGTGACCCTGAACAGGTTGCTTGACCTCTCTCTCCATCTGGAAATCCAGGATTTCTAACTCAAAGAGTTGTCATAGGTTTGACACTTATAAAGCAATTAGAACAGTGATTCTTTGCACATAGGAAATGCTCAGTGTGAACTATTATTACAATTACCCTTATTTGGCTTTTTCTGACATACTCTAGTTTGTAAGCATCTTCTTAACAGGTGATAGCCAGAAATGAACTACTGCACAATATACTGTAATTACCTTTGATCTGAAACACAGATAATTATAGCTGTAGTCTCAGATTAAATTAGTATATCTAGAAGTCACATCATACTGCTCGTAACAAGCTTATGCTCAACTAAAATTCCCAGCCTTTATTCATATACTTTGTTTCAAGCAAGTTTGGATAATTGTATTTCTGTACAACTGATTTTTAATGCAGAACAAGTCTTTTATCTCAGACTGGAACTTCAACGGGACAAGATATATTGCATTCTGAAACCTCATTTGTGGAGTCAGCTATGTGTTCAAGCATGGTGTCATCTGTAAATCTAACAAGCATCTCTCCTAAATGTTTAGTAAAATCCGGAAGAAAGTAAGGTCAAAATGTAACATTTTATTAGATGCTATCTTTCAAGTTGGGGCCCATTTCTTGGGTAAAAAAACTAATTAAATTTACTAAAAGTACTAAACTTTTCTAGCGTATCCAATATCATCTTATCCAAAAGGGTGGCAATTTAATCATATTATTTATAACTGCATTATCAATGCAGACCAGAAAGCTAATTTGGAAATTTTTCAGTGAACTTGTATTTTGGCTTCTAAACCAAAAAAACAAACCCGCTGCCATCAAGTCGACTCCAACTCATAGCGACCCTATAGTGACACCAAATTCTTTCTTTTAAATCATCTATAATTGTTGTCTTAGTTATCTAGTGCTGCTATAACAGAAATACCATAAGGGAATGGCTTTAACAAAAAGCAATTTATTCTCTCACAGTCTAAGAGGCTAGAAGTGTGCATGCAGGGCTCTGGGGGAAGGTCTTTGTCATCAATCTTCCCCTGGTCTACGAGCTTCTCCTCACAGGGGCTCCGGGTTCAAAGGATGTGCTGCCCTCCTGGTTCTTCATTCTTGGTGGCATGAGGTTCCCCTGCCTCTCTGCTCTCTTCTCTAGTTTATATCTCAAAAGAGGTTGACTTAAGATACAACCTAATCTTATTAGTTTGAGTTATATCTCATTAATATAACTGCCTCTAATCCTGCCTGATTAATGTCACAGAGGTAGGATTTATAACATATAGGAAAATCGTATTTGTTGACAAAATGGTGGACAATCACACAATACTAAGAATCATGGCCTAGCCAAGTTGATACACATTTTTGGGGGACACAATTCAAACCATACATTTGGTTATTTATTTATCTGAGGGCGGTGATAGTCATGGAAATGTGCCATCCAGATCTTCTGTTGGGAGAGCATAGTTAACTGGCAGCCCCACCTGCCAGCCCTTCGGATCCATTATCATATTTGTGCTGCTCCCAGCAAATGACTATGGTCGGTGGGAATACTGGAGTAGGCCAACTCCTGCAGGGGCCCTGTACCAGGGATCTTTGGCTTTTGGACTCCGCACCGGCCTGCCAAAACTTTCCTAGAACTGTGTACAATCTGAGACTCTTCTTACCTAATCTTCCTTTCTCTCCACTCCTCTTTCACAAGTGTCAGGCCTGCATGGAAGTCTAAGGTTTTCCTTGCCTACTCCTGCTCTCTCCTCATTCTTCACAGGTGTTTCTCCCAGTAACTCTCTTGTAATTTAATCCCATTTCAGCATCTGGTTCTCGGAAGCCCAAACTGACACAAGAGTCCCTGTTAAACTGAGATGGACTTTGATACCCCAGGAGCTAGTTTTTTCTAGTTTTTGAAAATTTGAGTAATAATCAGAAACAGACCTTTCCCATTCTCTAAAAATTCATTAAAATGTCTTTGAATGTTGCATATCAATTAAAAAAATAGGAAAATTAAAAAAAGTTATCATTTATTACTTATTATGTGTCAAGCATTTTTATCTTCATTATCTCATCTCATTCTCATAAAACCTTTATGAAGTAGGTTTTACGATGTTCATTTTATACAGGCAAGAACTGAGATTTACAGTTTGCCCAAACACAAAACTGGGAAGGGAACCAGATCTGGCATCACTGAAGAGCCTGTGCTCTGACTCACTGTGTCTTATCAGAGAGATCATTATATAAAGTGTTTATGGTTGTCATTTGCTTTATAGAATAACAGAATTTCTCTAAGTAATACTTTTTGCAATATTAAAAATTATACACCAGCTGTAACTTTGGATGTAACTCTTAACCTTCTTCTGCACCTCCATCTAAAAAACGAGGCAAGTGAACTAATACTAAAGTCCTTTCAATTCTGAAAAAGAATTCTACTTTTAAAATGGATCAAGGAAAACCTGCCTTTATAAAGTCTTTCAAAATCAATTGTTCTTGAAAGAACTGTTAGAGAAAGAATTAAGCTTAAATAACAAAAAGGAAAAGCAGGTTTGACATAGATCTGAGAATTGATTCTTCAGGGAGTTATGTCAAGTGGAACAGAACACCTTATTCTCTTGAAATTATGTTGTTGTTAGGTGCCATTGAGTGGCTTTTGACTCATAGCAACTCTGTATACAACAGAAGTAAACACTGCCGGGTCCTGTGCCATCCTCACAATTGTTAGGTTTGACCCCACTGTTGTAGTCACTGTGTCAATTCATCTCCTTGGGAGTCATCTTTTTTTGCTGATCCTCTAATTTACCAAGCATGATGTCCTTCTCCAGGGACTGATCTCTCCCGATAACATGTCCAAAGTATGTGAGACGTAGTCTTGCCATCCTTGTTTCTGAGGACATTCTGGTTGCACTTCTTCCAAAACAGATTTGTTTTTTTTTTTTAGCAGTTATATTCAATATTCTTTGTTGTTTACAACTTTCAGCAAGCAAGGTTGTGTCATTTGCTTAACCCAGATTGTAAATGAATCTTCCTTCAATCCTGATGCCCCATTCTTCTTCATATAGCCCAGCTTCTCGGATTATTTGCTCAGCATACAGATTGAATAAGTATGGTGAAAGGATATAAACCTGACGTACATCTTTCTTGACTTTAAATCATGCAGTATCCCCTTGTTCTGCTCCCATGACTGCCTCTTAATCTATGTACAGGTTCCTCATGAGCACAATTAAGATTTTTGGAAATCCCATTCTTTGCAATGTTACCCATAATTTGTTATGATCCACACACTCGAATGCCTTTGCGTAGTCAATAAAACACAGGTAAACATCCTTCTGGTATGCTCTGCTTTCAGCCAGGATCCACCTGACGTCAACAGTGATATCCTTGGTCCCATGTTCTCTTCTGAATCTGGCTTGACTTTCTTGCAGTTCCCTGTCGATGCACTGCTGCAGCCACTTTTGAATGATCTTCAGCAAAATTTTACTTGTGTATGATATTAATGATATTGCTCAATAATTTCTGTATTCATTTGGATCACCTTTTTTTGGGATAGGCATAAACATGGATCTCTTCCAGGCAGTTGGCCAGGTAGCTGTCTTCCAAATATCTTGGCATAGACGAGAGTGAGCACTTACATCACTGCATCGATTTGCTGAAATATCTCAATTGGTATTCTGTCAATTCCTGGAGCCTAGTTTTTCGCCAGTGCTTTCAGTGCAGCCTGGACCTCTTCCTTCAGTAACATCGATTCCTGATCATATGCTACCTCCTGAAATGGCTGAATGTTGACAAAATGTTTTTGGTGTAGTGACTCTGTGTATTCTTTCCATCTTCTTTTTGTGCTTCCTGCATCATTTAATATTTTTTCCATCGAATTCTTCAATATTGCTACTCGAGGCTTGAATTTTTTCTTCGGTGCTTTCAGCTTCCGAAATGCCAAGCATATTCTTCCCTCTTGGTTTTCTAACTCCATTCCTTTGAACATGTCATTATAATACTTTATCTTCTCGAGCTGCCCTTTGAAATCTTCTGTTCAGCTGTCTGACTTCATCATTTCTCCCATTTGCTTTAGGTACTTAACATTCAAGAGCAAATTTCAGAGTCTCCTCTGACATCCATTTTGGTCTTTTCTTTCTTCCCCGTCTTTTTAATGACCTCTTGCTTCCTTCATGTAAGATGTCCTTCACGTCATTCCACAACTCGCGTGGTCCTCCGTCACTAGTGTTCAATACGTCAAATCTATTCTTCAGATGATCTCTAAATTCAGGTAGGATATACTCAAAGTCATACTTTGGCTCTCATGGACTTGTTCTAATTTTCTTCAGCTTCAACTTGAACTTGTATATGAGCATTGATGGTCTGTTCTGCAGTCAGTCCCTGCCTTGTTCTGACTGATGATACCGAGCTTTTCCATCATCTCTTCCCACAGATGTAGTGGATTTGATTCCTGAGTATTTCATCTGGTGAGGCAGATGTGTAGAGTCACCGTTTATGCTGTTGAAAAAAGGTATTTGCAATGAAGTCATTGATCTTGTAAAGTTCTATCATGCGATCTCCAGCATCGTTTCTATCACCAAGGCCATATTTTCCAACTATTGATCCTTCTTCTTGTTTCCAACTTTTGCATTCCAATCACCAATAGTTATCAGTGCATCCTGACTGCATGTTCGATCAATTTCAGACTGTAGAAGCTGGTAAAAATCTTCACTGACAGCATCGTATTTCAGGATAGATCTTGAAATGTTCTTTTTGACAATGAATGCGATGTCATTCCTTTTCAAGTTGTCATTCTCAGCAAAGTTGACTGTATAATCATCCGAATCAAAAGGGCCAACACCAGTCCATTTTAGCTCACTAATGCCAATGTTTGTGTTCCATTTCATTTCCGATGATTTCCAATTTTCCTAGATTCATACTTCACACATTCCATGTTCTGATTATTAATAGATGTTTACAGCTGTTTCTTCTCATTTTGAGTCACGCCATATCAGCGGGTGAAGGTCCCGAAAGCTTGATTCCATCCATGTCATTGAGGTTGACTTTACTTTTGGAGGCAGCTCTTCTCCAGTCATCTTTTGCATGCTTTCCAACCTGAGGGGCTCATCTCCCAGCACTATCTCAGACAATGTTCCTTCCACTGCTATTCATAAGCTTTTCACTGGCTAATTCTTTTCAGAAGTAGACCGTCAGGTCTTTCTTTCTTGTTTGTCTTAGTCTGGAAGCTCAGCTGAAACCTACCCACCATGGGTGACTCTGCTGGTATTTCAATACTGGTGGCATAGTTTCTAGCATCACGGCAGTACAAAAGCCCCCACAGTCCAACAAACTAACAGATGTGTGGGAGATTCAAATTATAGGCTGGTTCAGTTTGTTAAGGCCCTTCTCTCTGCAAGTTAAATTGCTAACAAAGTGGTTAAGAGGTTGGCTGCTAACCAACACAGTTACAGTTCTAATCCACCAAGTGCTCCTTGGAAACCCTATGGGGCAGTTCTACTCTGTCCTATAGGGTTGCTACAACTTAATCTACTTAATGGCAATGGATTCTTTTTTTTTAATGGTGCTAGACTTACTAGTCTGTAGTTATTTATTGTAAATTTAACAAATTTATAAAATATACAAATTTACTGTTTACTATGACCTACGAGACCAGTTATGAATTGAATTGTGTCCCCCCAAAATATGCGTTGTTAAATCCTAACCTCTATGCCACCAGTTTTTGCTTCTAAAGGAAAATACAAGGCTCTGAAGATGGATTTTTCACTTCCTCCTTCTACATATGCTACCATGGCCATCCGAGAAGTGCTTAATATGGATACCAGCATCAAGAACCAGACCCAGCTCAATACGACCTGGCTCTGCTGAGTACCTCGTCCACAGATTAGAAAACGCACATGCGTGTTGCTTACTTGCTTCCTGTTCATTTTTCTCTGAGGACAGATCCATATGTGGATTTTGAATCTTTGTAGTAAAATATTATTTGTATTTTTTCAAGTTTTTATTAGCTTAAATCAATAATTTGCAATGTTTGTACACACATACAAATCCTAAGGATCCTAACTATAGCCCAGAGAATATAAAATTGGTCAGAATAAACTTCAGGTGCTTCAGTCATAGTAAAACATCAGCTTTACTGGCATTATAATAATGAGAAAGGACTTTGATCTAAAGTAGCAATTTTAGGTGTTTGCTACTTTCTTGAAGGACAACAGATTCCTAAGACATCTGTAAATGCAGTATACAACAATGTATTTTAAGACACAAATGCAACCAAACAAATCTTGACTATGGTTAAATAATTTGAGATCCCCTGACTACATATAAATACAGTACTCAGGCTTATTTAAATGATAATGAAACACATACAGGGTCATAAACAGGGCAGTGATTGTCATTATCTAGTTCATGTGCCTGTACCAGGTTCAGGCAGGCATCTACAGGCTTTTCAGTTGCAGTAGCTTTTGCATTTATCTTACTGCCTTGCAGGAAAGTTGCATTCTTTTCTTGATGTAAACATTTGCTGCTATTTTTATTCATTAAGATCTAATTTTTACTCTTTCCGCTGGACTGGTATTTGTTCAAAAATAAATAATGGCAGAGAAGAAAACTTCAAAAACTTACAAGGGCTCCTCCTATGTTACCTGTGTTACCCTGTATCACCAAGAGTTTAGGTTATTTCCATTCCAGGCAGTGCGTAAAACTTGCCGCTGGTGTGAAAGGATAAATAAACCTTTCTAAAATTATGTGACATAAGTGTACCAGTGTTTATTTTCTATCATTTCTGGAACCAAATGTAATAAATATTTTTTAAAACTCCTAAAAAAAAATAGAATCCTGTACGTGAATAGGTTGTCTTTGTTATGTTAATGGGGCGGGATTAGTGTAGGTGTCTTAGATTAATCTCTTTTGTAATATAAAAAAGATTGAACAAGCAAGCAAAAGGAGCAGTGATGGGAGGAGATGCCAGGCCATATGAAGATAGCCCAGGAACAGAAGCACAAAGGAGACAAGGACCTTCCTCCAGAGCTGGCAGACAGAGAAAGCCTTCCCCTAGAGCCAGTGCCTTGAATTCAGACTTCTAGCCTCTTAAACTGTGGGAAAACAAATTTTGTCTGTTAAAACCATCCACTTGTGGTATTTGTTATAGCAGCACTAGGTAACTATGACAAAGCTCAATGGTACCAGGCCTGCCTCTGCAGCTCACTTCCTGTCACTCTCCCACTGCTTACTCCACTGTAGCTACACGGCCGCTTTGCTGTACTTTGATCATGCCATCTTATTCCCGCCTGATGCGTATGTGTTTCTCCCCAGATGCCACCTCCTCAAAGAGACCTGACTTTCCTGATAGCCCACTTCTACCAGCATTCCTACCCCTCACACAGCTTTATCTTCCTGATAGCAGCCATCACCACCTAAAGTTATTTATCTGTTGTTTATCATCTTTTTCTCTCACTGGACTATAAACTCCAAAGGTCAGGGATTTTGTTTTTATTGTTCACCTCTTGTTTCCACAGTGCTGCGTGCTACAACCACATGCTGAATGAATAAATAAAATGAAGGAACATTTAATATTGACTTAAGTTTATTTTTAAAATTCATATTAAAATGATGTATCTCAGTTAATTAATGTAAATACTTGCAAGGTTTATCATTCTTTCTTTGTCTTTTCCTTTAAAGTTGGTCCTGGAGATATGCAAATTCATGCAAATATCAAGCAATCACATACCCGTGCAGGCATTTCTCTTTGCCTTACCTGTCATATTGCAGGTCCTCTGATTACTTTCAAAATGGTACTGTCGTCGTGCTTGAGCAATGTACTCTGCAGCCTCCCTTTCTTGTATTTCTCTGATCTTTTTCTGTCCATATTTTCCCAGGATATAAACTCCTAAAATTATTGTTTTTTTAAAAACAAGCAGGAATATTAATTCAGTTAGAGTGTTAAAGATTCTAAACAATATGTTTAACTTATTGTACCCAACTATAAGGCTTATGTTAGTGAAAAGCTAAAAATCACAACTTTCTTAAAAACTCAATTGAAAAATTGTATAAGACTAGCCTAAAAAGAGGAGCTCTGGTGGTGCAGTGGTTAAGAGCTATGGCTGCTAACCAAAAGTTTGGCAGTTAGAATCCATCAGCTGCTCCTTGGAACCCCTATAGAGCAGTGCTACTCTGTCCTATAGGGTCACTATGAGTCAGAATCAATTCACAGCAATGGGCTTAGCCTAAAAAGATGGAAAAGAAGATCAGCATTTTAACAGCCAACGACAGAGGAAATAACAAGTAAATTATGACTAGGTCTGAAGAACCAGGAAAGGCGTTCGTTAGTTTGGCAATGTCTTTAATAGTGAACTGAAGGTATTCTAAATGTCCAGCAAATAAGGAATTGTTTAAATAAATTATGATCTATCCATACAATGGAATCTTATGCAACTATTAAAAACTACATTGTTCAATAGTTCACAAGTCAACGAAATATCCATGTCATATTGTTAGATAATAAGATCTCTGAGGTTTTTTTTTTTTTTTTTTTAAATGCAGGAAGATATACAGAAAAAAGATAGGTTTTAATTTCTATCATAAATAATGATCATTGCTGAATGGTGGGATAACAAGTGATTTTTTCCCGTTCTGTTGGTTTCTCTATATTTTCTTCAATGAATATATTTTTTAGAATATAAGATAATCTTTTTAAAGTAGGAATGAAAGAAAGGTGGTTATGCAGACATCTATTTACTCACTCGTGTTAGAAAAATCTCCCTGTCTGAGAAAGGAGAGAGAATACAACTTCAACTATCTAAAAACTAGTAATTCAAATGGAAAAGGGAGTCAGAAGAGGGTAGGAAAAAAGCTACTGCCGTCGAAGAGGGCAGAGAAATCCCAAATTACAACACCACGGTATGAAAACAGAGGTGTTGTCATGTGGTCTGTAATTTGCTTTGAAACATTTCAGCATAGACAGCGTGATATAAACGTGTACAGTTAGTTGCCCTAATTGGGAATATTAACATGCCAAACTGGTTGGTTAGTTAGCACTGGATCAAAGCCATACTTTCAGACTTAAATGCTTCAGCTAATCTTTGAGCAGCATCAAACATTGTTGATTTCTGCATAATGAATATTAGACACAGATTTTCATAGATTAAACTAGGGGTGTTTAAGATACTGGATTAGCTAGAACGTAGGGTTCATAGCCAAGTCATAGGAACCATAATATAAGAGCAAGGCCCTTCGCCCCTAGGAATGATTTAGCTGAGTCCTCAGCTGCTAGCTCAGAGGATTCTTGAGCAGATGAGTTAACGGGATGGCCAGCTAGATCTCACCACTGGAACATCGCCGCATTTGCTTCAGGTACATCTTCTATGCATAGTTCTATTGTAGCACCATAATAGGGCAGGGCACTGGGACTCCAGTGAGCTTACAGAACAGGCTGTGCAACTGTTTTTATCTCTGTTTGCTAATGGATTTTTTTTGTCTGTAGTAGAATTTGGTTTCATTACAACTGGCATGCAAGGTTGTAGGTCAGTAGCTAATCCTCACCTACCCTCAACCGTTTGTGGCTCCCAGTATCTACCAAAAAGAACCTAAGAATTGTGCATAACCTAACTGGGGAGGGGACAACCCTCTAAAAACTGCAAAACAAACACATGTCCTGAATTATTTTCACTAATGAAGGTTTGTAGATAAGCTGATAAGATGATATACACTCTCAAAAATAAAAGGGTATGTGGTACAATTAGACATAAATAAGTATGACTGCTGTTGCTATGTTTGTATGCAAATAAATGTTATCATGTTTAAAGAATAAAGTGTCATATAAGTGGCTTCCTAGTTTTTTCACAATTTATCCTCAATAAACTGATGATAGTGCTACAGTACCAAAAAGATGAAGAAGCTGACTTATGTTTCACAAAGTAACACTTTAACAGGACTCTTAATTAACGACGAGTTCTGAATGAATTGCTTGTATCTTACTTTGAACAACAGATTACTGAGTTTATGTGTAAAATGATTATTATTTCTCAAATTATATTGTAAAATGAAACACTGAAATGACACCCTTTGCACAGCTAAGAATTTTTCTGGACTATGAGTATATAAATTTGATCGGTATGTGCATGTTCCTAGGGACAAGGTCTACACTTTCATCAGATTCTCAAAAGTGTCTGACAAAAAAATTTTCAAGAACTACTGTGTTTGGTAAATGTAGTATATTCTAATTAAAGCAAAGAAAAATGAATTAAGCTAAAATCCCACAATCCGTATTTGTTTTGAGTTAGCACAAAAAGAAGTTTCTACATAAGGTGTAATTTAGGCTCTTATCCCCGAAATCCATGAATTCTGGTCTTGTTAGATTGGTGTCCCCAGGAAAATAAGAATGAGGGCTGAGACTTCATTGGTTAAAACTGGAGCTCAGGACTGTATGCACCTGACTGCTGGCAGCAGCCTGAATTCTGACCTGGAAGACAGGAGATATTGATGGCTCTGGAACCAACAAGTTAGGTGACTTTGAGCAAGTCCCTTCCTCTCGCTGGGTCTAAATTTCTTCATCCATAAAATGAAAGGATAGGGTTATATGAGCTTTAAAGTTTTTCTGTAGCTATGACTTTATTTATGAATAGTAAAAACATTTACTAACTACCTCAAAAACATGTAAAATGTTTTGAGATTTCCTTCCAGAGCATTGCTGTTAAAATATCTTCTAGTTTTTCCTTATTGTAAGTACAGTTGTTTTAAAACCAGCTCTTAAGTCTTCTCTTCTTGGATGAAAATCTCTGCAATGCAATTTTACTAGGTTAATAATTGCAATAACAGTTTGAAAATAATCTATGAACATTGTTCCCAATCCAACAGCTCACCAAATTCTGCTATTCTGATTCTACTGCAGAAACGTTTTCTAAGCCTTGCCACTTCTCTCTGTCCCCTCTACCACTGTCTCCATTCAGACCCTGAATACTAATACTCTTGAATTGGTTCAACAGCTTCTTAAGTCTTTTATCTTTGGTCTCACACCCATCTAATCCACCTATTACATGCAAAGTGATGCTGTAAAATATAAACCTTACTTCATCATTCCTGTGTTTAGAATCCTTCAACACCTTGCCATCATACACAAATTTGTTTCTTAATGTGGATTCCCTGTTCCACTTACATCAGAATTACTTTTGTAAGGAAGTTCCATGAAAACATACCCAAATGTCTTATGTGATGCTACGTTCCCAAGACATAGGACTTTGACTGCTACACAACAGAAGCACAATAAATATTTGCTGAATGAATTAAGAAGTTCTTGAGCCATGCTCCAGACCTAAAGAATCAGAATGTGGAATAAAGGTTTCTATATTTTATTAAGCTCCTTAAGTGATTTTTATCCATACTAAAGTCTGAGAAGTACCGATTCAAAGGATGATGTCTAAATTCTGTAGAATGTTTAATAAGGAACACCCTTCACAATCTGGACTCTAGCTATTTCTTCAAACTCACCTTCTGTGACTACCCAGTTGCAGCCTATACTTTTGTTGTTGTTGTTAGGTGCTGTCAAGTTGATTCTTAACTCATAGAAGCCCCATGTGACACAACAGAACTGTCCCATTGGGTTTTCTTGGCTGTAATTTTTATGGGAGCAGATCGCCAAGTCTTTCTCTGGTGGAGCCACAGGGTGGGTTTGAATGGCCAACTTTTTGGTTAGCAGCCGAGCGCTAATAATCGCGCCACCAGTACTTTTATCCTATATTTAGTCGTATTGAAATAGTTTTTAAAAGCTTTTTTATTTTTATTGTGCTTTAAGTGAAAGTTTACAAAAATATGGAATGCTTCGCAAATTTGTGTGTCATTCCTGTGCAGAGCCTGTGCTAATCTTTTCTGTATTGTTCCAACTTTAGTCTATGCGCTGCTGAGGAGAGCACCATAATGAAATATTTGATCAATCAAAAGCAGTCTAGAATGTACCATTGCACTACTTTTTAGGCCGCACCATGAGCTCCTAAAAGTCGGAAACTATTCCTTTGTATTCCTAGAGCCCCATATGATTACAGTTAAAAAAAAAAAAAAAACCACAGCTGCAGAGTCAATTTTGACTCAAAGCGACCCTATAGTGACAGCAGGCACTTAAAGAATCTCATTCACATGGCTGTTGAATGAAAGAATGAATAAATGAAAAACCTGACAGGTAGAATTTACAGGGAATAAGACATACATCATATATACAAGCCCTGTGCTTTTTAGAAATCAGCAAACCAATAAATATGAATCTGGTTGTCCTCTGTTCTGCATGACTTCCTCTAGTGCAGTGGTTCTCAAAGTATGATCTAGGGACCCTTGGGATTCTCGAAGACCCTTTTAGGGTATCTAGGAGGTCAAAACTATTTTTGTAACACTAAAACATTATTTGTCTTTTTCATTCTCATTCTCTCCCGTGTGTTGTTGTGGATTGAATTGTGCTCCTGAAAAAGCTATGTTTAAGTCCTAACCCCTGCACTGGTGAATGTAATCTTGTTTGGAGAAATAAGGGTTTTCTTTGTAGATGTTATCAGCTAAACTAAGAGTTTACTGGTCTGGGGTGGGTCCTAGTCCTAATCCTTTCTAAGTAGCATTTCATAAAAGAGAAGACAGACATGGGAATAGAGTCACACAGGGGGAAGACAGCATTGGTGGGTTTATCTACAAGCCAAGAAATGCCTGAGGGTACAGAAGTTGAAGAAGACAAGGAAGTATCTTCCCCAAAGAGAGATCATAGCCCGCCAATGCCTGGAATTCAGACTTCTAGTCTCCAGAGTTGTGGGAAAATAAATTTCTGTTCTTTAAAGCCACCTCCTTTGTGGTATTTTATTATGGCAGCCTTAGGACACCAAGACAGGTGTACAGTGGAGTGCTCTAGAGGCTATATGATGTATACAATCATAACATAATTGTGAAGGCAGAAGCAGCTATGAGAACCCAGCTTCCTATAGTTAAGCCAGACATCAAAGAGATTTACAAAAATGTAAAACAATGCCATTTGCTTTTGGAAAATATAGTTATTTTTAATAAAAATATATATATAAACATGTCATTTCACTTATCGGTGGAGCTAGGCTTCCCAACCCACAGAGCCAGAGAGCTGAGTGCCTTTTAGCCGATGTTTGATGTTTAATGTTTACTAGCAGAGTGGGATGCCTCCAGGCAGTTACTGGCGGAGCTAGAGAGCTTTGGAACACTTGCCCTAGCAGGGCAGATGTGGGCAGAGAGGCCCGAGGTGCCGAGAGGCCAAGGAACCAGGAAACAGAAGCTGAAGAGACAAGGAACACAGGAAGCAGAGTTGCCTCAATCTCAAAGAGTAGAGTTGTCACTCTGATGGACTAGAATGGGGCCACCCAAAGCTGAGGGAACAGAGTTGCCGCTCTAGTGGGAAGACGATGCTGAAGCCCAGGGCTGAGGGACGTCCACTGAGAATCCGGAGAATGTGGCCAATATCAAGCCATTGTGCAAATAAATGGTCTCAGAGAATGGAGGATAATTTTCAAGCCTTGAGGGCTAATGTAATGTGTTCTGCTAACTTGCTTGGTGCCTGTTATTCCTTCTTTCCCTCCAATTTCTTCCATTTGTAATGGAAATGTCTAGCTTGCGTCTGCCTGTTGCACCATTGTACTTTGGAGGTAGACAATTTGTATTCGAGATTTCACGGATGAGGAAGAATTTTTGGATTTTGAACCTGGAGCTGATGTAAGACTTTTGCTATGATATAATGGGGTGAGTGTGTTTTATATGCAGCAAGGACATGAATTTCGGGGGGCCAAAGTGTGGAATATCATGGGTTGAACTGTATCCCCCCAAAATATGTGTATCAATTTGGCTGGGCCATGATTCCCACTATTGTGTAACTGGTCATCATTTTGTCATCTGATGTGATTTTTCTGTGTTGTAAATCCTATCTCCATGATGTTAATAAGACGGGATTAGTGGTAGTTATGTTAATGAGGCAGAGCTCAGTCTACATGATTAGATTTTGTCTTAAGCCAATCTCTTTTGAGATATAAAAGACAGAATCGAGCAGAGAGACATGGGGACCTCATACCACCAAGAAAGAAATGCCTGGAGCAGAGCAGGTCCTTTAGACCCTCCAAGGTTCCTACGATGAGAAGTTCCTACACCTGGGGAAGAGGGATGACACGGACCTTCCTGCTGAACTAACAGAGACAGAGTCTCCCCTGGAGCTGGCACCCTGAATTTGGACTTCTAGCCTCCTAGATGATGGAATATATTTCTCTGTGTTAAAGCCATCCACTTTTGGTATTTCTGTTACTGTAGCACTAGATGAATAAAACAAGAGTGTAAAGGAGATCTCAGGCCACAAGTTTGAGAACCACTCCTTCAGTCTTTTTACAAACTGGTCAAATTGTACAAATTGGCCTAAAGCAGCTATCCACCAAAAATGCAGGGAAACAGAAATTCCTACTAAGGAAGCTTGCAACCCGAAGTTACAATTCAAGGTTTTTTTTCCCACCTCTGAATGGCCAAACTTCTTTGAGTATTCACCCTGATATCTTACCTATGTTCAAACTTGTCAAAATGTGCCACTTCTTCTGTGAAGTCCTTCCTGTTTTTTTGCAATTGTATAAGCTATCTGTTGCTCTGGTCTGTATAGCATTTTCTTTTCCAGCTCTCTTATGGTTTTGCATTTTAATTATTCGTATACTTGTTTTTCCTTCCTACCAGACCATAAAGTCCATGAAAGCACAGTGGTACAGTGCGGAAAGAGAATGTGCTTTGGGGTTTAACACACCTGGGTTTAGATTCCGGGTTTCTCATTACTAACTCTGAGACCCTGGGCACATTTCTCAACTTCATAGAGCTCTAGTTCCTACATTTTTGAATAGGAATAAAAATAACTAGACTATTGTCAACCCCACTGTACAGAATGAGCTTAGCAAAGTTCAGGGCATACAGTAAGGCACCCAATAAACAGTAGAGTTTACACCTGACTGGTAACCTAAAGGTTGGGAGTTTGAACCCACCCAACAGTACCACGGAAGAAAAGTCCTGGCTATCTGCTTCCATTAATATTACAGCCCAGAAAACCCTGTGGAACAGTTCTCCTCTGTAACACATGTGGTCATCAGGAGGAGGAACTGACTCAATGGCAATTAACAACAAAAACAACTACTACTATTAAAAATCTCCGTAAATCTTGTAGCTCCAATCATACTCCTTTCAACCATACAGGCACTTAATATATTTTTTAAAATTTTTATTTATTTATTTTTTTGCTGTCAGTTCACAGTATTTTTTTTTCTACTTTAGATAAAGGTTTAGAAGACAAACTAGCTTTTCACTAAACAATTAATATACATATTGTTTTATGACATTGGTTGCCAACCCTACAACATGTCAACACTCCCTTTCTTCCCCATTACCAACTTTTCTGTCTCCTCCTGCCTTCTCATCCTTGCCCTTCAGCTGGTGTACCCATTTAGTCTCATTCTGTTTAATTTTGGGCTGAGGGGTGAACCTCAGGAGTGACTTCATTACTGAGTTCAAAGGTTGGCCGGGGGCCATACCCCCGGGATTTCTCCAGTTTCTGTCAGATCAGTAAGTCTGGTCTTTTTTTTTTTTTGAGTTAGAACTTTGTTCTACATTTTTCTCTAGCTCTATCTGGGAACCTCTATTGTGATCCCTGTCAGAGCAGTCGGTGGTGGTAGCCGGGCACTATCTAGTTGTGCTGGACTCAGTCTGGTGAAAGCTGTGGTAGTTGTGGTCCCTTAGTCCTTTGGACTAATACTTCCCTTGTGTCTTTGGTTTTCCTCATTCTCCCTTGCTCCAGATGGGGTGAAACCAGTGGAATATTCAGATGGCAGCTTACAAGCTTTTAAGACCCCAGACACTACTCACCAAAGTAGAATGTAGAACTTTTTTTTAATAAACTATGTAATGCCAATTGAGCTAGATGTTCCCCATTAATATGTATTTCTTTAATTAGAATGACTGAAATCTAACACGCCACAGGACCTTTCCTCTGAAGCAGAAAAAATATGAGGCTCAAACAAATGCTAATCATAGTTATAGTTTTTTTTTTCAGAATGACTTCCTTTTTGTTATAAAACATTAAAATTTTTTCTTTCTGTCCCTCTCAACTTTTTTAGTTCTCCTAATCTGTAATTATAAAGTTCTCGAGAGTTTTTTTTTTTTTTGATCTATAACTATCTCTTAAGCATATTCTTTTGCTTCTCCTGTGATAAATTCTAACCTACCATTAGGCTGTTATTCCTTTTGAGACTGCTAGAGAGGTAACTGTCTTTCCTTCACTAGCAGTAAAAATGTTTTATTTCTTCCATCACACATATATCATTAGCCTCTACAAAAAAGGGATTCAGTTGTTTCAGCTTAATTTAAATATACCTTAGATATCAGAGGATGAAGATAGCAGAAAATAATTTTATCTACATAGCATTTCTCAAATAATCAGATAAAAACAATACGTATGCTCATTGTCGATTTGTCACAGACTTTGGAGACATGCCAAAGACAATCCTTCCCTGATCAATAAGAAGCCTGTTTCAAACTTTGAAGATAAAAAAGGAATCACCAAATCTGAATTACTGAGGCTAAGAGTATTGTTAATTACAAATCGGGGCTAACAGAATATAATCTAGTAGTAAGAGAAAAGCAATCAAATTCTTTGGGAAACTTCCGTCCTTGATTTTTAAGTACTTTTGATTTAAGTACTCGATTTTAAGTACTTCAAAGCAGGTAGTTAGTGATAAGACTATTTCTCAAAAACTCAACTTCTAAAAAGTCCCTCTTTTTTAGCTTAATGTTCCTAGATTTCCTTCCTGTATAAGGCTTCTTATTCTTTCCTTCAGATCTCTGCATATTATGATGTACCATATGAGAAAAAAGCATTTCAGGATTTTTATCTTACCTATTACTAAATCTTCTCTCGGTCTATGCAATGTTGCCAACTAGATGGACATTTATCCCAACTGTGAATATCCTGAGCAATACTGCACATCTCTCAAGCATTTCTGAGCATAATTTGTATTCTAAAATGGCAGAAAAAGAGTTCAAATATTGATTTTTTTTCCTGTCTAGTATATATCTTCTAGTCCTTCAGTACCATTGTGCTGTTTCAAAAAAATTCAAATAAATTTTAAACACAACACAAAGTGCAGGTCTTAGGTAACTGTACTTAGCATATTCTGAAACTCCTGCTAAGGGTGAAAGCCACTTTATATACTTAAATATACAATGTAATGGGAGTGTCAATTAGAGGTGAGGAATCTCACAGGAAAGCAAAAGACAAGAATTAAAACACACGTGTTTGTAAGGGAATGTTGCCTTGAAAGAGAAACTTAATTGCGGTGAGTTTCTTCAAGGTACTTGGGAAAAAAGGACAGGCGAGAAACAGAGTAACAGGCATTGGGAGAGTTGACAGGGCAGAGAGAAGCCCCAGAGCAGCAGAGAGGACAAACTCCGGAGGCCCGTCGCCCTGAAGGCTGGTTACCATTCATGACCGTTCGCGGTTCAAGCGGATCCGTCTACACACTCCGGGCTAGGGTCGCCCAGTCTCCTTCATGCAGAAGGAAGTCACATCTCTCCCCATCCTCTGCTGCCCATGCCCCTTCCACGCACGCTGTCACCCACCTCCGAGGACCGTGCCCAGGAAGATGCACTTCTTTTTGTGACGTTTCAGAAAATTCCACATAGATCTCAGCATCTTCAGGCCCCCGGGGTCCCAGCTGCCTAGGGGTTGGGACTGGCTCACCAGGAAGCCGTTCCTCCGTCACCTGGCCCGGCGGATCCGGCCGGAGCACGACCTCCCGCTGGTGCTCACCAGAAATCTCAAAGCCGACGTTCCGCAGACTCACCGGAGCGGGAAGGAGGCGTGAACCACAGCTGAGCAGCTGCGCTCTCTGTTGTCGCCGCGGCACCGCCGCCGCTCACTGGCCCGGAGCGCCCAGGTCCGTCCAGAATTCGCTCCGGGGTGCCTTGCCGTTCGGCTCGTCCGGAAACGGTGGCCCACGCCCGGCGCGTTCCGCTGCCCCCGCTCCTCTTCCGCCGCAGCCTCTGGAGCTGAGAGCCGGGGACGGGGTGCGGCATGGAGGTCAAGGCGGGCTCCCCGGCGGCTACCAGCGGCGCGCACTCCGTGTCGGCGGCGGAGACCGAGAAGTGGATGGAGGCGGCGATGCACATGGTGAGGAGTCCGGGAGGCGGGCGCGCGGAGGGAACTTCCTTCGCCGGCGGCGGCGCTCTCAGCCCGAGTCTGGCGTTTGAACGGAAGCCAGGGTGCGCTTTGGCGTCGCCATACCCAGGACGGCGCTGGCGGCCTCTGGGTGGACGGCCGGCTGTGCTGCCCGAAGTCTGTGTTAGTCCGGCCTCACAGTAGCTCTCGGGGAAGGAGGAAAGGGGCCGGGTTTGGGCTTCACTGCTACCGCGTAGGCGCCAGACTTTAACCCTATTCTGCCCGCTCTTCTGTGCACACAAACTCGCAAATCCTCAGTCACATTATTTTGTGGGTTTTTTTTTTTTTGCCCTTTCAGCATATCTAGTAGGAAGGAAGCTGAGGGTGGGAAAGGTGTTTTTCGTAGAGAGCCTTATAAAAACAAGTCCCTGTACCGTCACCGTCTGCTATTCATTCCACTTGCTTCTGCAGCTTCCCCCCCCTCACTCACTTCAGGACTGATGATTGGGGAGGACTCTAATCAGATTTGCATGTAATCCGATTTGTGTGTGTCGCTGGGCTGCTAACTGAAAGGTTGGATATTCCAGTCCACCCAGAGGGTCCTTGGAAGAAAGGTCTGGTAATCTACATACAAAAAATAAGCCATTAAAAACCTTACAGAGCACAGTTCTACTCTGACACACCTGGGGTTGCCATGACTGGGAGTCTACTGAAAGGGCAACTGGTTATGCACTTCTGAAAAGTTTAAGGTTAGACTAGAATCACCCCTAAAACCAAACTGTTGCTGTCCAGTTGATTACAGCTCATAGCAACCCTACAGGACAGAGTAGAACTGCTCCACAGGGTTTCCAAGACTAATCTTTTTGGAAGCAGATCCTCAGGTCTTTTGTTCCATGGAGCTGCTGGTTGAATCACCCAACCTTTCTGAGTGCTTAACTTTTGCACCACCAGGTCATTGTATACACACACACACATGCACAGATTGATTATTAATTGATTCTAAGAATTGTGAGGACTGGTAAATCCAAAATTCAAAGGTCAGGCAGACTGGAAACTCTTAGCAGGATATCTATGCTACAATCTTGAGGCAGAATTCTTTTCTTCGCAGAAACTTCAGTTTTTGCTCCTAAGGCTTTCAACTAATGGGATCCCAAAACCCACAATGGGATCAGGCCTACTTAAATTATTGAGGGTCACAGCAACATCTAGGCTAGTGTTTGACCAAACAACTCATCACCATAGTCTAGCGGTCAACACTACTATCGCTCTGATGGGTAGAACATTTTTGGAAGGAACCTGGCATAACATGATTACCAGCCACAAAAACGATTTTATCATTTGACCCAGTAAGGTGGTTCTGTGGCATTTATCTAAAGTAAATAATTTAGATAAAAGTAATGATTGTCATTTCAGTGTTATATAAAAAAAAAAAAAACACCCACTGCCGTCGAGTCGATTCCGACTCATAGCGACCCTACAGGACAGAGTAGAACTGCCCCATAGAGTTTCCGAGGAGCGCCTGGCAGGTTTGAACTGCTGACCTCTTGGTTAGCAGCGGTAGCACTTAACCTCTATGCCACCAGGGTTTCCTCAGTGTTATATATAGCATGAAAACCAAGAAGCATTTCAAACTTCAATAAATGGGAGTTGGTTAATTTAGTTGTGGTGTATTACTGGCGTAAAATAATGTGCAGTTGTTAAAATTATTTTGGCTGTTACCCATTGCTGTCAAATCGATTCCAATTCATAGTGACCCTATAGGACCTCAGAACTTCTCTATAGGGTTTTTAAGGAGTGGCTGGTGGATTTGAACTGCCAGCCTTTTGGTTAGCAGTCTGAGCCGTTAACCATTTTACCACCAGGGCTCCATTATGGATATTAGGTATAAGCATAATGTTAAATATCACTTTGATGAATAATAAGTATAGAAGTGGTATTTAACATTATGTTTATACCCAACCATGGTTAAATATCATGGTAATATTTAACATCAAACAAGCAGAAGACAAATTATTTTATACTATACGTATAGGCTAGGGAAACCCTGAAGGGTAGTGGTAAAGCGCTATGCCTGCTAACCAAAAGGTGAGTAGTTCGAATCCATCAGGCACTCCTTGGAAACTCTATGGGGCAGTTCTGCTCTGTCCTGTAGGGTTGCCATGAGTCGGAATCAACTTGATGGCAGTGGGTTTGGTTTTTGGTTTAACCTTTCATCCAGTGTTCTTGTCTGTAAAATGGAAATATAATATCTATCTCACAGGGTTGAATAGATTGAGAGATGTTTGTCATGCATTTATGATAATATGATCAATAAATGGAGATTGTTATTTTTATGAAATGGACAGAGTAAAAGAGGACACACAAAAATAGTTAACATGGTGAAATTATGGGTGATTTTAAAGAAATTTATCCATGTATTTTCGTAGTGTAAATGTAAATATCTAATTTAAGATATAGAGTTAAAAAAATTAAACCGTAGAAGAACCAGTAGTAAATAAATGGTACAAAAAAACAAACAAAAGCAATCCAACTCATTGCCATTGAATCTATTCTGACTCATAGCGACCCTGTAAGTCAGAGTAGAACTGTCTCATAGGGTTTCCAAGGAGCAGCTGGGGGATTCAAACTGCCGACCTTGCGGTTAGCAGCCTGAGCTCTTAACCACTGTGCCACCAGGGCTCCACAAATAAAGTATTTATATAATCTTGCAAGGGAGGACTGTTCAAAGTATAACACCAAAGGCTGAAAACATAAAAGAAAAATGGATACTAGGTTTTAATTATGTAAACACTGAAAAATGTCTGCATGTTAAAAAGATAAGCTACAAAGTAACAAAACAAATGACAAAGAAAATATTTCAAATATATAAAAGGCACAAGTTTTATAACCTTAATAAATTAAGAACCAGTATAAAGTTATAAGAAAAAAAATACACCCCGTCTTTCTGCTATAATACAAATACAACAAGTTGATGGCTTTAACAAACAAATCTATTTTCTCTCAGTTTAGGAGGCTGCAAGTCCCAATTCGGGGTGCTGGCTCTAGGCGAAGGCTTTCTCTCTCCATTGGCCCTGAGGGAAGGTCCTTGTCTGTTTTCAACTTCTGCTTCTTGGTTCATAGGAGATGTCATGTGGCCTAGCATCTGTCTTTCTCCATCTGTGCTTGCTTGCTTATGCCTACTCTGCTCTTTTATACCTTAAAAAGATTGATTTAAGACATGCCGTATACTAATACTGTCTGATTATCATAACAAAGAAAACCCATTCCCAAATGGGTTTATACCTACAGGTATAGGAGAGGGTTTACAATACATATTTTGGGGGAACACAATTCAATGTATAACGTGCCCTAATACTGAAAATATCAAAGGATATGAACGTGATATTTCTAAGAAGTGAGAAGACGTGCTATTTCACTAGTAATAAATGAAATTCGAATTAAAAAGAGACACAGTTTTTCACAAAAAGGCAAAGGTGAAAAAAAGAATGATGTTTGGTGGTGTTAACAGCATATACATGATGAGTTTGCTAGTTGGTACGAACTGAAATTGGGGCAAACTTTTTAGAGGACAGTTTGGCTATGAAGATAGATAAAGCTTTAAGACTGTGTGCTTTGACCCAGTAATATCCTTTGTAGGTTTTTCTTTTTTTTCCAAAGTATTTCTCTGTTGGGGAAAGTGTAGTTAGAAGCTAGAAATCAAACCCATAGATAAATCATTCTTCAAGATACTGATTGCATTTCCACCATCCTACCTAATTGCATCTATGTCACTAAATTTAACACAGTTGACCACGCTTCTCTCTTGAACCCTTTTTTTTTCTGGGATCTTCCATGACACCACACTTTCCTGGTTTCCCTCGTTTACTCTACCATTATTTATTATTTTTTTAAATTTTGAAATAATTATAGATCCATAGGAAGTTGGTATGTATATATAAATATGTACGTATTTATGTATGTAACTATACAGCTACATGTAAATGTGTGTGTGTGTCTGTACATATATATATGTACAGACACACACAAACAGAAACGCTGGTGGCATAGTGGTTAAGAGCTACATCTGCTAACCCAAAGGTCAGCAGCTGGAATTCACCAGGCACTCCTTGGAAACTCTATGGTGCAGTTCTACTCTGTCCTATAGGGTCACTGTGAGTTGGAATCAACTCAGTGGCAATGGGTTTTTATATATAAAGTTACTATATATATAAACTCATTGCTGCCATGGCAATGGTTTTTATATATAAAGTTGCTATTTATATGCATATATATATAAAACCCATTGCTGCCAAGTTGATTCCGACTCATAGCGACACTACAGGACAGAGTAGAACTGCCCTGTAGGGTTTCCAAGAGTGGCTGATGGGTTTGAACTGTTGACCTTTTGGTTAGCAGCCGAGGTCTTAACCACTGTGCCACCAGGGCTCCACACACACGCACATGGGCGCACACACACACACATATTTATATGTATGGGGAGGTCCCATGTACCCCTCACACAGTTTTCCCCGTGGTAACATCTTGTTTAACTACAGTACAATATCAAAACCAGGAAAATGACATTGGTATAATCTTTAGAATTTATTGAAATTTCACCAGGTTTCCAGTACTCATTCGTGTCTGGGTGGTGTAGTAGTCTGTGCAGTTTTATCACATTTGTGTGATCACCACCACCACAATCGAACTATAGGCTGTTCCATTACCTCTCCCTTGTGCTACCCCTTTATAGCCAACTCCCCTCCCAAACCCCTCACCCCTGGCAACCACTAATCTGTTCTCCATTTCTATAATTTTGTCATTTCAGGAATGTTATGTAAATGGAATCGTACAATATATACCCTTTTGGGACTGCCATTTTTCACTGAGCATAGTTCTTTTGAGATCCATCCAAGTTGTTGAGTGTATTGCAGTGTAGTATTCCATGGTATACATGTACCATAGTTTGTTTAATCATTCATCTAAACCAAAAAACCAAATCGAGTTGATTCCAACTCGTAGCGACCATATAGGTCTGAAGGACATTTGGGTTGTTTCCAATTTTGGACTGTCACAAAGCCGCTGTGAACTTTTGTGTATGTACACAGACTTACATATTGCATGAACATAAGTCTTCACTTCCCTGGGATAAATGCAAGTGCAACTGCTAGGTCATATGGTAAGGGAGTGTTTAGTTAAAAAACTAAACAGCCGAACTGTTTCCTACAGTGGCTACACCCTTTTACGTTCCCATGAACAATGCGTGAGGGTTCCAGTTTCTCCATGCCTTCACCAAGACTTGTTAGTTATGGATTTTTCTGATAATAGCCCTCCTCGTGGGGTGAAGTGATACTCAATGTGATTTTGATTTGCATTTCCCTAGTGATGAAAGACACTGAGCATCTTTTCATGTGCTTGTTGGCCATTCGTATATGTTCCTTGGAATAATTTTTATTCAGATCCTTTACCCATTTTTAAATTGGGTTCTTTGTCTTTTTGTTGTCATGTTGTATATATTCTGGATATTAAATCCTTATCAGATATATGATTCCCAGATATCTTCTCCCGTTCTGTAGGTTCTCTCTTCACTTTCTTGCTAATGTTCTTTGATGCACAAGTTTTTAATTTCGTTGAAGTCCAATTTATTTTTTCTTATGTCGCTTGTGCTTTTGGTCTCATATATGAGTCCATTGTCAAAAATAAGATCTTGATGCTTTACTCCTATATTTTCTTTAAGAGTTTTATAGTTTTAGTTCTTATATTTAGGTAACTCATCCATTTTGAGTCAATTTTTATATGTGGTGTGAAGTCTGGTTTCTTTTTTAGATTGAGATATACTTTACATACAATGAAATGCACAGATTTTAAATATACCATTCAATTAATTTTAAAAAATGCAGACATCTGTATAACCTGCACCCTATCGTGCATGATGTAGACCATTTTTTTAACCCCAGAAAATTTCCTTGTGCCCCTTCCCAATCTATGTACACATCCCTCTCCCCGAAGCAACCACTGCTCCAGTTTCTACCATCATAATGTACTTTTGTCTATTCTAGACTTCTTATGAAGGGAATCATATGGTATTATGTGTGCTTTTGTGTTTGACTTCTTTTATCCAGCGCAATGGCTTTGAGATTCATCTATGATGTACACTATATCAGAAGTTTGTTCCTTTTTACTGTTGAGTAGCTTTCCATTGTATGAGTATGCCACTTGGCTTATCCATTTGCTTTTTCATTGACACCTTACTGTTTCCAGTGTTTGCTATTATGAATAAAAGCCATGATTCTCAGTACTATGTGATTGTCCACCATTTTGTCACCTGATGTGATTTTCTTAAGTGTTGTGAATTCTACCTCTATGATGTTAATGAGGCAGGATTAGAGGCAGTCATGGTCAACAACAATGAAATTGTGGGAAAAGGAAGAAATGAAGTCAGTCAAACTATGAACATTCTTTTACAAGGCTTTTTGTGGATGAATATTTTCCTTTCTCTTAGTAAATTTGGCCACAAGCTATATGTATGTTTAATTTTTAAAGAAACTTCAAAACTGTTTCTAAAGTGGTTGTACCATTTTTACATACAGTTCTTCTAAACTTTTATTGTTTCACTTAGAGCAGAAATTGCAGGCACAGGGCGATATCCAGCCAGAACCTTCTTTTATGCTATTTGGGACTGTGTAGGATAATTTCTATAATTTTTAGGGAAACAAACAAAAATAAGTACAATATTTTCAACAAAGGAAAATTTTAATAAAGGATTTGTAAATGTTACTTATTCTTCAACCTCCTTGTAGAAAGAGAGATGTATTATCTCTGAAAAGAGGCACATAGAGCTGGTGACTTAAGAACAATTGTCAGTACCAGTCTTTTAGTCACATCTTCTTCCCATGAGAGGAGAAATCAGGGGGTTGGGGACCTATGAAAGGGGTTTATCCCTGAACCTCCCTTAATGTGACACAACAGAGAACATAGCGTTAAACACCACTATATTTGAGTGCAGAGAAAGCTCAGTTGCATGTCTTTGTTCTAGCGTTCGCACATGTGTGTACTGTTCATGCTGAATCTCTTTCTTGACTAGAGTCTTCTCAGGTACTGAACTTTTACATCTTAGATTTTCCACTTTGTCTTTCAGGCCAAAGATGCCCTAGAAAATCTTGAAGTTCCTGTTGGCTGCCTCATGATCTACAACAATGAAATTGTGGGAAAGGGAAGAAATGAAGTCAATCAAACTAAAAATGTATGTTAGTTAAACAGTATAATTAAAAACATGTGGCAGTGATGGTAGGAGTGGAGTGAACATATCCCAGTTGGCGAGAAGATGGGACTGAATAGTCCTGTAGGTATTCAGTGGCAGGGCAGTGTTCTTTAACTCCTTTCTTAATGCCTTTGTTTCTGGTTATAAAAGTGATACTTGTTTATTTTTTAAATTTGGAAAATTCATAGAAGTGAAATAAAATAATCTTAGGGATAATTTTCTGTTTCATGGTACTTTTTTTTTTACTTTAACACTTGAATGAAGCTTAAGAACATCTTTTTTTTTCCTCCCCAATAGGGGATTTTATTACATAGGAGTGTCAGTGTGGAAGAAACTGTCCACTTTAAACAAATCAAAACATGGAATGCATCAGGCACATCAGCTGCAAAGGACCAGAAGTGTTAAAAAGCATAGATGTCATCCTGAAGACTAAGGTGCACCTGGCCCAAGCTGTGGTATTTTCAATTGCATCATATGCTTGTGAAAGCTGGCCAGTGAATAAGGAAGACTGAAGAAGAATTGATTCCTTCGAATTATGGTGCTGGCGAAGAATATTGAGTATACCATGGACTGCCAAAAGAACAAACAACCTGCCTTGGAAGAAATACTACCAGAATACTCCTTAGAAGCAAGGATGGCAAGACAACATCTTATATACTTTGGACATATTACCAGGAGGGATCAGTCCCTGGAGAATGACATCATGCTTGGTAAAGTACAGGGTCAGTGGAAAAGAGGAAGACCTTAAATGAGATGGATTGACAACAGTGGCTGCAACAATGGGCTCAGGCGTAACAATGATTGTGAGCATGGCGCAGCACCTAGCAGTGTTTCATTCTGTGGTACATAGGGTCGCTATGAGTCGGAACCGACTCGACAGCACCTAACAAAAACAATATATGAAATTCCACATTGTAAGACACAGAAATTTAAATTGTAAAGCATTCTTTAGTTCCTTTAAATGTTGTGTTCCTCCTAGCAAATGAAAAGATTACCCTCAATTTATAACTTTGGAGGGATAAAAAGATTGTATAAAGGAAGCTTTCTTTATCAGATAACTCAGCTAAGTAAAGGCTCCGTCACCTGATGTCCCTGTCCCTACATGTGGTATGGACACTTTAATACCCTGTGTCTTTTAATTCATCATGGTTAGGTCAGGGAGTTCAAGGTTTAAGGCAGTGCTTCTCAAACCCGGTATCGCAGTGATCATGGTGTCACAATGGTAAGTATACATGGGAAGTGCAATGAAGTATCAAATTTTGTGATTTAAAAAAAACACTAGATGGACTCCAAGAAAGCTTATAACTGTAATGTCACTCACATGGACTTAGAGCCTATTGTGCAATCTCGGAAGCCAGAGAATGAGCTGGTGTTGGTACTGATGTGCTGGGAGCTTTCAAGTTCATCCATCACATCTATCAAAATAGAAGAGAAAAACCGAGACTCAGCAAAGAACGTGCAAAGTAGGAACCCAGATTCACTGGGCAGTTATCACAAGGTTATCAGAATAACTGTGAGATAAATGGTAAGTATAAAATAGCAATTAGGGAATATATGGACACTTGGGAATGGAACTCTGTAAGGATTAAACAACTTTGTCTTTTCAAATAATTGTCATATCACCTGATTAGTATTTTGTGGTTAGGTGTGATACTTTTACATGAGAACTTTGAATGTCTTATTGAGATCTATCTTAACCCCCCAATGACCTGAGTTTCTTCCATACCTTTAAATTAACCCGGATTTATTTTGGTATTCTATGTCATATAGATTATTACCCTGCAAACACAGGATAGGAAGACCCTTGACCCCAAGTGAGGAGATCTGAGTTCTACTTTTGGCTCCTAGATACCACCACTTCTCCCAGCTGTGTGTCTTTAACCCATTTTTTTTTTTAAGCTAGCCTAGATTGTGTTTCTTTAACAGTAAAACAGGGAGTTGACTGAGATGATTCGGTTCAACAATTATTTACTGAAAATTACAGTACAATTGATTTAGAAATTCTGAATTTGGTTTTTCAGAAGCTCCTAAGTTGGGGGTGGTTCAGGTATGTGGTCAGCTTTAGGGACCTCTTCTCTAAAGCACCTTCCAGCTCTGACTTTATAATTTTGTGATGTACCTGTGGAGCCCCTGGGCCAGCGTGACTCCCATCTGCCTCTGGCTTCTGTGGCAGGAGGGACCTTTGTGGCAGCACTTCCACGCATTGCCCTGTGGCAGATTAGCTCCTTCCTGCCCTCCCTCTTCTGCTTGTTCAGGACAGAGACTTTTTATCTCACAGAATTTTCATAGTGCCTTGTTAGCACTTGGTGTAAGTTTGTAGATAAATGCTATTGTTTCAAATATTGTAAATACTGCATGTAATATCTGTGATTTGCATCATGGTATTTTAGTTAGGGGAGAGAAAAGGGAGAACAGAGCTCACAAAGGACATATTATAGCATTATGCAGCACAGTGCCACACACTACTCAGATTGCAATTATGTGATGTCCCCATTGTTGTCGAGTCAATTCCGACTCATAGCAACCCTGTAAGAGAGTAGAACTGCCCCGTAGGGTTTCCAAGGCAGTAAATCCTTATAGAAGCAGACTGTAGAGGTGTGTATATACCAGTGTACTCCATCTTATACATGGGGAAACCAAGGCTTAGAGAAGTTATGAAACTTGCTCAAAGCCACATAATTAGTATTGTCACGGTCAGAATTCAAATGTGGGTGTGGTAGATTCCAAGTGCTGTGTGATGTCTCCTGGACTGTCCAGCCTGCTTCTCTTTAGAGTCAGCCTGTATATAAATCTCATCCCAAAGAAAATGTGATGCCATTCCAGTGAACTAAATACAGATATGCTTAGCGTGAGGTCAGTGAGAGCCGTGAAAACACATTTGAAACTAGAGCGTATGCTTATGAAATTTGCAAACTTCTCTTAAAATATTCAGAAACCATAGATCTGTTCTTTTGAGACTTATCTTCTCTATGACACTTTAATTAAAAGCGTTTCCTCTAAGCTCCTTGACTAAAGATGTGGCGTGATGTGTACGGCATTTCCAATTGGGCGTCTTTCGTTGGTGAGGTTATGGATCTTGAATGGAGGAACACATTGTCAACTGTTCAGAGTGTCCTGAAACCTTTATTCATTAAAATGCTGGCAGAAATGATAGGCACAAAAGGTTATCTTTTTGTTGAAATTATTTGTAAAATAGCAGTTACATGCAGGAAAAACATCAGTCCAAGCATCTCTCTCTTTTCCAGGCTACTCGGCATGCAGAAATGGTGGCCATCGATCAGGTCCTAGACTGGTGTCATCGCAGTGGCGAGAGTCCTTCTGAAGTGTTTGAACACACCGTGCTGTACGTCACCGTGGAGCCCTGCATCATGTGCGCGGCTGCTCTCCGCCTGATGAGTATCCTTGGACTTCATGGGGGTGATGTCTTGTCCCCTCCCTGCAAGCACAAAATGGTCACCCATATAACTCATTCTTATATTTGTGAAACAAACCATAGGAGGTTCATGTTACAGAATATTGTGTCCCTGGGCCAAAAAAAAAAAAGATTTAAATAATAAAACAACCTTTTTTTTAGATCAATAACATGTAGCTATCATACAAGTAAGCTAGAGAAAGAAAAGCTTAGCACTAAAGTTAAACAGCTATTAAGGATAAATCATCAATTAAGTTAAAGTAGATTTTAAAACACTGGGCATAGGAAAAGAGCTGAAGAATGGGCGCCTAAGTTTTGCCTTTGGATAGTGGATTACAGGTGATTGGCAATTTTTCTTTCTTTTTATCCATTTTTGTTTAAAAAGTAAATAAGTAAAAAAGAACAAATCATTTATGATATAATTGTAAGTAAATGGGAAATTGACAAAGTTGCAGCTCTTTGGATTGTGTATTCCATAGAGTAAGCAACACAAATATTGAACAGTTTAGTCTCTAAAGATCTTCTTAAAAATTTATTTGAAAATTCAAAAACTCTCAGTTTCATACTTGCATATTTTTCTAAGTACTTGTTTTGCTATATGTTTATGAGTAATTTTATCACTGTAAAATATTACAGATTTTTAGTATAATAAAATGTATAATCTATACTTTGTAAAAGAGGAGTTATGGTCAACTAGAACCCTAAATTCATTGTCTTTAAACATTAGTGTGAATCATAAAATACAAGGTGATAATCAGATTTCTCCTTTATAGAACGGCAGTCTAGACCATGAGGGATGAAATATTGTATCCAGTACCAAGCAGCTTATTGAGAGATTTAGGACAAGAACCAGATCTTCTTGCTTTGGCTTTGAGTTATACTTACCCGTAAGTTAGGGCACAGAGCCTAGTTGTTGCAGGAATGGATGAACTCTTGCTGTACGTTATCCTGACTGAAAACGTGCCCCATGAACTTTGAGTTCAAATCCTATTTCCTAATCAGATATCATTTATCTTCATTCTTCTTCCCTGCTAGACTGTGAACATTTCGAGACTGTGTCTGAGACTTAACATCCCTTCTTGTGTTGTTCTAACACCAAAGGGGCTGATGCATTTAGTACTTAGCAGTTTACCAGTGCTAAGTTAAATTAAAAAAAAAAAGCCAATATTTGTTGAATTTGTACTCTATGAATATAAATGTTTTAAGCATTTGGTATGTTTTAACTCATTAAATCTCATAGTAATAGTGTGAAGTAGATACTCTTTATTATCCCCATTTTAAGGATGAGGAAACTGAGACATAGAGAACATCCTAATTGAACTAGAGAAAATGGCCCGTTGTTTTCTTCTGAGGGTTTGCTTTTGTGTAGCTGTTGAGTGAATGAGAAGCTAAGTGCATCAAGGTATTAAAAAGATGACGGACAGGGTTGAGAGGGGAAACTGGCAAACTAACCAGAGGTGGGTATCTATTAGGGAAATAACTGTTAGTCCACTAGATTAGAAGTGAATTGAAAATAGAAGAATAACCTGCAAATTGGTCTAACGCCAATTTATAAAATGAATCATACGTTTCCCTCAAATACTGGGGATAGGCAAAACCAAGCCATAGGCACCTGATGTGCTTTTATAGTGAATAGTTTTCTTCATGTGAAAATGATGGCGGGGTGGTGTTTGACCTCCTCTAACTTCCCAAGGGGGAAGGAGAATCCAGATAGACAGCCCAAGGCTGATTCATATTGAGGCAGAGGTCAGACATGCCTCCTCTCTCCATCATCTTTACCAATTCCAACACCATCCATCCTTCCCATGGCGCTCTTCTCTGCTGGGTTTGATGATTCATTGCAATGGCTACACAGAACTCACAGACCATACTCATGATTATGGGGTTTTATTAGGGAAGTACCAGGTTATAATTTAGGTTCAGGAATGCTCAGGATATAGTTCTTCCATCAGGACAGCCTCTTCCCAGCTGTGACTGCAGGCATGCTTCTCGCTGGCCCTATGCCTCTGCCCTACTCGGGCAAGTGTTAACAAAGCTCTTTTAGCTCTGCCGGTAAGTACCCTCAGGCACCCCATGCTGCCAGTAAGCCTTGGTCCAAAGACACTCAGCTCTGACTCTGTGGGTCAGCTAACGTAGCTCCATTAAGTGCCCAAAAGCACCCTACTCCACCAGCAAGCCTCCTGCTCCAAGGCACTCAACTTTCTTGCTCTGCAGGCTGGGAAGCCCACTACGCCATCTTCTGCTGGTCTCTCTTATTGCCATTTCTCTGCCACCAGTTCTTGCTGTCTTCAGTGTTACAGCTCTTTCTCAATCTCCTGGTTCCAGGAGCTTCTCAGCACAGGGATCCTGGGTCCAAAGGGCACTCTCCACCCTTGGCTCTTCTTCCTTGGTGGTGGTGAGACTCACTTCCTCTCCTCAGGGATGGCTCATTTTAAGCCTAGTGGGATGGCAAAACTGACGAATTCCCTCATTAGAGTTCCATATATCTTATTAGCATGGCCATTCGGTGGTGGGATTTACAAGACCATGGTGAGAAAGCCACACAAAAGCAGTCCATCACACTGCACTTCATAACTCCTGTCTCCACAGCTAGACAGTGGAGTGTGGCAGGAGGAACAGCAGGAGTCTAGGTCTCAGCCTAGCACATCCTCTTTTAGGACCTCCTCTTCCTTGTTTATGAAATGACTAGATCAGAGGTTTGCAAGCTCATATCTGCTTCAGGAAGTTTGGGGCCAGAAAGAAGGATCGAGGGTCAGTGTTGAAGTTCCCGTCCCCATCCTGCCTCACAGAGCAGCTCAGCTAGTCTGTTTTTTTGGGAGTGGAGTACAGGTTATATTTCCTTGGGGAAAAGAACAAGGGATACTCTTATTTTCAAAAGGTGAAATTCCTGAATTAAACTTCTGCCTCTTTTCTGGCTTGAATCCTCTGATGATTCTGAAAAAAGTGATTTAGGAGAGACCAGAAGAGAGCACTCAACTGTAAGCAACTCGCAACTACGTACTCAGTTTTCATTCTGTTTGCACCTGTTGGATGTTAATTTTTAAATAGTTTAAACCTTTCTTTTTTATGTAACTGGATTGTACGGTTTTTAAGAGGGAGCCAAAACCTAATTCTTTTTCAGATTAGACATGAGCTTTCCTTTCCAGAATGGCTGGTATAAAGCTACCGTAATTTTGTCATAATATGTACTTGAACTGCACAGGACCTTAATTCTTTCTTAGAAATCCCGCTGGTTGTATATGGCTGTCAGAATGAACGATTTGGCGGATGTGGCTCTGTTCTAAATATTGCCTCTGCTGACCTACCAAATACGGGGAAACCATTTCAGGTAAAGTAAATTGCTTGTTTATTTCTTTCTAATTGATCTTTTTATGGGTTTGTATATAGTTAATGTGTGCTCAGTAGATACCGAGTAACCGTGATAGGGCCAGATAGGACCTTAGAACCTCTGGGCGAGTTCATTTATGCCTCAGTGTAAAACTACAGGTAAAATTACTAAATGTGTTAATCAAAGATTGTATAGAAGAATCTTGATTAAGAGGAGTGGAAATGTAGAACAATTTCAGATTCTCATGGAATCCAGAATTTTTGGAGCCATTGAGGCTGGGTGAACCCCTGAAACTATTGCCCTGTGATGATCTTTAAACCTTAAACCAAAAATCTCCCCTGAAGTCTTCTTTAAACCAAACAACAGTTTACCTTAATTAGTAAAGAATGTCAGCCTTGAGTGTTTTGCTCTTTTAAAGAATCATTTATATGGGATCAACGTGACAACAGCAACTTGAAGCTTAGAGGGGAAGTGAGTTTATGCCAATGCGGGAGTAATAATTTGGAAGAGGAAGATGAGAATGGTTGCACAACTTAAAGAGTGTAATTAGTGTCACTGAATTGTATACTTAGAAGTTGTTGAATTGGTGTATGTTTTGCTGTGTATGTTTTCAACAATAATAAAAAACAAACAACAAAACTACAGGTAATAATTTCTAGATAAGTGCCTAGCTAGCGCTCTTAGTTAACATAAGCTCTCCTGAAGGAGCCCTCCACCTTTCCTGGTAACCCCTGACAATTTTCACCAATACCTTTATGCTTGAAGATATGTCACTGTTGGTGTTTTTACTCAATGTGTGTTACCAGCCCCTTATTATATCGATTTCACATGAAGCTTGACCTCCGTCAGTGACAGTAGATACTATTCACAGTGAACAGGGGATACTTTTGTACCAATTAAAGCATTTTGCTTGATTGCTACATAGGATTTTTTGGTATCTAGCAGTCAATTAGGATTCCCTGGGTAGCACAAATGGATAACGTGCTTGGCAGCTAACTGAATGGTTGAAGGTTTGAGTCCACCCAGAGGTACCTGGGAAGAAAGGCCTAGTGATCTACTTCTGAAAATCAGCCGTTGAAAACCTTATGCAGCACAGTTCAAGTTGGAGTTGACATAACGACAACTGGTTTACTAGTTTTGTAATGAATCACTATATTTTTCACTTCTCTTTCCACCCTTTTTAATCTTGAAATTTCCCCCAGACCCAAGAATCCGCATTTCCTTAATCCATTCTTACAAATTCTACTTTCCTTTTAATCTTGCCACTTCTCTCAAATTTTGTATGTTTAAGGCTATGAGCATTAGAAATTTCAATTTATTTGTCTGGCTGAATTTCCTTCAGAGACTGACCTGTGGACCCATGCCACGTTTCATACACTGGTTTGATGGTTTTTCTCTCCAAAATGTAAGGTTAATCGTAAGAGCATTATGCTTTTAAAAAGAAAAAGGTTTAATGAATGCTGGACATGGTGATCAGTTTTCTTCAAAGACCTCAGGTTGTTTCAGCAGAGCCTGCTGGGGACCTCTAAGGGCTAAATTTGGCTGAATCCCACTGAGAACAAGTTTTTTGAAGTCTTTTATCTTGAGTTTTCCCAGTTGGACACTAGCTTGTCCAACAGCTCCTGTACATTTGAGAATAAATGACCTTTAACATTGCATCAGAGAAGAGATTATGACGGAAGGATGGAGAGGAAGTGGTACAGTTAGCTTGATTACTAAGAACATCTACAAAGAGATTTGATTTTTCCAGTCACTTCTATTAGTGGCTCCGATTTTGCTTATATACATCTTTGCAAGTGAGTTACTGACTGTCTTTGCTTCATTTATGAGAAAGATCTAAAGAGTTACTCAAGTTGGTGGGCAGAACAAAGACAAGCCTGTGGCTGTCAGACCTGTGTGGAACATGTCCCTGAGACACGTGGGTGACGTGAGTGCACGGACACATCCCTCTCCTACATGCCTGCCCCAGCCAGGAAGGAACTTCCTTTGCAGTGTGTTTGCCTGGCCAACCTGGCTCGACAGCTGAAAACAAAGGGCCATGGTTTGAAGCCAGATCTCTAGTTTTGATGTCAAATTATGTTTTTTTTTTTTGAGGTATTTTGAGATTCTAAAGAAAACAGTAGTGCCCTAGGCTTCTGGATGCTGTGTCTTCTTCCTTTATTTGGCTGAATGGGGGCTGGGAGAAAGATGCTGTTTTCTTATCGCAGAACTATAGACTTTTTAAAAATACTATATTATAAGCAGGACCCCTAGTGGTGGTTAAGTACTTGACTGCTAATCAAAAGATGAGTAGTTTGACCCCACCAGCCGCTCTGTGGGAGAAAGATGTGGTAGTCTGCTTCCCTAAAGATACAGCTTTGGAAGCTCTATGGGGCAGTTCTTCTTTGCCCTATAGGGTCGCTGTGAGTCAGAATCAATTGCACGGCAATTTTTTTTTTTTTTTCAATATTATAAACAGCATTAAAGTTCATAGAGTAGACCTATGGAACTATTCTCAAAGCAGATGGGGATTAATTTATCATACATACCTGCTCTTTTACTTTTAATAAGAATGTATTTCTTTTAAGAAAGTCTCAAATTTGTAGCTATAATGGATACTTGAAAACATTCCCATGGTATTTCAGAGAGACAGAGAGATGCAGTTCCCTTTTGCTCCTGTAACTCAATGATTCTCGTCCCTGACTGGATATGAGAATCACTGGAGAGCTTTAAAGCATGTGAATGCTAGGTCCCCACCTCAGACCAACTGAATCTGAATGGGAGGAGTAGACACTGGTAATTTCTGAGGACTCCCAGTTGATTCCAGTGAGCAGTCAAATTGAGAGCCTTTGCTCCAACTCCGTTTCAGAGGACAGTGCTTTGAGTATGCCACTGGATGCTTTTGAGAAACAGCCAGAGTGAGAGTGAGAGGGAGAGAGAGAAGGTGGTGTCTGGGTTGAATACTGCTGCTATATCAGAAATATCACAAGTGGATGGCTTAACAAAGAGAAATTTATTCTCTCACAGTCTAATAGGCTACAAGTCTGAATTCAGGACGCCAGCTCCAGGGGAAGGCTTTCTGTCTCTGTTGGTCCTTGTCATCAATCTTCCTTTGGTCTAGGAGATTCTCCACGCAGGAACCTCAGGTCTAAAGGATGTGCTCTGCTCCTGGTGCTGTTTTCTTGGTGGTATGAGGTCCCCGTGTCTCTCTGCTCACTTCTCTCTTTTATATCTCAAAAAAGATTGGCTTAAGACACTGTCTAATCTTATAGATCTCAGTATAACTGCCACTAATACATCTCATTAACATAGTGATAGGATTTACAACTCATAGGGAAATCACATCAGATGACAAAACGGTAGACAATCATACAATACTAGGAATCATGACCTAGCCAAGTTGACAGATATTTTGGGGGGACACAGTTCAATCCATGACAGGTGGCAGCCACTTAATGCAGCAGGAAGTGATGAGGAGCCAGTGAAGAGACTGACCAGCGACGGTCAGATGATGAAGTACTGAGAAGCCACGAGAAGAGAGCATTCTAAAAGGAAGCAAGTGTGGTCATTAATCTCCACTACTGCTGAGAGTTGAATATGATGGAAAAGAGACCAGTGTTTTGGTAAATTGGGGCATGTTAGGATATCTGAGAGGGCAGCTTCCATGGAGTTCTGGGAGAGCAAGCCAGTGAGGATGAGGTTGAAGAGGAGATGAGAGCCACAAAAGTAAAGGCCGCAAGTCTGGAGTGTTCCTTCTCAGGGAGGACCAGAGTAGCAGCTTACCTGGCATTCAGGGTGGAAGGAAAGTTATTTGTTAAAGTGGAAAGGTTTATGCAGGCTGCATGGGCCTGGGCAAGAGCAGGTTGAAGACACAAGAGCAAGAGCAGCTCATTCTGAGCCACGTCCTAGAGTCGTCCTCCAGTCCCCTGTACTGCTGCTCCTAGCTCCTCCTTTCCAGTTATCCTGCACATGGCTTCCCAACCTGCCCTCCTAGAATCTCCACCCAGTACATCACTTTGTGTACCTCAGCAGGGTTTGATGCATCAAGTTGAAACTCTCTGACTGGCCTTCAAGGCCCCATATATTTTGACCTCATTTTATCTCTTCAGTTCCTTTGTTTATTGTTGTTGTTAGGTGCTGTCAAGTCCATTCCAACTCATAGCAACCCTATGTACAACATAACTAAACACCAACCGGTCCTGTACCATCCCCATAGTTGTTATGCTTGAGCCATCATTATAGCCACCGTGTCAATCCATCTCGTTGAGGGCCTTCCTCTTTTTCTCTGACCCTCCACTTTACCAAGCATGATGCCCTTCTCCAGGAACTGATCCCTCCTGATAATATGTCCAAAGTATGTGAGACAAAGTTGCATCATCCTTGCTTCTACGGAACATTCTGGCCGTACTTCTTCCAAGACAGATTTATTCGTTCTTCTCGCAGTCCATGGTATATATTCAGTATTCTTTACCAAGCCTATAATTCAAAGGTGTCAGTTCATCTTCAGGCTTCTTTATTCATTGTCCAACTTTTGCATGCATATGAGGCAATTACAAATACCATGGCTTGGGTCAGATGGACCTTAGTCTTCAAGATGACATCTTTGCTTTTTAACACTTTAAAGAGGTCATTTTATTTCTTGACTGCTGCTTCCATGGGCGCTAATTGTGGATCCAAGTAAAACGAAATCCTTGACAACTTCAATATTTTTTCTTTTTATCATGATGTTGTTTATTGGGCCAGTTGTGAGGATTTTTGTTTTCTTTATGTTGAGGTGCATTCCATACTGAAGGCTGTACTCTTTGATCTTCATGAGTAAGTGCTTCAAGTCCTCTTCACTTTTAGCAAGCAAGGTTGTGTCATCTGGAAACGCAAGTTGTTAATGAGCCTTCCTCCAATCCTGATGCCAAATTCTTCTTCATATGGTCCAGCTTCTTGGATTATTTTTTCAGCATACAGATTGAATGAGTACGGTGGAAGGATACATCCCTGACACACACTTTTCTTGAATTTAAACCAATCAGTATCTCCTTGTTCTGTCTGATTGACTGCCTCTTGATGCATATACAGGTTCCTCATGAGCACAATTAAGTGTTCTGGAATTCCCATTCTTTGCAATGTTATCCACGATTTGTTATGATCCACACAGTCAAATGCCTTTGCATAGTCAAACACAGGTAAACATCTTTCTGGTATTCTTGTATTTTCTACTTTCAGCCAGGGTCCATCAGACATCAGCAGTGATATCCCTCATTCTATGTCCTTTTCTGAATTCGGCTTGAACTTCTGGTGGTTCCCAGTCAATGTACTGTTGCAAGTGCTTTTAAACGATCTTCAACAAAATTTTACTTGTGTGTGGTATTCTTTGGAATGGGCCCAAATATGGATCTCTTCTAGCCGGTTGGCCAGGAAACTGTCTTCCAAATTTCTTGACATAGACAGATGAGCGCCTCCAGCCCTGCATCCATTTGTTAAAACATCTTTATTGGTATTTTATCAATTCCTGGAGCCTTGTTTTTCCCCATTCCCTTCAGTGGAGCTTGGACTTCTTTCAGTATCGTTGGTTCTTGATCATATGCTACCACCTGAAATGTTTGAACATCAACCAATTCTTTTTCGTAGAGTGACTCTGTGTATTCCTTCCATCTTTTGATGCTTCCTGCATCATTTAATATTTTCCCTGTACAGTCCTTCAGTATTGCAACCTGAGGCTTGAATTTTTTCTTCAGTTCTTTCAGCTTAAGAAATGCCAAGCATGTTCTTCGCTTTTGGTTTTCTAAGCCTTTGCGTATGTCATCATAATACTTGACTTTGTCTTCTTGAGTTGCCCTTTGAAATCTTCTGTTCAGCTCTTTTACTTCATCATTTCTTCCTTTCATTTTAGCTACTTGATGTTCAAGACCAAGTTTCAGAGTCTCTTCTGACATTCAATTTGGCCTTTTCTTTCTGTCCTGTCTTTTTAATGACCTTTTGATTTCTTCATGTATGATATCCTCGAGGTTATTCCACAACTCATCCAAGTGTTCGATGAGTCGAATGTATTCTTGAGATGGTCTCTAAATTCAGGTGGGATATACCCAAGGTCATACTTTAGGCTGTCTTGGACTTGCTTTAATTTTCTTCAGCTTCAGCTTGAATTTTCATATGAGCAATTGATGGCCTGTTCTGCAGTCAGCCCTGGACCTTGCTCTGACTGTTGATAATGTGGTTCTCCATCATTTCTTTCCACAGTTGTAGTCAGTTTGATTCCTGTGTATTCCATCTGGCGAGGTCTACATGTATAGTCATCGTTTATGTTGTTGTAAAAAGGTATTTGTAATAAAAAAGTTGTCAGTCTTGCAAAATTCTGTCATACAAACTCTGATGTCGTTTCTGTCACCAAGGCCATATATTCCAACTACCTATCCTTCTTCTTTGTTTCCAACTTTCACATTCCAATCACCAGTAATTATCAGTCATCTTGATTGCATGTTTGATCAATTTCAGACTGCATAAGTTGGGAAAAATCTTCGATTTCTTCATCTTTGGCATTAGTGGTTGGTGTGTAAATTTGACTAATAGTTATATTAACTGGTCTTTCTTATAGGCATGTCGATGTTAATCACTAACAGCATTGTACTTCAGGATAGATCTTGAAATGTTCTTCTTGGCGATGAATGTGACACCTTTTCAAGTTGTCATTCCTGGCATAGTAGACCATATGATTGTCTGATTCCAAATCACCAATACCAGTCCCCATTTCAGCTTACTAATGCTTAGGATATTGATCTTTATGCTGTCCATTTCATTTTGATGACTTCCAGTTTTCCTAGATTCACTCTTTGTACATTCCATGTTCCAATTATTAATGGGTGTTTGCAAGTGCATCTTATTTTGAGTCGTGCCATTTCAGCAAATGAAGGTCCCAAAAGCTTGACTCCATCCACATCATTGAGGTCAATTCTACTTTGAGGAGGCAGCTCTTCCCCAGTTGTATTTTGAGTGCCTTCCAACCCGAGGGGCTCATCTTCCAGCACTATACCAGACAGTGTTCCACTGCTATTCATAAGGTTCTAACTGGCCAATTTTTTCCGAAGTAAACCACTAAGTCTTTCTTCCTAGTCTGTCTTAGTCTGGAAGCTCCATTGAAACCTGTCCACTGTGAGTGACCCTGCTGGTATTTGAAATACCAGTGGCATCACTTCCAGTATCACAGCAACACAAAAGCCACCACGACAAACTAACAGATGCGTCTGTTTCTTTATACTCCCTTAATAACCACCCTACTGCCCAGTCAGCTGGTTTTCTCATCCACAACCCAGGTTTACCTTTCCTCTTTGTCTGATTTGCTCTCCTCAGCTTCTTTAATATTCTCTATCTTTAAGGGGAGTTCATTTCATGTCCATATAATATTTCATATAATTTCATGATTTCTTAATTCTTTCATATATGTTGATTTCTTCTTTCCAGTTAGACCAAATTGAACACTTTAAAAGATGTTTCTTCTCTAGCAGGGTAGACAAAGTTTTTCTGTAAAGGACCAGATAGTAAATATTTTAGCCTTCGCTGCATATTTTTTATTGGATTTGTCCTACCAGTTGTAGTTTGCCACGCCTGGCTGTATAGCATGGAACACTTAATGGATAACGAGTAAATAAAAGCAAATAAAAATAGCTAGTGCTTAATGAGCACTTACGATGTGCCAGATATTTAACAGGTCTTATCTGATTTGAGGAGCCCTGGTGGTGCAGTGGTTAAATTGCTCGGCTGCTAACTGAAAGGTCTGTGGTTCGAACCCACCAGCTGCTCCTCAGGAGGAAAGACCTGGCAGTCTGTTACCATAGAGATTATAGCCTAGGAAACCCTATGGAGCAGTTCTACTCTGTCCTACGGGGTCACTATGAGTTGGAATCAACTCCACGGCAGTGGGTTTTGTTTTGGCTATCTCATGTGAAGAGCCCTTGTGGTGCAGTTGTTAAACGCTCAACTGCTACCCAAAAGGTTCAAGGTTCCAACCCACCATCCGCTCCGTGAGAGAAAGATGTGGCTATCTGTTTCTCTAAAGATTTACAGCCTTGGAAACCCCATAGGGCAGTTCTACTCTGATCTATAGGGTCGCTGTGATTTGGAATTGACTAGATGGCAGTGGGTTTGGTTTGTTTTTGGCATCTCATTTAATCCTCACAGAATCCCTATGAGGTATGTGCTCTTATTACCTATTTTATATGCACTAGGAAACAGGTCAGAGAGTTTGAGCATCTTACCCAAGATCACATAGCTAGTAACTTTAATAGTAGTAGATTGAAAAATAATGAGTTGATGTAGAGTGATGTTTGACAGAGGCAGTATATCTATTCTTTTGGAAATTTACTTCCTTACCCATGTCACTAATGTCCCCTAAATGTATTAACATTATCTGAATCCTGTTTATAGTTCTTATGTCTAGATTGCCATTTTTATGGAATACAACACAGATTTTCATATACTTATATTCTCACCTTTTTCATTTCATCAGTGCATTCCTGGCTATCGGGCTGAGGAGGCAGTGGAAATGTTAAAGACCTTCTACAAACAAGAAAATCCAAATGGTCAGTTTTTTCGTACTGTACATAGTGTGTCTCTTAAAACATCCAGTATAGAGAGAGTCTGACATGGGCCTACCTCTTCATTTTTTTCCTTTCTTTCTATTCTTTTCACAGCTCCAAAATCGAAAGTTCGGAAAAAAGAATGTCAAAAATTTTGAACTTGTTCTGATGAAAGACTGATGTCCCAAAGTGACCTGGGTGGTGATGTTCTTGGACTGAAAGCTGTTAACATCGTTGAATCACATGTTTATATATTGTCATTAATCAGCAGGAAAATGGTCTCTCATTTGCTCTGTTAAGGGAACAAATTAGCACTTTTTAAAAGTCTGACAATTGTAAACAACTATTAGCTTTTCCACAAGCTGAAAGAGCATTTTAAGTGGGGGAAAAAGGCCGGTTTGAGGTTTTAGAAATTAGCAAGTTGTGCATGCCCTTCCTGCCAAAGCCACTGTGCCCAGCCCAGAGGAGTGTGTACTCTTGGGATGCAGTGACGTGGCGTGTGACTGGACTGGAGCCTGCCCCACTTCAGACACGTGCTTCAGGGCGGAAGTGGATCCCTCGCTTTTTGCAGCCTCTCTTCTCCCAGGGCGTCAGGGGCCCACGACTTCTTTCTAAATTGTATGAGTTGCATGGATATATGCTATGATTATGTGGTCCTTAGAAAAGATTTTTGCTTTCATAAAGCATTTCAAGAAAGCACATCATTGGACACCAAGTTTGTCATTTAAAAATTATAGCATATTGCTGTAATAAGACCTTGCTTTTACCTTCTTTGAAGAGGAATAGTTTTAAAAATAAAAGATAAAATCACAAATGGGACGATTTCTTCTTTGTTTTTGAGCACAATACTGCTCCAGGCTTTATCTCGTCACCTTTGGTGAACAAAGCGAAGATCCTTACACTCGTGGGCCTTGTGTTCTAGCATGAGGAGACAGACAATAGACATCATAAATTGTACTGTATTTTGGAGGGTGATAAGAACTAGTGCAAAAAGAAAAAGAATAACAGGCTAAATGGGATGGGATTTCCAGCTGGTGGTGGGAATGCAGGTTTGCAGAATTATTAATTTAATGGTCAATTTAATCTGAAATCGAACACTGTTGTTTCTTTTTCATAAAAATCCAGAGAATTCTAAAATTTAAAAATGTGACCACAACTCTGGAAAGGGCATCTGCAGCAGGAAGTCCCAACGTTTATGCTCTAGGACTTGGAAGGATTGGCACTGATGAAAAATGCACTGTGTGTCCCTGTCCAGCAGAGGACGACAATGCTCCACCAGAAGCCCCGCTCCAGGCCCTGGCAGGCAGCTAGCTCCTCAATTGCTTTGCTTCAGAGGATTCGCTTCCTTGATGCAAAGCATCTGTGTTTGCTGGTTCTGCCGTCTGAGCAATGTCTCTGACTTGTTTGTTTTGAATTACATTACAGGCTGGAATGTAATTGTGGTGAAAGTATTTTTATATTGCTGAGAGTAGCAGCTAATCACAGTTTCATGCTTCAGAAGATTTATAATTGCTTGGTTTTTGTGCACGTGTGTTTTTAATTGCATCCGAGAAGTTTTATGGAGAAGAATATGCATGACTTTAAATCTGCAATAATGTAACATGCACTTTATTTCTAGTTTCACCTACTTTAAAACTTATCTTCTCATTAAATTTTAGTGCTCTGTCTATTTTATTTCTTTTTGCAGTTGACTGTAGTTCATTTCTGGATCCTTATGCAAGCTGACTTCATGGCATTTATTGACTTCATATAATTTTCTTGGGGATTATTTGTGGGACAAACAACCTGGAACCTTTCCTCTATAGAATAAAAAAAAAAAAAAAACTCATTGCCATTGAGTCAATTCTGACTCATAGTGACCCTATAATATACAGTAGAACTGCCCCATAAGGTTTCCAAGGAATGGTAGATTTGAACTGCTGACCCTTTACTTAGCAGCCAAGCTCTTAACCAGTACCACCTAGTAAATCTGGCTAAGCACTTTTTACACACTAGATTCTTGGTAAACATTTGTTTAAAATATATATAGAGAGAGAGAGAGAGAGAGAAGTTTAAGGGAAAAATGAATAACAAGGAGATGATCTAGGATAAAAAGCCAAAAATAATATTTAAGCATTTTATCTCAGAGATAAGAAAAGAGAAAAGACTTACTGATATCCACATGTCCTGTCTTGGCTGTGTTTTGGAGAAGAGACAAGTATTTCTTGATTCTTAAGTGTGGCTGAACAATTTGATTTTAGCTTACAACCTTTTGATTCTCCAGTGGCTGAATTATATAAAAGCCTCTCCTAAATTTTTGGTCTTGGGTGCAGTTCCCTCTATCCCTTTGAGGGCACATCGAATTGCACCTGGACCTTCAGTTTGAATAGTGTATCTTATCACAGATGGGAGGCCCGCACCTCCGTTGGTGATACAGGGCCATTTGTCGTAGGCTATGTTGTTATTAGTTGCTGTAAAGCTGGCTCCGGCTCGTGCATGCCAATCTAATGTATAACAACAGGAAATGCTGGTTGGTCCTGTGCCCTCTTCATGATGCATAGCATGTTTGAGTCCAGTGTTGTGGTGGTTGTTGTCAGTCCATGTTATTGATGGTTTCCATTATTTTTGCACACCCTCTGCCTTATCATACAGGATGTCTTTTACTAGCAATTGGATCATAGACTCTAAGGCTACTGAATGCTGACAGCAGTTTGGAAGAAGTGATGAATTATGGATATATGATGAGATGACCAGGCTTCCTGTTTGCCACAATCTCCAGCTACTTAGAAATGGCTTAACCTACTAAGACATCCCAGTTCAAAAGCTCGGATCCAGTTTATCGATACTGATGGTACCTAAGAGACCAGCTAAAAGACTTGTTTTACGGATAAGATAGTTCTAGAAGTTGTGGGCTGCAAAAAGGTTATGGACTGACTGTCTCATTTGCAGCAATTAGGGGGAATGATTGCATCAGGGTTGCTAGAATCCAGTGTTTACTTTGTATAGAGTCTTTGCCCCAGATTCTGCTGAGAATGGGTGGTGTGTAATGCTTTGGCAGGCTTCAATCACTGATAACAGATCCTGTTAAAATATCTTTGCACTTTCTTGTTACTTGGCACAAGCACCTCTTCCTGTGTTGTAGTCGGAATGTTACAGAGAGAAAATAGGTAGCCAAGAACTCCAGTGTAGGTAAGAACTGTTATTTTTTTCTTTAAACTTTTTGTTTGGAAATAATTTCAAACTTACATAAAAGTTACAAAAATAAAAATTGTACGAATACCCTTTACCTTTAAACGTTAACACCTGTTGTTAACATCTTACACTTTTAGCTTTATTGCTTGCTATCTATCATTTGTGCACTTAATCTCTCTCTCTGTCTCTATCATTTGCTTTCAGTTGTTTTTCTGAAAAATTTGCTAGTAAGTTACATGCATCATACAACATGGCCCTTTACCCCCAAATTCTCCAGTGTTTCCTAAGAATAAGGATACTCTCGTATATAATCACAGTGCAGTTATTGAGTTCAATAAATTTAACATTGAAACAGTGCTTTTATCTAATCAACCATTTGTATTCCAGTCTTGTCAGATGACCCAATAATGTCCTTTGGAGCATTTCCCCCTTACGACAATACTGAATACATTCTAGGGTCAGGTATTGCATTTAGTGATCATGTATCTTTAGCTTCTTTTAATCTAGAATATTTCCACAGCCCTTCTATGTTTTTTTTATGACATTGATTACTTTTAAATGGTACAGTCCTCTCCCAACACATTGGGAAAAAAAAAGACTGCTCGTTAACTTTGGATTAGTTTGATGTTTTCTCATGATTAAATTCAGGTTATATGTTCTAGGTGATGCTGTGCTCTTCTCAGGGGAACATACCAACTGTTTTTGGTACGAATCATACAATTGTGTGGTAGCGTACAATGTCCTCTGTCCCTCACTGGTCGTGTTGATTTTGGTAACCTGGTCAAGGTCCTCTGATTTCACTGTTTTATTTATTTATTTTTTGTTTTCTTTGTTTGTTGTTGGTTGTTGTTTCCTTATTTATTTTTCCCTTGCAAATAATAAGCAGTCTCTGGGGAGAGGAACTGTTAGATTTTAAAGGAAAATGTATTCAACATTGATGGAAAAGAGGGGAGGAGAATTTATGATATAAATTTCCCAAAGCCACTGTTGAATGATTTGATTGTATTCTTCCTTTTTTTTTTGTCTGCCAAAATTTACAAAATCCTTTTGCTAATAAGAATATTTTAAATTGGAATGTCTTAATAGATATTAAAAGAAAGCCTCAGAACTAAGTTTTTCTTCCCTTCTTATCACCCTTTTGGCCAAGCTAATGATTATATCAATTTTTATATCTTATAGGTAAGGTTTTGGAAAATAGGTAAGGTTTTGGAAAAATAGGTCTAAGATGTTTTGGACATGGCAGATGGCCTCTGGTGATCCAATAGGATGTAGAAACCCTAGGTAGGTAGTCGTTTGGCAATAAAATATGAATTGTCTTGGGTTTCCATAGAGACATGTAGACTTAAAATGTTTCAAACACTGCTACAAAGTAAGTGTCAGTAAAAAAATAGCAAAACCCAAGTTTTTTTTTTAATTAATTTTATTTTCTTTAAAGTACTTCAGGTTCCTGGTTAAAAATCCACGGAAAAGCCAAAGCATGTCATCCCCAGTCACTCTGAACCAACTGGCCTTGGATAGATAGCCCTTGAGAGGAGGCATCAGTATGGTTTCCTTGCCTTTTGGCAAAAGAATCAGACCATGTTGACTTCAACAAATGTCAGCTATTTTCTTACTTTGTAAATTGCTAATTGTGTGTGGTGAGGGAAGGGGCGATGGGTGATGTTTTTTTTGGTAAGACTGGAATAAGTTTTGTTGAAAGTTTGACATCTTGAGGATCTTATGTTTTTTCAAGTTGAGCTAATAAAAATAAGCAAATGTAATTATTTCTTACTTGGTTTTTAAGTGACTGTTGAGCTAAATGCCCTGTATCCATGACTATTAGGGAGACTTTGTGGTGTCCTTGAAGGAGTGTAAACTTTAGAGCAGGAGTCAGGAAAGTGTGGCCTTCGGGTCAGATCCCAGCCTGTTGCCTGTTTTTGTACTGCCCACAAGCAAAAAAAAAAAATTCAGTTTTTTTTTGTGTGTGTGTTTTTAATGGTTGAAAAAAAGTCCTTTGGAGAATACGATTTTATGACCTCTGAAAATTATATGAAATTCAAATTTCAGTGTCCGTAAATAAAATTTTCTTGAAACATAGCCATGCCTGTTTGTTTCTGTGTTGTTGACTGCTGAGTGTGGTGACAGACTGTATGGCCTGCAAAGCCTAAAATATTTCAGAAAACATTTGCTGCTCCAGGTCTAGAGAATATAAAATGAGGAGGTTGGGCCTCTAAGGTGCTTGGTCAAACTCTGTGACCTTGCAACTGAATAATGTGGCTCATTGTGCAGCTGTGGGGATTGTATCGGGGCATGATTTTTTTTTTTTTTTTTAGTTGGTTTATAAATATGGGAGAGAGATCCAAGACACTGAAATATTTATTTCAGCTTAGAATATTTTATTTCCTTATTTACATTTTAAGGGAATGACAAGGAGGAAAGAAAGGCGATTCAATGATATGTTTTATTTGTGATCATTATATTAAAAATGTTATCAAGCATTTATCATCATCAGGAACAGTCACTATAGTGTCAAAAATCTATTGGACCCCTATAAAAACTAGGGCTTAAACAGGAACCATCTCCATACCATCCTCATCCCTATACCATCCAACTCTCAGCAACAGGTTTGGTAACCCTCTGGTGCTAGAGTCACGTAAGCTGGGATTGGAAAAAAGGCAATAGAAAATAAACATTTGTTAGGTATTTTGTTTTCTTACCTAGTGTGGAGTTCAGGACCAAGCCTTAACAAATGTGATAGACAAATACTAAATTTTAAATTGAGTGGTAAAGAAGTACTTACGGGAGACTTTCTGGAGGAAGAGGGATACCAGCTGTGCTCTGGAAGGTAAGTAGGATTTGGGCAGGTAGAGAGTAAAAGGTGGTATTTGCAATATTAGAGTAGTGCTAATAAGAATGATGTGAAGGTATAGGCAAGGGATGCCTGGGCCAAGTTACTTCATAATAGAGATCCCCTACCTCTTTCAGAGAAAGATCAATTTTTAATTTTTTTTTTTTTTTCTGATTTGTGATTCCTAGAGTGTGTGTGGTTTGAGATGGGGGGTTGGCAGAGACAAAAGCTCTGACCCAGCAGTCACTGAGGTAAGGAGACTGAAATTAGGTGTCACTAGGAATTACACAGGTGACACAACCTTGCTTGCTGAAAGTGAAGAGGACTTGAAGCACTTACTCATGAAGATCAAAGACCACAGCCTTCAGTATGGATTGCACCTCAACATAAAGAAAACACAAATCCTCACAACGGGTCCAATAAGCAGCATCGTTATATACAGAGAAAAGATTGAAGTTGTTGAGAGTTTCGTTTTACTTGTGTCTTAGTCATCTAGTGCTGCCATAACAGAAATACCACAAGTGGATGGCTTTAACAAAGAGAAATTTATTCTCTCACAGTCTAGTAGGTTACAAGTCCAAATTCAGGGTGTCAGCTCCAAGGGAAGGCCTTCTTTCTCTGTTGGCTCTGGAGGAAGGTCCTTGTCTCAATCTTCCCCTAGTCAAGGAGCTTCTCAGGCGCAGGGACCCTGTGTCCAAAAGATGTGCTCTGCTCCTGGTGCTGCTTTCTTGGTGGTATGAGGTCCCCAACTTGCTGCTTGCTTCCCTTTCCTTTTGTCTCTTGAGAGATAAAAGGTGGTGCAGGCCGCACCCCAGGGAAACTCCTTCCACACAGAATCAAGGAAGTGACCTGCGTAAAGCTGGTGTTACAATCCCACCCTAATCCTCCTAACATAAAACTACAATCACAAAATGGAGAACAACCACACAATATGGGGAATCATGGCCTAACCAAGTTGATAGACACATTTTTGGGAGGACATAATTCAATCCATGACAACTTGGATCCACAATCAACACCTGTGGAAACAGCAGTCAAGAAATCAAAAGTCACATGGTATTGGGTAAATCTGCTGCAAAAGACCTCTTTAAAGTGTTGAAAAGCAAAGATGTCACCTTAAACACTAAGGTGCCCCTGACCCAAGTCATGGTGTTTTCAGTTGCCTCGTATGCACCAGAAAGCTGGATGATGAATAAGGAAGCCAGAAGAAGAATTAATGCCTTTGAATTGTGGTGTTGGCAAAGAATATTGAATATAGCATGGAACTGCCAAAAGAATGAATGAATCTGCTTTGGAAGAAGTGCAACCAGAATGCTTCTTAGAAGCAAGGATAGGCAAGACATAGTCTGGAATGTTATCAGGAGGGGTCAGTCCCTGGAGAAGGATGTCATGCTTGGTAAAGTAGAGGGTCAGTGAAAAAGAGGAAGACCCTCAATGAGATGGATTGACACAGTGACTGCAACAATAGGCTCAAGCATAACAAGGATTGTGAGGATGGCACAGGACCTGGCACTGTTTTGTGCTGTTGTACATAGGATCACTATGAGTTGGAACAAAATGGCACCTACCAACAATAACAGGCAGGATTGGAAGCCCTCGTGGTGCTGTGGTTGAAGTACTCAGCTGCTAACCGAAAAATCGGCAGTTCAAACCCACCAGCCGCTCCATGGGAGAAAAATGTGGCCGTCTGTAAAGATTTACAGCCTTGAAAACCCCAGTTCTACTCTGTCCTATAGGGTTGCTATGAGTCAAAATGGACTCGATGGCAATGAGCTTTGGTTTAGGCAGGATTGTGTTGACAACTGCAATGTCATTCAACATCATGGTTGATAAATTAGGTCAGTGAAAACAAGGGAAACCCTCAGTAAGAAGGAGTGACACACTAGTTACAAAATGGGCTCAAACATAGACCTGGGCAATGTTTTGTTCTGCTGTATGTAAGGTCACCATGAGTTGGAGCTGACTCAATGGCAACCAACAACAACAAGGCAGGATTTAAGGAGTCCATGGGTGGTACAAATGGTTAATACGTGCAGTTGCTGACAGAAAGGTTGGAGGTTTGAGTCTACCCAGAAGCACCTCAGAAGAAAGGCCTGGAGATCTATTGAAAAATCAGCCATTGTAAAACCCTGTGGAGCACAGTTTCACTCTGAAATACATGGGCTCACCATGAGTCAGAATAGACTGGATGACAACTTACTTTTTAGAATTTGAGCTCTGGGGAGGGAAGGAGTATGTCAGTAATGAAAACTAATACATAGAACTTTAAGGGGCAGATACTGTAGTCTAAATTAATCGTGATGAAACAATATGGACAGAGATAGTGAGAACGGTGATCCAATGCGAGGTATGTAAACAATGTCATTGAACTGTACAGGTACAAATCTTGAATAGATGTATGTTTGGTTGTATATATTGCCACCAAAAAAAAAAAAATTCCTACTTAAAAACTATACCTTAGAATAGAGTCAAGCCTTCACCAATATAAGCTCTCTCATTTAATGTTCTGCCATGCTTTGTTGTTTTGGAGAAGGGGTGGGAATAACCCCAGCATTGAGTTAATTGTGCATGATCCTGGGCACATCCATGGGGGGTGTCCACATGTGCACACCATCATGTATGTTTGCTGCCAAGTGCTGGGGTTACAGGTCTGGAAGAGTCCTAGGCCTGTAGGCACAGCAGACTCAATTTCCAGATGATGGTAGCTGAGAAGCTGCTTCTCTGAGCTGGTAGCCCATACCCGTAACTGGGAGCTTCCAATACTGCTCTCAGAGTCTTAAACTATGGAGTCATGTGGGACGAGGGTGGCTCCCAGGCCCATGCTGTAGTCTTGAAATAGAGTAAAGTGGACTGGGTTCCTTCCAGTAGGGGGTTGAGTTAACACCACACCTTCTTTGATTGTCCTGCTCTTGGTCCTACCGCAGTCCACTTAGCGGTCACTGTCCAGGCCTCAGTGTAGAGGAATGATACAGAAACACTACATAAATAAGTGCCTGTCCACTTTGTGGAAAACCTTATCTACAAACAATACTTGGAATGAAACAAGATTATTCTTCCTCCATTTAAAGAAAGAAAAACAAATCTCCAAAAGGGAAGAAATAGAGGAATAGAGGTACATTTCGGTTTGCCATAATAACAAGTTTGAGATGAAATTTCAGAATGAACCTGCTACACCAATTCACTGAGTCAGCCATTTAGCTAAATATGAGGAAGAAAATGGGCCTTGACTGTTTTTCTTTTGGAAAATCAAGTTTGCCATGGAGAAAAATGCTTTTAGCCCTGCACTGTCATTCATCATGTGACAAGGTGGATAGACCTGATTGTTTCTCACAGACACTTTTGTCGTGTAATGCACATAGTTCACTTAAAATTATCAGTTCAATACAAAGTTAATAATTAAGGAAAAGTAATAAAACAAATCATTGTGATTGCCATTAATTAGATCAAAAGGTACACTATGGCTTTTTTTTTTTTGGAGTCCCTGGGTGGTGCAAATGGTTAACATGGTCAGATGCTAACCCAAAAACTGGAGGTTCAAGCCTATCCGGAGGTGCCTCAGAAGAAATGTCTGGTGATCTAGTGAAAATCCTGTGGAGCACAGTTCTAGTCTAACAAATACGGAGTCGCCATGAGTCAGAGTTGACTCGATGGCAACTGTTGGGTTCTGTTGAGTCAATTTTCAATTCTTAGCCACCCTATGTTACAGAGTAAAACTACTCCATAGTGTTTTCTAGGCTATGATCTTTACAGGAGCAGACTGACAGGTCTTTCTCCGGCAGAGCTGCTGGGCAGGTTCAAACCCAACCTTTAGGTTAGCAGGCCAGCGTAACCATTGTGCCACCAGGACTCTCTCTCTCTGTGCGTATACATATCTTTTTTTTTTAATTAAAGGAACTGATAGAATCCTGCTGCTTAATTGTTCTAATCCTGGAAGGTTTTACCAGTTATCCCTCTCTGCTGTCCTTAGTGCCTTTGAAAAAAGACCTACCACTCCACTATTAAGCCTGACTTCATATGAAAGTGCTTTCAGCTTTTAATCTAGCCTGTACTGGCAGTGACAGAAAGTCATTTCTTTCAACGGTATTAGTACATCGGAGCCCTGAATAAGTTAAAGATGTCTGTCTGAGTTTTAGATCATCGACGTTACTGTCGTTGCTGTTAAGTGTCATCAAGTCGGTTCCGACTCATAGAACCCTGTATACAACAGAACAGAACACTGCTCAATTGCGCCATCCTCACGATTATTGCTTGAGTCCATTGTTGCAGCCACTGTGCCAACGCATCTCGTTGAGGGCCTTCCTCTTTTTCGCTGATCCTCTACTTTACCATGCATGATGTCCTTCTCCAGGTACTGGTCCCTCCTGATAATGTTTCCTCATGATAACATGAATGTTACTGTGGCGATTCAGATGCTAAACAATCAGGAAAGATTGCATTTCCCCTTGACCTGGAGAGGAGCCCTGTTTTCTTAGTGATGATCTGCTCTGAGATGCCAAGAGGAGCTCAGCTCTGCCACCATCCTTGGTGGACTGAACCTCCACAGGTGGACCCGACACATCACAGCATTCTTTCTCCCCAGGCACATTGTAATCACCTTCATAAGTCTCAGGCATTATCTTATTCTTCCCCTTAAAGTCCTGCAGTATCTATGAAATCTCCCAAGTACTCCAGCCCACAGTGATCGTCTTCAAACTCCTACTTAGTGTCACGTAGTTTAATACTCAATTGGTCTCTAATTACAGTAATTTGATTGTAAGAGCCTCAAAAGCAAGGACTTAGCCCAATGCTAAGCCTAGAGATGGCTTCAGTGAATGCTTGCTGAGTGATAGATTTGTAGTCGTGGGTGGCTTCTAGTCAGCAGGTTGATGGGTGAATTAGCACTGTGAGAGGACGACGACGTTGGTGGATTCCTGAGCAGGCCCTCTGTCTATGGGTGCTTTTCACAGGCCGTCACTGCCAGCCCTCTGGGCAGCCAAAGTCGTACAACTCAGACCCCAGAAGTTTTCTTCCTGCTCATTTATTTCTTCACATTCGAAAGGCCACGCTTTGGACTTGAACTTGCAGTTTCTCACTTTTAGGTTTGAGAAGTCAGGAAAAGGGGCAGAGAGGTCCACTTTTTATATCTGTTTTGCTAGAAACTAACTTTCCAGTGGAGGCATAACAACAAATGAAAGAGGACAAGTTGGCATATTTAACAGCAAGTAAAGTGCCATGTGGAGGTTTATATAACTCTTTTGCTAGATTAGTCCAGAAGCTGGGTTAATATTTTAATCATATTCTCTTGAGAGGAAAAGGCAGCTGGTGAAATTGTTGGAGGTGAAATGCCAATCTAGAAACCGAGTGTGGTTTGGAGACCACCATGGAAATAATAACTTCAGTCATAACGTGGAGAATGAAAGGAGGAAAGAAACCAGATAAGTTTTGCAGGATCTCGAAGTTATTTTTATTATAAACTAACCTTAGGCAGACCATCAGCTTTATTATTTTAACATTTAAATTAAAATACTGATGACTTTATCTCTTCACTGGTGATGACTCTTGGCAACAACAGAGTTTAGCAAAATGACTGCAATGGAACATCCTTCAGTGTTTTATTTTTAAATGGCTGTTTTAATGGTGCATATAAGCTCAGTTCTGTAGGCATAGTATAGCAAGGAGCAAAAGGCAGTACAATTCATGTCTTGAGCTGCATTCTCTGTCCTGTGAACTTGAGTTCTCAAGGCTTGGATTCTAACAACTGGCACAAACTGACTGGCATCCTAAAATTGGGAGGAAAAGGCTTTTCTCCTATTTTGTTCCCTTGCTTTTCTGCCCCCTTCATCTGGATAATACCAGATCTTTACAGTGGTCTGTGTCTGGTACTGGAGGCCGTGGGTAGCACAAATGGTTAGTGCTCTGAGTTGCTAACAAAAAGGTTGGATGTTCAAGTCCACCCCTAGGCAGCTCAGAAAAAAGGCCCGGTGATCTCCTTCCGAAAGATCAGCTGTTGAAAGCCCTGTGGAGCCCAGTTTGATGCCGACACACACGGAGTTGCCGTGAGTCTGAGCCGACTTAACAGCGGCTGGTTAGTGGTAGCTGGCACTGGTAGGAAGGGTCATACTGTCCTTTGCTTTGGAACTGCTATCATATGGAAATCAGTGTTTAAATTATTAACTGGGAATTTGTGCTCCTGAATTTTGTGGGAGTAAGACTGCCACTGTGTTATTCTCATGCGTTCTTCTGACCTTTAGGTATTTTTGCAAAGCGGGAAATAATCAAACTTTGGAGGTGCTAAGCTTTTCCCCAATTATATTGCCAGATTGCCCAGGGTGCAGCTGCTAAAGAAGGATCCCAGATTCCACCGGATACCCAAAACATCTCTGTGCCTAAGACTGAGCCAATGGGAGGAAATCGGGCAGGGCAGACTTCTGGACTGAGATTTCTCTGTGGGAGCAACAGATTGAATTGATAATGGGAGAAAGTTTGTACTATTAAGTTTTATAAGGTGGCAATAACCTTCAGGAATTTTATAGTGTTGGCATATTATTTGGGCCATATTTTCATCTTGTGATCATTGTTCACCCAGCTTAGCTGGATAGCATAGCTGAGCAGGATTCAGAATGAGTGAAGCCTGAAGTCTGACTGTGGTATGTGAAGTCCTAATGTGCTTTAGCAGCTTCGGCGACTACCACAAAGAGGCATTCGTAAAGACCCTGAGGGATGAAATAGCCATTTCCCTGACACCAGAAGGATATGGAGGAAGGGAGATAAGGATTATGGAAGTGGCTCCATGAGTGAAAGGGCAAGATTTTTTTTTTTGGGATTCTGTGCTGATCTCCTTTCCCTAGGAGGATGGCAGGACTCCTGGTGGACTATGGCTCTGGTGGTTAATTTCACTGGATTAATAAGACAAATGGAGTCCTTGGGTGGTACAAACAGTTAATGTGCTTCAAGGCTGGAAGTTCGAGTTCACCCAAAGGCACCTCAGAAGAAAGGCCTGGTGATCTACATCCAAAATATCAGCCATTAAAAACCCTATGGAGCCCAGTTCTACTCTGACAGACATGGTGTCACCATGACTTAGAGTCAACTTGTTGGTTTAATATGAGAATAGTTAAAAAAAGAAAAACGTTGATGTCTAAAGTACCCTGGGAAACCCTAGTGGCCTAGTGGTTAAGTGCTACAGCTGCTAGCCAAATTTAGATTAGCAGTTTGAATCCACCAGGTGCTCCTTGAAACCCAATGGGGCAGTTCTACTGTGTCTTACGCTGTTGCTATGAGTCAGAACTGACCCGACGGCAATGGGTTTGGGTTTTTTTTTTTTTTGGTAAGGTACTCGGACCCTATTATCTGCATCTCGCCTTACCTATAAAGAGGAAGAAGGATGCAGCTGATTGGTTAAGTGAAGGAGTGAAGGGCATTTGCTTTGCCTCTGTGCTAATGGAGAGAATTATAGTGCTAAGTTAAAAGTGACTTTGAACTCTCTTTTTCTCACAGAATCTGGGTAAGCTGGCTTGAAAGTAGCTGAGAAGTCATTCTTGGTATTGGTCCAAATTCTGTCTCTTCTCCTTCACTCTTGTGGGTGGGGCTTTTCCTCACATCAGAGAGTAAACCTGAGACTCAGTGTTTGATTTATCCTCAGACTGGGTATAGGTAGTTCAGTCCTGATGACCTGTTTTGAGCCAAGGCCAGCTAGGCTGACTTAGCTCTGACAGTGACATTCTCCACAGACTCTAGCCTAGTTAGAGGGGAAGCTGGCACAACATAGGCTCATCTGTGAGAAGAACTAACAAAAGCTAATATTTATCGACTGTTTATTGTATGCCAGGCACTGCTCTAAGGGCTTTGCAGCTATTCTTTCATGTGATCTTTGTAGAAACCTTGGGAGGTTACTATTGTTATTTTCACTTAAGAGATGAGGTAATAAAGGTTTAGAAAGTTTAAGTAATTTGCTCAAGAGTGCAGAGCTGGTGAGGGGCAGAACCGGAAATTAAACTCTAGCACTTGCATTTCTTAATCATCCTACTAAACTATTTCAAGGAGATAGTTCAAATAAGAACAAAAGGAGGGGGATGACTGTCATTCTCCGCCCAGCTCTCCACGGGAGCATAACCCTGTAACATGAGAGTTTATTTATGAGGCTGGCCTTGCCTTCTCTCCATAAGGTGTGAGTTTCTATGTCTTTCTCTTCTCTCTCTTTCTTTCTGTGTTTTAATAGTAAATCATCTAGAAGAAAGGATTGTTTTATTTATGATGACAGATCTCAGGATACTTATTAGCTTAATAAATACAATCGGACCATCGTTTTGGCTCTTTGCAAAAACTAGAAGTAAAATTGCATGATTTGGCAAAAATTTTTAGTGCAGCAAATCTTGTTTAGGATCCACAAATGAATTTCCAATACCTTGGCGTATTCTATAACTATCGCTCCAGAAGAACAGTACGTATTGTCACTGTTGTTGCTATTACTGCTATTGTCACTAAGCACCGTGGTTAAGTTATGTATATACATTTGCTTATTTGAATTGTTACTTATGTAATAAAAATACTACCATGTATCAGTTATCTATTGCCACGTATGCTGCATAACAAAAAACTGACAAAACTTCACTGGCATGTAACCAAAAAATCAAAAAGAACCTGGTGCCATCAAATTGATTCTAACTCATAGAGACCCTTTAAGATAGTGTACAACTGCCCCATAGGCTTCCCAAGGCTGTAAATCTTTACAGGAGCTGGTTGCCACACTTTTCTCCTGGTGGCATATAACAGTAACTATTTATTATTCACATCTGGGGTGGTTGGCTAGACAAATCTGCTGATCTTGACTGGGCCGGCTCGTGTCATGAGCTTTCTGATGGCTGATCTAGCTTTGCCTTAGTTGGGACGAGTGGGGGCAATTCATCTTCTCTCATCCTCCAGCAGGCTGGGCTGGGCATGTTCTCTTGGCAATAGCAGAACTGCAAGCTCTGATCACAAGCTCTGAGTAACCTAATTGCATAAGTCCATTTCAAGCTTCTGCTTGCAACATGTCTATTAAGATCCCGTTGGTCAAAGAAAGTCACATGGATAAGTCTAAGGACAGGATGTCACACAATGGGTTTTTTTGTATATTGCCTCCTGGCCCTGGGTTTGTAATTCTCCCAAAATGATTGGTTAAGCCACAATTTTGCAAGTTATTGGTGAGTTTACTATCCGGGTAAGTGGCTTGCGAGTGATTGGCAAGTTTATAAGCCACCCTATACTTGACTGGGTTATACCTGACCTTTACTGGGGTTGGCTGGGGGGCTCCACCCAATCTGACCTTTACTTGGATTGGTTAGGGAGCCCACCTTGTAATTAATAAGGAGTACATAGGATTGCCTATAAAAACTCTAGAACAGGGAGAACAGATGGGGCTTCCTAATGGATTAAGAGCCAGTAGAGGAGGGTGTCCTTTGGACATGGGACCCTGCACTACCACCCTCCCAGACCAAGTAAATGTGCAAAGGCAACGGAGGCAGCAGCCACGACAGTACCAGAAGAAGCGAACACAATGAGCAGACAGTACCAGGAGCAGACACAATGAGCAGACCCAGACGGTGGCAGCAAAGTGTAAAGACTGAACCCCTGCTGACAGCTGAGAAGAGTGACTAATAGCCAAGTCCGCCAAGTGACGTTGAGTTTACTGTTTGAAAGTTTCCTGATGGGTGACAATGAATACTGGTTTTCAGGAAGGATAAGCAGGTCCTCTATGAGATGTAAAAGGACCTCCTTTTATGCACTGAGGCCCCGTGGCAGAGCACCTGCCAAGCCCCACCCTTTGCTTATCTTCATTTCCGTTTATATCTTTTGCTTATTATGTTCTTCTCTGTTATTAAAGTTGTTATTGCAGTTATGTTGTTTCCATGAGTTCTCTGTCTGTTCCAATGAATTATCAAACCCAATAGAGAAAGAGTGCTATAGGAGGAATGGCTGGTGTCAGAAATAGTGGAGAAGCTGGACTGAGGGGGTATACTTGACCTCTGCCTCATAGGAACCAGCTTGGTGCCGATTCTTACAGTCAGAGTTATTATGCACCCCATTTCTTGGTAGGGCACTGCAAAATAGCATGGCAAAAGACGTGGATATAGGGAGTGGTGAACAATTAGGGCCATTGTTGCAGTTTATCATGTATTCCCATTTTACAGTTGAAGAAACTGAGGCCTAAGTATTAAGTGGCTAGCCTAGGGTCCATACATATTAAGTGACACGGCTGGGAGTTGAGCAAGATTTCTCTTTCTGCAAAGCTAGTGCTCTTAATGATGTGCTATAAATGCAAGATTTAGAAACTAGCTCTGCTTCCAACTCCTTTCCAGATACAAAAACTCTTTTAACTCCTTTTTTAGGCATTTTCAACAACAAAGACAAAATGCAACTGTCGATATTGTATAAAAGGAATGCTGTGATAGAGAGTAATTAATGTTACCAAATTTTCTGAAAAAAAAAATGCTAGGTATTATGATCAAAGAAATGTATTGACTTTTAAGTCGCTGTCTGACCTTACTTTACAGTTTTTATTCTTTGAGATCTCCCTTATCTGCCATAGTTTAGAAATGTAGCGAGCATAAAATTTCTTAATACTCTCACTCTCCTCCTCAAATCATCCTAGCAGCATCCTAATCTACCTATATTGGTAGTTAGGTATAAAAATGCTGCCCTGTACAAAATTTTTTTTTTTTTAATGACAGTAACATCTTTAAGACAGTCCAGAAAATTGTTCATTCTAACAATTGACAAATGGGGTAGTTCTAAGCTGATAGAAAATTCAGTCTTTAGATCAATTTCCTTTTCAACACTTGTGTCCTAGACTAGTTTTGCTGTGTAACTTCCTGCTACTTTTGTATTTCTTTTATTAACTCAATTTCATGGAACATGTTTTGAAGAAAGTAGACAAGTCTTATATACTTCTATTGACCCTAGAAGCAAAGCAGTAGAAGGAGATATTCAGACAAGCTACTCCCCAAAAATGTACTCCTAAAGAAGAAATCCATAGTGTGCCCTTTGGCTCTTGGCGCTCTGGTCCTGTCCTTGACCACTTATAACACAACAAAGACAACCTTTTGCTTCTTGGAAAGGAAATGTTTTGTAGAGTGCTGGGGACTGCTGAGAATACTTTGGAGTTCTTGTGAAAGCTCTGCTGGTCGGAAAGATGTTGGGGATTACTTTTGAAATATGGAATTAGAAAGGGATACTATGAAGAAGAAAGGAGAGGATTTGAAGGGAAGTGAAGATGAAGAGACATTGGCTCTGGAATGATAGGTAAGAACAAAGTGGATGAGTTTCAATCAATACAAAAATGATTGGGGGAGACTAAGAAATTAAATTATGATTCCTTGTAAACAGGTATATTTTGAAAACCTAAATATATGCTGTACCTCTTTATTCTAGCATGTAGCACATTATATGACATTTACCTGCTCTCTCACAAGGCTGTACATTCAATAAGGGCAGGGACTGTGTACGTCTTCACTGGTATTATGGTCAAAGGGTAGCACGACAGCTTTCACTCAGCGTGCACCAAATATGTACGTGTTGGCCCAATGTACCAGCAACTTGCTGGTACTTGTTTTCCTCTAGAAAAACTCAGAAACTACTTTTATATTGCAGAACAAGAGAATAATCCATGGGTTGGATGTAATTTGGGAATTAAACAAAATATGCCAGTATTTAATTGTGTCCTGAAGGAAACATTTCTCATCGTGGTGGGAAGGAACGTCACTGCAAATCGAGGTACCTATCTCCTTAGTTGAGGAGCCCTGGTGGCAAAGTGGTTAAGTGCTCGGCTGCTAAATGAAAGGCTGATGGTCCTAACCCGTCAGCAGCTCTGCGGGAGAAAGATGTGGAATTCGGCTTCCATAAAGATTAACTAACTAACTAACTCATTGCCATTGAACTGATTCCGACTCATAGCCATCCTATAGGACATAGTAGAACTGCCACATAGGGCTTCCGAAGAGTGGCTGGTAGGCTTGAATTGTTGACCTTTTGAAAGATTACAGCCTTGGAAACCCCATGGGACAGTTCTACTCTGTCCCAAAGGGTCAGTGTGAGTCGGAATTGACAGCAGCAGGTTTATACTACTCCAGTTCCTAACAGTGCATTCAATATGTGCCAATGAATAAGGAAGACCAAAGAAGAATTGATGTTTTTGAATTATGGTGTTGGTGAAGAATATTGAATATACCATGGACTGCCAGAAGAATGAACAAGTCTGTCTTGGAAGAAATACAGCCAGAGTGCTCTTTGGAAAAGAGGATGCTGAGACTTCATCTCCCATACTTTGGACATGTTATCAGGAGGGACCAATCCCTGGAGAAGGACATCATGCTTGGAAAAATAGAGGGTCATTGAAAAAGAGGAAGACCTTTGATTAGAGGGATTGACACAGTGGTTGCCACAATGGACTCAAACATAACAATGACTGTGAGGATGGTGCAGGACAGGGCAGTGTTTTGTTCTGTTGTACATAGGGTTACTATGAGTTGGAACCAACTCAACAGCAACTAACAACAACAACGTGTTTACAGAATTAATCAATGATCCTCAGCTACAACTTTCTTTTACAGATGAAAATTTTCACATGTTTATTTTCATGTAGTTATAGAAGCTACTTAAAACAACCCAACCCATACCCATTACCGTCGAGTCGATTTCCACTCATAGTGACCCTATAGGACAGAGTAGAACTGCCCCATAGTGTTTCCAAGGAGCAGCTGGTGGATTCGAACAGCCAACCTTTTGATTAGCAGCCTGAACTCTTAACCACTAGACCACCCAGGCTTCACTTAAAACAAAGAAGTAGTTAATTTAATTGTTAAAAAACTTTATTTTGCAGAAACAGTAATGAAAGTAGTGCTATTTGTTGATGAGTTTTAATTTATAGCCTGATTCATTAAAACTTATCTTCTGTTTACTGTATACACTATGTAACATGTATAGTGTCACAAGGTAGAGTCCTTGCCCTTGAGAAATTTCCTATTTTATTGGTTCACGAGACACAATTAACCCTCCCTTCAATTAAACAGTAATAAAATATGTTATAAAAATATTAGTTAAGTTTCTTTGGATGTAAGGAACAGAAATTTACTTGGCTCAAACTAAAGAAGAAATGAGCGGCTCACAGAAATGAAGGAAACATGGAAAATGAAGGCCTAGGAAAGACAAGATTCTGTACCACCCAGGATCCAGGGGCTGGTACTAGGAACAGCTCACCAGGACTCTGCAGCCAGGATGGTTTAGTTCTACCCATTTCCTTCTTTGGGTCACTTGACTCGAGATTCATTTTCCTACAGCCACTGTGGAAAACGGTTTGGCAGTTCCTCAAAAAACTGAACATAGAACTGCCATATGACCTAGCAATCCCAGTCCTAGGTATATACCCAGAAGAAGTGAAAATAGGAACACAAACAGAAACCTGTACACCGATGTTCATTGCGCACTTTTCACAATAGCCAAAATGGGGAAACGACAGCAATGCCCATCAACAGATGAATGGATAAGCAAAATGTGGTACATACATACCATGGAGCCTTACTCAGCTATAAAGAGAAATGAAATCCTGATACATGCCCCAATGTGAATGAACCTTGGAAAGATCACGCTGAGTCAGTTGCAAAAGGACAAATATTGTTTGATTTCACTTATGTGAAGTAAGAAAATATGTAGAAACCATAAATTATTAGTGGTTACCAGGGGTGGGAGGGAGGGGGAGAGGTGAGGAGGGTTTTTTTTCCTTAGGGGCCTTCAGTTTATGTTAATGATGGTGGAATAATTTGGAAAAGGATAGTGTAAATGATTGCACACTTTGAAGAATGTAATCAATGTCACTGAATTTGTTGAATTGGTGTATGTTTTGTTGTGTATATTTTTACTATACTCGCACAAAGATTCATTTTCTTGGGAGAGTGGGAGGGAGGGTCCAGCTGGCGTGGCTAGGAATACACGCCCACTCGTTGGCCAAGGGAGGGCAGCTAGGCAAGACTGCATGCAATGGGGTCTGTGTAGTCTCCCAAAGTACAGTCGGGGTGCCACTAGGAGGTGCAGTGGATCCTACCAGCAGTATTACAAGAGTTCAGAGAAGGGGGATTCTGGTGAGACTTCACTGGTGAGAAGGAGCTTTAGCCCATCTTTAAGGATCAATCAGTAGGAATGGGATAGAGAAGAAGAGGGAAAAAGAAGACATTTGAGGTGGGAACGCATGAGGAGCAAAGGCTCAGAATTTGGTGTGTTCACCAGAGTCAGAAGCAGCAGAGACAGAGAAGGTGAATATTAATAAAAGGCCCTTGGATTTATTCCAGTTTTGAGAAGTGAGGATAGACACCAGATTTAAAGGATAAATAAATGATTCAGGCAGGGGGACAGTAATTATAGAGCTCACTGAATAGAAAAGACTTGGCAATTTGAACTCACCCAGGAGTGCCATGGAAGAAAGACCTGGTGATATGTTTCCGTAAAGATTACAGCCAAGAAAACCGTATGGGGCAGTTCTACTCTATAACACTTTGGCAGCAATGATTTTTTTTTCCTACGGGGTGTTGTTCAAGCTGTTAACACTCTTGGTTGCTAACTGAAAGTATGGAAGTTTGAGTCCACCCAGGTGCACCTCAAAAGACAGTCTTGGTGATCTACTTCAAAAAAATCAGCCATTGAAAACCCTATGGAGTACAGGTCTACTAGGACACATGTGGGGTCGCCATGAATCTGGACTGACTTAACAGCAGTGGCTTGGGTTTTTTGGTTTTGTACATTTTTGAAAGAAAATCAGAGAAAAAAGGATACATTGTAAAAAGTTCCTGGGTATGAAATTAAGAATCCAAGTGAAGGGGTGAGTCTTAAAGAAGGAGGGAGTCATTGCTTGCTCAGAGGCTGGGAGAAAGGATGAGGGACCGGGTGAGTGTTGAGATATCTGCACAGTGATTTAGATGATGCTTAGTAGGAAACCCTGGTGGCATAGTGGTTAAATGCTACAGCCTCTAACAAAGAGGTTGGCAGTTCAAATCCACCAGGCATTCCTTGGAAACTCTAGAGGGCAGTTCTACCCTGTCCTATAGGGCCTCTATGAGTCAGAATCAACTCGATGGCAGTGAGTTTTTTTTTTTGTTGTTGTTTACTCTAGAGAGTCCCCGGGTGGTGCAAACAGTTAACATGCTTGGGTGCTAACTGAAAGGTTAGAGGTTGGAGTCCACTCAGAGGTACCTCAGAAGAAACAATCTACTTCCGAAAAATCCTATGAACCAGAAATAGATTTTGGCAATCTACTTCCGAAAAATCCTATGAACCAGAAGTACTAGATGGTGCCTGGCTACCACTATTAACCGTTCTAATGAGGGCCACAATAGATGGACCTTAATAGGATGGGAGAAGAAGGTGGAATAGAACCTCAAATTCCTAAAAAAAATAAAACAAAAAACCATATCTACCAGACTGGTTAAGACTGGGGGCTCTGAGATACTCTTCAAACCTAAACTGTTGACCTGGAACTAACCCCTGAGGTTACCTTGAAACTAAATAAAAAATTGGCTTAAAAAAATAATGAATATCACCCGTAAGTACTGTGCTCCTCTAAAAAATCACCTGTATGAGACCAAAAGGTCAACAAATGCTTTAAAACAAGGATGAGAATGTAAGGGGGGAAAGGAAACTAGATTCACGGAAACGAACAACTAGAAGAGAAATGAGAATGTTCACTCACTGTGAAGAATGCAACCAAGGTCACTGAACAGCTTGTGTAGAAATTGTTGAATGGGGAACCTAAATTTCTGTGTAAACCTACACCAAAAAGCACAATAAAATATTATTTTTTAAAAAAAGAAAAGGAAAACACCCTATGGAGCACAGTTCTACTCTAACAGACCTGGGGTCACCATGACTCAGAACTGACTTGACAGCAATTGGTTTTACTGGTATTCTCGGTGTTAGACAACAACTGTAAGGGGAAGATGATTTGGGATATCCGGTGTGGCCAGGATGCTTAGGAATCAACAAGGGGTCATTAGTAAGGGATTAAAAACAGCAACTCTGCCTTGGTTGAAATTAGCATGAATTTAAGTTGCTTTTCAAAATGACTGGATGGAAACTCTTATTTTGGTTAATATTCAAAAGCTAGAGTTTCCAAATATTTGGAAGAGATTTTAAAGATAAAAGAATTTATTCAGGAATTTAGCCTTTGTTCCTAGACTTATAAGATTATTGGAAATAGTTGGAAGGAGGCAGATTGGCGTTTTTGTTTGTGATGGCTTGCACCCCCTGCTTCCATATAGTGGAGTTTCCATAGAAGTCTCTTGAGCTTATATTCATTTCATAAAATAAATGTATTACTAGGAACACTGATATTTTAGAGTTTGACTTAGCCCTGAAATAAGATCCAGTTTAGCCATACTCAGCCGCCTTCTACTCTTGCCCATTATTTATCCTGGAGTTATCTCAAAAAGGGATTGAAGGGGAAAGTATGAACCTACAAGCAATCCTTAACCTCAAATATTTGATCTATGTCATCACGTTTAAGTAGCTCAGAATCTGCTTGGAAAAGACAAAGCGGGGAGTTTGGCTTCTCTTTGCCCCTTTGAAAAGTCAACATTGTTATGGCTTATTATCACACCTAAGTCATCCGGTGGTGGCCATTTCTCATGCCACCCTGCTGCTTAAGGCAATGCACAAACAATTGCTTTATGCCATAGATCTGTTTCTGAAAAATTAAACGTAAATCACACGCTATTTTTGCTTTAAAAGAGGCCTATGAATTGTTTTAATAAAAATAATCACCCACTATTTATTTGTTTTGTAAGTTTAAGATTCCATTTATTGGATTTACTTACACTGAGATACATCAAAACTTCGTTGTCGTTGTTGTTAGGTGCCATTGAGTCGGTTCCGACTTATAATGACCCTATGCACGAAAAACTACGCGGTCCTGCACCATCCTCACAATCGTCGTTATGCTTGAGCTCATTGTTGCAGCCGCTGTGTCGGTGCACCTCGTTGAGGGCCTTCCTCTTTCCGCTGACCCTGTACTTTGCCAAGCATGATGTCCCTCTCCAGGGACTGATCCCTCCTGACAACATGTCCAAAGAATGTAAGATGCAGCCTCGCCAACCTTGCTTCTAAGGAGTATTCTGACTGTACTTCTTCCAAGACAGATTTGTTTGTTCTTTTGGCAGTCCATGGTATATTCAATATTCTTTGCCAACACCACAATTCAAAGGCATCAGTTCTTCTTCGGTCTTCCTGATTTATTGCCCAGCTTTCATATGTATATCATGCGAATGAAAATACCATGGCTTGGGTCAGGAGCACCTTAGTCTTCAAGGTGACATCTTTGCTTTTCAACACTTGAAAGAGGTCCTTTGCAGCAGATTTGCCCACTGCAACGCGTCATTTGATTTCTTCACTGCTGCTTCCGTGGCTATTGATTCAAGTAAAATGAAATCCTTGACGACTTCAATCTTCTCCCCATTTATCACTATGTTGCTCATTGGTCCAGTTGTGAGAATTTTTGTTTTCTTTATGTTGAGATGCAATCCATACTGAAGGCTGTGGTCTTTGATCTTATTAGTAAGTGCTTCAAGTCCTTTTCACTTTCAGCAATCAAGGGTGTGTCATCTGCACAATGCAGGTTGTTAATGAGTCTTCCCCCAATCCTGATGCCCTGTGCTTCTTCATGTAGTCCAGCTTCTTGGATTATTTGCTCAGCATACAGATTGAATAGGTATGAAAGGATACAACCCTGACGCACTCCTTTCCTTACTTTAAACCACTCGGTGTCCCCTTGTTCTGTCCAAACAACTGCCTCTTGACCTATGTACAGGCTCCTCAGGAGCACAATTAAGTGTTCTAGAATTCCCATTCTTTGCAATGTTATCCATAATTTGTTGTGGTCCACACGTCAAATGCCTTTGCATAGTCAATAAAATACAGGTAAATATCCTTCTGGTATTCTCTGCTTTCAGCCAGGATCCACCTGACATCAGCAATGATATCCCTGGTTCTGCATCCTCTTCTGAAACCGGCCTGAATTTCTGGCAGTTCCTGTTGATATACTGCTGCACCCATTTTTGAATGATCTTCAGCAAAATTTTGCTTGCATGTGATATTAATGATATTGTTCTATAATTTCCACATTCGGTTGGATCACCTTTCTTGGGAATAGGCATAAGTATGGATCTCTTCCAGTCAGTTGGCCAGGAAGCTGTCTTCCATATTTCTTGGCACAGACGAGTGAGTACCTCCAGTGCTGTATCCATTTGCTGAAACATCTCAATTGATATTCCATCAATTCCTTTAGCCTTGTTTTTCACCAATGCCTTCAGTGCAGCTTGGACTTCTTCCTTCAGTACCATTGTTTCCTGATCATATCCTACCTCTTGAAATGATTGAATGTTGACTAGTTCTTTTTGGTATAATGACTCTGTGTATTCCTTCCATCTTCTTTTGATGCTTCCTGCATCATTTAATGTTTTCCCCATAGAATCCTTCACTATTGCAACTCGAGGCTTGATTTTTTTTCTTCAGTTCTTTCAGCTTGAGAAACGCTGAACGTGTTCTTCCCTTTTGGTTTTCTATCTTCATCTCTTTGCACATGTCATTATAATACTTTAGTTCGTCTTCTCTAGCTGCCCTTTGAAATCCTGTTCTGTTCTTTTACTTCATCATTTCTTCCTTTTGCTTTAGCTGCTTGACGTTCATGAGCAAGTTTCGGTGTCTCCTCTGACATCCATCTTGGTCTTTTCTTTCTTTCCTGTCTTTTCAATGACCTCTGGCTTTCTTTGTGTATGATGTTCTTGGTGTCATCCACAACTTGTCTGGTCTTCTGTCACTAGTGTTCAATGCATCAAATCTATTCTTGAGATGATATCTAAATTCAGGTGGGATATACTCAAGGTCATATTTTGGCTCTCGTGGACTTGCTCTGATTTTCTTCAGTTTCAGCTTGAACCTGCATATGAGCAATTGATGGTCTGTTCCACAGTCGGCCCCTGGCCTTGTTCTGACCAATGATATTGAGCTTTTCCATCGTCTCTTTCCATAGATGTAGTCCATTTGATTCCTGTGTGTTCCATCTGGCGAGGTCCATGTGTATAGTCGTGGTTTATGTTGGTGAAAGAAGGTGTTTGCAATGAAGAAGTTTTTGGTCTTGCAAAATTCTATCATTCAATCTCTGGCATTATTTCTATCACCAAGGCCATATTTTCCAACTACTGATCCTTCTTCTTTGTTTCCAGCTTTCGCTTTCCAATCACCAGTAATTATCAATGCATCCTGATTGTGTGTTCGATCAATTTCAGGCTACAGAAGCTGATAAAAATCTTCAATTTTTTCAAGTTTGGCCTTAGAGGTTGGTGCGTAAATTTGAATAATAGTCGTATTAAGTGGTCTTCCTTGTAGGTGTATGGATATTATCCTATCACTGACAGCATTGTACTTCAGGATAGATCTTGAAATGCTCTTTTTGACTATGAATGTAGCACGATTCCTTTTCAAGTTGTCATTCCCAGCATGGTAGACCATATGATTGTCGGATTCAAAATGGCCATTACCAGTCCATTTCAGCTCACTAATGCCAAAGATATCGATGTTTATGCATTCCATTTCATTTTTGATGCTTTCCAATTTTCCTAGATTCATACTTTGTACATTCCAGGTTTCCATTATTAATGGATGTTTGCAGCTGTTTCTTCTCATTTTGAGTCATGCCACATCAGCAAATGAAGGTCTCGAAAGCTTTACTCCATCCACGTCATTAAGGCTGACTCTAGTTTGAGGAGGCAGCTCTTCCCTAGTCATCATTTGAATGCCTTCCAACCTGGAGAGCTCATCTTCCAGCACTATATCAGACAATGTTCTGCTGCTATTCACAAGATTTTCACTGGCTAATTCTTTTCAGAAGTAGACTTCCAGGTCCTTCTTCCCAGTCTGTCAGTCTGGAAGCTCAGCTGACACCTGTCCTCCATGGGTGACCCTGCTGGTATCCGAACACTGGCGGCATAGCTTCCAGCATCAGAGCAACACACAAGCCCCCACAGTAGGACAAACTGACAGACGTATGGGGGATCAAAACTTTAGAAACATAATATATGGGATATCTGCCTGGCCTGAAGTTTTTTTTTTTTTTTTGCACCCAGTGTGTAATTTGTTGGAGTTCTGGTGGCACAGTGGTTAAGAACTTGGCTGCTGACCAAAAGGTTGGCAGTTTGAATCTACCGGTTGCTCCTTGGAAACCCTATGGGACGGCTCTACTCTGTCCTGTAGGGTCAGTATGAGTCAGAATAGACTGGATGGCAACAGGTTTGGTTTCATTTGGTGTAATTTGTTCACAAGGCATTTATATGGCTAACAGTAACACCCACAATAACAACGATTACTATGAATTCTTTGAGACTATATAAATATCCTATTTCTCCATCATGTATTGCCCACTAATTTTAGCATTCATTGATAATTCATGACTAAAACGATTATTGCTATAAAAAAAAAAAAAAAAGTGTTTACAAAATGGTGACATTCTTTTTCCATCATTACCTCTACATCTATTAGTTGAAATTCTATTGTGAAGAAGAGCTATCTTTTCTTCCCCATTTATTTATTTATTCATTCATTCAATTATCTATTTCTTTTTTTTTTTTTTTTTAATCCATATGGACTCAGGAATTCTTATTGTATTTTGTAGGCTATAGTCAATTCCTATCATTTATTTTGTTTGTTCAAATGGTCTCATATTTGGCCAAGAGAGCCCCTTCAACTTGTCTCCTATATCCTTTCAACATGTCCCCATCATTTTTTTAAAACACTTCGTTAATTTCTGGTACCACAAGATTTTCCAGGCTCATCTTGTACTTCCCTTGCCTAGCCTTGGAATCAGCCATTTATCCGTGAAGTCCAACTTCCTTTTGTTGTAGAAAGGTATTTAGAAACCAAGAAGAGCACTAGGTATGCTCATTGACTATTGTTGCTTTAGTCTCTCTCAGTGAAGAGAGCTAGGAAATTTATGGGAGTATACACAATATTTCTATATCTTTCTCTATATATGTTTAAAATAAGTAGTTCATGGCAGTACCTCTAATTCCAATCCAACACCACAAGATTTATTCTAGCCTCTGTTTGTAACTCCTTTCTCTAACAATGAGAAAACTGGCCCTCATTAAAAAAAAAATAGCTACAATATATTCACTTATTTGCTAAATACCAGAATTCATAGAAAGTAGTTTCCTTCACTGCTGTAAGTACATTTGTGTATGGTTCATTTTACCTTTAATCTTAATGTCTATAGTTAAAATACTTTCTCAAAGTATTTCTTTTTCCTCTTCACCTTCTGTGTGGTTATGTTAATTCATTTGTTGTTATGCAGTTAGGTTTATTTATTTGTTTGTATTTCATGTCAGTTATCAATTCATTGCTTATTAACTCCAAATCTACCCTTCATTAACTGCTCCACAATAATGGGGCTGTTATTATTTCTCTTTTGCAGCGAGCATAACATTAATGTATTGCCAGTGAAGGACACTGGAGGGCCATTGCAGGGGAAAGGGTTTTTCTTCCAGGCTCTAGTGTGCTATTGTGCTGCTGTCTCTGTACTCCTACCACATGGGTGCCAGTGGGTATGGAAAAAATCCAGAGTTGTTCTGCCCCAGCCACTTGCCCAGACCATACAATCCCTTGGTAAGCTCACAGTCCTGGTCCTGATCTGGTGAGCACATTGCCATGGCCCTCCTAACACAGACCCTGCAAACTCCAGGCCTCATGTGACCCTGCCAGTGAGCAAGCGCCTAAGGCTCCAACTCCTGTTTGCCAGTCTTGGCCACTTGTACCCCAGAGGGGTGTTTTTGGCTTACTGGCCCTGACTGCTATCCTTTCTTGCCAGCTTCAGCCTGCATTTGCCCCAGATGGGTGTCTTCTGCTTGCTTGGAGACTCTTGAGCTGCTCCAGACCAGGCAACCGAGCCAGTGTCTCCATCCACCACTTCCTCTCTAATGAGATCTGAATCCTAGTCTTGTGGAGGGGCCCCCTCCCAACTTTATTCATTCCTTTGATTCTCTCCACCCTAGAGATTTTTTAGAGTTCCATTGGCATCTTTATAGTTATTCTTCTGTTGTAATTAATGTTTCTTTATATTAAACATTATGTCTGTTCAAATTACGTTGTGATTTCTCTCTCCTGATTGGACGCTGACGAATCGTATTTCCTTTTGGATTTCCTCCTCCATCCTTGTTGATTTTATTTTTTCTATTTGTTTATCTTGAGTACGTGAATCATTACCATGGTTCCTCATGTCAGAACTGTACAAAAGAGCTTATTTAGAAAAGAGCTGTTTCTCAGCCTCCCACCATCCATTCCAGCTTGTTCTCATTCCCTGTCCTTTCCAACCCATTCCCACCTACTCCTTATATTAACCAACTCATTAGTTTCTAGCTTATCGTTTATTTGTACACTAATGAGCAGATAAGTGTATAATTTATTTCCTTCTTTCACACACAAATGATAGCACACTGTTGATACGCTTCTGATATTGCTTTTTTCACTTAATAATATATCCTAGTGATCTTTCCATATCAGTTCATAGAACTCTTCATCATTTTTTTTACAGCTGCGTAATACTCCATTGTCTGGGTGTACTGTAGTTTATCCTGTATGTATGGATGGATGTTCAGGCTGTTTCCAGGCAATGCTGCCATGAATAACCTTGTACATATTCGTGTTTGTACTTTGGGAGATGTATTTTCGAGGATGCATTCTTAGAAATGGGATTACTCTGCTGAAAGGTAAGGCATGAATAGCTTTGTTAGTCATTGCCAAATTCCCCTCTGAAAGGCTTGTACCAATTTGTATTCCCACCACCAATAGATGAGAGTGCATCTCTTCCTCTAAGCCTTGCCAAAAGAATGTGTTGTCATACTTTTTAATTTTGGCTCATCTGATAAGTGAGAAATGGTATCGTTTTCACTCGCATTTCTTTAATTACACGTGATTTGAATATCTTTTCATAAATTTAAAGGACATACACAAAAAGAAAACCCAAAAAGCAAAACCTGTTGGTTTTGAGTTAATTCTGACTCATAGTGACTCTATAGGACAGAGTATAAGTGCCCCATATAGTTTCCAAGGAATGGCTGGTAGATTTCAAATGCTGACCTTTTGGTTAGCAGCTGTAGCTCTTAACCATTGCACCACCAGACCCCATATATGTATATATACAGATATTTTTAAAATGAGTTTTCTGTTCCTGTATTTTGCCTATTTTTCTGTTGATTTTGGTTCTTTCGCCCTTTTTAAGAGTTCTTTATCTATATCTATATAAAAAAAAAACTACAGAGAGATAGATATTGGCAGTACCAGCCCCTTGTCTGTGATGTTCATTGTAAACAATTTCCCCAGTGTGTCAGTTGTCTTTTGACTTTGTGTATGATATTTGCCATACAATTTTTTTTTTATAGTTTTATGTAGCCAAATGTATCAATCTTTTCTTTTATTGTCTCTGGGTTTTGAGTCACAGTTAAAAAGCCTTTCCCTATACCAAGGTTATAAAGAAATTTATCCACGTTTTCTTATAGTACTTGTATGGTTTAAATGCTTAACTTCTCTATTTGAAGTTTATTCTTGTGTATGGTGTGAGATAAGAATTTTATCTTTCTCTGATGGCTACCCAGTTTTCCCAACATCATTTATTTAAAAAATCCATTTTTGTCCCAGCAATTTAAGATGCCACCTTTGTCATATGCTAAACTTTCATGGGCACTTGAGTCTCTTTCTGGAAGTTTTCCTCTATCCCACTGGTCTGATTGTCTCTTTATGTGGCCATACCAAGCTGTTTAAATATGGAGGCTTTATGGTAGGTTTTAATATCTGGTAGGGCTCCTCATAGCTTTTCTTTTTGATTGTTTTCTTGGCTATTATTGCATGTTTATTTTTCCACAATAATGTTAATAAAGACTTGTCCTTGGTAGTTAATGTGATTCAGTAATGTGATGCCAAATTGAGGAAGCAAGGTCAGGGGCCCAGAGATGTTCCTATTATTGTTGTTCTTGTTGAGTTGTAGTGACCCCATGTACAATGAGACTGGATCATTGTGGTCCATAGGATTTTCACTGGCTGATAGAAGTAGATCACCAGGCCTTTCGTTCTAGTCCATCTTAGTCTGGAAGCTCCACTGAAACCTGTCCAGCATGGGTGGCGGCTGCACTTGAGGTGCATTGGTTGGGAATCGAACTCATGTCTTCCACATGGAAGGCAAGAATTCTACCACTGAACCACCAATGCCCCCTCTGTTTGTATTATAGTTAATAATTCAGCCAATGGGAGCCCATTGCAGAGATATGACTGAGTCCTGGAAGAAGATTGAAAACCAAGCATCAACAGCTCAAATGAGGTGAAAAAATGATGCTGGCAGGAAGCAAACGCCAGGTGAGCATGATATCCTGAAAGCTACCATTGGCTAGAGCATCAAGATTAGATGTTCAGACGCAGTGGCCAGGCCCAGAGGTGTCAGGAGAATCATGACCTTACACAATGGTGTTATGGGCCAGCATGTTTAATGGGGAAGCCCACAAAGTCTGAGTCCTCATGCGAAGTGAAGTTATGTTGTACATTTGGTGGAAAAAACTCCCAACCCTTTGTTCAAATACCCTGTTCAATGTGACATTAGTGAGATTTGCTAAAGTGTATTTATGCCTTACATATTTCTAAACTTTGTTTTGTTTTATTCCCGGGCAATCTAAGTTCCGACTTACAGACTGCAATAACTTGAAACTAAAAGTTTGAAATGAATTTTAAACAGTCCGTTTTCCTTGCCTGCCTACCCACACGTTTACCAAAATAAACAAGGCCACCCTACAAGCCGCTGTCTCATTTGCATAGCAGCAAGAGCTGATGCAAATTCTCACATTTGGGGCTATTTCAGCCTTTGTGGAAATGGCAAAGGGTTCCTTTCTTTAAATAGCCTCGAGCATGAAACCCCTGGCTGGGCACTTTCTAAAGCACTGTTACTGTAAAGTGAAATATTTGAGGAAGTAAAATGCTAATAATAAAAGAAAATTCGATTTGGGCACTAAGAAAACACGGTATCCCTGGGTGGACAGCTAGGACATATAGCCTGGCTGTTAGCTGTGGCTCCCATCTCACTTATATCCTGCTCCCTGCTACACTGGCTCCTCCAGTTCTACATGCCACACACACACCTCACTTCTTTCCTCTCACACAAAAAGCAGGTCCTGAAACCCCCGTCACCCTCTATCTAAGTCTACTCAGCCCAGTGCTGTCAAGTCGATTCAGTCTAGTCTCTTTAAAAGCGTATGAATGACCCTAAGATTCCACAAGAAAGCTACTAGAGCTAATGTTATGGATTAAACTGTGCCCTTCCCCAAATACATATTGGAATCCTAACCCCTGTACCTATGGATGTAATCCCGTTCGGAAATAGGATTTTCTTTGTTATATTAATGGGGCCATAGGAGTGTATGGCCTGTCCTAAATCTAATCACTTCTGAGCTATAAAAAGCAGATTTGACACAGAGAGAAGCACATACTGGAGGAAGACAGACTATCTGATGCCGATGGAGGCAAATGAATTGACAAGTCCAGGAACTCTAAGGATTGCCAGCTACTAGAAGCTGTAGTAGACATGGAAGGACCTCTCTCTAGAACCACATGCTGAATTTGAACTCCTAGCCTCCTGAACTGAGAAAATAAATTCCGGTTCTTTAAAGACACCCACTTGTGGTATTTGTGTTACAGTAGCACTAGAAAATTAAGATAGCTAATAAATGAATTTAGCAATGCTATAGGGTACAAGGTCAAAACACAAAATTAGTTGTGTTTCTATACACCAGCAATGAACAATCTTGAAAGGATATTAACAATTCCATGTACAACAAAGAATAAAATACCCAGGAATATATTTAACCAAGGAGGTGAAAGACTTGTGCAATGAAAACTGTAAAACATTGCCAAAAGAAATAAAAGAAGACCTAAATGGAAAGACACCCGATGTTCATGGATTGGAAAACTCAGTATAAAAAGACAGGAAAGAAAGAAAAGACCAAAATGAATGTCAGAAGAGGCTCTGAAAGTTGTTCTTGAATGTCGTGTAACTAAAGCAAAAGGAAGAAATGATGAAGTAAAAGAACTGAACAGAGGATTTCAAAGGGCCGATTGAGAAGTCAGAGTATTATAATGACATGTGTAAACAGCTAGAGATAGAAAACCAAAAGGGAAGAACACACTTGACATTTCTCAAGCTGAAAGAACTGAAGAAAAAATTCAAGCCTTGAGTTGCAGTAGTGAAGGTTTCTATGGGGAAAATATTAAATGACGCAGGAAGCATCAAAAGAAGATGGAAGGAATACAGAGTCATTATACCAAAAAGAATCGGTCAACGTTCAACCATTTTAAGAGGTTGCATGTGATCAGGAATCGATGGTACCAAAATCCAAGCTGCATTGAAGCCACTGGCAAAAAACGAAGCTCCAGGAATTGACAGAATATCAACTGAGATGTTTCAACAAACAGATGCAGTGCGGGAAGTGCTCACTCATCTATGCCAAGAAATTTGGAAGACAGCTACCTGGCCAACCGATTGAAAGAGATCCATGTTTATGCCTATTCCCAAGAAAGGTGATCCAACCGAATTGTGGAAATTATCGAACAATATCATTAATATCACCTTGCAAGTAAAATTTTGCTGAAGATCATTCAAAAGCAGCTGCACAGTATATCGACAGGGAACTGCCAAAAATTTCAGGCTGGATTCAGGAGAGGACATGGAACCCGGGATATCATTGCTGATATCAGATAGATCTTGACTGAAAGCAAAGAATACTAGAAAGATGTTTGCCTGTGTTTTATTGACTATGGAAAGGCATTCAACTGTGTGGATCATAACAAATTATGGATAACATTGCAAAGAATGGGAATTCCAGAACACTTAACTGTGCTCATTAGGAAGCTTTACATAGATTATGAGGCAGTTGTTCAGACAGAACAAGGAGATATGGTGTGATTTAAAGTCAAGAAAGGTGTGGGTCAGGGTTGTATCCTTTTACCATACATACTCAATCTGTATGTTGAGTAAATAATCCAAGAAGCTAGACTATGTGAAGAACAACAGGGCTTCAGGATTGGTGGAAGAATCATTAACAACCTCTATTATGCAGATCACATAACTTTGCTTGCTGAAAGTGAAGAGGACTTGAAGCACTTATGAAGATCAAAGACCACAGCCTTCAGTATGGATTGAACCTCAACGTAAAGAAAACAAAAATCCTCACAACTGGACCAATGAGCAACACCATGATAAACGGAGAAAAGATTGAAGTTGTCAAGGATTTCATTTTACTTGGATCCACAATTAACACCCATGGAAGCAGCAGTTGAGAAATCAAAAGATGCATTGCATTGGGCAAATCTGCGCAAAGGACCTACTTAAAGTGTTGAAAAGCAAAAATGTCACCTTGAAGACTAAAGTACACCTGGCCCAAGCCATGGTATTTTCAATTGCATCATATGCATGTGAAAGCTGGACAATGAATAAGGAAGACAGAAGAAGAATTGACACCTTTGAACTGTGAGGCTGGCAAAGAATATTGAATATACCATGGACTGCCAAAAGAACAAACAAATCTACCTTGGAGGAAGGACAACCAGAATGCTCCTTAGAAGCAAGGGTGGCGAGAATACATTCTATATACTTTGGACGTGCTGTCGGGAGAGATCAGTCCCTGGAGAAGGAGATTATGCTTGATAAAATACAGGTCAACGAAAAAGAGGAAGACCCTCAGTGAGATGGGTTGACACATGGCTACAACAATGGAATCAAGCATAACAATGATTGTGGGCATGGTGCAGGACCGGGCAGTTTTTGTTCAGTTGTACGTGGAGTCACTATGAGTCGGAACTGACTTGACGACACCTAACGATGACAACAGTGTTGTTAAGATGTCAGTGCTACCAAAATCAGTCTACAGGTTCAAAATTCCTATCAAATTCCAACATCTTTTTTTGGCAGAAATGGAAAAGTTGATCCTTAAATTCATGAGGAATTGCAAGGGGCTCTGAAAAGCCAAAAACATCCTGAAAAAGAAGAAGTAGAAGGACTCATACCTCCTGATTTCAAAACATACTACAAAACTAAGGTAATCAAAACAGTGCAGTACTGGTATAAGGACATACAGACCAATGGAATAGAATCGAGAGTCCAGAAATAAACAAACACATCTTTGACCAATTGATTTTTGACAAAGGTGCCAAGTCCGTTCAATGGGGGAAAGAATATTTTCTCAATAAATGGTGCTGGGACAACTAGATTTTCATATGCAAAAGAATGAAATTGGACCTATACCCACACCATATATGAAAATTAACTGAAAATGGGTTAACGACCTAAATATAAGAACTAAAATCACAAAACTCTTAGAAGAAAACGTAGCGGTAAATCTTGAGGACTTAGTATGTGGGCATCTATCTATCGCATCTATTCTTAGATATGACACCGAAAGCATGAGCAACATAGGAATGAATACATGTCTTAGTCATCTAGTGCTGCTACAACAGAAATACCACCAGTGGATGGCTTTAACAAAGAGGAGTTTATTCGCTCACAGTCTAGCAGGCTAGAAGTCTGAATTTAGGGCGCACTCCAGGGGAAGGCTTTCTCTGTCTATAGGCTCTGGAGGAAGGTTCTTGTGATGCATCAGTCTTCCTTCGTCTGGGAGTATCTCTTGTTTTAGGCCACCAAGTGTGGTAATTTGTTATGGTAGCCTTAAAAAACTAATAGCACTTACGTGCTTAGGTTTTTGTGATCCAAACTTCTGTATAGATTTCTGTAAGAACCCCTGGGCATCCTCTGAATTATTCTGTGTTGTAACTTTGGTGGGGTGGGGCTGCGGGGGGGCAATTTTTTCCTCAGGAGAGAGTCTTTTTTTAAAAATAATATTATTTGGTTATTGAGTTACTTTTTGTAGGGACAAATCATAAAAACACATTCTTTTATAAGAAGGAGAGGGATTAAGAAAATATTAAAATAGCTGCATACTTTAACAAAATAGCATGACAATGCCTTAGTCTAACCAGCGTAATCTAGGACATTAAAAAAAAAAAAAAAAAATCTCAGTACCAAACAAATCACCTTTCAAGGGGAGGAAGTTGAGAGTAGTTTCTGGTTTAGGCAGAAAATGCTAAAGAATCAACCTACCTCTTCAGGGTTTTGCTGAACATTATAGATAAGGGCAGAGTAGAAGGCAGCATCACCTCAAAAATGCTCATGGTCCCTCTTGTTTGTAGTTTTTGGTGTGGTGTAACTAAAGCCGGAGCCGCTGGGTTGCACAAACAGTTAAGCGCTTGGCTACTAACCAAAAGGTTGGTGGTTTGAACTCACCCAGAGGCACCTTGGAAGAAAGGCCTGGAGATCTGCTTCTGAAAGGTCACAGCCATGAAAACCCTGTGGGGCAGTTCTACTCTGCACACATGGCGTCACCATGAGTTGGAATCAACTCAAAGACACGTTGGTTTTGTTTAATAGAAGCTAAGATGTTTTGCAAAACTGTGAACATTCCTTAGCATGAAAAACTGAGGAGTCAACACTCAGTGTTTTTGACTGTCCGGGGCTGGATTTACAGCCAAAGCAGAAGACAAGTTGAGTGTCAGGAGGACATAACCATGTGAAAACTCTGGAGATTTTACATAGCTGAGGAGTTTGTCTTGTTCATTTGTGTGTTTACACCCTTTGAACAATACAAACTTAAGAGATAATGCCATGTTAAATAATAACATTGCTAGTCTTGCTAAGATGTACCAGCTTCTCTGCTTCTTTAAAGTGTGATGGATGAAATAAAACCTTTTCTTGATGTTTAAATCAGGAATAGTTTTAAAACAGTTGCTGTATGGAGCTGGTGTGCAAAGTTTCTTTCAGGGCCCCTGGAAACCAGAGTTTTGAATGCTGTGTCTGCCTTTTGTTTTTTGTGTTGTGTTGCTTCCTTCCTTGCTGTCTGCAGCGCCTTCTCAATGCTCTAAGGGCCTGGCCTGTGGCTACTGCCCCATTAGACCTCCTCTTCTCTTTATTTCCTTGTTGCTACTAGTATTTGGGGAGCTGGAAAATCTTTCAAATAAGCTTGTTAAAATTATTAAATAGGAATCTGAGACATTAACAAAGGCCCGGGAGGACGTGCCACCGTGTTTATTATGGACCACAGGATTGCTATTTTTGCATTATCGGCACCTTTCTTGCTTAGTTCCTGATTTCTGGCTGGGTTCTGTGTAGTTGCAGGTTTTCGGTAATATAATTCTGAGGCGGAATAGGAACCACTGTAGTTAGAAAGAAGAGGATAGATAAAAATATGGAAAAAGCAACCTTGTATTTTGTATTTGGTGCTTGGGTTGTACTCTGGTCACAGTAAGGGAGAATTCCTGATACTGCTTTAATGCCAAGGGGCTGAGTATTGGGAGCTGTTGCTGAGGCTTGAGAATAGGGGAAGAGCATGACAGGTGTTACGGATTGACGTATGTCCCCCCAAAATATGTGTTGTAAATCCTAACCTCTATGTCTATGGTTGTAATCCTATCTGGGAATGGGTTGTCTTTGTTATGTTACTGAGACAGGATTAGTGTAGGATGTGTCTCCAGTCAATCTCTTTTGAGATATAAAAGAGATGAAACAAGAGAACAGAGGAGAGATGGGGGAAGAGAGATGCCAAGTCACGTGATGATCACCCAGGAACAGAAATTCAGAAGAAACAAGGAAATTCCAGAGCTGACAGAGAGAGAAAGCCTTCCCCTAGAACCGACACCCTGAATTTGGACTTCTTCCTAAACTGTCAGAAAATAAATTTCTGCTTGTTAAAGCCATCCGCTAGTGGTATCTCTGACAGAACTTATTGCCAAGCAGTGGGGGTGTTACTGTAACAAATAGCTACAATGTGGAAATGGTTTTGGAATTGGGTAATGGGTAGAAGCTGGAAAAGTTTTAAGGTGCCTAATAGTAAAAGCCTAGATTTCCTTGAAGAGACTGTTGGTAGACTTATGGAAGTCAAAGGCAATTCTGGTGAGGGCTCAGAAGAAAGTGAGAAGAGCTATAGAAAAAATCTCTATTGTCTTAGAGAATACATATGGTGCCAGCAACAGAACGTTGCTAGAAATGTGGATGTTGTATGTACTTCTAGTGAGGCTTTAAAAGAAAATGATGAACGTGTGATTGAACAATGAAGGAAAAGGTGGTGCTTTCTGTGCAGTGGGAAAGAACTTGGCTAAACTACGTTCAAATACTTGGTAGAAGGTAGAAATTATAAGTGATCAACTTGGATATCTGGGTGATGAGATTTCTACCTAAGATCTTAAGGGGACTGTGTGGTTTCTCCTTTCTACTCATGGTAAAATGTGAGAGGAAAGAGATTGACTTAAAAAAGAACTGTGCAAAATGGAAACAGAACTTAAATTTGGAAAATCCTGTTGTACAAACTAAGAACACTTGTCCCAAAATGTTCACCAAGGACAGGGCTACACAATCTTTTGTTAAAGAGCTTAAGCCTCTGAGTGATGGTGCTAGCCAATTACTACAGCAGAAAACACATCAGATTAGGCTGACAGAGACAGAGAAAGAAGGAAAGGAAAGAGTGCTGTCTGTCTCTTGGAATTCTACAGGCAGGAAACAGGCCAAAGGAGTTATATCTGATGTCCTCCAAGAAAAGAAAAGGACCATTCCTGGAACAGCTTGATCCACAGAATTGTTGGAAGGAGTATGGCAAGCAGGACCTTCTTAGTTTCAAAGGGTGGGGCCACAGTCTCCTAGGTTTCAAAGAGTTGGATCTTCACCTACTCAGTTTCAGAGTGTGGGGCCATTATTAAGGTGTGCCAGGGAGATGGGGCTACTGCCCAAGGATGAGGAGGCAGGGCTTCCATGCCCAAGGGGCAGAAGAATGGGGCCTGCCAGGGCTTAGGGGATGGTGTCAGAGCAGAGGAGAGATGGGGGAAGAGAGATGCCAAGCCACAAGAAGATTGCCCAGGAGCAGAAGACCAGAGGTGATAAGGAAATTCCTCCAGAGTGGACAAAAAAGATGAAGCCTTCCCCTATAGCTGGCACCCTGAATTCAGACCTCTATCCTCCTAAACTATGAGAAAATAAATTTCTGTTTGTTAAAGCCATCCATTTGTGGTATTTCTGTTACAGCAGCTCTAGATAACTAAGACAGCTGGCTTTGGGTGAATTTGGCCTAATGAAAAGCAACTTCCTGTGCTGGTTCTGTTGCTAACTCAGAAAATTACTCAGTCATTCTGGATCTGTTTCCTTAATTGTGAGTTGCAATATTTAAAATAGAAAACAAGAATCTTTTAGTTTAACATTTGAATTTTGTGTGTGTGTGTGTGTGCCTATTTTTAAAATATTTTAAAGTAATGGGTCATGGTGGTTCAAATGGTTTTTGCACTCAGTTGCTAACCACAATGTTGGAGGTTCAAGTCCACACCAAAGGCACTCAGAAGAAAGGCCTGGTGTTCTACTTCTGAAAAATCAGCCATTGAAAACTCTATGGAGCACAGTTCTACTCTGACACACATGAGTCGCAGTTGACTCTATGGCAGCAGGTATATAGGACACATGCCAGATGGCCACATGGTAAATATCAGTCTGGTGCCAACTCAAGCTTAGACACTGGAACAAGAGCAATGGCACACATTACCTGGGCTTGGCTCCTCGATCCTGACTCAAGGGAACAAAGCAGGCAAGATGAGAGACACATGCTATCTTTCCAGCACAGCAGCCTTTCAACCAGCATCTGCTAGACAATGGAGGGAGAGGTGGCTTCTTTGCTAAAGCCCAGGATCTGAGTAGGAGTCAAAAGTGATAAATAGAAATAATTACTAAATTCTCTTGGCCAGTTATGCCCCAGTTGGTGTTTGGATTTTAGAATCCTCTTTCCTATTCAAAAAAGGTTTAATTTCATTTCGCATGTTCCTCGTTTATCTACGTTGAATCTCTTTTCACTCCTTTAGTTTTTGCAGTTTGCATGCTGGTGTGTGAAAGGATATTTCATTCTGAAAATCTTGAGCAGCTTTTGTTTTTTAACGAAACTGCAGAATTCAGGAATTTTAAAAGGAAGGACGAGAAATGGGGAAGCAAATTTCACTTTCAACATATTGTCAGAAATGAGTTCACTACCATCTGCAGAGAAAGCCTTGGCCATAAAGTGATGACTTGATATCCACAATTTTGATCTGTCACTGTGATGAGAACAGACAGATTGGTCCTTCCTGAGGGTCCTGGGAGCCTCGTGAGGATGGTGGCTGGCTTGGAACATGAGCTGAGATTTCCCTTCCTCCCATTCAGACTGAGATTGCAACATGCTTACCAGACACCATGTCTTAGAAGAGCCACTGAGAACACTGCATGCAATATGGATATAGAATTCATTGCATTTTAAATTTGAATATCACTCACAACCACACACGGGCTTAGGGAATGGAGTGTACATATGTGTTATAGATTGAATTGTGTTCCCCGAAAAGTTACATTGAAGTCCTAGCCCCTGTACCTGTAAGTATGACCGTTTGCAAATGGGTTTTTTATTATGTTAATGAGGTCATACCAGAGTAGGATAGGTCCTAAATCAAATCCCTTCAAAGTAACCTTCAGCATTACCAGCTGTCACTGGGAAATAGGAGAGAGGCCCACAGAAGATATCAACACAGCTGAGATCCTGATTTGGACTTCTAACTTCCAGAACAGTGACAAAATTAATTTCTATTCTTTAAAGTCACCTACTTTGTGGTATTTTTTTTTTTGTTACAGCAGCCCTAGCTAACTAAGACAATAAAAAAAAAAAAAAAAACTTATTTGGATATTCGTGGCACAGTGTATATAACTGTGAGAATATACCCACAAAAGGTATTAGAGCCTCTTATGAGGTCTAAAATTCCTGTATGAGCCTGTCCACCTTCAGATCCCAGGTACACACACCCCATCTCTTGTCAGTCATGATTCATTCACTAATGACAGGTGTTCTAAGATCTCCAGGGATTGCCTGCCAGGGTCTGTTTCAAACACTGCATTTACATGTTGACTTATATGTCAGCTCTATCTAAATCTCTAGTTTGCTTTTTCTATTACATATGACAATAAAATCCAATTTTCTTACTATGAGTTTCAAGGCTCACATGACCTGGCCCCTGCCTACACCTCCAACCTCCTCTCTTATCTCTTGTCTCCCTTCTTCTCCTTAGCATGCCTACAGTACTTATACATTCAGATGGCTTCCCAGTGTATGAATTTGCATTAGTTGATATCCTTTTCTAGGAAAATTACTTTTACCTTTGTGCATATGGTGTGTGTATACACGTGTGTGTTTTGGGCAGGCATAGACAAGAGTTCTTCCCAGTCTGAAGTCCCTGGGTAGTGCAAACAGTTAAAACATGCTTGGTTGTTAGCTCACAGGCTGGATATTAGAGTCCACCTGGAGGTGCCTAGGCAGAAAGTCCCGGTGATGTGCTTTGGAAAAATCAGCTATTGCAAACCCTGTGGAGCGCAGGCCTACTCTGATACACATGAGGCCATCACGAGTTAGAGTTGACTCAGTGGCAGCTGGTCTTCCCAGTCAGATTTATAATTGTTTGAGAGTAAAATTTTGTCTTTTTTTCCTTCCCCTTTTTCAAAAAATTTTCTTACTGTGTTACCTGATATAAGAAGCCACCCAGGTCTTCTACTAAATGGACCTGCTGTCCTTCAGACAGGTAGTTTGTTGCCTGGGAAAAGCAACATAGTCATGTGTGTCTACTGCCTAAATTTCAAAACCCTTAGTAAGAGTATATCTATTCAGAATGGTCTCATCCTTTCCAGTAATGATGGCATGCAACTCCGTAGTGCTTGACAGCTGAACACTGTGAAGTACACTGAACATGGCGAATCAGAGTGCAATGACCTTGGAGGGCATCTCCATCAACCTCCCACTCCAGGAAAGACCCTGTGAAGTAATTCAGCACAGTAGCAGACTCACAGAATAATAGGGTTAGTCATTTTGTCCTTTCTCCTGCCTCCGGGCAGGAACAAAGCTAAACCACCCTAGGCAAATGGAAAACTTTTACAAGATCCCCATGGACTCTCTCCTTGGCATTTCCAAAGGCAAAGCGGTGGTGTTGAGGTGCAGAGTGACAACACAGTAAGTCAGTTGTGGGCCAAGCCAACCAGGATATTCAGTTCTCTCTCCCAGACTCCCAGACCGGACCGCATTCCTGCTGTTTCCATGGAGTCCAATTGTTTGTGTGGGTTTAGTCATCTCCAGAAAAAGCTGATCATGAGGTGAATGTCTCAGCCCTCACTGGTGCTAGGGGGCTGGCCCCAGTGACTTAAGACAGCCAGGGTTTCACCACATCCTCTATCTGATTTTCTGAACCTTTGGGTTTGGTAACTCAACCTGACTCAGGGTGAGGTGTTTTTTAATTGCATGGTAAAATGGGGATACGTATTTTGCCATGTTCACACCCGTGGGGTATGGAGCTATAAAAAGCAGGAAAGCAGAAAGAGCAAAGGCCAGGTAAATCCTATAAATCATTTTCATTCGTTATCACCTCTGTTTCTGGTGCCCGGGCATCTCCTCTCTCTACCGTTTTCTCCTCACCAAGTCCCCACAGCTCAATTAGAAAACATGCAAGGAAAGAAACCAAGGCTTATGATCAAGGGAAAACATTTACTGGGAGGTAGAGACCTAGATTGGCTCAGGCCTCGTGTGTTTGTCCCACTGGGGCTTCACAGCTTCAATCTTGCGGGAACACTCAGACACAGACACAGTGGCTCCTTCCAGGCTGAGCGAGCCCTTCAGCTGGGCTCTGGTTCTGCGCGTGCCTACACACGTGTGGCTTGTGTGCATGTGTGTGTACACGCATGTGTATATGTGTATGTATGTGTGTGTATGTGCAGGGAGGAAGCTGGTAGGATGAGGAGAATATGAAAAAGGCTCAAAATTTGACAATCAAAGAGGACGTTTTACTTCTAGAGAGTCCCCACTAAAGAATTCTAGAAAAAACTAGAGAAAGTGCATCCTTTCGTTAAAAGACGGCGCCAAGAAACATGCCCAATACTTGTGTTTTTCATTCAGACTTAGAGCTAAGTCACGGTTAGTGTGCTCATCAAGACAGTTCATAAAAGATTCTGGCGAGAACGGAATTATCCAGACCTCCATGAGAATCTGCCATGCGCAGTCTGTCACCAGCTTGAGCTGTGTGATTCTGCTGATGTCACTGTGTCCTGGGTGTCTCTCTTCTTTCCCTTGATGTAGACCATGTTTCCACTGTCTCTCCCTTCCCCTCACCCCCAACCAGTCATTTCATTTGAGCAACATCTTACGTGTCTCTTTCTTCCAAACCAAACAAGGGGAGTTGTGATCAGTGCCCTCCGATGGAGTGTCACAGAACTGTGGTGGTGACTGACATCTAAATAGCTACCCCCCATGACAGAGCTTCGGCTGTGCCAGCTTTGCTAAATGACAGGTCAGGAGGGGCACACAAATGACTTTCTCGCAACTTCCAGCTGTTCTGGACTTTAAAGCATTTTCAGCCAGATTACTCAGAATTACTAATATTTTATAGCACATTGGAAAAGTGATCTCCAGGCCATTTCCCAAAGCCTCAGCCAGCCTGCATTTTATCTCCAGCCCAGTGGTTGACCTGGTAGCAAAGAATTCTCTCACTTATCCCATTTCAGAAAAGGGATAAATGAAATGAGCCTTTAATTTAAAGAAGGCACAGTTTTTAGAGCCATCTTAAACAATTAGAAATGAGCACGATAGCTTTTTCTGACCCTCTGCTGGTTAATAAAGAGTAGTATTTCTCAAACTAAGATTGGGATTTCTGGAAGGACCACGATTCCTATAGCTCTAGATGTCTCCCAGCTTATTGTAGCAGGCAACCCAGATCTGGGGTGGGGTGGATGACTAAGGCCCAGCTTAAATCGAATGTGGTGGTACCAGTGGTGGTAGTGGGTGGGGTGGGAACTCTGTACATGGTTAAGAGCACAGTCTCTGAAACTGGGCACGCTGGGTTCCGATTCCAGCTCTACCACTTCTTGGCTGTGTGACCTCGGTCCAGTATCTTATCATTGTGGATCGTAATGATACATACATCATTATGTTATCAGTGGGAAAATGAGAGTAGCTTTTTTTTTTTTTTTTTTACTTTACAGGCTTATTTTGAGGGTTAAAAACACTCTCCATTTGGTTGTTATTCTGGTGTTATAATAATTGTAGGAGAGAATTGGAGGATAGATTTAGCAGTTGCTGAGAGATGAAGAGGATGAAAGGTTTCAAGAAATTCAAAAGCTATTGGAAGAGGGTAAATAACAGCACATTTTATTTTTATTTTTACAAAAGCCCTTTAGGGTTCTCGAACATGTCGGGGTGTTGTACTTTCCCTGTGACTCCAGACATGTTAGACTAAACCAAGACAGCTCCCTCGAGGATGTGTGGTGTCATTTTATAGTTGTTTATATGGGGGGTAAAGTTCACCATATTTAAAACAAATGTGGCCCACTTTTGAGCTCTTGAATTGCACTTAACTATTTTCGTTACATGTACTTTGGACATGTTATCAGGAGGAATGAGTCCCTGGAAAAGGACATCTTGCCTGGAAAAGTAGAGGGTCAGAGAAAAAGAGGAAGACCCTCAATGAGATGGACTGACAGAGGCTGCAACGATGGGCTCAAACATGGCAACGATTGAGAGGCTGGCGCAGGACTGGGCAGTGTATTGTTCTGCTGTACATGGGGTCGCTATGAGTTGGAATCAACTCGATGGCACCTAACAACGACAACAGCATTTCCAAAAGCTTGGGGGAAGTTCTTATTGAAAAAGCCCTGGTGAATTCTGGAATACAGACATTTCTTCCCAAAACACATCCAAAGAACCAATTACTGATTTTACTACAAATAATTACAACAAATTGTTCCACCTCATCTCAAATGGACAAAACTCTTTTTGGCCAAGGTGAAGTAATTTCTTTCCCTTACTTTTCTCCCCTGCAAAAAACAAAATGAAACAAAAAACCACTGCCATCAAGTTGATTCTGGCTCAGAGTGACCCTACAGGACAGAGTTGAACTGCCCCAAAGAGTTTCTAAGGAGTGTCTGATGAATTTGAACGGCCAACCTTTTGGTTAGCAGCCATAGCTCTTAACCACGACGCCACCAGGGTTTCCTTTCTCTCCTCAGTGCTCAATAAAAGCCTAAATCAAAATTGTTTAAATTTCCCAACCAATGTCACAAAATAATTTGTGTATTGTTTAATGAGAAACTAATTTGCTTTGTAAACTTTCACCTAAAACACAATAAAAAATAAATGAAAAATTAAGTTGATGGCAAAATACACACACATGCACAAATTGTTTAAATTTCCAAATTTTCATAACAGAATGGTTTCTCCCAATGCTACAATCAGCCATGTTTAAACGAAGTTGGTACCTTTTGTTCATCCATGGTAGATTTCCTTTCTCCTTGATCCCTTTCAAAACTCTGGAAATTCAGTGGGGAGCAAAGTAACTGGTGATGGCAAAGAATATTGAATATAACATGGACTATTAAAAGAACAAACAAATCAAACTTAGAAGAAATATAACCAGAATGTTCCTTAGAAGCAAGGATGGTGAGACTTCAACTCACTTACTTTGGATGTGTCATCAGGAAAGACCAAGCATTAGAAAAGGACATCGTGTTTGATAAAGTAGAGGGCCGTGGAAAATGAGGGAAATTCTCAATGAGATGTATTGACATACCAGCTACAATGGGTCTCAAATATAGCAAGATCGTGAAGATGGCACCAGACTGGCAACATTTTGTTCTGTTATACATAAGGTCACCATGAGTTGAAGCCAACTCAACAGCAAATAACAACAATGAAGTACCTGCTAGGTAACTGCTCCATGTTCAAGGTCTTTAGAGGGATGGAAATTTGTGTGAGGCTTCTGTGCCATGGGACAGAGGTGTCTATCTCACCTTCATCAGCTTTATGGGAAAGATGACTCTAGCCCAGAAAAGCTAGAGTTGGTGCTGGCAAGTTTGCCTGGGGACAAGAAGAGGGGCCTTTGGAGCCAGTTCTTCATGCCTACATTACCGTACAGGCTCCTGCCCTGGCTTCCTGGCCAGCCCCTGCAGCAGGCCTGGGTCAGGGGACCATGACCCCCGCCGTCATGGTTCCTCCTTCAAGTTCTCCTTCTCTGCCTTTTCTCACCAGCTGGCCTGCTTTGCATTTCCCTGGCATGCCTACTTCTGTCCACCGGGGACCTCTCTCTGCATGCTTAATGTCTCGGCAAGAGAAGAGAACCAGGCATAGCAGTGGGGGTGAACTCAGGACAGATTTTTCACCATAATTCTGAATTTCCTAGGTTTTGTCAGTGTAAGCCAGGCTCTTAATGCTATTTTAATGCAGTTGTTTTGTGTGTGAATAATATGCTCTTTTTGCCAAACCACAAGCCCTGGAACTAAGATCTCATAAAAATGCCTAGAGTCCAAAGCTAATAGCTGTTATTCAGCTGTTATGGGGCAAGGCCTAAAACGTTTCAGATTGATGTTATTCTCACCAGGGCTGCTGGTGACATGAAACTGTTGAGGGGTGGCTGAAGCTCTAGATCCCTGAGGCGTAGGAAGAGACATGCCCCGTCAGGAGCTTCCAGTTGGCCCTGCTGTATGGAGTTCTCCAGTGTAGATTTTAAAGTTCATTCCCTCTTAGCCCTTTGTAACAGCTTTCCCTTTGGTGGTCCTCAACTCAGTAAATAGCCTCACTTCCCACCCCAGCTGGAAGTTCTCGAAGTCATCCTTGATACCCAGCCCTCCCAACCATTTTCACCATACATGTCCAGTCATCACCAACAGTCATTCAGCAGGTGTTCTTTGAAGACCTACTATGTGCCTGGCACACAGCTAGGTGTGATGACAAAGTGGCAGCCTGCTCCTAAGAGACAGTGTGACGTAGTGGTTAAGACTGTGAACATCGAAGCCAGGCTGCACTCAGCCGCTCACAGAAAGGTTGGCAGTTGGAATCCACCCAGTGGCTCCGTGGAGGAAAGACCTGATGATCCCTTTCTGTAAGACTACTTACAGCCATTGAAAACTTTACTGTGTACAATTCTACTCTGAAACAAGTGGGGTCACCATGAGTCAGAATCGACTCAATGGCAAAAGGGTTCTTTTTTTTTTTTTTTAATAAGTAAAGACTTAGCATGTGCACAGATATACTCTAAACAGCTCCATATTCCATAAATAGATGGGTCTGCATGAATGGCAGGCCCAGGTGGCTGTTAGTCATTGTGGCAAGTGGCCAATTTTAGCTTCCAACGACCCCCTCTCCCTGGATATTCCAAGAGCTTCATCCAAGTGGGGGAGGCATCCCTCTCAGCAAGCCCCCGCAGCAGGGGGAATGTGAGCTAATGGGCAAGCAGGTGCTTGTTTTCCTCTCCCAGCCAGGAGGAGCAGCTGAGAAGGAGCCAGAGGAGCAGGGGATGGGGCAGAGCAAAGGGCAGAGAAGGAGAGAAATGAGAGCAGGAAGGTGGAGACAGAGTCAGGTTCATTTTGGACTCTAGCACCACACCACAGGATGTCAGTGCAGTCTGCGCAGAAGCCGAGATGTCAGGCAGGAATTTCCCATCTTCCTTAAAAAAAAAAAAAAAAAATTCGCCTTCTCTATTTGATTGCAGCCTCTAATAAGCAATTCTTCCAAATTTCTTCTGACTTAAGAAGTTCAGAGTATGTGGAGCTGAAGAAACACCAGGATCATAATTATGGTTATTATAGGGAGTTGTTGCATGCCCATCACCACAGCATCTGGCTGTAATCACATACTTAATGGAATGCAAGATGATCCACTGCTCATAATGGGCAGTTTCCGAGCCAGGCAGCCACCAAGTGCCCACCCTCCCACTTGGAGGCCCAAGCAAACAGATGTTTGTGGAAAGGGAAGATGCTTATGCCCATCTGGAGGGCCAGTGACCTCGAGGATGGAGCTCAGGGACAGCGAGTTCCAAGCCAGGTCTTGGCACTTGTGTGGTTCCAACAAGCCAGCAAGGGCAAGAAGCAGGCTTTCCATCCAACTCAGGGGGGCATGGAGGGGGTGAGAAGGGTATGTCCCTTTACTTACCTCTGAGGTCACATCGGGCTTCACAGATGGGGATGCTAACTGAGAGGTTTGATCAGGAGGCATAGACCAGCATCTGCTTCTGGTAATCCCAGCTCCTGGCTCCGTTCTGTGGCAATCTGGGATGCCCCAATACACCAAAAGGGCAGTCAACAATTCCTCCAAAGCATACTCAAACTTAATCTATACACAGTTTTTCTGTGTCATCCACGTCTTGCTTTAGACCTCAGTTTTGAGAGCTGAGAAACCTAGTCACAGGCGCTTGAACAGACCTCAACTCAACAGATACGGCCTCTGACCTGTCAGGCCTTACCTTGCCCCAGCCTACAGACCATGTGCTACTCCATGTTGGATGCACTAGGTTGTGATTATAGTGGAGTCTTACCTTAAGTCTTTGGGTAGTCCCTTTAAATTTGTTCTATCAGAAACCCTGAGGCCACTTGGTTCCACTGTGCCACAAGTTCCAGGTATCTTCATTAACGTCCCCAAACATAGAACCCTATTGTCATCTAACTGCTCTTGTAACATCATGCTCATAGTCTCTTTGCGTCCTCTCCCTTTTGCCAGTTTCCCAAGACTTCCACCCTCTGAAATAAGCTTCCCTATTTCCTTAAAAAAAAAAAAAAAAAAACCCTGTTTTCTTAGCTTATTGTATATCCACAGATCTTCTGTGCACCCCTATAGGTATCTCAAACTCAACACGGCCAACAATGAACTTTTAATATCCCCTTTCCCGCCCCAACCCCAACAAATCTGTGTCTTCTCTGCCATTGGGTGGTAATATCGCCACACACCCGCCTGACTTATTCCCCGTTTTCACCCAACATCTGACCTAGTAAGTCCCACAGTGTTTACTCCTGAAATACTGTATATGTTAGAATACAAGGAAACCTAGCATTATGATAGAACACCCTATTTTTTTCAATTAAAATATCTTCCTTCCAAAGCTCAACTATTTTTTGAGAAAAAAAAAGCTAATTAAATTCTTAGTCAAATGCCTATTTATATTCAAACTATTAATTTAGCTACACATGCATTTTTTAAATCACATGTAAAACGTAAGATATTAACTTAGAAATGAATAGTCTCACTCACATTTCATGAAGCAGTTTTATTCAGTGTCTTAGCTATCTAGGGAAACCCTGGTGGCATAGTGGTTAAGTGCTATGGCTGCTAACCAAAGGGTCAGCAGTTCGAATCCTCCAGGCGCTCCTTGGAAACTCTATGGGTCAGTTCTACTCTGTTCTATAGGGTCGCTATGAGTCGGACTCGACTCGACGGCACTGGGTTTTTTTTTTTTTTTTTTGGTTTTAGCTATCTAGTGCTGCTATAACAGAAATACCACAAGTGAATGGCTTTAACAAACAGAAATTTATTCTCTCACAGTCTTGTAGGCCAGAAGTCCAAATTCAGGGCATCACCTCCAGGGGAAGGCTTTCTCTCTCTGCTGGCTCTGGGAGAAGGTCCTTGTCATCAAACTTCCACTGATCTAGAAGCTTTTTAAGCGCAGGGACCCTGGGTCCAAAGGATGTGCTCTGCTCCCAGCACTGCTTTCTTTGTGGCCTGAGGTCCACCTGTCTCTCTGCTTGCCTCTTTCCTTTATATCTCAAAAGAGATTGGTTCAAGATATGACTTAATCTTGTAGATTTGAGTCCTGCTTCATTAACATAACTGTCTCTAATCCTACCTCATTAACATCATACAGGTAGGATTTACAACACATGGGGAAATCACATCAGATGACAAAATGGTGGACAGTCAAAAAGTATGGAGAATCATGGCCTAGCCAAGTTGACACACATTTTGGGGGGACACAATTCAATCCATAACATTCAGATTCTTCACATGCAATTTTGGCATCAGGGTCTTTGTTACTACTGGAGCCACCTGTAAAAGAGATACAGTTTTCTAGAACAAATCATCAACAATTCTGTGGTGTTTCAGAAACAGCATTTTTAGAATCCAGATGTAAGTCTGTCTCTAGAAATGTTTCCCAAAGTCGCAAGAATCCACAGAACACCCCCCCCCTTTTTTTTAGACTTTGTGCTGTAATTCTCACTATGTAATCACTTAATATCTTCATTTTAAAGTAATCCTTTCAAAGCTTGCTTCTAGCACCATTCAGTACTGGTGATTATGAGATCATAATCCCAGGAATAATTACTGCATTTCTGTGTTGTTGCTGTTAGGTGCCATTAAGTTGGTTCAGATTTATAGTGATTCTCAATACAACAGAATGAAGTGCTACACGGTCCTGAGCCATCCTCACAATCGTTGATATGTTTGAGCCCATTGTTGCAGCCACTTTGTCAATCCATCTCATTGAGGGTCTTCCCTCTTTTGCTGACCCTCTACTTTACTAAGCATGTCCTTCTCCAGGGAAAGGTCCCTCCTGAAAACATGTCCAAAATACATGAGACAAAGTCTCACCATCCTTGCTTCTAAGAGCATTCTGGCTGTAATTCTTCAAAGACAGATTTGTTCATTATTCATGCAGTCCCTGTTATATTCTTTGCCAACACCATAATTCAAATGTATCAATTCTTCTTTGGTCTTCCTTATTCATTGTCCAGCTTTCACAAGCATATAAGGGAATTGAAAATACCATGGCTTGGATAAGGCACACCTTAGTCCTCAAGAACAAAGTATTGAGTAGTGCTCAATAAATGTTCATTGAATGAATGAATAAATTTAAAGAGCTTAATTTGACAGATCTGTCTTGAAGACCTATGGTAATCCTTGTCCATTTCCAAATGATTTGGGGAAGAACCTGTTATGTTCAGTATTCTATTATGTATTATTCTAGATGAAATTGTGACTTACAATTAATTGGAGAGACTCTAGAAATCAAAATGAATGAGTTCCAGATCTCCTCATTCCACTCAGAGTGGGCTTTCTGGAATCCTGGCAAAGGCTAGATGCTTAGTGTTTAAGAGAAAGATTTTTCCTCAGATGAACTAGCTCACCAAAGTACAGGGGCCCAGGCTTTAAGCTCCATTGGGTTTTGGGGGCTTAAGTAGTTTCAAATCACTGTGGCCCAGAAACGACTCATCCCAGCCTGTAGCCCAGCTAGGCTGTGCTTCTCTTCAGACAGTCCTTGTCTCCATTTCTTTGCTCTTGCTCTTCCTTCTCCTAGAATGCTGTTCTCTCCGACTCTCCATGCTTTCATACTTCACCCTACTCATCTATTGGATTTTAGCTTCTAAAACTAAAAACTATCCCAGATCCTGGTTGGCCATTTCTCAGTTGGGATGCAAGGATATGAATAATTCAGCCCAATCCATCACCACCATAAAAACTGAAGATCAAGTTCCTCCAAGATTGAACCAACAACATCTTTATCTACAAAGGAGAACACATTTTCAGGGTAAAGCAAGCATATCTCTAGATTGGTGGTGAAATCTGCCGTATAGGCCTCTGCACATTCTCTTGTGTATATTCTGTGGCCCATTATGGTAATTTCGTCTCCTCTTTACCTTCTTTGTAACTGGGTGATCATACTGCTGTTCCCTGGGTACTATAATTTGCATTGCAGTATGAGGCTCCATTTGATGCTTGCAAATTATGGGCCCAGGGCTAAAGCTCTGATGTGGGAGTTGATTCCATGTAAGTCAGAAGAAGTTGCATATACATGAGTACAGCTCTGGGAATAAAGACCTTCTTTTCATAATCACAATTTAATATTTAAAAATAAAATCTCAGTTACAGAAAAATAATAGGAGCAGACCCCCCCATAAAAGGCAGTGGCAAACTGAAATGAAGTGCTCATAAAAGTTTCATAAAATACAACCACACACATATTATACACTTGGGAGAAATGCCATAAAAGTTATACACAGGAAAAAGCAATGTTCCCTCAATCTCCTTTCCTGTTCAGCACAGATTTGTTCTGAATTCTGAAGTCCCTACTGGTGAGAGCTCACAAGGCAGCATGACATTTAAGAAGAAAGAAGTTGGCAATCACTGGGCTGAGAAGATGGGGAAAAGAAATCAGTTCCATCCAGGGAAATTACAGGCTATTGGTATCAGGGGACGATGATTTTCATATGGATGTGTTCTCCCTAATTCGGGTTTTACTAGAAGATGCAGCTCTATTCATCTTGGATTCAGAGGAAAAGTATGATGTATGGAGGGACAGAGCTTCCTAGAGGTAAGAAGACTGGAGTTCTAGTCTCATTTCACCTTCTAATTACCCAGTAACTCCTTAACAAGACCATGATTTCTTCACCTGCTTATCATGGAGGTTGAATGAGATTATCTCCAAAGTCCCTTCTACATTTAACATTCTAGTTCTGTTACCCAGTGCTCACTGGTGTGTGAAGACTAGTCAGGTTCATAGTTTATAGCCAGCAAGGGAAAATCTTTAGGTAATATTCCAGCATTTCTGTACATAAAGGAGTTACAGAACACCAAGTCCAGAGCCTGGCAGTTGGCCCACATCTCCTTTGTTGATCTGGGTATAGTACATTCTATTCTGCCCAAAAAACTTCCATAGAGTTCACTTCTCTGTGGAAGAAGTGTGTGTGTGTGTGTGTGTCTGTGTCTGTGTGTGACAGGGAGAGAGAGAGAGATGCTCTGAGAAGTGCAATGCTGAAATACATGGAAGTGACAAAACCAAAAGTTGTTGTTGTTAGGTGCCATCAAGTCAGTTCTGACTTATAGCGACCGTATGTACAACAGAATGAAACATTGCCGGGTCCTGCACCATCCTCACAATTGTTGCTATGCTTGAGCCCATTGTGGTAACCACTGTGTCAATCCATCTCATTGAAGATTTTCCCCTTTTTCTATGACACTCCACTTTATCAAGCATAATGTTCTTCTCGAGGGACCAGTCCCTCCTTATAACATGTCCAAAGCATGTGAGACCAAGTCTTGCCATCCTTGCTTCTAATGAGCATCCTGGTTGTATTTCTTCCAAGACAGATCTGTTCATTCTTCTGGCAGTCCACGGTATATTAAATATTCTTTGCCAATGCCATAATTCAAAGGTATCAATTCTTCTTTAGTCTCTACGATTCATTGTCCAGCTTTCACATGCATATGAGGCGATTTAAAACACCATGGCTTGGGTCAGGTTCACTTTAGTCCATAAAGTGCCGTCTTTGCTTTTCAACACTTTAAAGAGATCTTTTGCAGTAGATTTGCCCAATGGAATGCATTGTTTCATTTCTTGACTGCTGCTTCCATGGACATTGATTGTGGCTCCAAATTAAATGAAATCCTTTACAGCTTCAATATCTTCTCTGCTTATCATGATGTTTTTTATTGGTCCAGTTGTGAGAACTTTTTTTTTTCTTTATTTTGAGGTATAATTGATACTGAAGCCTGTGGTCTTGAAACACTTCAGGAAGTGCTTCAAGCCCTCTTCACTTTGAGCAAACAAGGTTCTGTCGTCTGCATATCGCAGGTTGTTAATGAGTCTTCCTCCAATCCTGATTCCCCCTCTTCTACATATAGTCCATCTTCTCAGATTTACACTACATATAGATTGAAAAAGTATGGTGAAAAGATACAGCCCTGACACACGTCTTTACTGACTTTAAACCACACAGTATCCCCTTGTTCTCTTCGAACGACTGCTTCTTGGTCTAAGTACAGGTTCCTCATGGGCACAATTAAGTGTTCTAGAATTCCCATTCTTTGCAGTGTTATCTGTAATTTGTCATGATTCACATGCCTTTGCATAGTCGAAAAAACACAGGTAAACATCTTTCCGGTATTCTTGTTTTCAGCTAGGATCCATTGACATCAGCAATGATATCCCCGGTTCCACGTCCTCTTCTGACTCCACCTTGAATTTCTGGCAGTTCCGTGTAAACGTACTGCTGCAACCACTTTTGAATGATCAGCAAAATTTTACTTGCGTGTGATATTAATGATATTGTTTGATAAATTTCCACATTCAGTTGGATCACCTTTCTTTGAAATGGGTGCAAATATGGGTCTCTTCCAGTCCATTGGCCAGGTAGCTGTCTTCCGAATTTCTTGACATAGACGAATAAGGGCTTCCAGAGCTGCATCCATTTGTTGAAACATCTCAACTGGTATTCCATCAATTCCTGGACCCTTGTTTTTCACTACTGTCTTCAGGGGAGCTTGAACCTCTTCCTTCAGTACCACTGGTTCTTGATCAGATGCTACCTCCTGAAATGACTGAACGTTGATCAATTCTTTTTGGTACAATGACTCTATGTATTCCTTCCATCTTCTTCTTTTGATGCCTGTGTTGCTTAATATTTTCCCCACAGAATCCTTCAGTATTGCAACTTGAGGCTGGAATTTTTTTTCAGTTCTTTCAGCTTGAGAACTGTGAGCATGTTCTACCCTTTTGGTTTTCTATCTCCAGCTCTTTGCACATGTCATTATAATACTTTACTTGGTCTTCTGGAACTGCCCTTTGAAATCTTCTGTTCAGTTCTTTTACTTCATCATTTCTTCCTTTTGCTTTAGCTACTCAACATTCAAAACCAAGTTTCAGAGTCTCATCTGACATCCATTTTGTTTTTTTTTTCCTTTCATGTCTTTTTAATGACCTCTTACTTTCTTCATACATGATGTCCTTGATCTCATTCCACAACTTGTCTGGTCTTTGGTCATTAGTGTTCAAAGTATCAAATCTATTCTTGAGATGGTCTCTAAGTTCAGGTGGGATATACTCAAGGTTGTACTTTGGCTCTCATAGACTTGTTCTAATTTTCTTCAGCTTCAACTTGAACTTGCATAAGAGCAATTGGTGGTCTATTCTGCAGTCGGCCCCTGGTCTTGCTCTGATGATACTGAGCTTTTCCATTGTCTCCTTCCACAGATGTAGTTGATTTGATTCCTGTGTATTCCATCCAGTGAGGCCCATGTGTATATGCCGTTTATGTTGTTGAAAAAAGGTATTTGCAGTGAACAAGTCGTTGATCTTGCAAAATTCTGTCCTTCAACCTCCAGCGTTCTTTCTATCACAAAGGCCATATTTTCCAACCACCAATCCTTTGTTTCCAGCTTTCACATTGCAATCATTAAAAAAAAAAAAAATTAGTCACTATCAATTCATCTTGTTTTCATGTTTGATCAATTTCACACTGCAGAAGTTGGTAAAAACCTTCAATTTCTTTATCTTTGGCCTTAGTGATTGGTGCATAAATTTGAATAACAGTCGTATTAACTGGTCTTTCTTATAGGTGTATGGATATTATCCTATCACTGACAGGATAGATCTTGAAGTGTTCTTTTTGAAGATGAATGCAATGCCATCCTTCTTCGATTTGTCATTCTTGGCATAGTAGACTATATAATTGTCTGATTCAAAATGGCCAGTACCAGTCCATTTCAGCTCACTAAAGCCTAGGATAGTGATGTTTATTTCATTTTTGACAATTTCCAATTTTCCTAGATTCATGCTTCATATATTACACATTCCAATTATTTTTTTTAATAATTTTTATTGTGCTTTAAGTGAAAGTTTACAAATCAAGTCAGTCTCTCACACAAAAACCCATATACACCTTGCTACACACTCCCAATTACTCTCCCCCTAATGAGACAGCCCGCTCTCTCCCTCCACTCTCTCTTTTCATGTCCATTTCACCAGCTTCCAACCCCCTTCACACTGTCATCTCCCCTCCAGGCAGGAGATGCCAACATAGTCTCAAGTGTCCACCTAATCCAAGAAGCTCAGTCCTCACCAGCATCCCTCTCCAATGCATTGTCCAGTCCAATCCCTGTCTGAAGAGTTGGCTTCAGGAATGGTTCCTGTCCTGGGACAACAGAAGGTCTGGGGGCCATGACCACTGGGGTCCTTCTAGTCTCAGTCAGACTGTTAAGTCTGGTCTTAAGAGAATGTGGGGTCTGCATCCCACTGCTCTCCTGCTCCCTCAGGGATTCTCTGTTGTGTTCCCTGTCAGGGCAGTCACTGATTGTAGCCAGGCACCATCTAGTTCTTCTGGTCTCAGGATGATTTAGTCTCTGGTTCCTGTGGCCCTTTCTGTCTCTTGGGCTCGTAATCACCTTGTGTCCTTGGTGTTGTTCATTCTCCTTTGATCCAGGTGGGTTGAGACCAATTGATGCATCTTAGATGGCTGCTTGCTAGCGTTTAAGACCCCAGACACCACTCTTCAAAGTGGGATGCAGAATGTTTTGTTAATAGATTTTATTATGCCAATTGACTTAGATGTCCCCAGAAACCATGGTCCCCAGACCCCTGCCCCTTCTACACTGGCCTTTGAAGCATTCAGTTTATTCAGGAAACTTCTTTGCTTTTGGTTTAGTCCAATTGTGCTGACCTCCCTTGTATTGTGTGCTGTCTTTCCCTTCACCTAAATTAGTTCTCATCTACTATCTAATTAGTGAATACCCCTCTCCCACCCTCCCTCCCTCCCTCCCCCCTCTCGTAACCACAAAAGAATGTTTTCTTCTCAGTTAAAACTATTTCTCAAGTTCTTATAATAGTGGTCTTATACAATATTTGTCCTTTTGCAACTGACTGATTTCACTCAGCATAATGCCTTCCAGGTTTCTCCATGTTATGAAATGTTTCACAGATTCCTCACTGTTCTTTACTGATGTGTGATATTCCATTGTGTGAATATACCAATATTTATTTATCCGTTCATCCATTGATGGGCATCTTGGTTGGTTCCATCTTTTTGCTATTGTAAACAGTGCTGCAATAAACATGGGTATGCATATATCTGTTCTTGTAAAGGCTCTTATTTCTCTAGGATATATTAAAAGGAGTGGGATTGCTGGATCATATGGTAGTTCTATTTCTAGCTTTTTAAGGAAGCGCCAAATCGATTTCCAGAGTGGTTGTACCATTTTACATTCCCACCAACAGTTGTATAAGTGTTCCAGTCTCTCCACAGCCTCTCCAACATTTATTCTTTTGTGTTTTTTTGGATTAATGCCAGCCTTGTTGGAGTGGGATGAAATCTCATTGTAGTTTTGATCTGCATTTCTCTAATGGCTAATGATCGTGAACATTTCCTCATATATCTGTTAGCTACCTGAATGTCTTCTTTCGTGAAGTGTCTATTCATATCTTTTGCTCATTTTTTAATTGGTTATTTGTCTTTTTGCAGTTGAGTTTTTGCAGTATCATGTAGATTTTAGAGATCAGGTGCTGATCAGAAACGTCATAACTAAAAACTTTCCCAGTCTGTAGGTAGTCTTTTTACTCCTTTGGTGAAGTCTTTGGATGAGCATAGGTGTTTGATTTTTAGGAGCTCCCAGTTATCTAGTTTTTCTTCTACATTCTTTATAACGTTTTATATACTGTTTATGCCATGTATTAGGGCTCCTAATGTTGTCCCTATTTTTTCTTCCATGATCTTTAGCGTTTTAGATTTTATATTTAGGTCTTTGATCCATTTTGAGTTAGTTTTTGTGCATGGTGTGAGGTACGGGTCTTGTTTCATTTTTTTGCAGATGGATATCCAGTTATGCCAGCACCATTTGTTAAAAAGACTGTCTTTTCCCCATTTAACTGTTTTAGGGCCTTTGTCAAATATCAACTGCTCATATGTGGATGGATTTATGTCTGGATTCTCGGTTCTGTTCCATTGGTCCATGTATCTGTTGTTGTAACTATACCAGGCTGTTTTGACTACCGTGGCGGTATAATAGGTTCTAAAATCAGGTAAAGTAAAGCCTCCTACTTTGTTCTTCTTTTTCAGCAATGCCTTATTTATCCGGGGCCTCTTTCCCTTCCATATGAAGTTGGTGATTTGTTTCTCCATCTCATTAGAGAATGTCGTTGGGATTTGGATTGGAATTGCATTAAACGTATAGATCACTTTTGGTAGAATAGACATTTTTATAATGTTAGGTCTTCCTATCCACGAGCAAGGTATGTTCTTCCACTTATGTAAGTCTCTTTTTGTTTCTTGCAGAGGTGTACTGTAGTTTTCTTTGTATAAGCCTTTTACATCTCTGGTAAGATTTATCCTTAAGTATTTTATCTTCTTGGGGGCTACTGTAAATGGTGTTGATTTGATGATTTCCTCTTCGATGTTCTTTTCGTTGGTGTAGAGGAATCCAACTGATTTTTGTATGTTTATCTTGTATCCCGATACTCTGCTGAACTCTTCGATTAGTTTCAGTAGTTTTCTGGAGGATTCCTTAGGGTTTTCTGTGTATAAGATCATGCCATCTGCAAATAGAGATACTTTGACTTCTTCCTTGCCAATCCGGATGCCCTTTGTTTCTTTATCTAGCCTAATTGCTTTGGCTAGGACTTCCAGCACAATGTTGAATAAGAGTGGTGATAAAGGGCATCCTTGTCTGGTTCCCGATCTCAGTGGGAATGTTTTAAGGCTCTCTCCATTTAGAGTGATGCTGGCTCTTGGCTTTGTAGAAATGCCCTTTATTATGTTGAGAAATTTTCCTTCTATTCTTCTTTTGCTGAGAGTTTTTATCATGAATGAGTGTTGAACTTTGTCACATGCCTTTTCTGCATCAATTGATAAAATCAAGTAATTCTTGTCTTGTGTTTTATTTATGTGGTGGATTACATTAATTGTTTTTCTAATGTTGAACCATCCCTGCATACCTGGCATGAATCCTGCTTGATCATGGTGAATTATTTTTTTGATATGTTGTTGAATTCTATTGGGTAGAATTTTGTTGAGGATTTTTGCATCTACATTCATGAGGCATATAGGTCTATAATTTTCTTTTCTTGTGGTGTCTTTACCTGGTTTTGGTATCAGGGATATGGTGGCTTCATAGAATGAGTTTGGTAGTTTTCCGTCCTTTTCTATGCTCTGAAATACCTTTAGTAATAGTGGTGTTAACTCCTCTCTGAAAGTTTGGTAGAACTCTGCAGTGAAGCCGTCTGGACCAGGGCTTTTTTTGTTGGGAGTTTGTGATTACCTTTTCAATCTCTTCTTTTGTTATGGGTCTATTTAGTTGTTCTACCTCTGTTTGTGTTAGTTTAGGTCGGTAATGTGTTTCTAGGAATTCATCCATTTCTTCTAGGTTTTCAAATTTGTTTGAGTATAGTTTTTCATAATAATTGGATATGATTCTTTTAATTTCAGTTGGGTCTGTTGTAATATCGCCCTTCTAATTTCTTATTCGGGTTATTTGCTTCCTCTCCTTTCTTTTTTCAGTTTGGTTAGTGGTTTATCAATTTTGTTAATTTTTTCAAAAAACCAGCTTTTGGTCTTGTTAACTCTTTCAATTGTTTTTCCGTTTTCTATTTCATTTAGTTCAGCTCTGATTTTTATTATTTGTTTTCTTCTGGTGCCTGTGGGTTTCTTTTGTTGCTCTCTTTCTATTGGTTCAAGTTGTAGGGATAATTCTTTGATTGTGGCCCTTTCTTCTTTTTGGATGTGTGCATTTATTGATATAAATTGGCCTCTGTGCACCGCTTTTGCTGTGTCCCAAAGGTTCTGATAGGCAGTGTTTTCATTCTCATTGGCTTCTCTGAATTTCTTTATTCCATCCTTAATGTCTTCTATAATCCAGTCTTTTTTGAGCAAGGTATCATTCAGTTTCCAAGTGTTTGATTTCTTTTCCTGTTATTGATTTCCACTTTTATGGCCTTATGGTCAGAGAAGATGCTTTGTAATATTTCAATGTTTTGGATTCTGCTAAGGCTTGCTTTATGACCTAATATGTGGTGTATTCTAGAGAACGTTCCATGTGCACTAGAAAAGAAAGTATACTTGGTTGCTGTTGGGTGGAGTGTTCTGTATATATCTACAAGGTCAAATTGGTTGATTGTGTCATTTAGATCTTCTTGTCTTTAGTGAGCTTCTTTCAGGATATCCTGTCCTTCACCGAAAGTGGTGTGTTGAAGTCTCCTACTATTATTGTGGAGCTGTCTATCTCACTTTTCAATGCCGATAGAGTTTGTTTTATGTATCTTGCAGCCCTGTCAATGGGTGCATAAATATTTAATACGGTTATATCTTCTTGGTGTATTGTCCCTTTAATCATTATATAGTGTCGTTCCTTATCCTTTCTGATGGATTTAACTTTAAAGTCTATTTTGTCAGAAATTAATATTGCCACTCCTACTCTTTTTTGATTGTTGTTTGCTTGGTATATATTTTTTTCCATCCTTTGAGTTTTAGTTTGTTTGTATCTCTAAGCCTAACGTGTTCCTCTTGTAGGCAGCATATAGGCGGATCTTGTTTTTTAATCCATTCTGCCACTCTCTGTCTCTTTATTGGTGCATTTAGTCCATTTACATTCAGGGCAATTATGGATAGATACGAATTTAGTGCTATCATTTTGATGTCTTTTTTTGTGTGTTGACAGTTTCTTTTTCCCACTTGATTTTATGTGCTGATTAGATTTTCTTTATATATTTGTTTGTTGTAGTTGATTTTGTTTCTGCCAAGTCTGTAGTTTTCCCTTGTATTTTATTTTGATGAGTAGGATAGTTTGTCTCCTTTGTGGTTATCTTATTATTTACCCCTATTTTTCTAAATTGAAAACTAACTTATTTCTTTGTATCGCTGTATCTTCCTCTCCATATGGAAAGTGTATGATTACATTTCTTAGTCCCTCTTTATTATTTTAATGTTGTCTTCTTTTATATAATAACATTGCTGTTACCCTGTTTTGGGCTTTTTTTTTTTTTTTAATAATCTTGCTTTGTTTTTTTGGATTTCCCTGACTTGGTTGACTTCTGGTTGCTCTGCCCAGTGTTCTAGTCTTGAGTTGATACCTGATATTATTGATTTTCCAACCAAAGAACTCCCTTCGTATTTCTTGTAGTTTTGGTTTGTTTTTATGAATTCCCTCAACTTGTGTTTGTCTGGAAATGTCTTAATTTCACCTTCATATTTAAGAGACAGTTTTGCTGGATATATGATTCTTGGCAGGCAATTTTTTTTCCTTCAATTTTTTAAATACATCATCCCATTGCCTTCTTGCCTGCATGGTTTCTGCCGAGTAGTCCGAACTTATTCTTATTGGCTCTCCTCTGCAGGTAAGTTTTGTTTTATCCCTTGCTGCTCTTATAATTCTCTCTTTATCTTTGGTTTTGGCAAGCTTGATTGTAATATATCTTGGTGACTTTCTTTTAAGATGTACCTTATGTGGAGTTCGATGAGCATCTTGGATAGATATCTTCTCATCTTTCACAATATCAGGGAAGTTTTCTGCCAACAAATCTTCAACAACTTTGTCTGTATTTTCTGTTATCCCTCCCTGTTCTGGTGCTCCAATCACTCGTAGGTTATTTCTCTTGATAGAGTCCCACATGATTCTTAAGGTTTCTTCATTTTTTTTAATTCTTTTATCTGATTTTTCTTCAAATATATTAGTGCCAAGTGATTTATCTTTGAGTTCAGAAATTCTAGCTTTTACTTGCTCAGTTCTGCTCCTCTGACTTTCTAATGAGTTATCTAATTCTGTAATTTTATTGTTAATCTTCTGAATTTCTGATTGCTGTCTGTGTATGGATTTTTCCAGCTTATTAAACTTTTCATTATGTTCCTGAATAATCTTTCTGATTTCTTCAGTTCCTTTATCTGTGTGTTCCTTGGCTTATTCTGCATATTGCCTCATTTCCTTCCTGATGTCTTGAAGGGTTCTGTATATTAAGCTTTTGTATTTTGCATCTGGTAATTCCAGGAATGCACTTTCATCTAGAAGATCCCTGGATCCGTTGTTTTGAGAGCCTGTTGAGGTGATCATGGTCTGTTTCTTTATGTGACTTGATATTGACTGTTGTCTCCGAGTCATCTATAAGTTATTGTATTAGTTTATGCTTGCTTACTGCGTCGTAGCTGCTTGCTTTGTTTTGTTTTTTTACACCCCTATGGGTTGCTTGAGTGAGCTAGCTTGATTATTTTCACCTTTGGAGCTCTGGTGTCCTGTCCCCAGCTGGCTAGAGCTGTTATCAGGTATATCAGTCTAGGAGTCCATTCAGTTTTCTTGTATGAATTCAGCTTAGGTTTTCAGGTAGCTGATATCAAGTGTATGGTACAGGCTCTGTCCTACAGTCTTAGAGGGGCAGGGGTGATTGGCGTATACACCGGTATCTGATTGCAGCAGGGGGTCACACTCTGAACAAGGCAGGGGGCTGAGAACCGACCCCTAAGTGTCTCTGAGGAAAATGTGTCTCTGTTCCCTAGAGTGTACTGGTGGGTGGGTTCTGCAGAGGGACCATGGGCACCCAAAGTTTTTGGTTGTAAGGACTGGGAGGTACCAGTTATCTTTGGGCCCCTGTTGCGGGTGGCTGGGTGACCTGAGTGGAGCTACCGGTCCTTAGGTCCCTTTTGTGGGTAGGTGAGGACCTTGTTTAATAGACAAAGCAATGTCAAACGTCAAACACTGACCTCTCCACCGCACCGCTGAAATGGTTGGAGTTTGCCAACAAGGGCCTGTTCTCCCGAAATAGGCCCACACAGGTCCATGCAGACAGGAAAAGTGCTCAAGGTCCATGGACGTTTTATGCCTGGACAGGACCCGATTCTGTCCTGAGCTCCCCCAGTTAATGGAGCTAGCAAATTATCTTTTCCCCCCAGTTGCATATTTTTTCCTTCCCCAAGGCCGGGAGGATGGCTCTAGGTGCTCACCAGGGTCTATCTTAGGCCTAGGGATTCAGCTGCTGAAGCCGGCTTGAGGGTGGGGAGGGAGCAGTAGTATATACATAAGTACTTGGCTTTTGCCGAGAGCGCACCGTTCTCCTCAGGTTCCAGAGATGTGTGTAGGCTGTGTGGCTGGCTGCTTCTCCCTGAGGAAACTGTGGACGAAAGCTAGGACCAGCCCGCTGCCACCGCCTCCGCCACTCATGGAACGGTGCCTCAGGGCTACCCGCGGTTCAGGTCCAGTAACTCCTCTCCACTTCTGAACGGCCACTTCCTCCCCTTGCCCCTCAGTTGGTTGTCTAAGTTTGCCTTTGATGCTCAGGGCTCCAGGCTTGTCACAAATATACTCGTTTCAGTTGTTTTTTCGGGTCTTTGTTGTAAAGAGGGCTTGACGGAAGCATCCGTCTATTCCGCCATCTTGGCTCCACCTTCACGTTCCAATTATTAATGGATATTTGCAGCTGTTCTCATTTTGAGTTGTGCCACATCAGCAAATGAAGGTCTTGAAACCTTGACTCCATCCATGTCATTAAAGTCGACTCTGCTTTGAGGAGGTGGCTCTTCCCCAGTTGTGCTTTGAGTGCCTTCCAACCAGAAAGGCTCATCTTCTGGCAGTAAGTCAGAGAATGTTCCTCTGCTATTCATAAAGTTTTCACTGGCCAGTTTTTTCAGAAGTAGACTGCTGGGTCCTTCTTCCTAGTCTGTCTTCATTTGGAAGCTCTGCTGAAGCCTATCCACCAAGGGTGACCCTGCTAGTATTTGAAATATTGGTGGGAAAACTTCTAGTATCACAGCAACATACAAGCAACCACAGTGTAACAAACTGACAGACACATGGTGGAAGCCAAGGGTAGAGAGGTGAAAATGAGGCAGTTCTGAGCCAGAATGGGTTAGCACAAACATAGCAACAGAAAAGTACCTGTAATTGCAAATAACATTCTGCTGTTTGCACTTCCCCTATAGGTCTGTATTGTTTAAATAAGATTTAGATGGCGTGAAGGAATTTCAGGTTAGGAAATTCATCAGATGAAATATTTATTTATTTTAGTGATAATATATGATAAAATTCTCCCACTTTCCAGTTCAGGTCTACTTATATCAAGAAATATAAGATATAATAAATGATGATGCAAATCCCAAGGCTGCTGTCTTGAATGATAAAATGGCCCTATAACAAAATGGCACAGATGTTCTCTTCAACTTTATTATTATTAAATTTGACTCATATGAAGCTTTATATAAAATAAACAGAGAAAAAATTTACAATGACAATTTTGAACTTAATTCTTCTTTTTCTAGTCATTTGACCTATCTGGAGGCAGCATGGTAGCAGGTAATGAGTTCAAGCTTGGAGTCAGGCCAACTTCTGTTCAAATCCTAGCATTGCTACTTCATGCTATGTGATCTTGGTGAGTAGTATAGCCAGTCTAAACTTCATGTTCCTCACCTATTATATGGAGACAGTATTTGATGAGAGGCTGTGAAAGTTACGGGTAGTGTATATTAAGTACACAGTGATAGGAACTCAATAATAGTAACTAAGAGGTGCTTCACAAGAAAAGCCTGGGATCTACTTCCAAAGAATCAGCCATTGTAAACCTTATGGAGGACAGTTCTACTCTGACAAACATGGAGTTGCAATGATTTGGCGTTGACTTCACGGCAACTGTTTTTTGGTTTATTGTTATTCCATTCAATTGACTTGGCCTAGCTACATGTCTACCCATAGGATGAGAAAGCACCTATATATCTTCCAGGAAGATATGAAAGCAGGCAGGCTCTTTCCTCATTGAGGTAGAGGATCTTGGGAGAAGCCCTGCTAATATGAACACACATGAAGATTACTGTCCTGATCATCCATGGTCATGGGTGACAAGGAAGCCACACACTGTCGTTGTA